>NC_080409.1:17447500-18647500 GCF_030265065.1 Corythoichthys intestinalis
GTGACTGCAAGCTTTAAATTTCCTGGCACATAACTGATTAGGTAAGTAAAATGGAGACGCTTATATGGAGACAATGTTTATCATTCGTTTTTTTTTTTTTTTTTTTTAAATTTAAATCAATATTAAACCGCTAATCCATCGTATAAAATATAGTTTTCATTTGCTAAAGTGTCGTGAAAATCCCAATCACAAAGCCGAATTTTTGCTTGAGTCGTCTTTGGAGCTCAGTATTTGATCGTGACCCGAATTGGATGTTGTGAGTGGCGAATTGCAGCGGCTTCCATAATAACATTCATAGGATTCATAGCAGATCCTAGGTCATTTGTATAGTTTTGGACAGACGTTACAAAATTGCTTTGCTTGTCAGACACCAACACAATGTTATGTAATTCCCGCCCTGCAAAAGAAAGAATTGCTTTTCCTCATCTCACCATTAGAAATAATGACGTGAGATCTGCAATTTATGTATCGAGGAACTTCCCTTTTAAATCTAATCATGCTCAGTTTTGTATTAAAAGATGTAACATTTATGATTGTCTACACTGCAGTGGTTCTCAAGCTTTTGACACCCAACTACACTGAATATACTTCACAGCTGAGGTACTGAAATAGCCCCTAAAAGTTAACAAATTCTCTTTCAGGGACAGTGGACAGCTCTTCAAAAGTTGACATTTGACCCTTTATAGAGCAAATTGTAAATTGGTTATTTAAAGAACTTAAAATATGAGCTGTTATTATATATTTTATAAATGAATGCAATGTTAATAAAAAATCAGTTCATGAACTGACAATAAATAAAAACACACATTGATTACAGCCCCAAGTAATGCTCTAAAGTTGATTTCTTTTCACAATCTTCAACTTGTTGTCTGCCATTGATGGCAAAAGACATCCAATTCATTTAAACTGGGAGAACTGGCTGTGAATGCTCGTTTCAGTGCCGTTGACGGCGATCGACGTCCATTCAATTTTCACTGGTAGGGGTGAATGAACATTTCGGGATAGGTTAAATGTAGGGCTGCAGCTATCAATTACTTTTGTAGTCAATCAATCGATGAACTAGTTAGTTCAAATAATCAAGTAATTGGATCAGGAACATAAAAAATTAAAATACCTGAGCTGAGCCTCATACGGTATAGAAAATAAATAAATGAGTATCTAAGTACAACAAAAGAACAATTGGCTAACTTGCAATCAAAAGTCTGCTAGTTAAAGTCTATAAAATGCTAACTTATTATTATTATTATTATGTTTACAATGCTCTTAACAAATGGTTCAAACATATATTTCCACAAAAAACGGCTAAATATACCTCTAAACTAAATTACGGACGCATTAAAAAAACATTAGCTCAAACAAAAACTTTGCTTATGTTGGTCTTAACAGGGAGTAGCTGGATTCAGCCATGTGGAATGAGTTATGCCATATTCATTGTTGCCACTAGAGGGCAGTGTATCCACCCAAATCAATAAAACTAAATGCAGACACTTTCAAAACAAGCCATTACAACGCCGCTTTAAGTAAATGAATACTCGAAGCAGCCAAATTTCGAATCTTTTTTCCTAATCGACTTACTCGAGTTAATTGATTAATCGTAGCAGCACTAGATAACAGCTATGTGCACTCTGTCGACCAATATATTGGGCAACCGTTAAATCGGCCCAATAAATGGACTTTTTTGACATCACTCGATATAATAACTTATTTTCACTGTTTAGGTGATGATCTTCTGTTAATTGTGATTTTGCACCATACCAAGTGGCTGGTGTTACAAAAGGAAGTAGCAGAAAATGAATTTAACTTCTAATATATATATAACGAGTATTTCAATTGCTGTTCATAATCAACTAACAGAATTGGCTTTAAACATTGGCTATCAGCTGAATTAAAAAAAAAAAAATCTATCGACCATTGAAAATTCTGTATTGGTCGACCTCTCTAATTATGTGATTCTTTCCCATTGTAGTATTAGTAACTATGTTTATTCACTAACTCAATATTTCTCTAGTTTCATAAACTGTTTTATTCACACACCATACGTATGGTTGTGCAGGGATTTATCACATCCATGGTTTACTGCATGGGGATTTTTAGAGATCGTTCCGCATAATTGTTTTAAGAAATATCAGCACTAAATAAAGTGGGGCAAGTAAGTATTTAGTCAACCACTAATTGTGCAAGTTCTCCCACTTGAAAATATTAGAGAGGCCTCTAATTGTCAACATGGGTAAACCTCAACCATGAGAGACAGAATGTGGAACAAAACCCCAGAAAATCGCATTGTTTGATTTTTAAAGAATTTATTTGCAAATCATGGTAGAAAATAAGAATTTGGTCAATACCAAAAGTTCATCTCAATACTTTGTTATGTACCCTTTGTTGGCAATAACGGAGGCCAAACGTTTTCTGTAACTCTTCACAAGCTTTTCACACACTGTTGCTGGTATTTTGGCCCATTCCTCCATGCAGATCTCCTCTAAAGCAGTGATATTTGGGTGCTGTCGTTGGGCAACACAGACTTTCAACTCCCTCCGCAGATTTTCTATGTGGTTGAGACCTGGAAACTGGCTAGGCCACTCCAGGACCTTGAAATGCTTCTTACGAAGCCATTCCTATGTTGCAGTGGCTGTGTGTTTGGGATCATTGTCATGCTGAAAGACCCAGCCACGTCTCATTTTCAATGTCCTTATTGATGGAAGGAGATTTTCACTCAAAATCTCTCGATACATTGCCCCATTCATTCTTTCCTTTACAAAGATAAGTCTTCCTGGTCCCTTTGCAGAAAAACAGCTCCAAAGCATGATGTTTCCACCCCCATGCTTCACAGTGGGTATGGTGTTCTTCGGATGCAATTCAGTATTCTTTCTCCTCCAAACACGAGAAACTGTTTCTACCAAAAAGTTCTATTTTGGTTTCATCTGACCATAACACATTCTCCCAGTCCTCTTCTGGATGATCCAAATGCTCTCTAGCGAACCGCAGACAGGCCTGGACGTGTACTTTCTTCAGCAGGGGGGACACGTCTGGCAGTGCAGGATTTGAGTCCCTGGCGGCGCATTGTGTTACTAACAGTAGCCTTTGTTACTGTGGTCCCAGCTCTCTGTAGGTCATTCACTAGGTTCTGGGATTTTTGCTCACCGTTCTTGTTATCATTTTGACGCCATGGGGTGAGATCTTGCATGGAGCCCCAGATCGAGGGAGATTATCAGTGGTGTTGTATGTCTTCCATTTTCTAATAATTGCTCCCACAGTTGATTTCTTTACACCAAGCGTTCTACCTATTGCAGATTCAGTCTTCCCAGCCTGGTGCAGGTCTACAATTTTGTCTCTGGTTTCCCTCAACAGCTCTTTGGTCTTGGCCATAGTGGAGTTTGGAGTGTGACTGACTGAGGTTGTGGACAGGTGTCTTTTTTACCGATAATGAGTTAAAACAGGTGCCATTAATACAGGTAACGAGTGGAGCCTCGTTAGACCTCGTTAGAAGAAGTTAGACCTCTTTGACAGCCAGAAATCTTGCTTGTTTGTAGGTGACCAAATACTTATTTTCCACTCTAATTTGGAAATAAATTCTTTAAAAATCAAACAATGTGATTTTCTGTTTTTTTTTTCCACATTCTGTCTCTCATGGTTGAGGCTTACCCATGTTGACAATTACAGGCCTCTCTAATCATTTCAAATTGGAGAACTTGCACAATTGGTGGTTGACTAAATACATATTTGCCCCACTGTAGGTGAGTACAGTCTAAATAAAATTAAAGTATAAAACAATTGACGATAGTGAAAGGGACTTTATGACAATACATAATTTAGTATATATAAGTACAATATGTGTATTTACTAAATGGATTTCTCAACTTTGTGTAGAGAGTCACAGCAAGAAGACACCAACTGGCTTACAATGGAGGACAAGCGCAAGAAGAGGAGCCCCAAAGTGTCGCTCCCGCAGCCGCCGCCTCCCCCGGTCAACCCACGCAAGGTCTCCGTCCTGCCGGCCAGCAAAAGTGCCACCTTTTCCCTTGGCCTGCCGCAGCCCCCCTCCCCTAAAAACCGGGGCAAGTTCAAAAGGTCCATAGGGGCAACAGGACAGCCAAAAGAGGTGTTCGCTGGCGTGGTGGCTCCACCTAAGACCAGCAGGTAAACCTACAATCACATACTCTATGTCCGTTATAAATCTGCCTTCACGTCCAATCCATATAGACTGGGAGGGGCGAATGAATGAATGAATGAATGAATGTTCATTCGCCCCTCCCAGTCAGAATGGATGTGACATCTAGCACCGTCAATGGCATGTACAGTATACTACGATTAATTGATTAAATCAAAACTTATATATACTCTACATAAATGGAACATTTTCCATGTGTGTTCATTCCCTGTAGACACTGAAACGGCTGGGCGGATTTTGACAAAATTTTACGCAGTTGTACTGGGAATCTTCTTAAATGGGTTTGATCTCTGTAGGCTCCATTTAGTGCGGAAAATTCATTCGAAAATTTAAAAATGAACATAGAAAATGCTAATTTTCACTTTTTCACTCGAGCAATGCCAGGCCATACTGATAGTGATTAATAAATGAATCATCATGTATATTGATAGTCAATAAACCGTTTGGACACATAGTTGACCTCAAAATTGTGTAGCCTAATTTTTTTTTTTTTAGACTTTTTTGGCTGCCATTGACGGTACTAGAATGTTCATTTGCCCCCCATTTTCAATTGCAGGCAATAAAATAAGAAAGACCGTCATTTGTTTATAAGAATATTGCAATATTATAGTTTTGCTCCATTTATATGCAGAATGTTTTTAATGGTTTGTGTTGGATCGTTACCCAAAAAGCACAAAAAAGAAACATTGTTTATTTTTTTTCTATTTAGAAACTGCTTTTTTGACTGTATATCAGTTACGGATATCAATAATCGTTGTCGCCATATTGTGAGATAATTGTTACGGTGCGATATATCGAAAATCGTATCTTATTGTGAGGCACCGAGAGGTTCCCACCCAAGTCGGGTCACAACAACATCACAAGTAACCTAAACGGAACGGTTTTGGAAAAAGGCAAAACCCAAAACAGCCTTTTCCTGCATAAATGTACCACGAGAGTGAGTGGTTAATGGTAATCAGAAGGGAAAATTAAATAGGTGCCTCGCTTCTGTCAGTCTGCCCCAAATGGCTACAACAGAAGCTTACCGCCACCACAGTGAGTAATTAATGCTAGAGTTGTCAGATATTCAGCTGATAAAAGCATTTTAAAATGATATTGGATTATATCGACATCAATTTTGCATCATCAGTTTTTTGCCAATATGCATGTGGCAGTGCTGTCATGTCCACTTATTGCCTGCCTGTGTTTTTGGTGTTATGGCATTCCCTGCTGGCGCTTAGGTGTGATTAGCGTTGATAATTTCCAGCACGTTCTGAAAACGTCATGATATGTCGACGAGAGCTCATTGCGAATAGAGAGAGCTAAATGGACAAGCTAACGTCTGCAGCCAGTGTACCATAGGAGTTCTTACCACCGCACCACGTTGTTTGTGCCTTATACAGGCCTTGCTTGTAAGTGATATTCTTCCTTTTGATTTATATTCATGAGCGTTATTATATTTATTCATTATATTTATTATTATACTGCATATATTTCATTTTGTTTGCATTTGTGGTAAAATGTGGTTACATTTTTTCATTGCTTCCAAGCTGCACTACCAGTTGCTACTCAAATTGACACATGGTGTACATTTAGCTTCATTTATGACATTATTTAATGTTATTGACATACTTACAAAGCTAAAAACAACAAAACATTATCAGTGCACTTGACAAGAGAAAGATGACCACAGTATAGCGAATTCCAACTTTACTCCAGCGTTGACTACTCTTTAGAACAGGGGTCAGGAACCTATGTTTCGCGAGCCATATATGGCTGTTTTCATGAGTGCATATAGCTCTCTGCCAATCAGTCATCTTAAATGTGGAACCCGCCGGGTCACTTGACATGAACCAGCTATGATGAGCTGATGGCTCATTCGCATATTTATCTTGGACACTTCAAATGTGCGTCGCAATAATATGCTTCAAGTCAGGTCACGCAGAGATGGGCGAGATCGCTTCGTGCGTTAAGTCACCACTCGGCCAACAGCGGGGTCGGCCCCTCGCGACTCGATGCCGAGCAAACTGGAGTATATAAAATATTCATTGGGGAAAATTAAACCACGAAAGGGAACCGCGTGGTACCCCAAGTCACACAGGCGCTTCATTTTTGGGACTTTTCGGACTTTCAAATTGTCGCCACTTCCAGGAGAGCGAGGCTCATAAAACGACCGCCCGAAAGGCGCCGCCTGTCCTGGCCACTGTTACGCACACGTCACCGTTGTCGTCTCCGATTGTGGTTTCCTATTCCAGGAAATATTTGCGGCATCACAACATGTTTGTATTTGTTATTTTCCTTGTGGTGAGTGCACAACTGCGCAATGATTGTAACAACCCAAGTTACGATGTTAGACTTTGTCGTTTTCTCAACATTTATTTCAATCGGAACTCGGGGACTGCTTGCCTCCCGTGTAATGCATTCAAATGCGTTCACGAAAGAAACAGTGCTCACAAAAGGACTCGGACAAGCTGGCAAAAGAACATGGAATATACAGTATGTGTTCATATACATACATACATACAGTGGGGCAAATAAGTATTTAGTCAACCACTACTTGTGAAAGTTCTCCCACTTGAAAATATTAGACAGGCCTGGAATTGTCAACATGGGTAAACCTCAACAAGCCGCTGAGTTACAGAAAACGTTTGGCCTCCGTTATTGCCAACAAAGGGTACATAACAAAGTATTGAGATGAACTTTTGGTATTGACAAAATACTTATTTTCCACCATGATTTGCAAATAAATTCTTTAAAAAATGAAACGATGTGATTTTTTTTTTTCCCCACATTCTGTCTCTCATGGTTGAGGTTTACCCATGTTGACAATTACAGGCCTCTCTAATCTTCTCAAGTAGGAGAACTTGCACAAATGGTGGTTGACTAAATACTTATTTGCCCCACTGTACATATATACTGTATGGCTGTTGTGGAATCACATTTTAAAAATATGTTGGGTTTTGGCTCTCTCTGCCTAAAAGGTTACCGACCCCTGCTTTAAAGCCTGATTTTTTTCACTATCAGTCGATTTGTGTACCCACATACACAGCAAGGAAAGAATAGGGGCCTTATTGGCACTTTGCACATGATCCAAAAAACGGATTTTAATTTTCAACAATAAATATAGTGGTGCAATATAGGCAATTTTTCAATAACTTCATTTGAAGTTGTTCAGTTATTTTTCATAGAACGTTTATTTGGAAAACCTGGAAGTTGTTACATTTATCATTATTAAAGCATCCAGTGGGTCATCACCATACAATTAGCCATATTATGTTAAGTCAACGACCACATATATCGCTATCGGTTTGATATCGGTATCTGATTTTTGGAGTTGGACAATATCGGGATAATTGTTAAAAAGTCTTTATCAGACAACTCTATTATAATTATTATCATTAGGCCTGAACAATATTGAAAAAAACTATTGTTGCGTTTTTTTGGGGGGGTTTGCGATATATTGGGAAATTATATTGCGATATTAAAAATATATACATATACGTATATATTTTCTTAAAGAAATTTCCACTAGATGACTTGAATAAGTATTTGATTCACAAGGACCACAGTGTACAGTGACCCCTCGTTTTCCGCGTTTAGTGAGGACCAGAACCCGCCGCGATAACTGAAAAACCGCAAAATAGCGCCCCCTCCCAAAACAATTTTTTTTTTTGTGTGTGTGTGTGTGTTCAATGTATTTATTCAGATTTAGCATTTACTTACCTTGGCTGTGATTCCTGGAGTGACATGTAGAAATTACGAACTCCTCAAGATCACTTCTAGCGTTTATTGCCATGACATAACATGTCCGGCTGCCTCGAACGTCTCGACACACACACATTCATTCCAGCGCGTTAACAAGTTAAATGATGATTGACATGAGGCGCATGTGAAGTCGGCTTCTCTGGCAAGAGCAAAGACAACCATCTGTCAAGATCGTTAACTTTAATTAGTGCCACAGTGACTAAGGATCAAAGAGCTGGGAGGTGGATGTGCGAGCGCATGAAGTTTGTGGGATAAAAAAAAAACAACTATTGCACGTCCTTGCGATGGGACCGCACGTCGCGATGGCGATGTTTAAACGATATATCGTTCAAGCTTAATTATTTTAAATATTAAGGTATCTGCTGTTATGGTAGTTTTTGATTTCTGTGACTCTTCCAGGACCCACAAGGAGAAGCCAAGAGCTCCGCAGCCTGCCGGTCCCAGCAAAGTTGTCCAGTCATCCCCCCTACAGCACTCCTTTCTCACCGACGTGTCCGACGTGAGAGAGATGGAGGGAGGCCTCTTGAACCTCCTCAACGACTTCCATTCTGGCAAACTGCAGGCTTTTGGTAAAATAAATTGCAAGCGCTCATCACACAAAGTAGATCAGCAAAGATCAAAGCTCCACTGCTATTTTTACACACAAGATATGCATGTTTTTTTAGGTAAAGTGTGCTCCTTTGAGCAACTGGAGCATGTGCGCGAGATGCAGGAGAAGCTGGCGCGTCTTCACTTCAGCATGGACAGCCACGTGGAGGAGCTTTCCGAGGACCAGAGGAAGTGCGCCTCTGATCTCAACCTGGAGCACCTGCTCTGCAACGTAAGGCGAAATTAGGGGTGGGAACCTTTGGGTAACTCACGATACGATTTGCGATGCAAGGCTCAAGATAATCTTACAATTTTGCGATACATGGGTCAGGAAATCATTCTAGAATATTCTGCAATACAACTAATAGTAGGAGTGGGAACCTCAGGGCACCTCACGATACGATACGAGTCGCGATCAGTGTTGTTAATCTTACTGAAAAAAAGTAATTAATTATAGTTACAAATTACTTCTCCCAAAAAGTAATTGCGTTAGTAACTCAATTACCTGAGTGTAAGAATAATTAGTTACTTGGCAAAGTAATTGGTGATAATTACTTTTTTTTTCCTCAAAAAAAAAATAAAAAAAAAACATTGGCCACACTATGTGAAGTTTTTTTGTGAAGGTTTTTGGTACAATTGGCCCGAGCCCAATTCTTTACCCTAATTTACCCTTCACCCTGAATCAACTGTTAAAAGTTGTTAAAATTGCTCCCATTATTGCATTAGTTCCCTTCTCTCTACTTTCGACAAATGAAAGTTTTAAAACTATTTCATCATTTAAAGATAGATTCAAGTCAAGATTTTGCTGATTTAGAAGTATTTTAGATAAAAAGTTACTTAAGTTCGTTAGGAAGGTTCTCTACAACAGAGCCGTAATAAAAGGTCTACTGCTTTAAGATGGCGGCTGTTTACTAACGCATCTAGTGCCGTGTCTGTCATTTTGCATTTAGTTATATCTATATACAGTATATGCAGTGTTGTTAATTTTACTTTAAAATAGTAATTAATTACAGTTACAAATTACTTCTCCCAAAAAGTAATTGCGTTAGTAACTCAGTTAGCTGAATGTAAGAGTAATTAGTTACTTGGCAAAGTAACTAGTGATATTTTTTTTTTCTCAAAAAAAAACAAACAAACAAACAAACAAAAAAAAAACAGGTCACACAATGTGAAGTTTAAAGGATTTGGGGGACAATTGGCCCTAGCCCAATTCTTTACCCTCCACTTAACTAGACACAAGGGTATTGCGATAACTAGCTAGTAACCTTTGCTATGTGTGGAAGTCATTTAAAGTTGTGAATCAACCGTTAAAGTTGTTAAAATTGCTCCCGTTATTGCATTAGTTCCCTTCTGTCTACTTTAAACACGTGTAAGTTTTAAAACTGTTTCATCATTTAAAGATAGATTTAAGTTAAGATTTTGCCGATTTAGAAGCATTTTAGATTTAAAAAAAAAAAAAAAAAAAAAAAAAAGTTACTTAGGTTCGCTAGGAAGGATCTCTACATCAGGGCCTTCCTGAGAGGTCTACTGCTTTAAGATGGCGGCTGTTTACTAACGCATGTAGTCCTTAAAACATGTTGGCAATGCAGCTGTGTCCGTTTTTGCATCTAGTTCTATAATATGATCTCTACCGTGTCATGTGGGCGTAGTTTGTCGGCTATGGCTACAGTCAGGTATTATTGGAGCCACCTAGCATCGCGGTTGCAACGGCGTCTTCCCCACTGCTGCTCTGCTCTCGTCCCCGTGAGTCCGTTTCTCTCAGACTTTTTTTATTCAACCAACTTAGTAACGCATAGTAACGCACGCCTTTCCCGCCTCAGTAACGGTAACGGCGTTGCCAAGATGAGAAAAGTAATTAATTAGATTACTCATTGCTGAAAAAAATAACGCCGTTAGTAACGCAGTTATATTGTAACGCCGTTATTAACAACACTGGTCGCGATACAGGGCTCACGATAACGATTATCTCACGATATCACGAGACAGCGATTATTGATATATTGGTCAGAAATTGGATACATGATATTGTACGATACAACTGTTGAAACGAAAAAAAAAAGATATTTCAAAGTAGAAAAAATACTGTTTAAGTCATTTATTAAACAGTGACACCTTTTCTGTGCAACATTGCTGTAAAATATAAATCTACTGCAAATTGTGCATGTGCACATATAGAGGAAACAAACCACAACCACTGATACAGTATCTCTTGGAGAGATCATGATGAATGGCACCCTTAATTTCTTTAAAGTTTTAAATCTTGAAAAAAAAAAAAAAACTGTAGGTGTCAGTCAGCAGTTGAGCTTGGAGTGGGGCAATGATAAAATTGGTGGGTCTTTTCTTCTTATATGACCTTTGTTGCCAAAAGCATTGGTTTGAGCACTTCCACTATCTGCTTCAGCATTTCAGATGTCAGACTTGGTCAGTCAGTCTTCCTCACCTTAAAAACAACAAAATAAAACATAAAATATTAGCTACTTCATAGCTTTTGAGTTGAAATCCTGATTTTTTTGTGTTGGAAGTATTGAATTAAAAAAAAAAGAATTGAATGTATAGAGATTAAAATTCCAATAATTAGCTATTTTTAATATGTAGGCTACATTAATTATCATGCACATCACTTTATATATCTTGGAACCTATTCAAACCATTTTTACAGCTTATTGTATCAAAATGGCAGTAATAACAGTTTGTGTAGTAAACTAGATGGAAAGTAGTTCTCAAATATTATCAAATAAATCGGTAAATTCATGTGGGCTTGTTCGATATACATTTTCATCCAGTTTAGGGTCCTGGTTTATTTTATATCATTCAACACCAAATGTCATCAAAATAATACATATAAAATAAAAATCAATTACATTGCAAAACTTTCTTACCTCAAGTGATGAAAGTGAAGCAGTGAAAAAATCCGGTGTGCACTTCGTCACCAGCTCCCAGTGAACCTTATTTTTGTTAGACAATTCTTGCAAACAGCAAAGTCCTTGTTCACCTTACTTCTTTTCTTGTTGGTGTAAAATCTAAAGTCTGTCCCCATGTGTGATTTGTAGCAATGTTTTTCTCATTTTTTCCTCCACCGTTCTCACGAAGCTTTTTAACTTTTTCAACCCACTTGGAGCTTTCTCTCTTCTTCTCTAGACAACTTGTGCGCACTTTACCTTCACCGCCACTCCCGAGCGCCCCTAGTGGACCGCCAAGGAATTGCTCAACAAACATTGAGCAGTTTACAGCATCCATACGCCATTGTATGACCAATATGTTAAATTAAAGTATCAATACTTGGCGGGAGCATATCGATAACCGATCGGGTTGCAAAATATCGCGATATATTGCTGTATTGAGATATTGTCACACTCTTAACTAATAGACAGAAAAAAAGTCCTTTTCATCATTTCTGCTGTGAATAGGAATGAGTTTATCACTAGTAGACGTCCAATCCATTTGAACTGGGAGGGTGGCAGCTTCCCTCCCAGTTTGGGACTGAGCGGCAGTCACCTGTTGAGATGTGCGAAGGAATGTTGATCTGTGTTTTTCCTTCATTCTGGAGGGTTCTAGCGATAGGTTGGAGCTGCTGCATGTGCGGCCGTTTTGTAGCTTTGCCGTTGCAACGGCGGGTAGTCCTCTGCGAGCATTGTTTACATCATATTTGTGTTGCACATTTATGCCGTGAGGTGACGTGTTCGTTTAGCATCTTTGGGATGTGTTTTGTGGCCAAATTGACCACATGTGTATATGGCGTATTTCCGGGTTGTGCGTGCACATTCGTGCCATAAACCCTAAACTGAAATTCAGAATTTTTGACATTAGGCTTAATCTTCAAGGTAGTGTTAGTCAGTGGAGTTGACTTCAACAAATTCCATGCAGTTTGTCAGTTATTTGTTAGTTTCAGGGCTCCGGAGTCGCCAAGCTAGCACAAGTCGATGGTGGTTGAAATCAACTCTATCGACTAATTAAACCTCCGCCAACTCGAAGATTAAAAAAAATTGGTAAAAAGTAACCGATAAATTACTTTTAAAGTAACTTAGTTACTTTGATAAAGTAATCGGTAAAGTAAGTAGATTACTTTTTTGAGGCTTAATCAGTAATTAAATTAATTTTTCTGTGACAACACTGGTGGTGGCCCAGTATGCAAAGAAGAATTGACGCATTGTGGAAAATGCATGAATTATTCAATCAGCCCAGACAAACATTCTATACCAGTGTGGCTGAGCTTGTCTTCATGAAGAGGGAAATATTGACAAGCCGACAGCACGAGGGATCAGTGTCAGGTTCCGTTTCCATTTCTACACATTAAATGTCTTTCTTCTTCATCCTGCAGCTGGAGGAGCTAAGCACCTCAATGTATCCTTTCCGTCCGCTTAATTCTAAAACAACCCAAATGTTTGTGGCAATCCTTAATGTGGCGTGTTCAGACAAAAGCTCCACTTGGCTGAGAACCAGGACCTGCCCAAGACATCTGCTCCCTGACTAAATGGGGTGTTGAGAGGTTCTAACATCCCAGCAGACCCAGTTACCATGGACATAATCTGCGCAGCTGCCATAGTAACACAATGGACTCATTAAGCGGAGAAGGTATTTTTGTTATTAAGACATTGAATGTGTGGGCATAAAACACTATTCCAAATGCATTCACAGCACGAAAAAATCTGAAGGTAACTCTTTTTGGTATGTATTTAAAAGTGACATGTTCCCCTTGAAAACCAGATGGTGGTTTAGTCAGCCTGTTTTTATCTTTGCTAACATTTTGAACAGGATGTAATGAAATCTTATTGTAAGACAATCTTTACGGAAAACCAATTGTGTACTTCATTCAAATGTTCATCGTTGTGGTAGAAATTTATGGTTAATGTAACAATTTCATTTAAATTTCTGTCTTTGAGGGTTGAGCAACAGTATGATGTACAGTTTGTTCTTTTGTCTATGGAGTAAAAATGGCAGCTACTGTTTTGAGAATAAAGGTAAATTTTTGCTTGTCAACAAATGTTGTTCCCATGCGTGGCACTTTTAAGTTATTTCTAGCATATTATCTTGGGTTAACCAATTATTCCTTTCTCTCTTGGGACTCTATTAATAAAGACATTTGAGATTTCTACACTTTGGACTTCATTACGCTGGGCTCTCACCAAGGGCATAGGTTTTGTCTCAACATTGGTAGGGACGATATAACAGCAGGGCCGGCCCAGCCTATAAGCAGGCTATGCAGCTGCTTAGGGCCCCTGACCACTAGGGGGCCCCAATCTGGCAATTGTTTAATTTATATTCTATTTTGTTTACTACAGTTTGCTTTATTTGACTTTTGTGAGTTTTGATACTTAATTACAAGCTTGAAAAAATAAAAGTTCTTCCTTAACTTCTTTCTTTCCTCTTTTAGAAAAAGGTCTGGCGCTATCTACTGTAAGTACTGACAATCATTTGGGGTGAGAAGTTTGAAGTATGCAGTGCAACAAAATCTGATTAATATACAATATATGGACGTATGGGTCGGATTGCATGTATGGGTTTCACAGTACACTGTGACGAAATGGCGGGCCAAAAAAATATGGGCCCTTTGCATTATTTTGCTTAGGGCCCCCAAATGGCCTGGGCCGGCCCTATATAACAGTATAACCTGCATGTACACTTTTTGCTGAGGACGGGACATTAATAAGGCCAAACAGATTATTGAACAAGGGTCAGAGCCAGATTTCTCACGAGTATTAACCTAATTGATAGGCAAAATGATCAAAGCAAAAATGAATCTGTATTGACTTATACTAACTTTTATGTAAATTTGGTTCACTTGATACAACGCTCGATTCAAACCTTTGTTTTCAAAAACTACTAAAGAAACATTTTGAAGGAAAGTTCCTTTATTAAAAAAAGGGCTCTGGGGGACCTACTCATATGGAATAGACATATATAAATTTTATAAAGTTCATATATTTTTATATGGAACTCATATGTAAAGTATATGACACTCAAACCACATATATGATCCTTAGTAAATTTGTATATGATCCTTAGTAAATTTGTACAATGTGAAACTTGTATAATTTGGGAACTAAACCCAAATGGAAAAAATGGATATAAACTTCATAAATTTCATATACACTCACCGGCCACTTTATTAAGTACACCTGTGCAACTGCTTGTTAACACTTAATTTCTAATCAGCCAATCACATGGCGGCAACTCAGTCCATTTAGGCATTTAGACGTGGTTTAAGACAATCTCCTTGTGTTCAAACCGAGCATCAGTATGGGGAAGAAAGGTGATTTGAGTGACTTTGAACGTGGCATGGTTGTTGGTGCCAGAAGGGCTGGTCTGAGTATTTCAGAAACTGCTGATCTACTGGGATTTTCACACACAACCATCTCTAAGGTTTACAGAGAATGGTCTGAAAAAGAAAAAATATCCAATGAGTGGCAGTTCTGTGGGCGGAAATGCCTTGTTGATGCCAGAGGCCAGAGGAGAATGGCCAGACTGGTTCGAGCTGATAGAAAGGCAACAGTGACTCAAATAACCACCCGTTACAACCAAGGTAGGCAGAAGAGCATCTCTGAACGCACAGTACGTCGAACTTTGAGGCAGATGGGCTACAGCAGCAGAAGACGTCGGGTGCGACTCCTTTCAGCTAAGAACAGGAAACTGAGGCTACAATTTGCACAAGTTCATCGAAGCAATGATATTTTCTTCCTCAATATCGTTTAGACCTAATTTGTTTTACTAAAAAGTAACCAAATAATCCAGAAATGGCATTGCCAAAAGATACAAAAATATATACGTTTTATACTCCGCAACACTCCCGGAAGAAGTGGAAGTACTGTAATATGTTAGGAACTTTTGTTCAAAAAAAAACTTTTTTTTTAAATTCTGTATCAGATTGGGACAAAATTAGGTGACTGACTTGGGTGCAAATATATGCGATCGTGACATCCCTATACGTTACACAGATTTGTACTGGCTCATTAGATAGGCAATTTGGTTTGAGATTGGTACTTTTTTTAACAGTTGGATCCTAATTGTATCGTCCTCTATTCGCAAGCTTTGCCCTAAAGTGTGGGGAGAGAATAAGTTGTCATGCTGTGTTCCTTTGCCCAGTGAGAGCTGAGGGCGTAGGTTTGCATAGGGACGGTAGGGACATAACACTACCAACTTTTCAGGATGCTCAAATTGACCCCACCCATTTTTAAGCCATTTTATTTGCATTGTACAATGAGTTCAGTTATATGGGAAATTTTGATTGTCTTCCCAGATATTATAAGGATAGAATAGACCCTACCATTATTAAGTGAATTATTTCCATTATGTTCAGACTTAGATTTATCCCTTTTCACTTGCTGAATGTGCCGGTCCAATTTTTTCCCCCTCAAACACACGTTTGATTGGCTGATGACTTGACCCCCCATCCCTCCTCCCGTCATACAGACATACGCACACTCACAGAACCTCACCGACAGAAATACAGCGTGCCGCCTTCTCCATTCCCGTTGAAGAGGAAGTACATTAGACGGTGTTTTTGGCCAGCACAAGCCACTGTAAGTAATGTAAAAAAATATCAATGTTGTGGAGGTGGTGGAAACACCACTAATTTTGCTACTAAAAGTCTGACCTGAATCACGGTTAGCATAGCATTAATCTGTGTGAACTTGATAACCTGCAAAACTACTGCGGACAGGCCAGCCTCCACAAGGAACAACGAAGGCAAGCTAGGCGACCTTCATTTGGATCATTGTTTGCATTATGTGTATTACTGTAATGCAACACGGTGGCTTCAAAGTGTAAATCCCAACAATGGGTCCACTTCATAAGGAACACTAGCATGAACATGAACTGACATGGAAAAAAAGTGAAACTAAATCTCACATTAGAACTTCATGAGAGTACTATGGATGCGTCAGATGTAGATCGGTCCCAAATAACTTTTATATTCGAATACAGTACTTTAGTTTCAGTCTACCCATATGGAAAATAAATATAAACAACATATAAAAATTTACTACTGAAATCGATGTAAATTCTTATACTGTATGTCTCATACTTTGTTTTACTCTTGAAAGTGGCCACTTTTGCATACTTTTCATACAAAATATTCAAAGGATTTGTGTATGAAACAAGTAAAATTGATTTATGTGATATATATGGAAAACATGGCAAATTATCGTCTCCATAGATGTTTCATATGTTTTCTGCCTGTAAATTATCCTTTCCTTATATAGTTCATATATGTTCCATATATGCCAATTGATTAATACAAAAAATATAAATAGTAGTACCAACAACTGCTGGTAGTCAAACTGCAAAGTAGTCAGGGATTACTCTAATTGCTGAAATATTATAAATTACCATTGTAATACTTTTAAGAAAATCAATCGGTCGAGAGAGAATGAGCTTCCAGGGTTGGACAAAATGCAAACTTAATAAATAATTAATCAATAAATGAATAAACCAGTTTTATTCTACACATACAGTATCTACTAAGGATATTGTATAGGCAATTCGTCAAATATTTTAAGTTTCCAAAATATACAAGTTTCATATTGTACATATTTACTCAGGATCGTATCTGTAGTTTGTGTGTCACATGCTTTACATACAAGTTCCGGATGAAACATACTGTATATTGCCACCGCTCCAGACTTTTGTGCATTGGTGGCACATGTGGCCTACATTTCTTCTTTAGGTTCACCACTACAAAATAGGTGCACACACATTTTTAATTGCATCACCTTTAATTTGGGGTAAAAGTGGCTAGAAATTCCTGCCGGAACTCCCTAACAAAAAGGTCGTCACAGATGAAAACTGGTTTTACACATGCATTAGTCTACAGCAAAGGTGGGCAAACTATTCCACAAAGGGCCGCTGTGGGTGCGGGTTTTTGCTGCAACCCATCAAGAGGACACCTTTTCACCAATCTGGTGTGTTATAAGTGCAATCAGTTGATTGCAGTCAGGTGCTTCTTGTTTCTATTTCAACCTCATTGGTTAAAAGCTCTGTGCTGGATCAGTTGGAACAAAGACCAGGACCCACTGCGGCCCTCGAGGACCAGTTTGCCCACCCCTAGTCTACAGCATTACACTAACAAGGTGTAACAAGAAACTGATTTTCATTCAAAATTGTAATTTAAAGTAACATACAGTTGTGGTCAAAAGTTTACATACACTTGTGAAGAACATAATGTCATGGCTCTCTTGAGTTTCCAGTTATTTCTACAACTCTGATTTTTCTCCGATAGAATGATTGGAACAGATACTTCTTTGTCACAAAAAACATTCATGAAGTTTGGTACTTTTATGACTTTATTATGGGTTAACAGAAAAAGTGATCAAATCTGCTGGGTCAAAAATATACATACATGGACCTGAAAAAGCGAATCATTGACTTGAACAAGTCAGAAAAGTCACTTGGAGCCATTTCAAAGCAGCTGCAGGTCCCAAGAGCAACGGTGCAAACAATTGTTTGTAAGTATAAAGTGCATGCCACTGTTTTGTCACTGCCACGATCAAGAAGAAAACGTAAGCTATCACCTGCTGCTGAGAGAAAATTGGTCAGGAGGGTGAAGATTCAACCGAGAATCACCAAAAAGCAGATCTGCCAAGAATTAGAAGCTGCTGGAACGCAGGTGTCAGTGTCCACAGTCAAGCGTGTTTTGCATCTCCATGGACTGAGAGGCTGCCGTGCAAGAAGGAAGCCCTTGCTCCAAAAGCGGCACCTTAAGGCTCGACTGAAGTTTGCTGCTGATCACATGGACAAAGATAAGACCTTCTGGAGGAAAGTTCTGTGGTCAGACGAAACAAAAATCGAGCTTTTTGGCCACAATGCCCAGCAATATGTTTGGAGGAGAAAAGGTGAGGAGAGTTTTGCTGCCAATGGAACTGGTGCTTTACAGAGAGTAAATGGGATAATGAAGGAGGAGGATTACCCTCAAATTCTTCAAGATAACCTAACGTCATCAGCCCGAAGATTGGGTCTTGGGCGCAGTTGGGTGTTCCAACAGGACAATTAACCAAACACACATCAAAAGTGGTAATGGAATGGCTAAATCAGGCTAGAATTAAGATTTTCGAATGGCCTTCCCAAAGTCCTGACTTAAACCCCATTGAGAACTTGTGGACAATGCTGAAGAAACAAGTCCATGTCAGAAAGCCATCAAATTTAACTGAACTGCACCAATTCTGTCAAGAGGAGTGGTCAAAGATTCAACCAGAAGCTTGCCAGAAGCTTGTGGATGGCTACCAAAAGCACCTAATTGAAGTGAAAATGGCCAAGGGACATGTTACCAAATATTAGCGCTGCTGTATGTATATTTTTGACCCAGCAGATTTGATCACTTTTTTTCTGTTCACCCATAATAAAGTAAAAAAAGAACCAAACTTCATGAATGTTTTTTGTGACAAAGATTTATCTGTTCCAATCACTCTATCAGAGAAAAATCAGAGTTGTAGAAATAACTAGAAAAGAAACTCAAGAGAGCCATGACATTATGTTCTTCACAAGTGTATGTAAACTTTTGACCACAACTGTATATCATTTAAAAATATATATTTTTAGTTGCAGTCTATGCATATTTTAACCCCACCCACACACCCCAAAAAACACAAGCACTCTAAATTTCCTTAATATGAAGCAAGCATTTTGAAAAATTACTTTCCCCTCATGAATTTTTTTTTTTTTTAACTGTTTTCATTTTTATGTCGGAACCAGCTATTTTGTACCCAATCTGTTTGGTTTTCTTAATGTCCTGTCCCCCAGCAAAAAGTGTACACGCAGGTTATGCTCTTATATCGTCCCTACCAATGTTGAGACCAAACCCATGCCCATGCATTTACCCCTTTTCACTTGCTGAATACGCCAGTCCATTTTCCCCCCACAAACGCACATTTCATTGGCTGATGACTTGCATTTATTTAAACTGTATGAATTTATTTTCTACATTATTTATTTAAAAAATGTTATTTGCAGCCTATGCAGACATTTTTTTCAGATAATCATACATTAATCATAATAGAGGTAAAAATTTTTCCATTTTTTGTTGTTTGGCTGTGCTTGTGGACAAAAGCAGTAGTGTTTTACCTGAAGGAAGGCTCCATTTTTATTTTTGTTAGACACTGACTAATATGTTTTTTTTTTTCCCCAGATATATTTAACTTATTTATTTAGACAATGTTGAGTGAGCTTTAGACAAATGTTTATTTTTTGGATTACTGGATAGTTAAGAGATTATTAACAAGTTTGTATTTATTGTATGTGTGTGTGTGTGAGTATAATTTGGTCAAATATGCAATTTCAGTTTGCTAATAAAATCCACACATTTATTCCGGAAGTTTTCAAAATGTATCTTTAGTAGTTTTTGAAAATAAGGTTTGAATCGAACGGTGTATGACCTGAATCAATACACGTGAAAGTTAGTATAAGTCAATACAGATGTATTTTTCATTGATCATTTGGCCTATCAATTAATTAGGTCCATATTCATGAGAAATGTGGCCCTTTGCCCCGTTCATCCAATCTGTTTGGTCTCAATGTCCTGTCCCCAGCAAAAAGTGTACATGCAGGTTATGCTATTATATATATATCATCCCTACCAATGTTGAGACCAAAACTACGCCCTGGCATTTCAACCGATTCAGATCCTCTGAAAAATGGTAATGTATGTAGAATATAGCGCTTTAAGAAAACTTTGTCTAATGTACAGTGCTGGCCACAAAACTATTGGCACCCCTGCAATTCTTTCAGCTAATGCTCAATTTCTCCCAGCAAATGATTGCAATTACAAATGCTTTGGTAGTAATATCTCCATTTGTTTTGCTTGCAATGAAAAAACACAAAAGAGAATGAAAAAAATAAATCATTATCATTTTACACAAAACTCCAAAAATGGGCCGGACAAAAGTATTGGCACCCTTTGAAAAATCATGATGCTTCTCATGCTTCATGTTACTTACCTGTGGCACATAATAGGTGGTAGCAATAACTAAATCACACTTGCAGCCAGTTAAAATGGATTCAAGTTGACTCAACCTCTGTCCTGTGTCCTTGTGTGTACCACATTGAGAAAAGAAGAAGACCAAAGAACTGTCTGTGGACTTGAGAAGCATGGGCAATCTCAAGGCTTTCCAAAGACCTGAATGTTCTTGTGTGTACCATGCGCAGTGTTATCAATAAGTGTAAAGCCCATGGCACTGTGGCTAACCTCCCTAGATGTGGACGGAAAAGAAAAATTGTAAAGATTGTGTTGATGGTGGATAAAGAACCTCGACTAGCATCCAAACAAGTTCAAGCTGTCCTGCAGTCCGAGAGTACAACAGTGTCAACACGTACTATCCGTTGGCGTCTGAATGAAAAGGGACTCTATAGTAGGATACCAAGGAAGACTCCATTTCTGACCCAGAGACATAAAAAGCCAGGCTGGAGTTGCCAAAACCTGAGAGAGCCAAAAACGTCTTGTCAGATAAGAAAAAAGTAGAGCTTTTTGGGAAAAGGCATCAACATAGAGTTTACAGGGGGAAAAAACAAGGCCTTCAAAGAAAACACGGTCCTCACAGTCAAACATGGTGGAAGTTCCCTGATGTTTTGGGGTTGCTTTCTGCCTCTGGCAATGGACTGCTTGACCGTGCGCATGGCATTATGAAGTCTGAAGACTACCAAAAAATTTTGCAGCATAATGTAGGGCCCAGTGTGAGAAAGCTGGATCTCCCTCAGAGGTCATTGGTCTTCAAGCAGAACAATGACCCAAAATACACTTCAAAAAGCACTAGAAAATGGTTTGAGAGAAAGCAATGGAGTCTTCTAAAGTGGCCAGCAATGAGTGTAGAACTGAATCCCATAGAACACCTGTGGAGAGATCTGAAACTGGCAGTTTGGAGAAGGCACCTTCAAATCTGAGACCTGGAGAAACTGGCCAAAGAAGAATGGTCTAAAATTCCAGCTGAGCATTGTAAGAAACTCATTGATGGATACTGGAAGCGGTTGTACGCAGTTATTTTGTCTAAAGGTTTTGCTACCAAGTATTAGGCTGAGGGTGCCAATACTTTTGTCTGGCTCATTTTTGGAGTTTTGTGTTAAAAGTAGGGCTGTCAAAATTATTGCGTTAACGGGCAGTAATTAATTTTTAAAATTAATCACGTTGAAATATTTGACGCAATTAACGCACATGCCCCGCTCAGACAGATTTAAATGACAGTACAGTGAAATGCCTGCTTGTTAATTGTTTTATGGAGTTTTGCCGCCCTGTGCTGGCGCTTGGGTGCGACTGATTTTATAGGCTTCAGCACCCATGAGCATTGTGTAAGTAATTATTGACATCAACAATGGCGGGCTACTAGTTTATTTTTTGATTGAAAATTTTACAAATTTTATTAAAACGCAAACATTTAGAGGGGTTTTAATATAAAATTTCTATAACTTGTACTAACATTTATCTTTTAAGAAATACAAGTCTTTCTATCCATAGATCGCTTTAACAGAATGTTAATAGTGTTAATGCCATCTTGTTATAATAAATACAGTCCTTATGTACCATATGTTGAATGTATATATCCATCTTGTGTCTTATCTTTCCATTCCAACAATAATTTACAGAAAAATATGGCATATTTTATAGATGTTTGAATTGTGATTAATTGCGATTAATTCATTTTTAAGCTGTAATTAACTCGATTAAAAATTTTAATCGTTTGACAGCCCTAGTTAAAAGAAAATGATTTAATTATTTCTTCCATTCTGCTTTGTGTTTTTCCATTGCAAGCAAAATAAAGATATTTCTACCAAAGCATTTGTAATTGCAATAATTTTCTGGGAGAATTTAGCATTTTATGACAGAATTGCTGGGGTGCCAATACTTTTGGCCAGCACTGTGTCTAATACCAGACAATTGCATGACTCGCTATGATCTGAGTCACAAGTAAATCCAGTCTTACTTGTTATGGGCAAGTCCAGTGGAGTCATAAGGTTACGGCAAATCGAGTCTCGAGGTCATGTCGAGTCAAGCACAGTCACAAAGTTGTAAAGACAAATCGTGTCAAGTCAAAGGTTGTCAAGACAAGTTGTGTCAAGTCACAGGTTAAGTCAAGGCTTTCACCATTGTTCCACAGCCTACCCACAAAGCACTAAGGTTTGAAGGAAGCCTTACCACCAATGTAAAAAAAACAAAACTATGCAGTGTAGTCTGCAGGGAATTTGATTGATTTTTGATTGCCATGATGTTCCGTGAGAGCATGGCGACAGTAGCCAGGGCAACCAAGCGGACCACTGGCAGGTGGGGACCAATTTACGATCAAGTTTTTCGAGTCAGCTTGTCAAGTCATTACTGCGTAGCGAGTCGAGTCGAGTCTCAGACCCTCCCAGCTCAATTTGTCCCTGTGAGTCTAATTGTCTAATACCAGGTGGGCACTGCGTGAATGCAATGCATAAATTATGGAAAAAAGCACAAGGAAGTTCGAGTTACAGAAATAAAACCTTTTATATATATATTTATATATGTCTTTGTCAACAAGTTGGATATAACTTAACAATAGAAGACGTTAAAAGGCAACTTGAAGACTGGCACTGTTCTGAGAATCCTCCATCTGCGCTTGCCGTGTCCGAGGCAACATCGGGAGAGTAGCCCAAAGTCCTTTTCCACAGCCAGCTTTGATCCAGGCATCAATAGTTTGCTAAAAATGACTAACATTGTGCCTCGAGCTAGACAGTTCATGCAAACAAAAACGACAAAGTGTGCAGCACATCAACAAGATTCAACAGATCAAATTGTCGACTGAACCGTCATACGGTTTAAGGATAATAGAATGACAGTTGTGTTCATAATAATTTGCCTGGCTCTGCCAGACTGTTCTCCATGTATTTTTCAAACACTGAGAGTATAGTCTGGGAACCAGCCCATTAACGGCCTCTCGAGCAGGTACAAAATCAATCGACAAATCAGATTCGTTTATTTGCGTGACGTGTTCTTAACGAGCAACATCACTCTTGCGCGTCGAAAGTCGTCTCCACAACAACACAGATGGTGAACGGGAGAGCCGAGAATATGTTCCAATCCACGGTAAAATCAGTTTTAAATTACCAAAAACACATCGACACGAGTCATTGACAACCGTCTGTCTCGCGCTAGCCATGTTGAATAAACTCCGCTCTCTTCATATGTTTACTTCCGCACGCAAGTCCCTCGTCCTTCACTCGTCATTTTACTAACGCCGTCTCCCTGTCGCTGATTGGTCCACTCCGCTGTCTGTTTGCTGTGGCTTGCTCCGCCCTGGAAATTGTATCCGCGTGAATGGTGGCCAGACTCAATAGCTGGAACAGCGGTGAGTCTGGTGTACCAGGCAACATAATAATAGCAGTGTCTTTAAAAAGCTGAGAAAATGCCAACATTCTTTATATGAATGGTAAATGAAATCGAACTGCGATGGCTAGCAATGAATAATTGTGGATCGTTTGACTGCTGCCACCCGCCCAGTCAAAATGGATTGACGTCTATCACCGCCAATGGGAGCCAATTTATCTTGCCATTCCTGTGGCACTGCAATTATTTTGAGCGCAACTGTACTCTAATACTGTACAAATACATAACAGCTGTACAAAAGTATCTTGTACTAGCCTAGTAAAATTCATTTCACAACCCAGCAAACAACAGCCGTATAAAACGACAAACAAATTAGACATTCTTTGAGGTCGCAAAAACATGATATCGCTTCCAGATTCCTGGCTTTTGTCCTTTTTTTGTTTGTTTGAACCTTACATTCCGCAAACGGCTTTCTGATTTGTCGTTGGTAGTTCACGTTTGGCACGTGAAGTAAAGCAATGACTTTCGTACGCAAATTTCGTGTTCATTGTAATGAACTGCCTTGTCAATGTGCAAAGAAAGCAGTTTTGTGTGGGAGGGAGTAAGACCTGATTTTGCAATAGTTGGCGCTTGAGTACCAGAGAAAGAAATCACTGAGAAAAGTGTCAAAGTTGCTCATCTCGGAGGACTTTTTTCTACATTGGGATAAAAGTGCAGGCACTAAGAAATATCGGACATCTCGATGTCTTCAAGTGAGGTCAATGTCGTGTCTGTAAGGTCTTCTCCAGTTATCTTTTAGGTGTGTTCTTTAGAACCTCATTCAACCCTTTGTGGATGCTGACCGACTGGGCTGCGGCGTAGTCGTTCAGGCCTGGGCCCATGTGGGAGGAAAGAGTTCGGCACAGGCAAGCTGTGGCGCCGCGTACGCTGCCTCCGCGTCCGTGGACGGTACCGCTGTGGCTGGACGCGCCAAGTAGGTGCCACAGCAAGGGAAGCGCCTTCTGCTCCACCAATTGGGGCTTCCGGGGGTACAGCTCGTTCACCATATCTAGAATTACACAGAACAGGTGGTCAGAAGACCCTTGGTGCGGTGGCTCTCAAGGCACCCTGTAGTTGTGTCATATCAAAACAGATATGGTAGCAACAGAGGTGGGTCGTAACTAGTGTTGCACCGATACCATTTTTTGGCCCTGATACCGATACCTGGCTGTGCAGTATCGGCAGATACCGATACCATACCGATACCACCCCGATTATATATATATATATATTTTTCTTTCTTTCTTTATTTTTTTTTCCCAAAGAGCTACATAATTGGATGTGAAATCATTGCTATCAAGGCTTTGTCAGGCTGTTGCTTACCTTTGCAAAATAGGAAAAAGTACACTAAACCCTAGTAGACAATAGCTGAATAAACCTTCCGCTCTCAAAGCCCAAAATAGTGCTAAATTTGTGAAATTAATAAAACATGTATAATACTAGCCCAACAGTAAGAAAGTAAAAATAAATTCATAATAATAAACTCTGAATGAACTGAATAAACTTTTTTAAACCTCTCAAAGTCCAAACAGTGCAACTTTCATGAAATTATTGTCACATTCTGCTGCTGGTTAGATTGTGTTTTGTTGCTGGGCGTGGGGGCGTGGCACTTGAATCCAGTGCAGGCTCATCAACGCAGCATTTAAGCACGGGTGATCTCAGAGAAGGCTGCCGAGATATTTGCCTTGCTGATCGCTAGTTGACATCTGGCACAATAATCTCGCTACATTTTCTTGTTATGCCCCTGCATTGGGTTTTTCTGTTAGTGTGCTGCTCTCGTTTGTAACCGCTGCCTATCGTCTTAGTTTGTCCGTCCACCTGCTGTCACGGACTCCTTTTGTTATTTCTACTGTCCCGCGATCGCGTGTTATTTTTTGTTTGCAATCATTAAACCCTTTTATGTATCCCCCGCTTGTTGTCTGCTTCGAGGTTCAACCTTGTTTCCGCATTTGCGGACGCTAACAATTATAAGTAATAATAATTGACCACAGCATCCCGTCTCTCCTTTTTTTCGGGAGGTGGGAGTCCCTTATTTCTATTTCTGAAAGGTGGCAACAATACTTTGGAAACACTTCCCAAATTACTGTGGCATTTCTTTCAGTAAAAGACAATAAAAGTAAAGTAGACGAAGTGAACTGACCAGAGATTGTTGCTCCGGTCCAGCGGCCTTCTTCCTCTGGATAGCAGTCCTGCTCTTGCAGGCTCAAACTCGTTGTGTTCGTTCACGTTTCGTCTTCAAATGTTTTATCAAGTTCGAGGTATTGAAACTGGCCGATTTAACTCCACATCTCCGAACTTTCAGGCCGCAAATCTTGCATGCAGCCATTGATTTTAATCGACGGGATTTCTATTTGGAAATATTTCCCGACCGCCGCGGCGCTGCCATATTTCCTGGTTTGTTTTTCGTCCATATGAAAAAGCCCCCTTTTGATTGGTCAGGAGTGGCTATTGGCCCGCTCTGATTGGTCTGGTGCAGGCCAATAGCGATAGCTGCTTGGTGTTCACGTGTCATCACACAACACAGAGACATAGTGTAGTGAGCGCCAGGAGGAGAAAAAGGCTGTGGTCAAATGTTATAATAATGGACCGGTAAATGGTATCGGCGCCGTCTTTGTTGGTACTCGCCGATACCGATACCACCATTTCGGGCCGGATTGGCGCCCCCTGCCGATACTAGTGTCGGTATCGGTGCATTTTTAGTAGTAACGCATTACTTTTTCTCCGTTACATTTACTTGAGTAACTTTTTGAGGAGAATTGTACTTCTAAAAGTAGTTTTACTTGAACAGATTTGTATAGAAGAAACACTACTCTTTATCCGGTACTTTAGGCTACACTAATTGTTACATTTTTCCTCTTTATTGTACATATTAGATTTTATTTTTTTTCCCAGAGACGCCGAGAATGGCTCAACCAGTTTCAACAATAATCACATGATTGCACCAATCTTGCTTGCAATCAGGCTTGCAGGTCTATGATCACGCCAGCCAGTTCAATCATGTGGCGACTTTAAAGAGCATACGACAGGAGAAAAAAAGTCAAATAGCATTATTATGTTGATTAGAATCATATTTTGAGACGATTCGACTATATACAACAATTTAGCAAAGCGCAGATGATGAGAAATTAGTCTTTTAATCTGCCGGTTAGCCACGCCTACCATCATAGGGCTCAAGCGTCCTCAACAGGTGGATGACGTCAGCGGGAGACTGGGCTCATCGGTTTTACTATACAGCCCATTGAGGGGGAATTATTAAGAACGAGGAAAACGTGATGAAGAGAGCCGCAAAATGTCATTATTTCAGTCTCTCTACTCCAATATTTTTAGAGGATATTCTTTTTATCCAAGTATTTTTCCCCAATAGCTAAATAAATGGCTCGAGAAGGACCAGTCAGCCCGTCGAGCAGGAAGTATTCACAACGAGGAAAACGCGACGAAGAGATCTGCAAAATGTCATTGTTTCTGTCTCTTTACTTCAATATTTTTACAGGATATTCTTTTAATCCAAGTATTTTCCCCAACTGCTAAATAAATGGCATGGTCATGACAAATAACAGTCTTGTGCTAAATGGAATATGAAATAATAAAAATGCACTTACTCCGGACGACATGGCAAAATTAATCCATAATGGTCAAAACTGTCGACTTCACCTTTACTGTCGCACCTCCCGAACGATATTTTATGACACCTAAATCGCACATGTAATTTCCTTTCCCCGGCTTCGGAGGATGTAAACAAACCAAGAGGCGTGACAGCTAGCCGACATGCTAACCCGAACCGAGTGATGTTTCAAAGTCTTCGAAGCGGAAAATCACACATAACTAGCCCCGATTATTCGACATGACAACTGGGTTGTCGATTGTCTTCGTGGATCGGCAAACCGCCCGGCAGAGAGCAATTTACAGCTCGTTCCCCGGAGGAGGGCGGCTGCAGTTGTTGTGTAGCTAACGTGCATGAGGAGAGCTTTTTACATGCCTATCAATGATCAAACGTAAGTAGTTCTTTATTCAAAGAACGTTTGTAGTGTTTACTTTGTAATCGCTGTATTCGTATTTGACATAATACAAAACAAGATGTTTAATCACTTCCTCGTAAGTCCAATGGTCCCACAGTAGTAGGGCTTGTTTTGGCCAATATCCACGGTGAATGGGAACCTTTTGAAACTCCAAAAAGGCGCACATGCCTCTCCCTCATACAGCAAGATTTTTCTGCAGCCGTTTGGCTGGCGCGATGCGCAAAATAAACGTATTAATCCGAAAAATCAGCTGAATCCTTAGTCCTCATACACAACAGTACGTCTGTATAGTAAAGAGGACTCCTTCACCCGTACACGTCACAGCGCCCTCCTCCTCAATGCAAGACCGAAGCCAGAAGTCACTAATTTTCATGGCACGGGATTAAAAAAACCAAATAAATATAGCGATCGCTTCCACACACATCCAAGCGGTCCATATCATTCAGGAGCATAAAATACCGCGTGTATTATGAAATAAACATGCTTTTTCGTGTCACATGCACTTTAACACAATATCTTACCTAAAGTGTTTCTCAGTCATTAGTAAACAATCATCACAAGAGAAAACTGTACTCACCATGAGTCTTGCTGTTCAATATCAATTCCACAATTCCAAACTGACAGCAGAATTGCCGATCTTATTCATATTTTCTCAAGTGATTTTACAATGGGAACCACATTCCCTGGTTCTCAATAAATGGCGAGAGAAAGTTACACATGCAATTCTGAGCCATGAAATAAACATGCTTTTTCGTGTCACATGCACTTCAAGGCACCGTAAAAAATTAACTATCCTTGTATTGTATAATCAAGTAACCTTGAACATGACTCAAAAGCAGGGATTTTAATTGCTCTCGTTTTATTTGACATCGATTGACCACGGAAAACTGGAGATATGATCCTTTTGGTTTCATAATAGGAAAATGCATAGACTTCATAACAGATCGGTAGATAGATTTGTTGTGAATAAATGCTTAAATCCCTGAAAAAAAAAACAAAAAAACGGGCAGTTAGCAGTTTTTTTTTACATAAATATGTCAAATGTGCTGCTAGTTTAGTCACTGTGGTCGCACCGTTAGTACAACAAAGAGCTTTTTGAGTTGAAAATATTTATGAATAAATGCTTAAATCTCTGAATTCTTTGTAGACGTGGATGTAAAACAGTCTCGATTCTTCTCGATTCTTGGTTAAAAGCAACAACAACAAAAAACAGACAGTTAGCAGATTTTTTTACGTAAATATGTCGAATGTGCTGCTAGTTTAGTCACTGTGGTCGCCCCCTTCGTAACACAAAGAGCTTTTTGCGTTGAAAATTCTTGTGAATAAATGCTTAAATCCCTGAACTCTTTATGGATATGGATGTGAAACGGTCTCAATTCTTGGTTAAAAGTAATTAAAAAAAACAGGCAGTTAGCAGATTTTTTACTTAAATATGTCGAATGTGCTGCTAGTTTAGTCACTGTGGTCGCCCCGTTAGTACAACAAAGAGCTTTTTGCGTTGAAAATATTTATGAATAAATGCTTAAATATCTGAATTCCTTGGTGTAACATGGGTTAAGATTCCCTGATTTTAGCCAGTACTTGTTTTTCCCACACTCCCTGAATGCACCACAGCACATGACAAGTCACATTACACCAATTATCCAATCACCAGTCACCTAGGCACTATATAAGCTTCCTTGACTCCTCTCCCTTCAGTCGTGTGGGAGAGAAGCCAAGGAGCAACAGCTGCAGAACCAGACCTTTTAGTTGTGTTGGGGACCTGTTAGTGTGAGTTCTCAACTACATCCACGTGAACTGGCCAGGTGGTCCTACCCTGCCTTGGGACCACTCCAACAAACGGATGGCGAGCTAGAACTTGAGCCAGGAGCCTGACGCCTCTCTCTTTTTCCTTGTCTTCAAAACAAGTCAGGGTCTGGTAGGAGGCTTAGCAGCCTGTTTTTCTCTCCCCACTACTCGGGTCAAGCATTTCAAATACCCATTCAACTTGTGACCAATAAAGCAGCGCTAATGGACACTCATCCTGTATTGCCATAAACTGAAGCCATGCATTTGTACTCTTGACTGTTTGTTACTTACAAACGTTGGGGTGGGGAAAGTGAACTGGATTTTTGTCTACCTGTTGATCAACTGTAAATTGTGTACACACTGGTATTTTGTAAATATTTATTTTTTGTGTCACTTTTTGTAAAATACATATTTCACTCAAACCAACTCTGTCTGTCTTTATTCATTGCCGCTGCCCTCTAGTAGCCGAACTAGATCTTCCTGATTTGCCCACTAATTTGTCACCTCAGTGGTGCCCTTAACACGGCTCATACTTGCTACATTATAGATATGGAGGTAAAACTGTCTCGATTCTTGGTCAAAAGCAAAAAAAAAAAAAAGGGCAGTTAGCAGTTTTTTTACGTAAATATGTCAAAGTAGGACACCAATGCTGTAGCCCGTTTTCTCCCATTGATTTTTTTCACAATGTTTCAAAATGCATGCATAGTACGAAAAATATAATAAATACCTTGAATGCTCAAACAAATCACTCCTGAGACAATCCTTCCAGTTTGTATGCGGTATAGCTTTCATGCTTTTTCAAAAATCCAAGCTTGGGCTTGCAGCGTGTTCCATCTTCAACTGACTATTACTAAATAAAGCGGACTTTGGTACAGCCCCCTACGGTAAGGCGTGACGCAAAGAATGACGAAGTGTCAGGTCAAAAGATTTTTGAAGTCAATGGAAAATGTTTTCTCCACTACAGAGTACTCATGCTCTTTGGACTGATAATGCTCAATTTCTGTAGATTATATTTTCTCTCGCCGGGATTCAATGTTTTGTTTTGTTTTTTTTAAATTTCTTTGTCTTAATGTGGTTATGTAATACGTTATCATACAATATAATAATAACAGTTCATATAGATATCTGCTGAGAAAAAAAAATGTTCAAAAAAACAAAATCAAACATCTTAAGCAGTTACAATGTTACTCAATACTTTTATTTATTTATTTATTTATTAATTATTTTTTTTTACCATTTTTTAAAAACTTGTACTTGAGTACATTTTTTGGATGACTACTTCTACTTGAGTAATATTATTTGGAAGTAACACTACTCCAGTAAAATTTTTGGCTACTCTACCCACCTCTTGATATAACCGATCTTCAGCGATTGAGTCAGTTGTCATTTCTGCTTTCTTAAGACTAATATATTTGATCCAAATAAATACCAAATGTTCTAAAATACTGTGTACAGTTTTTTTATTCTTCAATCAGTTAATATGTGAAAGATGTCATAGAATGTATTATGTGATAACGTGTAGAAGATGAAAAGTCGGTTACTTTGCTTAGTAGCTGATTACGCTTACAATGAAGTAACTGAGTAACTAACTCTTACTTTTTGGTAGAAATAATTTGTAACTAATTACTTTTTAAAGTAAGATTACCAAACCCTTTAAGACAAGTTACTGGTAAATTCTCTTTTTATTTTCCTTTGAACTGTGTAGTGATGATTTTTTTATTCATTTAATTTTTAAAGCAAAAAAGATGCAGGTTATACTTGGGAAATTAAAGTGCCTATGACAGCAAAACGCATGGTTATTTAATATTTCACGCGGTATTTTATGCTCCTGAATAAAATGGACCGCTTGGATGGGTGTGGAAGCGTCGATTTATATAGGCTATTCAATTTTTTGGAATCCCGCGCCATTAAAATGAGTGACTTCCTGGATTGAGGAGGAATGCGAATGTGACGTCACCCGGGTCAGCATCTCACAATACAGCATGCAGATGGACTGCGGATTCAGCTGATTTTGCGGATTAATTTGTTTATTTTTCGCATCACGCCAGCTAAATGTGCTGCAGGGTTTTGTTGCTGCACCAGGGAGAGGCGTGTGAGTCTTTTTGGGTTTCAAAAAGTTCCCGTTCCGCAGAGATTGGCCAAAACAAGTCAGACAACTGTGTGACCATTGGACTTTCAAGGAAATGAGTAAACTGTGTTTTGTATTGTGTCAAATTCTGGGATCATGGCACACGTTTTAATGAGGGGGGCTTCCAGCCCCCCTCTGCCCTCTTCAAGTGCCCGGCAATGGACCACTATCCTCGGGTTGGGCTCCGGCAGCTACCCGCTCTCAAACGCCAGCCGGTTTGTCTGGCGGTCATTCTCCAGCTGCTCCTCCGGCAAACTAGCTCTCCTGCCCGCAGCAGGGGAACAATTAGCTGTAACTTGCTCACCACCGGGGGGGTTGCCGATCGGTGAAGACAATCGACAACCCCGCCACCGTGTGACATGACCCTGAGTAGTTTTGAGTGATTTTTTTGCTTCGAAAGGCAGGAGTAAGACTTAGAAACGCCGCTCGGTTCGGGTTAGCATGTCGGCTAGCTGTCACGCCTCCTGGTTTGTTTGCGCTCTCCGAAGCCGGGGCAGGGAAATGACAAAAGCCGGACTAACTCCAGTGGCATAAAATATCGTTCGGGAGGTGCAAGAAGTCGACAGTTTGACCATTATGGAGTAATTTTGCCATGTACTACTGAATGAATGTATTTTTAATATTTCATCTTCCATTTAGCACGAGACTGTTATTTGTCATGACCATACCATTTAATTAGCAATTGGGGAAAATTTTTAGATAAAAAGAATATCCTGTAAAAATATTGGAGTAGAGAGATTGAAATAATGACATTTTGCTGCTCTCTTCGTCGCATTTTCCTCATTCTGAATAATCCCCCCTCAATGGGCTGAATTCTAAATCAGATGAAATCGTGACCTGCCGACGTCATCCTCCAGGTGGGGACGCTAGAGTGCTATAATGGCAGGGGGGACCAAACCGCAGATTAAAAGAGTAATTTCTCGTCATCTGCGCTTTGCCAAATTGTTGTATATAGTCGAATCGTCTCAAAATAAGATTCTAATTCACATAATAATGCTATTTAAGATTTTTTTTATTGCTGTCTCAGGCTCTTTAAAAAGTACACTGTGTATGACCCACCAATGACCCCAAAATTTGTGATCGGGAAATCCCCACTTTTATATGGCTATCATGTCAGGATAGTTTTATTCAAATAAATACAGTGCAGAGTTAGCAGATCGGGACTCATAATCATCAGATCCTCAAAATCAGGTTTCAGTTCATCAATTCGGGTGCAAAAATGTGATCGGGACATCCTGAATGTAACATGGTGGCGTGAGACTGGACAGTCATTTTAGCATCTCCCGCCCTACGAGGTTTAATTGCAATCTGCAATAACTGTCCTTTTATTTCGGTTACAACTTCAAAACATCAAAGATGTAAACCGACACATTGAAAATTGCAGCAAAACACTTGTAGATTTACCTGCAACCTTCTCGACCAGATCCACTTTTGCTTTGCCGCTCACAAACTGAGCCTTAGTGCAAAAAGGCTGCAGGAGGAGACTGTTATCTGCCAGTGAAATGAAATAAAAATATTAACGATAGCCAGTGAACCAAATCCAAATATTCAAGCGCATTAGGTTCATACCGAGGTTCAAAATAAGTGCATTAATGGTTCTAGTAGCAGCTGAGTAGATGGCGTTGTTTCTAGAGTTGAGGTGATTGTCCACAATTGCCGGGACCAGAATGTTAACCACTTGAGACAAGTTGTCCTTGAACAGGGGGATGATTTTCTGCAGCGACTCAAGGGCGTATTGGTTGACCTTGGTGTTGGACTCCTGCAGCCTAGCCTGCAGCGCATCAAAAATCTGAAAATAAATAGGCAGAGTTCAACAAATGAACATTTATGTACTTCAATGGATTCATTTCTCCATACCGGGAATACATTTTGGATGACAACTTTGGGGTTGTGCTCGCAGTCGGCCACTAACTGGTCCATTCCCTTGATTCTCTCTCTGAAGTCCTTGGAGCCCAGCAGGCCTGTTATGTGTTTGATGTATTCACTCTTGTCTTCAATATTCAGTGCCTGAGATCTGTTGCTGTAATTACTGTTGGACATTCTGTAAAGGACACGTGACAAACAAATACCATTGCCTTGCCTTTAAATCCTACATTGTATGCACAAAACTTGGCATCTGCTTCATTTTTATTAATGTAAATCATTTTGAACAGTTCTATGCTACCTTCAGGTTTTTTGGCCAGAATTATAGTAGTCCCTCGATCCGATCACATCGACATAAGATCCTTTCGACATCCGACGTAAAATTTGACTCGCCAGCTATCTCGACATATGACGACATGCTCGAAATTAGGCATGTGCCGGTATGAGATTTTGACGGTATGATAACCTCAAGGAAAAATACAGTGGTTTCACAGTATTGCAATTATAGCTCTAAAATGTGTTATTTTGAGATGTATGGGTTAATTTTTTTCCCATTGAACAGGATTTAAAAAAAAAAAAATCACAACATCTTTGCAAATTGGAACATCAACATGAATATAATGTTATAACAAATAAAAAAAAAAAAAAAAAGAATAGCTGAAATATTTTAAATAAAATTGAAATAAATAGAACTTATAGACTAAACCCACAGCCCCAACTGTGAAAATTGCTAAACATTAGAACAAAAATAATTATTTTCCTTATACAAGTAAAAAAAAAAAAAAAAAAATTATAAATAAAATTTATACATTGCAAGCACTTCACTGACTTTAAAGCTCTTGCTCACTTGCTCATTTTCTACATATTTCTTTCTCAGTCCAAGTTCTGGTGCAGGAATGTCAGTATGTTGACCATTTTTGGGTTGATATACATATATACACTGCTGGCCTAAAGAATTGGCACCCCTGCAATTCTGTCAGATAATGCTCAATTTCTCCAAGAAAATGACTGCAATTAAAAATGCTTTGGTAGTAATATCTCAATTTATTTTGCTTGCAATGAAAAAGCACAAAAGAGCATGAATTTTTTTTAAAATCATTATCATTTTACACAAAACTAAAAAAAAAAGGGCCGGACAAAAGTATTGGCACCCTTTGAAAAATCGTGTGATGCTTCTCTAATTTGTGTAATTAACAGCACCTGTTACTTACCTGTGGCACATAACAGGTGGAGGCAATTACTAAATCACACTTGCAGCCAGTTAAAATGGATTAAAGTTGACTCAAATTCTGTCCTGTGTCCTTGTGTGTACCACATTGAGCAAGGAGAAAAGAAAGAAGACCAAAGAACGGTCTGAGGACTTGACAAGCAAAATTGTGAGGAAGCAGGGGCAATCTCAAGGCTACAAGTCCATCTTCAAAGACCTGAATGTACCTGTGTCTACCGTGCGCAGTGTTATCAATAAGTGTAAAACCCATGGCACTGGGGCTAACCTCCCTAGATGTGGACGGAGAAGAAAAATTGAAGAGAGACTTTCAACGAAAGATTGTGCGGATGGTGGATAAAGAACCTCTACTAACATCCAAACAAGTTCAAGCTGTCCTGCAGCCCGAGGGTTGGGACATAAAAAATTACTAAAACCATACTACGGTATGACGGAAAATTTTAGTGGTTTTGAAACCGTGACGTTTTCATACCACGGTAAACCTTGAAACTGATAATCAGCACATACCTACTCGAAATACAACGATTTTTGACAGCGTCGTAATTTGTTTCCCGGAAGACTGAGCACGGTGGATTTTCTTGTCAGAGAAATCAACATGGGTCCCAAGAAGGTTAGTGCAGGTGGTGAAAAAAGGAAAAAGGTGACGCTTACCATTTAAATTAAGATGGCAATTACAGAAATATGTGTGCGCGTGAGTGAACTGGCTAGACAACGCGGCTTATCGGCCCTCCCACCCCCGCCAACAACAACAGAAAATGAAAAAGGTAAATTAAAAACTTTTCACTCTTCCGCACCTCTCTCTCGCTCAAGTCAGTAACACGGTGCGCTCTGGAACAGCATGCAAAACACAACTGCCACATTAGAACTCGATTCGTTACATTAATTCAATTTATTATCATTATTATTACCTGAATTATATTATTTTTCCAATTTGTAATTATAATGTATTTCTTTTGCTATGTGTAATTGCTATTAATAATTGTACCTAATTAATAATTGTATTCGTATGTAAAGGTACCACTGTAACTGTTTTGTAAGTACAGTGATATGAAAAAGTATCTGAACCTTTTGGAATTTCTCACATTTCTGCATAAAATCACCATCAAATGTGATATGATCTTTGTCAAAATCACACAGATGTAAAAACAGTGTCTGCTTTAACTAAAGCCACCCAAACATTGATAGGTTTTCATGTTTTGATGAGGATAGCATGCAAACAATGACAGAAGGGGGACAATAAGTAAGTGAACCTTCTGCCTAAGGAGACTTAAGGGGAATTGAAACTAATTTTTACCAAACAATTTAAGTGTGTGCCCAATCACTGATGAGTGGTTTAAAGCTGCCCTGCCCACTATAAAACACACACTCCTGGTAAGAATTGTCTTGATGAGAAGCATTGTCTGATGTGCATCATGGCTCGGTCAAAAGAGCTGTCTGAAGACCTGCGATCAAGGATTGTTGATTTGTATAAGGCTGAGAAAAGATAAAAACCACCTTTATAAGTCAATGTTCATCAATCGAAAGTCAGAGACGTTGTCTACAAATGGAGAGAGTTTGGCACTGTTGCTTCTCTCCCAAGGAGTGGCCGTCCACCAAAGATGATGCCAAGAGTTCAGCGCAGAATACTCAGAGGTAAAAAAGAACCCTAGAGTGTCTGCTAAAGACTTACAGAAATCACTGGCACTGTCCAATCTCTCTGTGCACACATAAACTATATATAACACTATGGCAAAGAATTGTGTTCATGGGAGAACTCCACGGAGGAAGCCACTGCTGTCTAAAAAAAAAACGTTGTTCGTTTAATGTTCGCAAAGGGGCACTTAGACACTCCTCAGAAATTTTGGCAAAATATTTTGCGGACTGATGGAACCAATGTTGAATTGTTTGGGAGTAACACACAACGTCATGTGTGGAGGAAAAATGGAACAGCTCACCAAAATCAACACCTTATCCCCATCGTGAAGCATGGTGGAGGGAGCATCATGATTTGGGGCTGTTTCTGCCTCAGGGACTGGACAACTTGCAATCATTAATGGAAGAATGAATTCAAAAGTTTATCAGGATGTTTTGAAGGAAAACCTGAGGCTGTCTGTCAGACAGTTGAAGCTAAAAAGAGGATGTAAATCAACTTCAGAATGGTTTCAGAAGTACAAAATACACGTCCTGGAGTGGCCAAGTCAAAGTCCAGACTTCAACCCCATTGCAATGCTGTGGCATGACCTAAAAACAGCAATTCATGCCAGACATCCCAGGAATCTGACTGAACTACAGCAGTTTTGTAGGGAAGAATGGGCCAAGATTAGTCCTGATCGATGTGCCGGACTTATCTGCAGCCACAGAGGAGCGTCTGGTTGAAGTTATTTCTGCCAGAGGGGGGCCACAAAATATTAAATGTGATGGTTCACTTACTTATTTTTCCCCTTTCTGTCATTGTTTGCATGCTGTCCTCAATAAAATATGAAAATCTTTGAATGTTTGGGTGGTCTTAGTTAAAGCTGACACTGTTTTTTCATCTGTGTGATTTCAACAAAGATCAGATCACATTTGATGGCGATTTTATGTAGAAATGTCAGAAATTCCAAAAGGTTCAGATACTTTTTCATACCACTGTAGGTACAATTAATCTTATTCCAATACTGGTTAATATATACACATGCATACCTGACAGTGTGGTTGAGAGGTTCTCTGGTGAGAGACAATGCTCGAAATGTACCGCTTCCTGGAAGCGAGCGTCTACCTCTGGCTGACTGGGTCTCCTGAGGCATCTCGCCAAGCCCCTAGCACCACCCAACGTTAGGGCTCAAGTCAAATCATCAATGTTGTTTAGAAGGTGTGGCCATTGTACCTTAGTCTTGAGAGTTAAGATGGTGTCTCTGGTAGTCTGCAGGTATTTGAATGGGATTATTCTTTCCAGGATCTTCTCAAAATCCGGGTGGCCGGACAGGAGCAGAAGCATCCGGCGGCCGTAGTATCTAAAAGTTAGAATCTTGGTCATTACCTGATTTTCAGACATTCATATTACGTAGCGGCTGCTAAATTTTCAAAGTCATACTATAATGTGGAAAACAAGCTGAACCACGGTAGTTTGGTACTAAATAAACACACATAACATCCCCTTACCCCCTCTATTTATCATTTCGAAAAACGTGCATTTGAATCAATCCGAGGTAACTATCCACGCACGTGTCAGTATGTCACCCAAGTGAACGGACAGCAGACCTGTGCACATCGTCACGACTTGTCAGACTTAGAAACTGAGAGACGCTGCAGAACTACGTGGAATGAATAAATAATAATAAAGATTGGTGGAAACTTATTACGCTACACAAGCACTTTGTCAAGTTGTTAACACCTGTGTATGTAAATCTGATGTTAGTAGATTGATCTTCTAGGAGATGCGTGCGTGGAAGCCTGGCAGGTTTTTTTTTCACATGGCGTTTTGACAGTTGGCGTCATATTTTAGGGATCAAAGGCCCACTTACACCCCTAGTTATCGGCCTGATCCATTGCTGCACCATCAGTTCGCAGGTAAGAAATCACTCGAACTAAAACATACCTGGCTTCCTGTGAGGAGTCTTGTGACAACTTTGTGACCGCAGGTATGATTCTTTCAGTCAAATCTTTACCTCCAGAAAGGAGGCGAGTGGCTCCGACCTTTTCTATCAAATTGGCCAAGTGTTGGGCAGTGCAATTCCTTACCAGTCCACTGGGATGACTGACACAAAAAAGGGAAAGCAATTATTTTCATATCTCCGTTCCAGGTAATGACGCAGCTTGAAGCTACGTATACTAAAAGCATACTGACCAAAGTCCTCCGGAGAGTAAAGCATGAATGCCTCTTGTGGGCGTGCAGTGCTGCACCATGCTGTCTAAAGCAGCATCAATATCATGTCTAATAAAGACATCTTTCCCACCCGCTTTGACCAGCAAGGATTTCACAGTCGCATCCAGCTCCTGGTCCATTGCCTTCTCCAGGTGCGTATAAAGATCGGCCAACGTGCACACGGCAGCTCTGGACACACCTGACCTGAGGTTCTTTACCTAAATTAGGAGACATTCACACATTTTTTGTGTTGTATTGTCACAACCTTTGTCTTAAAGACATGTTTTTTTTACATTTGATTTTTTTGCAGCATTTAACTATTTTTCTCAAATGCATTATAAGACAAATAAGAATGTAAAACAATCACTGAACTCAATAGCTGCCACTGAGAGTACTAGACGTCTACTCGTGATAGAACTCATTTCAAGTGTTTTTATTTAGTTTTTAAGAGCTACTTAATTATCAAGTTTAGTTCATTTGCTCCCACCCTCCCACTTCAAATGGATTAGAGGTGGACCAGTGCCGACTAGTCGATGTCATCAATGACGTAAATGTGTCGACGAGCACAACATCCCATCGACAGTTAAAGAAGGGTTATAAAAATATATGCGTGGGAAGTTGAGAATGTCGGATGCTCAGTATGCAAGCGGGGAAAGCGGCACAAAGCCAAAAAAGCGCACCAGAGAGGCCAAAACATTGACTTATTTCAACTAAACAAAGTGGGGTACACTGTTGTGTCCTGTCTCTTCAATGCCAAGCTTGCATACCAGGCTGCACATGGGCTGTGAATGAACACCTAAAGCGCCGTCACCGACAACAAGCTGGCAGATCGCAAGTCCATCTAACTAACTAATGACATGTTTTATTGAAGTTGCTAAGCCTGTCGTACAGTAAGTAAAAAATGAGGGCGGTAATTTTCACGGCTGCGTTTTATCACCGCATGCGTGCGCGCATACATTTGTGCGTGCGTGTTGATGGCATATGAGACTCCAGTTCCTTTCACAAATGCTTATTGGTCATCAACACGCCGTAGAATTAAAGTTCAGACATACAAAATAAGGAAACATCTATATGAAAACATCGTAAACGCTAGCACTGCTACATTGAGGCTAATGGGGAAAAAAGACAATCTACTTTAGCCTTCTATAAAACATTGGCAGTCTTCTCCAAAATGCAAACTTGCGGTCAAGAGGTGACACTTTGAAAAATCGCTGGTTAACAGCATTTACAACCGAAAAAAATATATTACTGACGCCACATTCAATGACGAAAAGTGCTTTTTTTTTTTTGCAGAGTGTAAAGCTTACGGTTAGCGGTTTAGCGAGCGTGCTTCCGGTGAACATTTCAAAATAAAAGCACGTCATGTTCGTCATATAAATAACAATTTCTGGAGTTAATCCCACATACTTCAGAATTCAGATTCTACACTAAGAACAGCTTTAAAATGACACCCTTTATGAAAAATCTTGATTGGCAATGAATAATTATAATTATTATAATTCTATTATATATAGTAGTATACTATAATATTAATTAGGGGTGTAACGGTACACAAAAATCTCGGTTTGGTACATACCTTGGTTTTGAGGTCACCGTTCGGTTCATTTTCGGTACAGTAAGAAAACAAAATGCAAAATATAAATGTGCTAGTTGTTTATTACACACTTTTGTGCTTTCAACAATAGGAACAGTAGCCTATACAAAGCTAGAATTCTGCTCAAAAAGTAGCGGGTATTTAAAGATCTTAATCCAACAACAATTTGCCTTTCAGACCCCGCATATTGGTCAGCTTTCTTTCTGAAAGAAAGAAGAAAAAAAGTCCTGTGCTAAAGAGAAAAGAAATCCCAATGACAAAGATTTTAACGTGTATTTTACAAATAAAATCCCTCAATGATTTTTTTTTTCTTATGAACGGTTTTCAAAAGCTTTATTGTTGGATTTTCTCAAGTTAAAGCGCCACACAGAAATGAATAAATTTAGTTGTGTAAGCAGGATCTGTGTATTATTTTTATTATTTAATTACAGGTGTTTTAGCTCATTTCAATTTATTTTATTTAAATGGGCTATTATTTATTTTATTATGTGTTTGTATTTTACAAATGTGATGTATTCATTTATATTGTATATTTTATGTTGTATAACTTTAGTTCCTCTGTGAAAATTATTTCCTACTTGTTTTGTTGTGGTAGGAGGGTTTTGTATTGAACACGGGGCCGTGTTGGTTATTATTATAGCAGAGAAGACAACTGTAAATCAATAAAGACAAGTCAACTGTGCCCCGATCTACCACTCAAGAGATCTGATGGACTCAAAAAGTGGGTTACGATTGCATATTAGTTTGAAAATCGACCGGATCCACCGTATTTTGACACGAGTGACTTCTGGTCTTCCCGGTCTGCTAGCTAGTAGAATTGACGCAGGAGGGCCGCGTCTCGTTCTTTTCGCGTGCATTGCGTTGAGCCGCTTCTGGGACATGTCTAACACGCGGCCGCAGTGCGACTGGTGTGCATTGGCTGATTGACTTTAAAGGCCACGTTTCACTGCGTCCTCGCGGCGGCCACGTTGTCGCACTGTTGACGTTTCTTACTGTCCTACCATGTTGGTCCTCAATATAGTAGAGAAGACAGAGTGAATATAATCTACACAAAGAAACTGTAACCCAATCGACTCACAGCCTCGAAAAGTAAGGGTTACATTACGTCAGAAACTCGTTCGGTACGCCTCCGTTCCGAACCGAGCACCAAGTACCGAAACGGTTCAATACAAATACATGTACCGTTACACCCTTAATATTAATGCTAGATATTTTTTTAAGAATAGTTTTGAATTGTGTTGGAAAGGCAGTGTTCTTAATCTGTTTACATTCCATTCTTTTGCACAAGTTAATCAGCATTTGACCTCATTGTTTATTTGTGATTTATTATTGTTATTTAGGTGTTTATTTTTACTTTAATGAAGAATTTAAGTGTTTCAAAATGTTTGTGAATTAATAAGCGTCAACAAAAATTTAATTGCTAACTTAGTAAAAAAAATAATACATTAGATTAGACGACTTATCGTAAAAATTGTCGGGTGACTAATCAGGAGATAATTACTCATTTGGAACAGCCCTAATTGGAAGTCTACAAGTGAAATTCATTTAAATTCACAGCAGAAGGAAGAGCCGCACAATTAGATGTCAATGGCTGTTAATATCAGTGTTGTTTACCAACAATTTTTTTCATAACGACGGGACGATGAGCTAAAAACGTGCTTTGGGAGACTACAACATAAGACAAATGTCAGTTTTCGTTTGATGTAAATGTGCAATAGTTTCTGTCACATGTTCACAATGAGTGACATTTTACGTGTAGTTAGCATGCTAGTTGTGTCACTCGTGGGGTGCTGCACCCCCCCTTCCCGATTTACCAGTGAGTCATCTCTGGTCTTAATGCAGGCTTGCACACAAGGTAAGACTTGTTTTCTTGGCCAGAGAGAATATGCAATTTTGCTTTAGCCTTTAAAGGTCTGTGTTGAGTGATCATCTCACACAAAATGTAACTCGTAGCGTTAGCATAGAGCTTGCGTCAACATTAGGCTAATACTAACTGCTGAGTGTGTATAATCACCAAGTTGGCGTTGTCCTTGTAGACGCTCCAATCTGTGTTAATCGGTCGATGTTCATTCGAAATAGTTGGAAACCTTTATTTATTTATGGATTTTTAAAAATTTATTTTATAGACGAAAACATTTTTTAGTAAACGTCGACTAAAACTTGAAGAAACTAGTCTTGAGTTTTCGTCAACAAAAACATGACACATTTTGAGATGACTAAACAATGACCAAGACTGATAAGTATTATCGTCCAAAAGACTAAGACGAAGATTAAAAGTGCTTCCAAAAACAACAATGGTTAATATAGTTAATAATAGTAGTAGTTATTAATAGTTAATAGAGCCAATATAGTTAGTAAATGTTTTATTTTGTTTTATTAGTTGTAATTACTTTTAGCGCGACAGTTTTTTTTCCCTTCTCAATTTTATTATATAGTACTTTCCTGCCTTTAATTTATCATGTATTATATTTTTCGTTGATGTAAAGCACTTTGTGGACCTCTCAGGTTTTTGTAAAGAGCTATATAAATAAAATTGATTTGATTTGAATAAATTTACATTGATGGCAACAATGTGAGCATGGAAGGATTACCAATACACTGGGGAAAAATTGTGGAAAAAATCTGTTGCGTTAGTTTTATGCTGATTGAAAATAAAATTGTCATTCTGATTCCAAAATTGCAGTGAGTTTTTTTATTTTCTAGCAAGTCACATGCTACTACGTGCAGACAATTATAATTACCGTTGCCATATGCTTTCTAAATACATATACTGTTGAATGAAAATTGCAGTAATGTCTGTTTCTTTCACATTTTTATCCCATGTCAATCATTCAACATTTTCATATCAACAAGCACATAGAGTAAATTAAGTATTTGCCTTATTTTTTTTAAGAAAACAGGCATCTTAGAGTAAGAGTAAGGTAACATAATGGAGGGAAACTGATATCAGTTTTGAATTCTGCACCCAAAAAATAGTTAAAAACAGCTGTCAGACCTAATTCAACCAAAATGATGTTCAATTTAATTTAATTATTTGTTGCTTCTAAAATACTGTTCAAACAAATCTGAGGTGGGTGGGCCTCACGTGTGTAACTTTTAAAGTTCCACAATATGATTGTATTGTTCTTGGGTGATATAAAGGCTGTTACCTCTTCAATGAGAGACAGGCAGACATCACGAATCCTGCTTTGCAGTGTGTCAGAATGGAAGTGAGCCAAAGAGCGTAGTAGTGTAAGACCTTCAATTTTCTTGTCCCTTAAAAGCAGAACAGCATTAGCAACCATTCTCACATAACTAACAAATGATTGAAATTAAAGATGCGGCTATCGATTATTTTAGTAATCGATTAATCTATCAACTACGTAGTTAGTTTGAATAATCAAGTAATTGGATTGGGAACATTTAATGCATTGCCGAATGAATTTTAGGAGATGTAAAATAAAGGCTTGTTGAGATTGCATTTTCAAAAGAGCATTAAGTGTAAATACAAAGGAAAGTGTTTTTTGTAAACTGCAGAATGCCACTTTCATTTAAAAAATAAATTAAAATATCTGAGCTTACCCTTAAGCAGTATAAAAAAATAAATAAATGAGGATCTAAGTATAACAAAAGAACAATTGGCTAACTTGCATTGCAAAAGTCTGCTAGCTCAATTGCTATAAAATGCAAACTTTTTTTTAATAATGCCATAAACAAATCATTCCAACACATATTCCCACAAAAAAAAAAACTGGTAAATATACCTTTAGCTAAATTACGAATGCATAAAAAAAACATACTTGCGCAAACAAAAATCTACCTTACGTTGGACTTAACAGGTAGCAGCTGGATTCAGCCATGTTAAATGAGTTATGTCATATTCACTGTTGCCACTAGAGGGCAATGTATACACCCAAATCAATATAACTGATGTAAACACTTTCCAAACAAACCATTAAAACACCGTTATAATTAAACAAATCCCCGAAGCAGCAAAATTTGATTCAAAGCTTTTTTCTAATCGAATTACTCGAGTTTATCGATTAATCGTTGCAGCACAAATCTATATTCAGTGCGATTTCCACAGTCTGTCTACACATGCATAGAAATGTACTGGTGGGATTTATGAAGTTACTGCTAATAAGATTACTTAGGTCATGGTTTTCAAGTCCAGTTTCTTACCAGTCTGTTGTATTCAGCAAGTCAAAGCTCTGCATCAGCGCCACATCCGGTTTGGAAAAGGGAGACAGTCCTGGAGGCTGGGATACATTTTTTTTGTGGCTCATGGTATCAGGGGACAGATCATCTAAAAAGGCCCATCAAAACATCATAATCAGACTCAAACAATCTATGTCCATGTGTGCGTGTGTCTGTTTTGATAAGTTTCATTAGTCATCAAAATAATCCACTCATTTTGGACGAAAAAAACAATTAACAGTTTTAATGGTCTAGCAAATGCGCCAAGCCAATTTAAAGCACTGCTTTAAATGTATAAAACAAACCAGTATATAAAGTGCATCAAAGCAACTGGCTGGCTACAATAGGTAAACCTTCACGATCCAAAAAAGTTGCTGAATCGCATGAAATTTCTACTGCAAAGAAATTAGCCTTTACTTCTGTGTTGCCTGAGAAACAGTGAAGCCTGCTTTGTTAATTCAGTGCTAGACAAACTTGACTGCTTTTTAAAGTAGATTGAGTTTATTTGCAAACCTGAAGACATGACTGCAAATATTGTGTCGGAATGAATAGCTGAATGAAGCCAATGATTGGACAAATGTAGCCCTTGAGTTTATTTTATTTTGTATTGCAATACACCATCGATATGGTCCTGACAAGAATTGATACAGTGATTAGAGGTGGGTATCTTGGGGCAACTAATGATTCGATTACGATTCAGAGGCTACGATTCGATTATGAATCGATTATTGATGAAACCCCCCACAGCTATAAGCTGCTTTTTTAATCGTACATTAGTTACAAAAATTGTACAAAAATCCTCTCAGGCTTAAATAAACTACTATTTCAGTATCAAGTTAACAGTTCAAAACAGTAAATAAAATACTCAAGTCCCCATTCTGTATCACCAGCTTTAAATTACATTCAATTAATTTAATGTTGTGAATCAAACGTTCAAGTTGTTAAAATTGCTCCCGTTATTCCATAACGGAAATGTGAAATTGGACATGTGAAAGCTTTAAAACGGTTTCATTATTTAAAGATAGATTCAAGTCAAGATTCTGCCAATTAAGGAGTATTTTAGATAAAAAGTTAATTAGGTTTGTTCGGAAGGTTTCGCTACAACAGCCTTCCAGAGAAGTCTACTGCTTTAAGATGGCGGCCGTTTACTAACGCCAGCGAGTCTGTTATTTCGCACCTAGTTCTTTATACATGCAATATCTACCGTAGCATTATGTGGGCGTAGTTTGTAGCAGCCGTCGGCCGCAGTCAGTTATTATTGTTTTTTTATCTAGCGGCATGAGGAAGCATGATGTTTACTCTCGGTCCGTTCCTCATTGCGTCCCGAAGACCGCGCTGACTGTGTTTTAGTTCCGCTTTACTTGGCATATTTCAATAATAGGAATTTGGATGTTTATGAATCGTTCTCGAATCTTCCACGGCCGAATCGCTAATAATCTAAGAATCGGAAATTTCACACACCTCTAACAATGATCCCTCATTTTTCGTGGTTAGTGGGGACCAGAACCCACCGCAATAAGTGAAAAACCGCGAAGTAGCGCAACCCCCCCAAAAATAGCCTATATATTTTAAAAAATACATAGCCTATATATCTTTTTTTTGTGTGTTCAGTGTATTTATTCAGCTTTAGCATTGGAAAGAGATACATTTAAGACATGTTTTTTCATTTTTTCCCCAATGTATAATAAAAAATATATTAGGGCTGTCAAACGATTAAATTTTTTAATCGAGTTAATTACAGCTTAAAAATTATTTAATACTAATTAATCGCAATTCAAACCATCTATCAAATATGCCCTATTTTTCTGTAAATTATTGTTGGAATGGAAGGATAAGACACAAAACGGATATATACATTCAACATACGGTACATAGGTACTAGAGCTGGGAATCTTTGGGCACCTAACGATTCGATTACGATTACGATTCAGAGGCTCCGATTCGATTATAAAACGATTATTGATGCACCCCCATCCTTTTTTTTTTTTTTTTAATGTTTTGTACATTAGTTCCAAAATTGTTCAAAAATACTCTCAGGCTAAACCAAACTACTATTTCAGTATCAAGTTAACATATAGCAGTAAACAAATATACAAAAATAACAGTAAATAAAAAACTCCAGTCCCCATTCTGTATCAGCAGCTTTAAACTACTTTCAATTAATTTAATGTTGTGAATCAACCGTTAATGTTGTTAAAATTTCTCCCGATATTCCATAATTTCTCTTTTGTCTACTTTCGACATGTGAAAGTTTTAAAACTATTTTAAAGATAGATTCAAGTCAATATTTTACCGATTTAGGAGTATTTTAGATTAAAAGTTAATTAGATTCGCTTGGAAGGTTCGCTACAACAGCCTTGCAGGGAAGTGTACTGCTTTAAGATGGCGGCCGTTCATTATCGCCCGCATCTAGCTTTTTGTAGATAAGCTGCTAAGTCTACCGAATAAATATTGCATCTAGTCCTATATAAATGATATCTACTGTAACATAATGTGGATATACTTTGTAGCAGCTTTTCGGCATCAGTCAGGTAGGTTGTTGTGTTTTTTTTATCTCGTGGCATGAGTTGAGCTAGAGCCGTGAGATGAGCATTGGCATTACCCGAGGGGCCGGGTAATGAGAAGCATGATGTTTAGCTCCTCTCGTTCTGTCCCTAATTGCGTCCCGAAGACCGCACGGCGCGCTGAGTGTGTTGTACTTCCGCTTTACTTGGCATATTTCAATAATCGGAATTTGGATGTTTGTGAATCGTTCTCGAATCTTCCACGGCCGAATCGCGAATAATCTAAGAATCGGAAATTTTGCACACCTCTAATAGGTACTATATTTGTTTATTATAACAATAAATCAACAAGATGGCATTAACATTATTAACATTCTCTTAAAGCGATCCATGGATAGAAAGACTTGTAGTTCTTAAAAGATAAATGTTAGTTCAAGTTATAGAAATTTTGTATTAAAAGCCCTCTTAATGTTTTCGTTTTATTAAAATTTGTAAAAATTTCAATCAAAAAATAAACTAGTAGCTCGCCATTATTGATGTCAATAATTACGCCATGCTCACTCATGGTACTAACTAACCCATAAAATCAGTTGGACCCAAGCGCCAGAAGAGGGCGGCAAACACCAAAAAACAAGTAACAAGCGGACATTACACTATACTGTAATTTTAATCTGTTTGAGCGGGGCATGTGCATTAATTGTGTCAAATATTTTAACGTTATTAATTTTAAAAATTAATTACCGCCCGTTAACACGATATTTTTGACAGCCCTAAAATATATATGTATATACACTCACCGGCCACTTTATTAGGTACACTATGCTAGTAACGGGTTGGACCCTCTTTTGCCTTCAGAACTGCCTCAATTCTTTATGGCATAGATTCAACAAGGTGCTGGAAACGTTCCTCAGAGAGTTCGGTCCATATTGACATGACGGCATCACACAATTGGTGCAGATTTGTCGGCTGCACATCCATGATGCGAATTTCCTGTTTCACCACATCCCAAAGATACTCTACTGGATTGAGACCTGGTGACTGTGGAGGCCATTTGAGTACAGTGAACTCATTGTCATGTTCAAGAAACAAGTCTGAGATGATTCCAGCTTTATGACATGGCACATTATCCTGCTGAAAGTAGCCATCAGAAGTTGGGTACATTGTGGTCATAAAGGGATGGACATGGTCAGCAACAATACTCAGGTAGGTTGTGGCGTTCCAACGATACTCAATTGGTACCAAGGGGCCCAAAGAGTGCCAAGAAAATATTCTCCACACCATTACACCACACCACCACCAGCCTGAACTGTTGATACAAGGCAGGATGGATCCATGCTTTCATGCTGTTGACGCCAAATTCTGACCCTACCATCCAAATGTCGCAGCAGAAATCGAGACTCATCAGACCAGGCAACGTTTTTCCAATCTTCTATTGTCCAATTTCGATAAGCTTGTGCAAATTGTAGCCTCAGTTTCCTGTTCTTAGCTGACAGGAGTGCCACCCGGCATGGTCTTCTGCTGCTGTAGCCCATCTGCCTCAAAGTTCGACGTACTGTGCGTTCAGAGATGCTCTTCTGCCTACCTTGGTTGTAACGGGTGGTTATTTGAGTCACTTTTGCCTTTATCAGCTCGAACCAGTCTGGCCATTCTCCTCTGACCTCTGGCATCAACAAGGCATTTCCGCCCGCAGAACTGCAGCTCACTGGATATTTTCTCTTTTTCGGACCATTCTCTGTAAACCCTAAAGATGGTTGTGCGTGAAAATCCCAGTAGATCAGCAGTTTCTGAAATACTCAGACCAACCCTTCCTGGCACCAACAACCATGTCACGTTCAAAGTCATTCAAATCACCTTTCTTCCCCATACTGATGTTCGGTTTGAACTGCAGGAGATTGTCTTAAACCATATCTACATGCCTAAATGCACTGAGTTGCCGCCATGTGATTGGCTGATTAGAAATTAAGTGTTAACGAGCAGTTAGACAGGTGTACCTAATAAAGTGGCCGGTGAGTGTATATATGTATATTAGGGCTGTCAAAATTATCGCGTTAACGCGCGGTAATTATTTTTTTTAATTAATCATGTTAAAATATTTGACGCAATTAACGCACATGTCCCGCTCAGACAGTATTCTGCCTTTTGGTAAGTTTTACAGCAAGGTTTTTAATGCTGTCTAACAGCGAACTCTTGTGGTCGCTTTGCGACATGGCTGACGCCTCCATTGTAATGTTGTGCTTATATGATCCTTGGACAAGATTTGTCCGAAAGTATGGTTGTTGTAAAGAATGTACATATTATGTTAGTAAGCGAAATGTTATATTTTTTGTATGAGACGCTTTTTGTTTATGTTTAGTGAACCTGTATAGCGTGCTAAGCTAACGTTGTTGCTAATGCAATGCTTGTGTACTTTTTTTTGTAGTTTCACTACGGTCTAAAGAGGACAATGGTTTGAGGCCATTTTATTAATAAATCAGATGAAAAAGGAAGAAGTCTGATTATTAAGGCGTCGTTCACTAGCTGTCTAGCTTTGGAAAAAGTAGACGCTTCGGAGTGAGGACAGCATAGACAGATTTAAATGACAGTAGAGTGAAATGCCCACTACAGTCCTTATGTACCGTATGTTGAATGTATATATCCATCTTGTGTCTTATCTTTCCATTCCAACAAATTATTTTATAGAATATATATATAATTTACAGAAAAATATGGCATATTTTATAGATGGTTTGAATTGCGATTAATTGCGATTAATTACGATTAATTAATTTTTAAGCTGTAATTAACTCGATTAAAAATTTTATTCGTTTGACAGCCCTAATGTATATATAAATGGTTTTTAAGCACTTCAAATGTAATAATTATGATAAGTTTTAAACATGTTACTGTCCCACCGAATTTTTAAACAAGTATAAAGTACTGTACTGTAGTAGAAAAATGCTTGGCTTTATGAAATGCTTCTGTTACCTCCATTGGCTGTAACTCTTGGAGTGACATGTGAATATTACAAACTGCTCAGGATCACTTTTAACATGTAGCGTTTTTTGCCGCGAACACAACATATCTGGCTGCCTCGAAAATCGCCACACACGCATTTATTCCAGCGCGTGCTTCCTTATCCCCCCCGCCCGTGCAATGCACACACAGAGTGTCTGTTCCGAGGCAGCACTTCATTGAGTGTGTCTACTAAAATCCTCTCACTTACACACAATGAGTTGCCACAGCAACTGTTTAATAAGAGTAGAGGGAGGGAGGGAGTGAGAGGGAGACTAAGCAATCGGCTCAGGAAAGCATCTTTTTTTTTTTTTTTTTTAATTGACAAAACGATGGACTGAGGGTGTTTGAAGCGCGAAGTAGCTAGGGATCACTGTATATCGTTTTAAAAAGATGTCACTGTTTAAGAAAGGAACCAACAAGTTGCAACCAAAATTTTCCATTAGACCAAAATCACCCACTACAAAGGTGTCAACTCACTGGCTGCAATTGACGGTGCTAGATGTCAAATTCATTTTGACTTGGAGGGGCGAATGGACGAATTGGACATCTAACACCATCTTTGGTACTCAAACATGAGCAATCAAAGCCAATCCTCCTAGTTTCAATGAATTAGACATCTATCAATGGCAGGAAATAAGTTGACTCATGTCTACAAGAATGTTGCAATAATATAGTGCTGCTGTATTTATTTACAGAAATGTTGCACTCAAATATTATCATTGTCTGTGAGGTTGACAAAGGTTTTTGACACACTGTCCGCAACAGTGCGAAAAATAAACATTGTTGATTTTACCATTTAGAATTTTTCTCTTTAATAGTTGTATTGTATAATATTGTAGACTGATTTCCTGACCCATTGAGTGATAATTAATTTATCGCCAATTTGTGAGATATTTGTTGTCGTCAGCCTTGTATCGCAAATCGTATTGGGTCGGAAGACACCCAGTGGTTCCCGCCCCTAGTTGATACCCCACTGACCTGAACTGTGGGACAGTGAGGGGCGCGTTCTATTGAGGCTGGGCGCCCGCCTCATTCTCGACAGGTTTTGGGGATTTGGAGGCACTGTGGGGGGGCTCGGTTGATGAGGAGGAGTGAGGCACTTCACGGGGCTCTGTAGTCCTGGTGGACTGACCGAGCTGCTGAGGCTTATAGGTGACCCTTCCGAGTTGAAGTCTTCTATACAAGAAGTGATTGTGCTGCCGTTCAAATGCAGATCTAAAACAGATCATCATCATTACAACAAAAGCGCATGACTTCAGCCTTTATAAAATCAATAATTCCCATTTTTTAAAATGATATAGTCACAAGTTCCAAATATTGCATACTTTTATCCATATTCTCTTCTTTGGGTGAATCACTGAGCATCTGTCTGACACGGTACCGAATCTTCTCCCTTTGAGTGGACTGCCCATCAAGCTCATCTGAATGCTGCAGCTCAATCTTCTCCCGGATGGATTTTGTATTATTCACCTATTCGTACATTAGAAATATGTTTCAGGTGTAATGACAAATATGTATGCCTTGTTGTAATTTAAAAATCCTGCCCAGATGTTACCTCGTCTAGGGATGGGTCGTCACGGCCTTTGTGGTCACCGGAGATAACAGGGAGGCCTCCCAAGAGGTCAACGGTAGGTTTGTCTACAAAGTCACCCTTCTCCAGTGACCAGGTCAAATCTGAACGAAGGGAGGACACTGCAGTACCAAACATGCCTATGGCAAATTACGGGGGAGATGGCCAGATAATGTTATCAGTGTTCCCTTGTAGAAAATAGTGATGGACAAAGTTAAGCAGTAATGAAAATATGGCATACATTACATTGAGTAAAAATTATTATTGGCCACACCCACCTCTTCCAATGACACCTTCAGGCATGTCTGTAGTTGGTGAATTTCTGCTTCCACTGCTTCCTGATCCTTAAAAAAAAAAAAACAAGATATCTCAACGTAGCCTGGAAACTTACGTTAGATTTTAAATGCTCAATCGCTTACCTTTTGTAGCCTTAACAACTCTGAACAATGGTTTGACCAATGGCGGAGAGGATACAGTCGCGTCTTCACCAGCTCTGAATTTTCCATTGGAGTAAGTGACTCTCTGCCCGACAACGCCCACTTCAGATGACAGTTCATTACTTTGAGATAGTCCTTCAAGGCATAACATTAAGGAAAACCATACAAAAGTTAATGCAAATCATAAAGCATCAGCTCAAAATTATAGTACTGGTTCCTACCTGGAGGGTTGCTTACGTCCATGGACACAGAAGACCTTAGGTTTGCATAGGACACTCTTGCAATACGAGATTTCACTCTTGGGGAGGCCATGCTTCCAGAACTGTTGAGGTGAAAATGAACAACTCAGATGCTAACAAAATCACATTTGCTTTACTTACATTTTCCTTCACTATAAAACATCAGAAAAATGAAATCCTGTTGTTTTTTTGTTTTAAATTAATTTTACTATGATTATTTTCACTTGAATGCACTTGAACAAAACCTTTAAACGAAATTTATTGCACTGGGATGCAAATGATTCAGGTCGTCTTTCCCTTTAGAAGGAAATAATTTTGCAAACTTGATAAAAATTACATTTGGCATTATTAAAATAATGTAGTTTAAAAAAGGTCACATTTTTATCAATTTTAGTAAGTTGTTTCATTTAATGTCAATTACAAAAATGTTCAGCAGAGACATTTTAAATAGTACTAATTAATTGTGTTTGTCAACATGCGCACAGACAGGAATTCAGGAGTAAAAAAGAAGAAAGTACAGTGGTACCTCGAGATTTTTTGCTTCATATTTCGAAAAATTATTTATCATACGCATAGACTTCATAACGTATTGACGTGACACATTCGCCATTCACTGCGTCACGCCTTCCCGAAGGGTATCGTCCCACACTCCGCTTCATTTATTAGCAGTCAGTCACATGCAGTGATTTAACGCCGGATTTAGGTTGAAAAAGTATGAAAGCTGTACTGCATACAAACTGGAAGGATTGTCTCAGGAGTGATTTGTTCGAGGATTCAAGGTAATTATTATATTTTTCGGACCATGCAGGCATCTTGAAACGTTGTGAAAAAAATCAATGGGAAAAATCAGCTGCTACAGCATTGGCGTTATACTTCGGAACATTTACGTAAAATACATGCTAACTGCCTGTTTTTGTTGTTGTTTTTTTTGCCTTTAACCAAGAATCGAGACTGTTTTATGTACATATCTATAAGGAATTCAGGGATTTAAGCATTTATTCACAAGAATTTTCAACGGAAAAAGCTCTTTGTTTACATATTGTTACACTTAAGCACCACTAGGAGGCAACAAATCATTACAAATCAAGATGGGCAATGAGAGGACATGAAAGCAAATTTAATGTGGTGTTTTAGTATAGCTTGGAACAAGTTAGCCACTTTACACATAAAACTTTATTCATTCTATGAAAAATTAATAAGAAAGCCACTCTAGAACTAATTAATTTTTTATTCCTGTGGCACCACCGTAGGTGCATTATTTAAAAGAATCATTAAGCTAATTTTTCTGACCATTACCTTAAGTAACGTTATTTTTTTCATGTGTACATATATCGAAACTGGCAATTTAAGGAACGTGCCAAAATCCAATCTATTTTGACTGGTTAAGCAACCATGAATTTCCAACTCATTCATGATAATGTGTATTGCTCTTGTGACAGAACTTGATTTCCAGGGGCGTAAAGCGTGCATACAGATTTCGTTCGCAAAGTAAGGGATTAATCTTCTTACACTTGTGGGTATGCGCATGAAAATGTACGCATGGCTCTGACATTGCCTACATGCAAAACTTTGTGGTAGAACAGTGAAACTACAAAAAAAACGCACTTAAGGGCCGTTTACATGGTGGCACTCCCAATACCAAGACTAAACGATTGCGTTGCTGAATGGCCTCGCCTTTACACGGTGACAACAAAAACGGAAAGTGAAGATGCAAACTTTTGATTCCGGCCTCCAAAGCGGAACAGCTTGATTGCGGGGATTGCTCTGCAACCATATGAATTGAACGCTCTTGCTCAGATGACGTCAGCACTCGCACAAGTCACTTTGGGCATGCGCAGTCGCTCTGCTAAAATCTCAAAACAGCAAACATGGTGGAAGGTCGGCTTTAATTTACTATTTTTATAATATTTTTAATTTAAATCAATTTTATGTTCGCGTTTTTGCTAGACGCCTTTGCTTCGAATGGGAGGGTATGTTGTCTTCCGGGCCGAAGGGGTTTTTTGTCAAGGAAGTGCATCATTGGCTGTCGCCTTGTAAAACTGCACTGCCCCCTAAGACCTAGGCCTGAATACTACATCGTTTTCACGCAGAACTGCGATATCATTCGAATGGAGACGGAAACTAGACGGAACCATGTAAATGGAAACATGAAATGTGCCGTATTCTCGAAGCATCACTATTTATACGGCCCGAGTTATACGGCGAGTGCCAGAGCAAAGCAATCTCCAAAAGGTGTATGCACATTTTCTGTTTCCTGTCAATTAGTAATTTAGTGCAAAATCAGAATTTTATCATAGATTGTAACAGACAGAAAAGTAAACATGGAAATAAGAGAGAAATATGCATGGCATGGCTTTTCTTGATTTGCACTACTAGTGAATTTGGAGAACCATGCATGCGCTCCTGAGAGAGCACGTTTTCAAAGAGCGTGCTGATCTGTTCAATCAGTCAGAGCACAGACTGGCTTCTCAGCAGGTACCACTTCCCCCCAAAATAGATTCATGAATTTATGTAGGTTGTGACATGTTTTTGCCGCAGACCTTGATGTCCGACCTGTTTAAAAATGAAAATCTGACACTGTTCTTTTAGACACACATAACTAAAAATGAACTTTGTTTGAACAGAATTTTATCCTGTTTGGAGTTCAAACAATTAACAAATAATTCATCAAAATGTGGTTATGCTAGCTTGCAAGTGTGCCTCTAAAACTCCTTCATACCATCTTACTATAACCCTTAACTGCTTCCAGTAAGAAACCACTGATTGGCATTATTTTTTTGCTGTCAGTAAAAAGGATATTCACCTTTTACCGAAGACACTGGAGGGTGTGGGACTCAAATTGGAAAGGCTGCTTTCACCAGTTGAGCTGGTAAGGATGGGAGAGGTGTGCAACGGGAGGTCTTGGCCCAGGGATGACCTTACAGAGGAATCTGGTAATTCCTGGTCTGGGTCAGAACCGCTTAGGCTCAATTTGGCCCTTTTCTTAGCAGCACTGTTGCGTAATGAACGCAGTGAGTTCAACATCTGCGAGAAAATTCATTCGGCAAATATTAACAGGGAGGCAATTGCCTGAGATTCATTTAAATGTCCACAGAGACCCAAAAATTAGCTCAAGATTTTGGGTGTACAGAATTCATCAATATAATCCCGAAAAGGACTGCCCATAGAAATGCACCTCACCTCCTGCATATCAAGAGCATCCTCCTCCTGAGGATCCTGTGTTGTTTTAGAGAAAGCAGGCTCTAGTTGAACGTCCCTCTCTTGATGCTGATTCTGGGGGCTGTTGCATACATTGGGACTCTGGTCAGTGCTATAAAATTGCTCTCCTGAAGGAACGACTGGTGAAATGGAGACGGCTGTCCTGCTGCTGTTCAGGGCTCTGCGAAATGATGATGTTGACGAGGAACTCTTTAAGGAGGCGCGAATCGGCCTAGGAGAGTGTCTGCTAGAGAGATCTCCTGGTGTGAGTGAAGACAGAAAACTTATTATTACATTCATTTCACATACAGCTGATAAGATGACCCTTGCCTTTGAGGGCTGTGTCCCCCCAGGGGCTAGTGTCTCGCTGGTGAGGGCTGTTCTCTCGCTTGTTGGGCCAGGTGTTGGACATAGACAGGGAAGAGTCGGCATGGCGACGGGATAGTGTCGGAGTCAGCATGCCTCCTGGGAGTGCAGCCAGAGGGTAAGACGGCAGCAGAAAGGAGCTTGTTGTGGTGTGGTTAGTGGGGAGGGAAAGTGTGCGCTCAACACTGGGGTTCCTCGAGAGCAACTGCCCTTTGGATAACACTGTAAAACACATTTTTCACACATTAGGACATACAATAAAAAGCTATTTTCACACACTATTTGTGGCAGTAAAAAGCGTCTACAGAATACAAACAACAAGACACTAACACCAGTAGAGATCTGCTAGTTGTAGTTGCTAGTCAGCTATGTTTTGTGCGGAAACATCCGCATCTTTTAACAAATTCAGCAGGTACGGAGTGTGTCAACAGTTGCAAGTCCTTACCACTATCTGATTCAGTAAAATTTGTGGTTTTAAAGATGTCAGGGTCTAAATTGAGGCTTCCACTTCTTCTGATCCGAGCTGGCGCTATCCTTCTCCTGGAGGTTTGGGGTGTCTGTGGTTCTGCAGAACCTTGAGACAAATGCAGAATAGCGTTGGCAGGTTAACGAACTTGGTATAATTGGCAAAAAACTGCCTGTAAAGAGCTGTTCTAAAAGTCAAAACTGTGCTTTATTGCATAAATGTTTGTTATCATTTATTACCTATGGAGGAAGCCATGTTTGCGACACCAATATGATGTGCACCGGGTCCAGGCTGTGACAACATTACAAAGACTTTTCTGTCCCAGCAAAAGCCGGGGCCTTATGGAGTACAGTATGTATGCTCAACAATCCCAGTGGTGATAAACAACAAAAAAAGGGCTAGACTGGTGAGAAATAAAAAACGTTCAATAAATTCTGCCAACCTGTTAACCATAGTATGTCATTCCCAAAGCTCACCAGTGAATCCAGTCTGGCATCTCCAATTGGCTCTGCTAAATATTAGATCTTTAGCTGGCAAATCTTTCTTAATTAATGATTTTATCTGCAAACATAACCTTGACATGTTGTTCCTAACAGAAACTTGGTTAGATCAAGATAAGAGTTCGACAGTTCTGATCGAGGCAACCCCCGCAAACTTCAATTTCTTTAGTGCGCCAAGAACCCATAAGAAAGGAGGTGGGGTTGCCAGTCTGATCAGGGACAGTTTTCAATGCACGAATATTTCATGTGGTCAGTTTGATTCCTTTGAGTATATTGTCATTCAGCTAAAAAGCCCTTGCAGAGCTGCCTTGGTAACAATTTACAGACCACCGAAGTACAACACAATGTTTTTTGATGAGTTTACCAAAATACTGTCTTCTGTGTGCATGGACTTTGATTGTGTTGTTTTAGTGGGTGACTTTAACATTCATTTTGATAATCCTGAAGAAGGATGTGCTAGAGAGCTTTTAAATATTTTGGATACATTTGGTTTATCTCAGCATGTCACAGTTCCAACACATAACAGAGGGCACATACTGGACTTAATAATATCCAAAGGTCTTAACATCTCTGAGGTCACAGTGAATGATGTTGCTCTGTCTGATCACTACTGCATTATGTTTAAAATGACCACCCCTGTCCATCCTCTGAAAAGGGAAACAGAGTTTATTAGGAAGCGTTACATAAGTGATAACACATGTGCGTTATTCACACAGGCCTATGCCTCATTATTAACCCCTACAATAGCTCCAGTGGAAGAACTTGTAAATAGTTTCAGTTCCGGTGTGATGACTGTAATGGACACTATTGCCCCGATTAAGACAAAAACTTTGTCAAGAAAGAAGAGGTCACCCTGGAGAAATGCCATACTAGCTATAAAACAAAAGCAAGTTTGTAGACGAGCAGAACGCAGATGGCGAAAAAACAAACTCCTAGTTTTTTATGATATCTACAAAGAGAGTCTTCGCAAATACAACCAGGAACTGAAAAATGCTAGACAATCATATTTTTCAGAGATCATTAGTAGAAACACCAACAATACTCGCACACTATTTTCTGTTGTTGACAAACTGACAAACCCACAAGCATCAATACCTCAGGAATTGGCATCTGAGGTGTCCTGTAATAATTTCGCAGCATTTTTTACACACAAAGTACTAATGATTAGACAGACTGTGTGCAACTCCGGATTAACAAATGTTACACTAAATGCCTCCCAACATGTCCCCCACGTCAATCTTAGACAGTTTAGCCTCTTGGACTATGCCACTTTAACAGAAATTGTGTCGAAACTAAAGCCCACAACATGCTGCCTTGACATCCTTCCTTCAAACTTTTTCAAAACTGTTTTTCATTGCATAGCCCCAGACATACTTCAGATTATAAATACTTCCCTCCAAACAGGAGAGTTTCCTCAGACTTTAAAAACTTCAGTAATAAAACCTCTCCTAAAAAAACCTAATCTGGATGCCTCAACCATTAGTAATTACAGGCCAATATCAAATCTGACATTCCTGGGGAAAATTATCGAAAGGGTTGTGTTTGAACAGATCCAGACTTTTATGATCCAAAACAATCTTTTTGACTCATTTCAGTCTGGATTTCGGCCACAACACAGCACCGAGACCGTGCTTATCAAAGTCCTAAATGATATTCGTCAGAATACCGATGCAGGCAAATCATCTGTTCTGCTACTATTGGATCTCAGCGCCGCATTTGACACGGTTGATCACAACATACTACTCAGCAGATTGGAACAGTGGGTAGGGCTTACTGACACTATTCTTCAGTGGTTCACATCCTATTTACATGATAGGGATTTCTTTGTGTCAATCGGAAATTATCAGTCAGAACGAACCAAATTCACGTGTGGAGTCCCTCAAGGGTCAATTCTTGGACCACTCTTATTTAACATCTATATGCTTCCGTTAGCTCAGATAATGGAACAGTATGACATCTCCTATCACGCCTATGCAGATGACACACAACTGTACATTTCTGTGTCCCCACATGATTATAGTCCCTTAGTCTCCCTGAGTAAATGCATTCATCAAATCAATGAATGGATGTGCCAGAATTTTCTCCAGTTAAATGTGGAGAAAACAGAGGTGATCATTTTTGGGCCAAAAAAGGAAAGGTCAAAGATAAGCAGCCAACTTAGCACAATGTCACTTACAGCTACAAATCAAGTCAGAAACCTTGGCGTAATTATTGACTCGGACCTAAAATTTGATAGCCATCTAAAGTCCGTCACTAAATCCGCTTATTACCACCTAAAAAATATAACCAGAATTAAGGGGCTTCTGACTCAACAAGACATGGAAAAACTTATGCATGCATTCGTTTTCAGCAGATTGGACTACTGCAACGGTATATTTACAGGTCTTGATAAAAAATCAGTCAGGAAGCTGCAGCTAGTACAGAATGCTGCAGCCAGAGTCCTCACAAATACAAGGAAGCTGGACCACATTACACCGGTTTTGAAATCGCTACACTGGCTTCCAGTGAGTCAAAGGATAGACTATAAAATACTACTGCTCGTCTACAAAACACTTAATGGCCTTGGACCAAAATACATGCTTGACTTGTTAGATTCCTATGAGACATCTAGACCCCTAAGGTCGTCTGGAACGGGTCTTCTGCATGTTACAAGAACCAGAACCAAGCAGGGTGAGGCAGCATTTAGTTATTATGCTCCTCACCTCTGGAACAAGTTACCCGAACGTCTGAAGTATGCTCAAACCGTTAGCTCCTTTAAATCAGGGCTAAAAACGCTTTTGTTTAGCACTGCATATCCATAACTGTCTATATATTTCAATCTACCTGCCTTCTATTCCTCTTGTGCATATCTCCATTGCTGATTTCAATGATTATTATTAGTAGTAGTTTTGGCTTTATTTCTATTTTTGTTTTATTTTCATTTATTTATTTTTATTCTGTGATTAAATGCGATCTTTTGTCTTGGTTTTTACGTTGTGTTGATTTAAATGTGATTTTTATGGTTTTCATGTGATGTAAAGCACTTTGAATTGCCTTGTGTTGAATTGTGCTATATAAATAAATTTGCCTTGCCTTGCCTTGCCTTACCCACTTCTAGCAGCTATGATAGGTATCTTGCAGGTTCTCTTTGAACCACACACATCTCACAGCTTTCTTTAACACGTGGACTTGTGACTCCTTTGGCTCAACATGGTAATCCAATTCCAAGCGGCTCTAATATGTGCCAGCTGAAGTGGACTGTGACAAGCATTTAACTACTTGTCACTTCAGCGTAATGGGAGCATGAAAGATAGATGGATTAGCACTTACTAAAAGTTGGTATGTAGGTCTCCGGACTAAACTTCCTCGATGGCGAAGTAATTTCTTCACTTGTGGCCTGTGAAAAAACAGTAAAAGTTTGGAATGATTCCAAGATACGGATGGGTATTTGTGCAATTCAGTATTTCTTAAATAGTGGTGGGGGGAGGGGGGGCAGAGCCATGTCGGGGGTGGCGCACGTGACCTCGAGGAAACATACTTTTTCCCTGTACTAGAATAAAGTGCACTTGCACACCCACTCAGTGGGTGGCAGTGGTGCTCTCATTTTCATAGTGTGCGCAGTATTTTTTAACCAAACAAGAGCACACAGCAAATAGTGACGGGATCTGTCGTTCACTTGAGTAAACGAATCCATTCCGGTTCGTTCAGTAAAACGATTCGTTCAAACGAATCGTTCAACGAATCGTTCGCCCCCCTCATCTCCCTCCCCACCCAAATGAATCGTTCGGTTAGTGAACGGGAAGTGACGTTGCCGAACGAATCACCAAAGACCGCTTCGCAGTATAACTGAACGGGAAGTGACATTGCTTGGTCCCTCCCTCTCTTGCACATTGACCACTCGTCGTAGTTTCAGAAATGAGTGACAGGCGATATCATTCTGCTCTCAGAGACAGCCTCGTCTCCCTCCCGCTGCTGCAAAAGCGAGGGAGAACTTCCGCGTCGTCTGTCCTAGTTTTATGGGCTCAAAGTCATGGCTCGTGCTTGCATTTCGAATTAGGACACGGTTAAACATTTTCCTTTTGAGGGGGAAGTCGGGGTTTGGGGTCGGGGGCGCACGGACTTTCTTTAGCATGATCTTGCTCACATATACAATGCTGCTGCTAACAGCCAACGCGGCATGCCTGCTGTCACGAAAATAAAAATAAATCGAAAGTTTAATTTCTAATTATGGAACGGCCAACACATCATATTAACCTCTCGCTCTGTTGTATTTTTGTTTTTTATTATTAAGATGATCGTTTTGAATTTTTGCACTGGTATTAATAAATAAAATAATCCGGTCAGCTCCCCTGTCGTCCCCGCATCTCAGATCGTCAAATGCTGACGAGAAATAATTGTTTGCTTTATGATTTCGCCTTTCTACTCTCATTAGTCTGTTAAGAAAAATGTAGACATATTGCGACATCTCCCGTGTCCGCGCGCTTTGTTTTTGGGGCGCTTGAGTAGCACATGATGGACGGATTGACATAATTTGTCAAACCAACCGACACCCTCTGACACGAAAAAAAAAAAAAAAAAAACACTCGGAAAAAATTGACATGAATATACAGTTTCATTGCAAATCAGTATTATGGTGATCATACTAAATATTATTTTTTTTTCTGTGCACATATGAGGTACATATCGCTGCCATGAAGCCTCCATATAGTGACAGTTCTCTGCCCGCTTCACTGCCGTCACGCGACCGCAGCTCAGGTTTTGCTTGCCTCGCAGCTACGCGTGTTTTAAATTACTGTAAATTTGATAGTATATCGTCATAGGCACAGTCCCGAGTCTGTTGAGAAAAGTAGAACACTAAACCATGCTCGCTAGATTTGTGTGGTGTTTTTGTCTTTTTGAGCAGCATTTGATAGGCTCCACGTTAACAAATATGTGACAAAGTCGTTTCCTTTCATTTTATGACTCGTTCACCGCATAGTCATTACTGGAAAGTCAAGTTAGCAGCAAGCTAGGTCAGGAACCGGAGGACCGAATCACTGAACGGGAAGTGACAAAACTCAGTCTTTCCCCCCTGCCTGCACGCTGGCTGCTTATTGGCCACACGTGGAAATGAGTGACATACGCCATGATTCTGTTTCCGCTCCCTCCCCTGCCCGCGATGAGGCTGGCGTCTGATTGGTCGTGTGCGATGTCAGAAGACGCTGCCGCTTGCTCAACGCCCTCCCACGCAGCGAACAAGCGCCACCAACTTCATAGAACGAATCAGTGCAGATGGTGATTAGTTCGGTCTCGTTCACCCAAACAATTCGTTCAAAAAGAACGAATCGTTCGCGACCGATACAACACTAACAGCAAAGAGTACTGGAGATATAAAGAGCTAGACGAGGATATATGACAAAGCATATGTAGCGTTTGGCTTTTGACTTTGACTTTTATACAGTAGGAGACGAGAAAAGACCAGTCAGTTTACTGTGTCTAAAAATGTTTGCAGCGGACAGCGGGAAGCCAAATAAAGACATCACTTAAATACATTAGACCCCGATCACATTGATAAGCCACTTGATTGTTTTTCAGCGAAAAACGTGCTGAATATTGTCAACAATCGTCCCTCTTTGTCAGTGTTAAATCAGTAAACCAGAGAACACTGTTAGCATGCTTGGTGCAAATTAACCCCACGCCATTGCAAAGGAGCTGATACTGCCTGCAGCAAAAATAAAAACTGTCCCCCGGTCCAATGACACTGTCATTTTTGTTCTATTTTTGTTTTCTCAGTCAAATAGTTCGGCATAGTGTCTTTGTACGTTAATATTGCTAATCGGTTTGAATTTATTATTATTGACTGATGAAGAAATGGTCAAAACATTTTCCTTAAGTGTATTTTTACAGTTTGGATGTAGTGCTGCAACAATTAATCGATTAACTCGAGTAATTCGATTATTAAAAAAAAAAAAGATTTGAATCAAATTTTGGGGGCGTAATAGAAAATAACTGAGAAGCACTGGTGTAATTCCATCAAAAAGCCGAAACATTTGTGATGTAACAGAAATTTCATAGATGAATAATTTGCATTTTTTTCACCACTAATGACCCTGTACCAGTGGTGCATAGCTAGGAGTTCTTTTCCCTCTTAAACTCTTTTGTTTTCCTTTTTTCCATTTAAGGATTCTCATGACAACCTGTCAGTTGTCCCTCCCCTGTATTCCCATTGTTACTATCTTTTTTATGTTCTTTAGTTCGGTTGAAATAAATTCCTAGTGAGTTTCAAACATACTTGTACAGTAAAGATGATTCTCATTTGAAAAATATTACATATTTTGCATTTAAATGGAGGGCATACATTGACTATCAAGTCAAGTGCCAAAGAATCAACTCCCGAAAATGTCTGGAGGTTCAAATGGGCTATTCCTCTATTAAGTTTTTTCTTCTTCCATGAACTGAGGGGAATGAACAGGTCTTCCAAAATGTACATCTTGTTTTATTTTACCCACTTTCTCTAACATACAGTATATTTTTTAACCAATTGAGCCATACAGGTTACAGTAGGGCTAGGAAACTGGCATAGAAAGATTATCACAACTTTTTGTTTTTTTAAAATATAGTTTGATCTTTTCCAGTTTGATTTTTTTTTTTTTTTTTTAAATATACATTGTACTTCAATCATTTTAGAGAATCTGTTCCGAAAGAAACAAAAATAATAATAAAGCATAGATAAACCTTTTTTTAAACTTATGACGTGAACTTTAAATGATTGCCAATTGGAACACACGTTTGCCACATTTCCCTCGAACGAAAAATCTCAAACATTGATGGGTAGCAAACCTGACCTGTTCGCACATGTAAATTTGTTGTCTGTTTATCTTTTATGTGTACTTGTATATAACTGTTTATTCATATTAATACTCTGTATATTGTCTTTATGTCCTTGACCTGCTGTAAGACAACTCATGTGAATGAGCAGCTATGCTAACTTTGGCATATTTACAGTGCTGGCCAAAAGTATTGGCACCCCTGCAATTCTGTCATAAAATGTTCAATTTCTCCCAGAAAATGATTGCAATTACAAAAGCTTTGGGCATAATATCTTCATTTATTTTGCTTGCAATGAAAAAACACAAAAGAGAGTGGAGAAAAAAAATCATTATCATTTTACACAAAACTCCAAAAATGGGCCAGACAAAAGTATTGGCATTTGGAACCCTTTGAAAAATCATGTGATGCCTCTCTAATTTGTGTAATTAACAGCACTTGTTACTTACCTGTGGTGGCAATAACTAAATCACACTTGCAGTCAGTTAAAATGGATTAAAGTTGACTTAACATCTGTCCTTGTGTGTACCACATTGAGCATGGAGAAAAGAAAGAAGGCCAAAGAACTGTCTGAGGACTTGAGAAGCAAAATTGTGAGAAAGCATGGGCAATCTCAAGTCTACCTCCAAAGACCTGAATGTTCCTGTGTCCACCGTACGCAGTGCCATAAATAGGTGTAAAGCCCATGGCACTGTGGCTAACCTCCCTAGATGTGGACGGAAAAGAAAAATTTTGGAAGACGGGAGATTTCAACGAAAGATTGTGCGGATGGTGGATAAAGGACCTCGACAAGCATCCAAAGAAGTTCAAGCTGTCCTGCAGTCCCAGGGTACAACAGTGTCAACCCGTACTATCTGTCTGCGTCTGAATGAAAAGGGACTCGATGGTAGGATACCCAGGAAGACCCCACTTCTGACCAAGAGACATAAAAAAGCCAGGCTGGAGTTTGCCAAAACATACCTGAGAAAGACCAAAACGTTTTTGAAGAATGTTCTCTGGTCAGATGAGACAAAAGTAGAGCATTTTGGGAAAAGCCATAAACAGAGTTTACAGGGGAAAAAACGAGAACTTCAAGGAAAAGTGTGGTTAGCACGTTTGCCTCGCAGTTCTGAGATCAAGTGTTCAATCCCGGGCTTCGTGTGGAGCTTGCATGTTCTCCCCGTGCCTGCGTGGGTTTTCTCCGGGAACTCCGGTTTCCTCCCACATCCCAAATACATGCATGGTAGGCTGATTGAACACTCTAAATTGTCCATAGCTATGAGCGTGTGTGTGAATGGTTGTATGTCTCCTTGTGCCCTGCGATTGGTTGGCAACAGTTCAGGTTTTACCCTGCCTACTGCCCGTAGTTAGCTGGGATAGGCTCCAGCACCTCCGCGACCCTCATGTGAAAAAGCGGTATGAAAAATGAATGAATGAATTACTACCAAAGCAGTAGTAATTGCAATAATTTTCAGACAGAAATTTAGCATTATTTGACAGAATTGCAGGGGTGCCAATACTTTTGGCCAGCACTGTACATTTTTGCTTTGGGCTGACATGTTGATTAATGTGCATTTATTTCCAGAGGATATTTCTAAGTCATATCTGTCTTCAGATTACCAAGCCACTCAGATCCACTTCCGGTTATTTTGCTAAATTTGAATTTGTTTTCAAGTGGAAGTGGAGAGGGTTTGAGTCTGATTAGCTGTTTTCTGCCACATTTTAAAATACGAAATATGCTTACAGCTGATCTAGGAAATCAACCTAATATTTTTTGCAATCCATTGTCACGATCACATAGTAGCTCAGCCTTAGTGTAGAAGTTATTTTATTGGTGGTAAAAATATTTCCCTTGGTCTCAAAATTGGCAGATGTAGGAGTGTAAATCATCAATTTCATGATGATAGAATATGATATCAATTCTTTGAACATGATATGAGTTATATCAGTTCCATTTCACCTAAAGAAATATAAAAATGAAAAGCAATGGTCATATTTTCAAAAATTTAATTTCAGACAGTTTAATGAAAACCATTCATTACAACAAAATGGCATACCTCAAGGATGAGGATATTAATTGATGTTTTACGTTTTGATCGATTTCAATTCAGTTGTGCTTAACATATCAGTTAATTCATTGTTACACCTCGAGATGTTAGATTTGTTGCACACTGTACTGACTAAAAGAACATTGGACAAGTCTCTTGTTTTCAATTCTTTACCTATATGCAATTCAAGAAACCTTAATTTAGAATACTAAAGAATACAGAGTAAATGAAGGATTTTGCATGTTTTAGCTCACACTTCAAATGAAATGTTAGCTGAACTTGGGTGAGATACTTGACTGTCTGCCTGCTTGTCTGATAGCACTCCAGCACATGGAATCCACACTCGAATTGCAAATAAGTCATTTTTTTGCACCTCTAACCTTGTGAGATGACCAAATTGTACTTGCCGAACATGCACAATCAAACGTACCCATAAGAGGTTCTCTGAAATACTGAGTTGCTGGGAAACACACTGTAGTAGACAGAAGGTTTGAAGATGAACATACGCACTTCAATACTGGGCAACACTTCCCAGAACAGAACTGCGTCAATTAGCACCTCTTAAAAAAAATCACCCGTCTTGGTCCATGAATATAATTAGTAAAATGCGTTAGATAACGGCACTCTTAATGTATGCATTGTGTTGGGCTGGAATATAAATAGCGGTGAAACCTTGCAACAAAATCAGAAAATGAGTCACCACTAGATCATGGTAAATTTGCAACGATTAGATTTACTGCAGTTTTCTTTCTCGTGCCCTCTGTATCTGATATACTCAACTAAAGTAATTATGTTTAACTTGATCAAGCAAAAGAATCAACTTGAAATAATGGTTAAAAACAAATTTAATATACAGTATATCATCAATTTGCATCCACACAATTAGCATACGGTATACGTTTCAAATCTTACACCTACAAGCTAATTGTTGTTTAAAATTAACTCTCTCATGTAATATGGTAGGATACTCTCTTGAATAATGCAAGAATATCTAATCCGCAACTCTGCCGAGATGCTGCCCCACAGCAAAGATTAACTGCTTGTCATTGCTGAACGTTAAACGACTAGTTTTCTTCACAAATAAAGTAGGAAGAAAATGACTAACACATCATATTCTTGTACTTCACACTAATACGAATGTGAAGAAGCGTAATGAACATCTCAGCCTCTGTGAGTAGGTTTCAAACATATTTCCTTTAGAATATACAAAGTCTATACAGTATCTCATAAATTTAATGGCTTCTATAAACCAATGAATAGACATTGTCGACATTGTCCAATGTGATTCATGTTAGGGCGGCTGCTGTGTTTGGGTAAAAATACATCAGTGACAGTGTACACACCACAACAAGTTTACTTCTACGTCAACTACTGTATGTATACAATTTAAAAAGGTTATGTGCTTTAGAAATAAGCATTTGTGGTATGATTCACCAACACAAAACATGGAATGGATTACACAGGAAACCTGGAAAGAACTGGAAGGGAAAATCTCCGTATATTGTAAATATAAAGGACGATATGTGCCACTTAATGAGTGATCTGCAAAAAGAATGCAGTGATGAAACAAATTACAGTGGTACCACTACTAATGAACGTCTCTACAAACGGAATTTTCAGGTTATGGCATGCCTCAATGGGAAAATACTGTATTGCCTCTTGTTACGAAATAGATTTGAGGATACGAATGGCAAAAATACAGCATGTGCTGCTACTTGCAGCTCCCAGAGTTTACTGAACGTAACATATTTGTAGCTGCTTTGCCATTGGCTTTTGCCAAGCATCTTCCTGGCATCCAATTGGCTAAGAGGGATCTCTACTGTCATGCAAGCATGTATCCCAGCATCCTCTTCATTTGGCCCTCGGGCCATGAGGTGTTCCGACAGCTTTATGTAAGTGTAACTTTTATTCTTTGTTCTTTGTTTTTTTTTTTTTTTACATTATACACAACTTACATACAGTGGGGAGAACAAGTATTTGATACACAGTCAATGGGAAAACCCATTGGCGGTGTATCAAATACTTGTTCTCCCCACTGTATTTGATGCATTTTTATGCTTTATAAAAGATCTATGTCTGAAACTAAGCTGCACTAGAAGCTATAATGCTGGGGGAAGTACAGCCACTGAGTACTATCTCCTTTTTCTTACTCTACCTACCTCGTCTTACTTTATTTGTATTTTCTACTTTTAATATCTAGTTGACTAGTCACTTCATCACTAGTTACCCGGTGTCCCCCCCCCCCCCTCTGGGGAGGGGCTATTTTTCAGCTGCAGCCTTCCTGACTATCCGGACCACTGGCTGGATGGATGTCCTTGTTGCCCCCCCCCCCTCCCCACCGTCTCATTTGGCTTGATGGACCTCTTCTTGTTCCCTTACTCTATTGCATCTTTACAAACTGTAACTCCGTCTGCTAATTCCCATTAGCAGTCCTGGTGTATCCTGTCTAATAGTCTATCCGTCCTGGGAGTGGATCTCTCATGACTGTGGTACTCCCCAAGGTTTCTCATTTCTCCCAAAAAGTTTTGGGAGTTTTTCCTTGCCGACATGGAGGGTCGAAGGATGGGGGATGCCCAGGACTTGACCTTTATTGATTTCATCTCTATTTATGTCATCTGCTGTTTCTAACTGTGTATCACATTGCCTCTGCAAAGCCCTTTGAGACAACCTTGTTGTGATATAGGGCTATACAAATAAAATTGAATTGAATTGAATTTTGGGGGGCTTGGAACATATTAGGGGATTTTCATGGAAAACACATCTCTACACTCTACGCAACTACTTCCAGACCCAATGAATTTCTTAAGTAGAAGTACTGGTTACTGGTAAGTGCATCACTTTACATTTTAACATTTGTAGTGAGTGGCAGACATATGGAATAGCAATAGTTTCTGTGTATGTAAGAAAGAGTGACAGACTTCGGGCAGGGAGCAAATGAGGGGAGAATGATGCAGCTAATATATCAGTGTATCATTTGTTCATTCCATATCCGTTTTGGAATCAAAATCAGAAAACTGATAACAACTTGTTATTTCATATCTAGTATTCAAATAAAAAATCGGAAAACAAATAATGGCCTATTTTTTTCGTTTTGATTTTGTTTTGAGGTAAAAAATAGAATATGAGAGAATGGAGCTATCATGGTTTTTTTTGTATTTGTTTTTTGTTTGTATCAATTTCCATGTGTTGTTGACCCGGAAGTTGTTGACTTTTTTTCAGTGAGGCTAGTCTTAAACCGCACGGATCTTGAAACCTGTACACAGAGAAAGTATCCGCTTCAAAAAGCAAGTACACGGCTGTCATTCTTGACAGCAACGTTAAGTAATAATACCTGTAAAACGTTAGCTATCGTGCTGCTCGATTCACCCATCAATGGAATCACCTGGTAGAGACTTGGCTGACCTTTCTGAGAAAAAAAAAGTCAACTTCCGCGTCACAACGCATCGAAAATGATACAAACACAAAAATACCATGATAATTCCATTCTCCCGTATTCTATTTTTAATTTCATAACAGAATCAAAACAGCAAAAAATAGGCTATTTGTTTTCCGATTTTTTTATTTAAAAATGAGAAAGGAAATAAGTCGTTATCAGTTTTTCTAATTTTGGATGCTAAAACAGATATACTATGAATGAATGATACATTGAGATTTACTGTATATGTGCCCATGTACACGTCTTACTCTTAGCCTTTGGGCCTCCCCTGGTCTAATTCTGTAGAAACAAGTTGGGAACTACTGTACATAATTGTGTTTGATCTTAGAGGTTCCAATGAATATCCATAGAACCTTTATAGTATTTTTAGACCACCCAGAGACGGATGAACAGTAATAGAGGTGTTTACGTTACCTGTTCAGAACACGTTCCGTCGGGGGAGCGGCACTGATGGTTTTTTTCATTCGATGAATTGCTCAGCGTTTCCCATGGAAGTTTGTTCTTCCCTTTACCAGCACTGACTATCCTCCTCTGAGAGCGAAGTCCATCAGTGAGAGAGCCTAAGCTGCCATAGCCATACAGTCGCTCGCAGTCCTGTTCAGTTCGCTGACTCCTTGCACTGCTAATCCGTCCTCCATTCATCACCCAGTCCAGATCAGCTCCTGAACTACTACCCTGTGTGGAGCAGTGCACCCCTGATTTAGCCACCACCAGACCGTACTCTACCACTCCCTCTTCTGAAAGTCTTGGAAGAACATGTCTCGCTCGTCTGGCCTGTACAGCTGCCATAAGTCCCTCTGCGTCTTCACTGAGCTCAACCATGTCCACAGCTTTTGTTAGAGGCTGTTTTTTCCCCATATCCAAGCAGGAGTCAAAAACTGCAAACAGCTCCAAGGCAGCGTGACGGACCTTCCTTTTGCTGTCTGCCAGATATGGTGCAACTTCAAAACAAAGCTTGGGGATGTTGAACTCTTTCCTCGGGTGAGTGAGCATAGCTGCAATGATGATACTAAGAACATCCTCCCGTACTCTGGAATTTTTGTGTTTCAAGTTACAAATAATAAGATCTAAAACTTCTTGCGGGGCCACAGTTTTCATCATCAGACGAAACATGTTCATGTATTCATTCCTGGCGATGGTACGAGTGTCGCCAAGAGCCTTAACGCCAACCAAAGCGATCTGTTTTTTATACTTGAGAATACTCGCATCTAACCTCTCAATAAGTAAGTTTAAAACTTGCAATGTGCCATACAATACTTTAAAATTACTGTCATCGAGAAGTCTAGTAAGAAAATTAATGAACTCTTCAATACTCTCAGATGGGACCAATTTCAAGTCTACTTCCGAAAGGATTCGCTTGAGCTCTTCTACGCCATTTGTGCGGTTCTGATAATTCTTGGGGTCCAGAAGTTGTTGGTATAACTCCTGGGATACTATTCCAACAATCATTGTTGGTGATCCAACAACTGTGGTCAAATGTGAGAAGAATCAAGCACCATCTTACGAGGATGAGTATATTCCTCTTTCCCGTTTGCTTTCATCCTGAGTGGTTGATGAAGAGGAGCCATTTAACTGTGGAGATAAAGAAACCAGTAACGACAACGGGTTTGGATTTGTGTCCTCAGATTGGATAAGCATTCACAGACAACCAGGAAATGCATATAGATCCATTCATTTGTTTCCAGTTCAACCTATGATGGCCTCGAGCCTCTAACTTGACTAACCTGGTCATCAGTATAGGCTAGGCATGTGCCGACATGATTTTCGGACAGTATGATAACCTTAAGCCTTTAAAATAACTCGGTTTCACGGTATCAAGGTATTGTAATCACAGCTCTAAAATGTGTTACTTTGGGTTAAAAAAAAAAAAAAAAAAACTTTTTTCCAATGAACAGGATTTTTATTTTTCAAAACATATTAGCAGATTGGAACATAAGTATAACAATGTTAAAATACATTTAAAAAAAATATATATTTTAAATAAAATTAAAATAAATACAGTCCTTTAGGTGAGCCTAAACCCGCAGCCACAGCTCAACATTATTACCATCAAAACAAAAACAATTGAATTATTTTCCATTAAAAGCATGTGTGTATGACTTGTATCATATTTACATTATACACACGCCCTTTCTCAACAGTTGCCAGAGAGGAAAAAACACACGTTTTACCAACGCTAGACACACTAAACACTCTCGTAAGTGTTGGGAAGCGTTCACGACAGAGTATACTAACCTTTAATTTTGTATAAATGCAAAATAATATTGGAGGTATTGCCTCCTCGGCAGCCACCCTCCACAAACATGTTTTACATGTCGGATGGCCCTCTTCCTCTAAGCCGCGGCTGTTTGTAACTTTTCTTTGGCTGAAGTATTCCCATATCAGCGATTTCGTTTTCTTCGATGGGGAAAAAAGTTCAAGAGTTTCACCTCCTCCAGTGTAGCGCAGCTGACTCCCTGACACTGAGCAAAAACCAGTGGGGGTGGGTTGAGCCTTGAAGCTGCAAGCGAGGGATTTCTCAATGCATTTTTAGGGATGAAAAATAGCTAATACTTTAGGAACGGTAGGACGGAACATTTTTGCGGTTTTGAAACCTTGACGTTTTCATACCACGGTATACATTGAAACCGGTAATCAGCACATGTCTAGTATAGGCATGCAACTATACTGTGCATTCATGATAAATTTAGTCTTCAATTAACCTATCATGTTGTTTTCGGAACGTGGAAGAAAGTACCCAGAGAAAACCAATGCAAATGAAGGTAGATCATCATTCTTCAGTTCTACACACAGTAGAGCCTGGATTGGACAGACTTGCATAATAATATTAATGCATATTTAAAATCTAACTATTTGAAGAGAGCAGCATGGATGTAAACATGCTTAGGAGCCGATTCCCGTTGGCGTGATGCGATAACGTGCACTTTAACTAGGTTATACAACCACTTGTGGCTATTTGCCACTCAATTGCACGGTTTGGACAACATCGCCAGATGTACATGATTCCCATCTAATGGAACATGTCAAGGTATTAAATGGCAGAAATGTCGACTGAAACAGCCCACGCACTTCAGTGGACTTGTAACAACCAACCCCCCTACGCCACCGTAAAGAAAACACAAACTAGTCGTTGCTGGTGTTTATAACGTTACGTGCACGGTAATAAGCTAGCTCGGTACTTGGCGAAATAAAGCTGACTGACTCGAGCTAGCAAAGTTAATGAAAAGCAGTAAGAAAACAGACCTTGCAGCGCCTCACCGTCCTTACTTTGACTTCGACGGCGTTCATCGAGACTGATAAAGGTTACGTGGTCCGCGTTCCCATGTCTGGATTCAGAGCTGGCTGCTTTTCTGAAGGCGTTAACATTTTGCTTCGGGTTCGCTAGTGCGTGGCTTGTTGAACGTTGGGAAGCTACGGAGGTATTTTATTTTCACCATCAGGCGCCCACGCTCACACACTACACACACACGCACCCCTCGCGCGCGCGCGCACGCACACACAGAAACACCGGGAAGCAAAATGGCGTATCCGGGTCGCAAACTGAGCGCTTCCATGGTGACGCGAGCTCCGGGCTCGTGCACGCGCCACGACCGCACGCGCACGTCACAAGCGACTACCAAGGGTGGGCAAACTTTAGTTCAAAGGCTCACTAGATTTGGATTTTCAGTTTTAAAATGCACTGATAGTCCAGATCGTTCTTAGATTACATTTATGCTAAATATGACAATTGAAGATTTATGTATGTATGTATTTATTTATTTATTTATTTATTTAATCTTTAGACAGCTTTAAATCTCAAAGCTGTAATGTGAAGTAATTTCATACCATGCCAAATAGGGTCACAATTAAAGTAATTAAACATTGTCCAACAAATAAAGCATGAAAAAATAATTTATATGTTGTATATTTGACAAAATAATCGCGTTTCTGAAGTTCGAGCCTGAAAGGGGACGAACCCGGAAGTGATACGTCACACCGAGAACACCGATGGCAGCACTCCATACGGCCGCCCTACAAAGCCCTTCAAACAATGCTTCAAACAGCGATATAAGTGATAGATCAAGCACAAGTGAGGAGACCCAAGTTTTTGAAGAGTTGGAGGAAGAGGAGGAGGTTGGAATTTTATGTTGGATCGTACATCTATTAGCCAGACGCTAATCAGGATGCAAACAACGTGCCCAGACTACCTGACATCGAATGGAGACAAGACCCATCGAGATTACAAGATTGGTAAGATATAGGCTGTTATTATTTTCATGATTTGCACATAATTGTATGTTTCTGATGACATTGTTTAAAAAAATAATAATCAGACTGCATGTTCATTTTGGCAGGTCCGGCAGCGCTCATGCATATAAAATAATAATATAAAAACGTTGGGGGGGGGGGGGGGGTGAGTCTTTGATGGCTTTTTCCACTTTATTGTGGCAACAATAAGAAAACAAAATAATAGCGGACTGCCGCCACATTCGACCGCGAAGTTTTGCTTGTCGCTCATCTCCGCCTCGCCTCGTACTACCAGCTACTACTACTTCCTGGGGCTATCGGCAGGAAGTGGCGTCTAATGGCGTGAGGAAATGTAGTTTTTTCACACAAGCGAACAGATTACAAAGCACCACTTCAGTGTTGTCCCGAGACTACATTTCCCATGAGTCACTGCGGGTCTTGAGCTGTCAACGTTCACATTTGACACCATTCTGCCGCGGTCCTCCTCGCCAGCTGTTAGCTCGCCATTCACGCTCGTTTGCATTTGATCGCTAGTCTGATACACTCCCGCTTTTTCGGTGAGGTCTTTTGTGTTTATTCGTTATTGGATCGTTTTTGTTCACCACTGTAAATAAGAGCACTGAAGCAAGAAGGGGTAAGTCGCCATTTCTGTTCAACCCGTTTTCTCCTGTTTTTTTTAGCGTAAGAAGCTAGGTTAGTGGCTGTCTTTTCTTCGTTCTTTTTCATGATCAGGGTTTAGTTAGCGGTTGCGATTCAAGTGTAGATTCCTTTTGTTTGTTGTTTTGGCCTGGGCTTACCCTGAAGCCGCGCTTCATCTACATTTTGTACATATTGCCTTGAAAGGTGGAAAAGCGCTATATAAGTATAACACCATTTACCATATTCATTGCGACTTTGTTGTGTAAATTTTGTGCCACTTGTGAAATTGTGTGGCTCGTTTTATGTTACGCCCTTTGCGAGGCGTCCTTGGGACGTAACACTAGCGAACACAACAACAACTATGCCATGACTATTGCCACAAGTTGGCTTTCGGCTAACGTCGCTAGCTTCTACTGTACATTCCACAACAGTTGGCAGCTCTGCTTTGACAAAGTCATCAGTCATCTATCCAAAAATCACACTTACTTTTTGGCAAATCCTTGATCATAAGCAGACCGGTTAAGGAAGCAGGCATCTTCGAAGTGTTTGCAGCAGAGAACACTACTCGATGATGGCGTGAAATTCATTCGCTTCGTGCGAACGAAAGATGCCCATTTACGTGCCATGCTATCCTTTGGCCACTCACACAACTTTTCGTTTGAGTGAGAGCAAAACATCGCCACACACCGCCGTGGCATCTTACCGAGAAGCAATGCAACAAACAATACTGTTCTATGGCGGACTTCCCTCGCACTTCCCGGTGTGACGTAATTTCTGAAGATTTCCGAAGATTGCCGAAGAAAAGCATTTTCGTTGTCAGGGGCGTTGCTATGAGTTAAACAAACAATCTGGAAGCGTTGCGTTAAAAAAAATAATGAAAATATGCTTATAATTGTTTAGCCATTGATATTATTCAAAAACATGGTTGGCCAACCTCAGTTCACATTTCCCTTTTAAACATCTCTTTTACAAGAGAGGCCTGAGCACAAAGAAACATTCACAAATATTAGACAACACAAAAATACACCAACGGAAACAGTTACAATAATCAGTAAAAACATCAGACAAAAGATAATTAAAATCACCAAGATGAATGATTGACTGTAGTCTAAGAGTAGATTGCAATTTGTTCCTCTTAAGAGGAGCATAATAGCTAAAGCCAGTTCTGTCAACATTAGTGCGTGTGAGTGGAATGTTTAGGGTTAAGTAGTTAGTTGATCGGGTTTGGGTTTTAGTAGTTACTGGATTTGAATGACAGGAGAGATATGAGGTAGTTAGGAAGTTTGCACAGTAAAGCCTTAGATGAATAACATGAGGTGGATATTTCTTCTTGACTGTAGTGAAAACCATCCAACGTTTTGATAAAGGGTTCAATGATCAGTGCAGAAATTGTCATTGGTGATGAAACGTATTGCACTGTGATAGACCGGGTTTAACTGATGAAGAGTTGATGGAGCTGCATGACAATGCAGGATGTTGCCCATAATCAAGAACAGAAACAAAAGAAGATAACACAATGATTTTTCGGTTAGAAGTTGACAGACAGCCTTTGATTCTATACAGGAAGCTAAAATTGAATTTAAATTTACGGATTAGATGATGAATATGGGTTTTGAATGATAATTTACTGTCAATCCAAATTCCTAAGTATTTGTATGAGTTAGTGAGAGTAATTTGGGTACCATTTAGGGATTTGATTCCAGATAAGTCATTGCCAGAAGTGGTGGAAGTGGAGAAAACCATGTATTTAGTTTTTTCAGCATTTAAAACTAATCTGTTGTTATGAAGAGATATTGGTAAAGAATCAAAAGCAGTCTGTAAATGAGTCAGAGCTAGAGCTAGGGAAGAACCGGGAGCATATAGAATGCAATCGTCAGCAAAAAAGTGGACATTACAATATTGATTAGGAAGAATAATATTATTAATGTATAACGTAAAAAGGAGTGGTCCAAGGACAGACCCCTAATATACAATATTCAACAAATTGTATTCTCATCTTGTTGTAGTTGTGTTCAAATTGTTCATCCCCAACAGTAGATAAGTGTTTTTGCAAATTTGACATTTACTTTTCATCTGGTTTATAATCACATTAAATAATGACATGTCAAATAAACAAATACAACTGGAATAGCAGAAATATATTTTGGAATATTCCAGTTTATGACCTCTCTGTGATTACTTCATTGACAAAATTATTCAACCCCTTAGTTATGTATAACTTTAGTACTTAGCACAACCATAGACTTCATAATGATACCGACGGGTCAGATTCGACCTTCACTGCACCACGCCTTCAAGTAGGGGGGCATCCCACAATCCACTTCAGTTATTCGCAGTCGGTCACAGCGACACATGCAGCAATCCAACGCCGGATTTAGGTTGAAAAAATACGAAAGCTGTACCGCATACAAACAGGAAGGATTGTCTCAGGAGTGATTTGTTCGAGGATTCAAGGTCATTATTATATTTTTCGTTTTTCACAAGAATTTTCAACGTGAAAAGCTCTTTGTTGTAAGGCTCCCGCACCGTTGTCTAACAGACGAGCATCATTATTCGACATATTTATGTAAAATAAATGCTTACTGCTCGGGGTTTTTTATGATTTTAACCAAAAATTGAGACAGCTTTACATCCATATCTATATAGAATTCAGGCATTTAAGCATTTATTCACAAGAATTTTCACCTTAAAAGCTCTGTTTACATTTGGCGGCCGCTACATTGACTAACGGACTAGCATCGTACTTCGACATATTTACGTAAAATAAATTCTAACTGCACGTCTTTTTGCTTTTAACCAAGAATCAAGACTGTTTTACGTCCATATCTACAGTATAAAGAATTCAGGGATTTAAGCATCTATTCACAAAAATTTTCACCGGAAAAGCTCTCTTTACATATGGCGGCCACTCCACTGACTAACTACACTGACTCCTGAACGCCTCCCTGGAGAGGTGTTCCGAGCATGCCCCACCGGCCGGAGGCCCCAGGGACGTCCCAGGACACGCTGGCGAGACTATGTCTCTCGGCTGGCCTGGGAACGCCTTGGGATCCCGCCGGAGGAGCTGGTTGAAGTGGCTGGGGAGAGGGAAGTCTGGGCTTCCCTGCTAAAGCTTCTGCCCCTGCGACCCGACCCCATATTAAGCGGCAGATGATGGATGGATGGATATTTTTGTTCTTTCAGTTGTATTTGTCTATTTGACATGTCATTATTTGATATCATTATAAACAAGATGAAAAATGAATGTCAAACTTGCAAAAACACTAATCCACTGTAAGGGTTGAATAATTTTGAACACAACTGTAGTTAATGTTGTTGCCTGCCATCGACGGTCATAGGCGAACCTGAGTTGATTTAAAAAAAAAAAAAAAATTGCTGTTTTTACATATTAACTTTGGCATATTACCACTTAAAACAATCAAACTCATGAAACACATCAACAACCAATTCCTTCTTCCATAACAGCTTGAATCTTTTCATGAAATAACTCATTGTGTCAGATGGTGTCCCAATGAACTTGTAACAACATATTAAGAGTGCTTTGCTACAATACTCTAACAACCCGGACTAACTAGCAGTCTTACATATAACCAAAATACAGTTCAGTCCAAAACTTTGGACACACCCCATTCGATGCAACACAAATGAAGGTCCCTGACCCATTGATAAAGCAATAAATTCCACAAATGAAACCTGAAAAGGCACACCTATGAAGTCAAAAAACATTTTAGGTGAGTCCCTCTTGAAGCTCATCAAGAGAATGGCAAGAATGTGCAAAAAAGGGCAAAGGGTGGCTACTTTGAAGATATTAGAATATTATACATGTTTTAGTTATTTCACATTTTTTTGCACATACATAATTCCACACGTGTTCATTCATAGTTTTATTACCTTCAGTAAGAATTTACACTATAAATAGTCATGCAAATAAAGAAAACACACGAATGAGAGGGTGTGTCCAGATGTTTGGCCTGTACTGTATATGATTTCAACATACTGTACATGCTGTACAAAAATTATTACTCTGCTATTAGCCTGGGCTTTGGCAGCATCCTATTTAATCGTAGGGCATAAAAAAGAGGCCTAAAACATGCTGAGATGACATGAATGGCGTCTTTTTTGCTAATATCTTAAGATAGATACTGTGTAATACAATTACCCAATTATTAAGTAAACATGAGTAGAATTTATATAAAGGTATTGTAAAGCCCAAAGAGGGTTTCTTCCCAGGCTCATGCTCACGAAGCCCTGCTGGCAAGTATGTGAGGGCAAATTGGTTATTTTTGATATCTTGTTTTATGCAGAACCCAAAAATTTTTTTTTTAGAGAAAAGCAAAACAAAATGAATGCATAAAATATTACAACATTCATGATAATGTAATGCGTCGTAACGTAATGGAGTGGCTGTATATGGCCCATCAGCCAAACATTGCCAACCCCTGTTGGACCCACATGAGATTTGCATCTCCTCAATAATCCATTGATATAACACCTGATTATATTTATTTGCAGATAAACTGTTCAGTGATCCCTCGCTGCTTTGAGCTTCAAACTTTGCACCCTCAGTTCATCACGAAATTAATCACGTTAAAATATTTGATGCATTTAACTCATGCGCGGAATGACCCGCTCATGCATTGCCTCAAACAGATTACAATGACTCAGTTTTTTTGCATATTGAGAGCTAAGAGGCAGAGAAATCCGAGTGGACTCAGTCAATCATTGGACTGCGCCGTTTATTGACATAAACTTTGGCAACTCTTTCACAACAAATATACCTATTGTGGCGATCGACATGGGGAAGAATGACAGGAGATGATCTTTTTCTTAACACGCTTCATTGTACACGCAGAACATACAGTATACCATTTGCAGCCACCACTGACAGTCATGGTTCCCATCATGCATTTGGGCGGAACAATTAAGTCGCATATGTATCATTTAGTGAAAGCACAACAAAAATAATATTCCTACCTCTCAAAAAAAATAATGTTCACAAAAAGAAAAGCGCTCAATGCAAAGAGAACTGGCATTCCCAATCAAAATAGCTATGCAAAATACACATAAAACTTACTCAGACTTTGGTCGCTCTGTTCAGATATTTTGTTTAGCTCAACAAATACACTAGATGGCAATATTTAGTCACAATATACAAACTATCAGAGGTCTCGTACATTGTGAAGTCAACACTCAAATGAACGTAAGGTATAATGAACCCGGAAACTACGGCGTCAGTCGAGGGGCAAAACACACTCTTTGGCTAGAGCTCTAATTAATTTAAAACTCGACATTGACACCTTGTGGTGTATTTCAATCACTACCTTACGTAGTCAAAGACACTGTGGAAGTACGACAGGGAGCCCATGAGACGTCCCGCTCGGCGACGTCAACAATGGCGAGCTATTAGTTTATTTTTTGATTGAAAATTTTACAAATTTTATTGAAACGAAAACATTAAGAGGGGTTTTAATATAAAATTTAATATACAATTACTAAAACAAGAGGGGTTTTAATATAAAATTACTATAACTTACTCACCCCAAACCCATACTCACATTTAACTTTTAAGAACTACAAGTCTTTCTATCCGTGGATCCCTTTAACAGAAAGAATATTAATAATATTAATGCAGTCTTGTGGATTTATTGTTATAATAAACAAATACAGTACTTATGTACAGTATGTTGAATATATGTATCCGTCTTGTGTCTTATCTTTCCATTCCAACAATAATTTACAGAAAAATATGTCATATTTTAGAGATGGTTTGAATTGCGATTAATTACGATTAATTAATTTTTAAGATGTGATTAACTCGATTAAAAATTTTAATCGTTTGACAGCCCTAATAGTAAATATATACACTTCAACCGCGAAAAATTAAACTACACACACACGCATGACTAAAATGTACAGAAATTACACCGTTAGCGAGCACTATATGTATTGATGTTTCAACAATAAAATTTGAGTCTTCATTTAAATTTTGTATATTTACAGCAAAAAATAAAAGCAACGATATTCTTGTCATTACATTGTGTCAGATTTAGTAATCTGTACCCATAGTTTACTAATCAGTATTTACAGCTTACTAAATTGTGGGTGCAGATGAATAAACTGTGGGGACAGATTAGCAATGAAAAATATTTTTTTCTCCCTTGGCACCCAGGGGAATCCCTAGGTTTCCGTCTGTGTTTTCAAATGTTTCACGTCTTACTGCAGTTACTTTAAGTTTACTGTGTCGCCGTTCATTTCCACGCTCTTATTTTGAAAGCAGCGGAAGTGGTGTGCTGTTTACTCGTTTATTTCTAATAAGAACTCCCATCTGTAGCTTTGTGGCTAGCTTGGCAGTAGGTTGTTTTCCTGATAGCCGCCTGGGGTTCCCACTCGTCACTGCTGAACTCCGTCACTGCAAAATCGATCACCACAGCGGCTCATCAGACGGAAAGTAAGTTCTAGGTTCGGTTTTTTTGTATTGCAAGGCAACAAAACTTACCAGTAAAGCACTTATACCAAAACGTTGCGTTATGTGTGTCTCTGTCAGCCATGTTACTGTATATCAATCAATGATGCAGCCAGGAACCGTTTTTATTTTTGGCAGCTGTGTTCTGCTTTGCCACGAAGCACCAAAAATAAAGCAGTTTAGCTGTTTTAGTGCAGTGTTGCCTTATTCACATTTGCCCATTTTAATTTAAATGCTAACATTGGCCCAGCAGAAATGCCTTGGTGCTAATTTTCGCGGTGTTTGTGACTGTCAATAGCTAACGCTCTAGCGGATTTGAAGCTAAGAGGTAGCTAGCACGTTTTGGATCGTCTCAACAGCATGTAATTACATCGCAAACATTATAGAAGAACTAATGAATTAATAAATCATTCTTTCTTCTGTGACAGAATATGAATATGACTCACGCGGTGCAGATTTAGACAGTCCCGCTGGCATTAAGCTTAATTAAACATTATGGGTTTTCCTCATTCGATTGTTATGCTCTCTCTAAACCTAACATCTGATCTTAAATGATGGCAGCGTTTCATCAATATAACTGTCGATATCTGATAAGTAGATACCTTTCTTTGACCCATTTATATATGTTGTAACCCGTTAACAATTCTTCATTTCAAATTCATTAAACAGCTGGGATGCATCATTGTGTCCATGTCCAAATAGTTATAGTCATGTCTGTACACTATGTTGATATATCTATATACTTTACATTGGCTTAAGTAGTATGGTAATAGTTGACAAAAAAATGTAACTATGACACTGCTTAATGTGCTTTTTAAGATGGACCAGCAGGACCAGTCCTATATGTTTGCCAGCCTCACACGGCCACATTCGGAACAGTTGCTGCAAGGCCTCCAGCTGTTGCGGCAGGATCATGAACTATGTGATATTGTGCTCCGGGTGGGTGATGCCAAGATCCATGCCCACAAAGTGGTGCTGGCCAGCATCAGTCCTTACTTCAAGGCCATGTTCACAGGTAACCTGTCAGAAAAAGAAACGGCTGAGGTTGAATTCCAGTGTATTGATGAAACTGCCTTGCAGGTAAGATGGAGGCCAGTTAATATCAAATATATTAAATAAATACTTTACGATTTGTTTTCCTGATGACTCTGTTCCCTCTTGTAGGCCATTGTCGAGTATGCTTACACTGGCACAGTGTTCATCTCTCAGGAAACAGTAGAATCCTTGCTACCAGCAGCCAACTTACTCCAGGTCAAGCTTGTACTAAAAGAGTGTTGCTCGTTCTTGGAGAGCCAACTGGATGCTGGCAACTGTATCGGCATCTCCCGCTTTGCAGAGACATATGGCTGTCATGACTTGTGCCTGGCTGCAACCAAGTTCATCTGTGAGAACTTTGAGGAAGTCTGTCAGACAGAGGAGTTTTTTGAACTAACAAGAGCAGAGTTGGATGAAATTTTGTCCAATGACTGCCTCAAAGTTGTAACTGAGGAAACTGTATTTTATGCCCTGGAGTCATGGATTAAATATGATGTTACAGAACGACAGCAGCATTTGGCTCAGCTTCTACATTGCGTACGCCTTCCACTCCTCAGCGTCAAGTTCCTCACTCGTCTATATGAAGCCAACCATCTTATACGGGATGACCACGCATGCAAGCACTTGCTAAACGAGGCCCTCAAATATCATTTTATGCCTGAACATAGACTCTCCTATCAGACTGTGTTGTCGGCACGACCAAGATGTGCGCCAAAGGTACTGCTGGCAGTAGGAGGCAAGGCTGGACTCTTTGCTACATTAGAGAGGTAATAACCAAATGGTAACGGCTACATTTTCCTTATGTTTATGTAAACAGCATAGCTAATGCATGTAATCCACTTCTCTTGCAGCATGGAAATGTATTTCCCTCAGACTGATTCGTGGATAGGACTTGCACCTCTGAGTGTTCCCAGATATGAATTTGGAGTCGCTGTGCTTGACCACAAGGTGTACGTGGTAGGCGGCATTGCCTCACACATGAGACAGGGCATTAGCTACAGGAAGCACGAGAGCACAGTGGAGAGTTGGGACCCCGAAAGTAACACCTGGTCTTCAGTAGAGCATATGGCCGAGTGTCGCAGCACGCTTGGGGTGGTGGTTCTGGCTGGAGAGCTGTATGCACTGGGAGGATATGATGGCCAATATTATCTGCAGTCAGGGGAAAAGTATGTCCCCAAACTGAAGGAGTGGCAGCCTGTGGCACCTATGACAAAATCTCGGAGCTGTTTTGCCACCGCTGTGCTGGATGGCATGGTGTATGCCATTGGAGGATATGGACCAGCTCATATGAACAGGTACCATTCATTTTGTTGTGAACTATAGAAGTATGTCGATGGCATAGCTGTATGTGGGTACACCTTCCAAACTGAAAAAACATGCATGTTATGTTCATTGAAAATTCTTAAACCTTTTTCCATATGCACAGTTTAACATGAACAAGTTCATCCATGAACTGAATGTAGGATAGATGTGTGTTCAGGTTTTTTTGATGACTAAAATATTGAAGTAGCTAACAAAAGAAGCAGGAGGTCCCGATCACATATTTTTTGCGCCAAAGTCTGAGTCACCTAAATTTGAGAATCTGCCGATACAGTCCCAATCCGACACCGAAAAAAAGGGGTTTATTTTTTTTCCTTTTCAATTTGAAAAAAAAGTCCAACTCCAAACATGTTACATTACTTCTTCTTCCGCTTTTTCCGGGAGTGTTACCGAGTATAAAGCGTATATACTGTATTTTTGTATCTTTTGGTAATGCCATTGTATTTCTGGATTTCTTTGTTACTTTTTAAGGGCTAAAAAAAGTAATTTAGGCCTGAACGATAGTTTTTTTCCAAAATCATTGTGATTTTTTGGGGAGGGTGCGATACTAAAACTAGACAAATTTTCACCAGATAACTTGAATAGCTCTGTTTGGGATAGGCCTGAATGATATTGGAAAAAATGAACATTGCGATATATATTGCCAAGGTTCCACACTTACTTTTAGCTGCTTCAGGGGAACATATATTAATTTTAAAAGGTTCTCCTCATTGCGCATTTTAATGACAAGCTTTGAATTCTTACCCAAATTTCAGGGGAATATTCTTGGATGAATGCAAATTTATTGTTCATAACTTGGGTCACAATCTAGAAAAAAAGTCAAATGCAATGAAACTTGTTTTTCTTAAGCATTTTCTTGTTTTTAACTGGCAATGGGAAGGGCAGATACTAAGGTTTTGCTTAGAAAATGTCCAAGAGCTTATTTATGAGTGAGGTCAGAAGTGAAGTGGAGGCTCAAGTTTCATTGACTGCTGCTCCTGCGGCTCTCTGGTGAGCACAGTCTGTGTTTCTCGTTTCCTTGGCTCCCGAAAGCCTTCAGGAGTTTGTCTTTGGACAGAGAATCTCTGGGGACTAAGCACCCTCAACCCCTCAGCCTTGCTGTCATGCAAAACAATCCCAGTTTGCCAATGTCCCAGTGTGTCTTTTGGGGATTTGTTCAGTACAGTGCCATTACCAAGCTGTGCATTATGTGTTGTAGGCACACACTGATGTGATCTTTTTTTGTTTTTGTTTTAAATTTTTTATTGGTGGGTACTGATACACGATGTCGGTACAGGTCAAACACAACCACATTCAATTCTGCTAAAATGGTGGTAATTTCTTCCGACAGTAGTTCAATGACTTGAATGTCCAGTGTCAATTATGGTGCATCTTCTTTCACAGTGTGGAGCGGTATGATCCTAGCAAAGATATATGGGAAATGGTAGCCCCCATGGCAGACAAGAGGATAAATTTTGGTGTGGGTGTCATGCTTGGATTCATATTTGTGGTTGGCGGACACAATGGAGTCTCTCACCTGTCCAGCATTGAGCGTTATGATCCACACCAAAACCAGTGGACTGCCTGTCGACCAATGAATGATCCACGCACTGGTAAGTGCAGTAATTATGTAACTATTAATATTATTAGTAGTGATGTAATAATTAGTACTTATGCAGTAATTGAAAATTATGTTTTTCTTTGGATAATCATTTTGTATGTTTTGCTATAGTACTTCCAAACTCGGCATGTGCCAGATGTGGTCTTCTTAACAATGTACTGAAGATCTGAATTAAGTATTGTAACTGTGCTGCAAGGTATTAACACGTGTAGTACAGGAAATGATCCAATTTCTCAGTTAAAATACACTGTAATTCTTGTCAATCAATACTATTCTTCTTTGCCAGTGACGATTAGTGATAGGCAGAACAACTAAACACACTTCCATTAGATTACTGAGATACAATAATTTAGATGATAGTCTACTGGTAGCCATTTTTAACACAGAAATTGGTGGGCAGCTACTCCTGAGATGCAACTACTTGTACACACTATTTACAGTATACAGGCAAATAAAAATCTGTGGGATACAATTCATTCCGAAGCTGCAAAATGAGTTAGTGGTCAGTTTGCAAATTTTCTAGGCCACTATCTTCTGTGCCTAAATGATAAACGCATTTTGATTTCGAAGTAAACATTAATTGACATATACTTATTGAAACTATTGTGTCTTGCAGGTGTGGCCTCTGCTATAGTGGACAATTACCTGTATGTTGTAGGAGGTCATTCAGGATCATCTTACCTGAACACTGTCCAGCGGTATGATCCCATCTCAGACAGCTGGTTGGACTCCAGTGGCATGATTTATTGCCGCTGTAACTTTGGTCTGACTTCCCTTTGACCCATGGCCCAGCGAGCTAGCACCCAATGAGTCAAATTGAACACAAAGATGTTTCTTTTCACCCCTCGTTGAGTCCTTTTCAGCCCCCACATCCTTTTCATCCTCCAGTCGCAAAGGATTGCCAAACACCAGCATAAGCATGGGTGGACAAGGAGCCTGCTGGTCTGCTTGGTGGCTGGATGGATGGATTGCTTGATGTGATAGGCCAGTTTGCGCTGGCTGGCAAAAAAGGTGTTAGGGATGTGACGGAAGAGAAGATCAAGATCTGCTTTCTTGTACGGCCTTGAGGAGACGTTTGCTGGCGTACAATGAAGACAAGCAGCCATCTCCCAGAGGATTATGGGGATAGGAATTGTCACTATTTGTTTCACATTTCAGTTACTTTGGCAAACTTTTCCCCCATTTTTTTTCTAATTTCCTCTGCTGCAACAAGGACCAAGTGTTCAAACTGTTGTAGAACACTAGTTTGTGTATCTGTAGTTGTATGAATGTTTGTTGGCCACGTACGTGTGTCTGTGTGTATGCTTAAGGGTATTTGCATGTTGGATAGGATTGTTTTGGTTTGTTGTCTGCATGCAGAACAGATGCTCGTGCTTGCTGACGCGAGGTTCTGCATCACAAAATGTGCTTCACAAAAATAGGAATTTAAATCTTTATATTTTCTCAACAAGGGCTGCGTTTCTCACTTGTAAATAGTCAAAATTAAATATATACTGTAGATATGAATATATCCTTAGTGCAATGCCTGTAAATGTTTTGTCACACTGGGTCACGTGTATGAAGAGGTGTCTTCATTCTCTGTTCTCATTCCTCTTGCATCTTTTAAGGCACTTTTTGCTCTTGCTTCTCTTCGTTTTGTTGAATCTGACCCTCTGTGCACCCTTTGGTCTGTCTGCAATGCCAGCTGGTGCTATATTTAGGATTCAATGCGGGTCTATGTTGCCTCGCACAACTGGGTCAACCTGTGTTTGCTCCTCAACTGTCTTAGGTGTTCATCTGTCAAAGCACATGTATCTAGCCATATGTAGAGCACTCGAAGAGAAACCCACACGTCACCTTATTTAATATTTTTGTAAAACAGGCAGTGTGCTTTTTTTTTTTTTAAATTATTATTTATTTATCCATAGTAAACACTTTCATTTTACCAGCTGCAGGTTTAAAGGCCTTCCCCATTCAAGCAAAACTTTGGTCACAAATGAATCCCAAAGCATCTTTCACGATCCAATTTCAGCCATCGGTGCTCACGTGCCACAACTTCTGTTTTTTGTTTTTTTTCTTTCTCCCCCTTCACTTTGGCATTACTACATCCTGTCAGGCTGTCATACAGCTATTTAAAGGTGTTTTCACCAACAGACATGCCCTTCACAGCAATGGAAGTGTTGTCTTTAAGTGTAGTTGGCATACTTTGCACTTAGCAAACAAGCCCTTTGATAGATATTGTAAGATATGCATTTAGGATTATAGCATTTACATCATGCAATAAGACTTTTGTTATTTGGTTATGTGTGTCCTTAAAAAGCCAAGGCAATTTTGGTATTGGCATAACGCAGCATAAACACCCGTGGCCGCTAATGTCTTGCTAAATGCCACTCATTTATGTAGGCTTCATTTTGATGCACATGCTTGGTCATTCCATTTGTGTTTTGTTTTTAGGTACAGGTAAATTAGAAAAGACTGTTCCAGGTATACAAAAAAAAGCCACTTAAGATTCTTTTTTTTTTTTTTTTTTGTCACTACCTTTAACGTGCAATGAGATGCTTTCTTCCCCTTTATCCTTGATATGCTAAAATTTACCATTCCCCTGAACTATTAAAATGACACTTTAAGTTTCACCTTACAAATTGATATGATTGTAAACGGGACACTTTTCACTTTACACATAATGACCCGATAATGTTTGACAGGTATAGAAAGATGTGAATTGTTGTATTTATGATTATATTTTGGTTTCATGTCCTGTAAACATGTCATTTTTTGTCAACCTTCCAGAATGATCAGTACAAATCATGCAGGCGTGATTGTGCTGCCGCCATCATGTCTGTAAAATACGATATTTTTTGTTTATTTTTAAGTGTATCTACGCTTCTTTTAAAGGCAGGCTAAATGTAAATCTGCAAACGTGAATCTGCAAAAAGAAAAGGATGTTAAACCTGAGTTTGTACACTTGTGGCCTAATTAATGTCATTGCCACCACTCTCACCAAAGTGCTTGTTCAAAGAAATCCAGTGGACGACACTCATTCCTTTCTGTTTGAAAGAAGAACCCTTTTAAACTGAAGTGTTAGCCAAATGACCCCTTCTCCCTTCCTCCCCCATGATCCATTGTGCGTCTGGAGATGATGTTGAATTTAAATATCCTGTGGATTAATACTGGAAATACCAGCTAACCCTAGCAACAGTAGCCTTCCACTTTTGATTGAAATCATTTTACATACATTGTAGACAGTCTGTGAGGTGGGGATGTACGCAGTTTTAAAATAAATGCCTGCCTTAAAAGGTACAGTCTCGTTTTTTTCCCTACATGTCAATAGATAAAAGTTTATCAAAAATTCTCATCTTTTAAAATTTGCAAATATGTATCCACTACATAAGTCCAAATGTTTACTTACTAACAAAATGAGCAAAATAGTGGCTTTTCATTTGATAAGTAAAAGAAAAAAAATCGAATTGCCGATAAAACTAATAGGTTTAAACATTTTTTTAGGAGATATGTCTCCTAACCTTACTCAGGTGGCATTCTCAAAGCCTTCTTAACACTGTATGCAAACTCAAAACATACAAATATTATGCGTACGGGGCGCCGATGAGTACATCTCCAAAAGGCCTTAATAAGCTTCCAATTGTCTTCAGCTGCAGATATTGTATCAAGATCAAATGTGTCAATCTGGGTTAGAAAACTGATGCTCCTTCTTGTTGAGGAATGGCGGCCTCTAGTGTGTACATGCTAAGACAGCAGTAGATGTGATACTCGCACTTTAAATTTGCATGTACAGTGGTACCTCTACATACGAAGTTGATTCGTTCCAGGACCTTGTTTGTAAATCGAAATGGTCCTATGCTGAGCAGGATTTTCCCATAAGAAAACATTATAATCCCATTAATTCGTTCCACTGCCCAAAAACCAGCACTAAATCCTTAATAAATACTGCTGGTACTATTACAAATGGCAATACACATATCAAAACAAATAAATAATAAATAAAATCAGAATAATAATATAATTCATGTAATAGTGTAACGAATCGGGTTGTAATGTGGCGGACGTTTTTTTTTCTGTACCTGAACGCACCGCGTGGCTGACGTGACACAGAGGGAGCTGAGCGTCTGAGAGTAACCGTCTACTTTGGCGGTCAAGAGGCTTTTTGTGTTGGATAAGTTCTGAAATAAATGATAAAAACCTGACGAAGCTGGCGATTTCTTTGGCGATGTTACCACAATAATAATTGTCAACTTATAATGACTGGCAAACGGTGGTCGGAGGAGGACCGTGGAGATGTATTGTTGCGCCAGTTCACAGATGCGCACTCTATTCTCATATTTTTCTATAATTTGCATCTTCATTTCAATGGTAAGCGTCACCTTTTTCCTTTTTTTCACCACCTGCTCTAACCTTCTTGGAAACTATGTTGATTTCTCTCACAAGAAAATCTGCCATGCGTCCGTCTTGCAACAAATTAAAGAAACTGCGGCGCTGTCATAAATCATCGTATTTCGATCATGTCGTCAGATGTGAAACAAATGGCGAGTCAAATTTTCACGTCGGATATCGAAAAGATTGTGTGTCGAACCGATCGTATGTCGAGATACCACTGTACAGCAGTAACAGAGTTCTTTTGTTGTGCGGTGTTACCATGAGTAGTCAAGTGTCAATTTTTCCTTGTTTGACCATCTGTACAAACCTTTTTAAAACCTGTGTTGATTTCTCTCACAAGAAAATTTGCTGTGCGTCCGTCCGTGGTGCTGTCATGTCGTCGTATTCTGAGCATATCGTCGGATGTAGAAACAAATGGCAAGTCAAATTTTACATAGGATGTCGTAAAGATCATGTGTCGAAGCGATCGTATGTCGAGGTAACACTGTAATGATAAATTCTATATCAAATACTTCAACCTTTGTAGAGTTTCGTAATTGTGCCTATTCATTTGTATTCCTTTTTATTTTCATATTTTATTCTGGTAATTTTGGTCTTCCACACTCTCAGAAACAGCACTGATAAGGGACAAGGAAACAGTTAGGGACAGACGAGTTTGTCCCAAGGGGAGCGAAGAGAGTTACTATGAGGAATTTCACAAGGACTAAGAGGAATGCATTGAGGGCATATGTTCAGGTACAAAATTGGAAAATGCATCGCATTAGTCTCCGAAAAGTACTTTGTATTTAAAGTTGGCAAGGGTTTTTTAGGGAAATTTCGCATGACAATTACTACTTTCCGGAGGAATGTATGCCGTTAGATTTTTCTGAACTGGCATTACCTTTCAAACTAGAATTTTTTCAGTTCAATGGTGGAATTTCGAGCGTTTGTGGCTCTTCAATACCGTTATAAACATTGCATTCACACTCTTTTTTTTCCTACATTTTCCACCTACCAAAGAAATTGGTTTTAAAAACAATAGCATCATCTGCTGACGGTACACAGGTATTGCAGAAACACCCCTCCGCTGAGCACCAATGGGTGTTCAGACACAAAATGAGGGGATGTAATTGGTGGCTAGTATGTGCTGTCATGCACACAATTGGTTGTTATAGATTGAGAATTTTGCATTAACCCCGCCTCTTTTCCATAGCACGAAGCCTATTGGTCAAAGGAAGTGGAGTACAACCCAGGTTGCGGAAGCAGCCCTTTGCGTCACTTTGCTCGCTTTACGTCAAAAAAGTTTTGAGGCGTTTATTGAGAAAGCAGTGCGTGTAAACGAGAAACTGGACACGAACAGTCTGTCAACCCACCGAGATGCCAGCGCAAGTCATAAGTGGAAAGGAGGTTTCGGCGTAAGTCTGCATTTCCCCACGCTCTTTTCATTTCATGTGATTTATGGCAATGCTGATTGAACAAGCTCCGCGCGGCATGGTCATGGTCATGTGCTTGCTAACGAGGCAGTTGAGCCAACTATCTAAGCAAAATGAATCCCATTGCTTTCCTGGTACCCATGCACAGTACACCTCTATTTCTACGTATTTTACCTGTTTACCTTTTGTATTTAATCAAACCTTTGCAGAATGATTTTAATATAAGTTTTGGAGTCTGCGTGTGCAAGGTGCAGACCACTTGAATGAATTCCAATACGGTGTTCAAGAAAAGATGCTTATAACGTGGTGTTAATTGCATTCCAAATGGATGTCTTTAAATTAATAATGTTAAGCAATACGGACTCTTAGTGGCATGATAGATTGTACATCTTGCACTGTTGTGTAACAATTGAGTCTAGTCTGAGCTGATCTTTGTCCCCTTGGTCAGGTAACCCCAGACCAGACTGCTTGTTTAAGGATGTTTTTCTGCCATGTCTGTCACAAGATAAGTTTTGATTTTAAATGATATTCAAACTTATTACGAAGCAATATTTGTAATGAATCACTTCTGAAACTTAAAAAAAAGTATGAGAGCATGTACCAGTCGTAAGACCTGACAGCATTGCACTCATTAGCCGATAATTTAATACAATACAAAGGAAATGGGAACATTTTGCATTTATACTCTTGTGAAGCATGGCAAAATCTGTCCGCCTAGTTCCTGTATGAATGGCCCTAATTGAGATCTGGTCTGATTTTTGAACATTTTTTTTTACTACTAAACTTTTAATTACTTAATTAATGAATAATTTACTGTAACCTGTAATTTACTCTAACTGTACACCTTCCCAATATAAAGAAATAAATCGTTAAAATCTAGTGTATCTGTAACAAATGTTGGGGGAAAAATGGCCTTTATAAAACTACGCAGAGAACTACATACTCGTCATTTAGTCAATCCTAAAATCTATACTGAAATACATCTGTTTTACAATTTTGATTCTTGCAAACACAGGCCTTTTTTTTTGGTTTTAATACAATATTTTCAAATTTGTGCTATACCCCCCTCCCCCCCACACACAATGAACTAAATTGTGTTTTTATTCACATTTATAGCAAGCATAAGATGAATACACTCTAAACTTTGTATGAGTAAATGGTATCATGCATGTATAATCACAAGGCAACAAATGACCGGCTGTGTGCAACTCGTGCTGAATCACGTTCACTCCAGCCTAGTTAAATTAGTCCACTCGTTTTTCAAAGCCACGCTTTGCCGTCCCTCATTCTTATCAGATGCGGATATAATAATGTGTGACTTTGATTTGTGAAGATGAAATGTACAAATGCAATCAGTGTGGTGCTTTGTTCACTTGGACAAGATGATAACAATAGGTTTTGAGTGCTTCCAAGTGAAGTCCAGCATCACCGTCATCTCGTGTGTTTAACCTTTGATTGGCTCAGCTGACTTAGTTTAGGCTTATCTGCTCGCTTAACATGAATATTGCCTTTGTCTCTCCTCCTCCTCATAAAACGATTAAAGGTAAAGAGCAGATCTTTGTTTGGACTTAGTTGGGCTGATTTTGCATGCCTAACCCAGAATAAATAACAAGACAATGTTGATATGAGGCATATTAATAAATGTTATACAGTCTGATTACATCAACTGTATGTGGGGATGTCCTGGTCGCATATTTTTGCACCGGAATCCGAGTCACCCGATTTTGAGAATCTGCTGATACCGAGTTAATTTAAAATGTTTTTTTTTTTTTTTATTTGAACAAAAGTTCAAACCATGTTATAGTACTTCCCCTTTTTCCTGGAGTGTAATAGTATAAAACACATATATATATATATATATATATTTGTTTCTTTTTGCAAGAGCATTGTATTTCTGGGTTATTTTGTTACTTTTTAGCTCTTAAAAAAGAAAAGAATAATACATCAGTGTACTGCCCAAAACAGTGTGTTTCCTTGTGCACTGCTTTAAAGCCATCAAACATTGAAAATCCTCCAATTTGTTTGAAGTAATTCATTTAAGTGTGTGAAATTGTAACAAAGAAACATGCAATCATTCAACACAACTGCACAATACATGTCAGTATACAAATAGCATATAGACCCCACACTTTACTTGAGCTACAAGCTATAAGTATAGGTTAGCTTCTATAAAGCAGAACAAATTTCGTTCATACAGCTTTTCCCCATAAACACACATATACTGCAAATTAACAAGGTTGGTATAGATGTAAAATACTTAGGCATATAGTTTCCAAGACAGAACGGTAACATGAAGCACTCAACAGCGTCAATGCGACCGACAGGCTGCGCACTGTGCAAGTAAATGAGCCTGTGTTCCAAACTGCAGCACATGATGGATGCAGTGAATTAATATGACCACAAAGTGGCAGTAACGTACTGTAAAATCTCATCTGGCTCTTAATTCTGGAGACTCTAGCCAGCACAATATATATATTTAAATTAAAAACCCGATCCTTTTCACCCGATTCCGATCCTCTGGAAAATGGCCGATCAACCCGATTTCCGATCACGTGATCGGATTAGGGACATCCAGAACTATAAGTATTTATTCGGTCAAAAATTATGTCTACAATAGAAATTGTAATAAGAAGATGCATAGAAATGAACTTGAACATAATTATATCATGCATTAATATATCCAATTAAATTAATACAATATGCAACTGAATAAATTTAATTGGATATAAGAATACAGTATATTCCTTTATACTGTATTCTTATAGTAATGCAACACATCATCAGAACAAAGATGAAAAAAATAAGTTTTTCTTGTTTTCTCAGACAGGTGAGGGAGCGCTTGAAGAAGGATGTGGAGCAGATGAAAGTTCAGGACTCCAACTTCCAACCTGGTCTCGTGATTTTACAGGTTAGTAGAGTGGATTAATGTGTTTCTTGGGACGTGAGCTTTACCTACTCGTCACAAAGTCATTTCAGTTTTGTACCTGTGGACCCCAATGGATGTGGGAGGCGCAACACATGCTAGGGCTGCTGCGCACTGAGCGATGTTGCTGCACCCAAATGAACTTAACAACTTTTTCTGTAAATAGCTATTTGCTCGGTAAAATTTGTTTACTGGATTAACTTTATTATTCTTCGTAAATCATGTATTTATTTAAACAGCTCATAATTTTATTATTGTTCATTTACGAGTCATTTAATTTTTAAAGGGATGGTTCAATTGCTTTTGACTCTCTCTCTCTGTGCAGCATGCACAAGTAGTCCACGTGTTTTTCTGTCGTATGTATGTACGTGTGTTCTAAACTTTTCCACATAAAAAAAAAAACAAACAAAAAACATATATATATGTATATAGAATAGACAGAAGTCAATGTTCTTAAATTCAAAAAGCAATGCTGGATGTCTGTACAGGTTGGAGATCGTGATGATTCCAATCTTTATATTGGCATGAAGCTGAAAGCTGCATCTGAGGTAAGTATTCTCATTCCCAATTTATTTGTTCAAGCTATCAGATGCGTACATCCACGTCCAACACGACCTTCTTGTCTTGTTGGGTAGATTGGAATAAATGCCACACACTTGAAACTTCCCAACACTGCAACTGAGGAAGAGGTGAGAAGAATTTTTTGATTGTCCAAGTTGTTGAAGTAAACCTTTAGATAAAACTGCTGAGGACTTAATAGAATGTAGGACAGTATTGAAAACCATATGAATGACATGTTTTTTCCTCAGATTCTTCACAGTATCACAGAGGTGAATGAGAACTCTTCTGTCCACGGCCTCATTGTCCAGTTGCCCTTAGACTCGGTCCACAAAATCGACACGGAGAAGGTGACTAATGCTGTTGCACCAGAGAAGGATGTTGACGGGTAAGGACAAGAGACCTTCATCATCTATAATTAAGTGAAATAATGTGATTAACGCACAGCTCTTTTAATTTACATATGTTTTTCTAATGTGGTCCCTGCTGCTTGGCTAACCAGATTGTTGTCCACACACAGTTAGCTGGGGTAGGCTACAACATTTCCACACCCCTAAATAAGATAATACATTTATAAACATAAATGATGCGCAAAAAGCAAAAAAAATTTAAAAAATCACAAGTCCCTTTTTTTTTGGCAAGTCAGTTGTGCTGCACAAAAAAGGCCTGAAACAAATGACATTTTTTTACATAATTAAACTGACATTAAAAAATCAAGTTGGCCTTTTACCATCCAATGTGATAAATTGAGCTATTTTGGTTGGATCATGTTTCACTGCCATTAACGGCAGTAGATGTCCAATCAAATTTGAACAATAAGGTTCTGTTGAATGCCCTGGCATGTATTTGTGTCTTGTGTGTTCAAAGGCTCACGAGCATAAATGCTGGGAAGCTGTCTCGTGGAGACTTGACTGATTGCTTCATCCCATGCACTCCAAATGGCTGCATGGAACTGATCAGACAGACCGGTAAGCAGAGCAAGCTAACATCCTTAAAATGGCTTTCATCCTTGAACAACAACCCCAATTCCCTGTTTTTACTTCTATACAGGTGTGACAGTGGCAGGGAAACGTGCAGTGGTGATTGGTCGTAGTAAGATTGTAGGCGCACCAATGCACGACCTTCTGCTGTGGAACCACGCCACCGTCACCACATGTCATTCCAAAACTGTGGAATTGGCTGAAGAGGTAACAACTACGATAAGTATCTAGCTCTAAATCAAGTAGTGGGTGGGGCTACATGTAGGCTGCCCCATCTCTAATGTGAACACTCTAATAACAACACTGGAACAAGCATATACATATATATATATATATATATATAAACAATATAAATACACTATATACAGTGCCTTGCAAAAGTATCCGGCCCCCTTGAATCTTGCAACCTTTCGCCACATTTCAGGCTTCAAACATAAAGATATGAAATTTAATTTTTTTGTCAAGAATCAACAACAAGTGGGACACAATCTTGAAGTGGAACAACATTAATAGGATAATTTAAACTTTTTTAACAAATAAAAAACTGAAAAGTGGGGCGTGCAATATTATTCGGCCCCTTTACTTTCAGTGCAGCAAACTCACTCCAGAAGTTCAGTGAGGATCTCTGAATGATCCAATGTTGTCCTAAATGACCGATGATGATAAATAGAATCCACCTGTGTGTAATCAAGTCTCCGTATAAATGCACCTGCTCTGTGATAGTTTCAGGGTTCTGTTTAAAGTGCAGAGAGCATTATGAAAACCAAGGAACACACCAGGCAGGTCCGAGATACTGTTGTGGAGAAGTTTAAAGCCGGATTTGGATACAAAAAGATTTCCCAAGCTTTAAACATCTCAAGGAGCACTGTGCAAGCCATCATATTGAAATGGAAGGAGCATCACACCACTGCAAATCTACCAAGACCCGGCCGTCCTTCCAAACTTTCTTCTCAAACAAGGAGAAAACTGATCAGAGATGCAGCCAAGAGGCCCATGATCACTCTGGATGAACTGCAGAGATCTACAGCTGAGGTGGGAGAGTCTGTCCATAGGACAACAATCAGTCGTACACTGCACAAATCTGGCCTTTAGTGGAAGAGTGGCAAGAAGAAAGCCATTTCTCAAAGATATCCATAAAAAGTCTCGTTTAAAGTTTGCCACAAGCCACCTGGGAGACACACCAAACATGTGGAAGAAGGTGCTCTGGTCAGATGAAACCAAAATTGAACTTTTTGGCCACAATACAAAACGATATGTTTGGCGTAAAAGCAACACAGCTCATAACCCTGAACACACCATCCCCACTGTCAAACATGGTGGTGGCAGCACCATGGTTTGGGCCTGCTTTTCGTCAGCAGGGACAGGGAAGATGGTTAAAATTGACGGGAAGATGGATGCAGCCAAATACAGGAACATTCTGGAAGAAAACCTGTTGGTATCTGCACAAGACCTGAGACTGGGACGGAGATTTATCTTCCAACAGGACAATGATCCAAAACATAAAGCCAAATCTACAATGGAATGGTTCAAAAATAAACGTATCCAGGTGTTAGAATGGCCAAGTCAAAGTCCAGACCTGAATCCAATCGAGAATCTGTGGAAAAAGCTGAAGACTGTTGTTCACAAACACTCTCCATCCAACCTCACTGAGCTCGAGCTGTTTTGCAAGGAAGAATGGGCAAGAATGTCAGTCTCTCGATGTGCAAAACTGATAGAAACATACCCCAAGCGACTTGCAGCTGTAATTGGAGCAAAAGGTGGCACTACAAGGTATTAACGCAAGGGGGCCGAATAATATTGCACGCCCCACTTTTCAGTTTTTTATTTGTTAAAAAAGTTTAAATTATCCAATAAATTTTGTTCCACTTCACGATTGTGTCCCACTTGTTGTTGATTCTTGACAAAAAATTAAAATTTTATATCTTTATGTTTGAAGCCTGAAATGTGGCGAAAGGTTGCAAGGTTCAAGGGGGCCGAATACTTTTGCAAGGCACTGTAAATACTAATTCTTATACTTGTATCCAGGTTGGCAAAGCAGACATCCTCGTAGTTGGTATTGGGAAAGCAGAGATGGTGAAAGGAGAATGGATCAAGAAAGGAGCAGTAGTTATAGACTGCGGCATTAATCTAATTTTAGGTTCCTAGCCTTTAAAGTAGTTGTTTATTTTTCTTAAGTTAGTCTGTTGTATTAAACAGAAATCATTTTATATGCTGCAGACGAGAGTAAACCCAGTGGAAAACGGGTTGTGGGCGACGTACACTACAACTCTGCCAAGGAGCAAGCGAGCTTCATCACGCCAGTACCTGGGGGTGTGGGACCAATGACAGTGGCCATGCTGATGGCGGTAAGGTTGATTCTTAATGGTAGCTTGAATAATTTAAATGAAAATCTCCCCGCTGCATTACTCTTTGTATGTTAGAATTGTCAATTTGAATGACAGTATTGTGCATGTTTAGAACACAGTGCTGAGTGCAAAGCGTTTTTTGGAGAGCCATCAACCCGGGAGGTGGAGTATTTGTTATACCAAACTCAAACTTCAGAAGCCTGTGCCAAGGTTTGTCACCTTATCTGAGCTAACAATATACCGTAATTTCCCGAATATAATGCACACTTTTCCCCCCCAAAAATCAATTTGTAAAATCATGGTGCGCATTATAAACGGGTACATGGATGGAGACAGAAATATGTATATATTATATATATATAAACCGATTTTTTTTTTTATTGACACGGCCACGTTGTGTTGAAGAAACGTATGCGGCAACCCGTTGCCGACCATTACAGAACGTGACGTCACCATTTTGTTTCGGTAATACTTCACTCTAATCGGGCCGAATGATTTCGTCTGTGTTAAATTCTTTTTTCACTCTTCATAAAGCACAGAATTTAGTTTCTTGAACTCATTTGAGTCAACGTTTTTTTGCAGCTCCGCAACTCTGACCATAACAAACGTAAGCACACAGACTTCCTGTGTCCGTCAACTATATCTGTCCCTCGGGAAACTCAAACCCAAATAACAATAGTTCCTATTGTTACTGTCGTGTTGATAGCGATGAGCTCTCATGGATTTCCGACTTACTTTCTCACATTAATTTTACCGTATCAATCCATGGAAGAAACATTTGTTCATCATGATGAAACAAGAAAGTTATCGAGCAGCCTTTAAAAGAAAAGTCACATCTGTTTTGTTTTCTCCTAGATTCTGGTAAGTTGGAGAAGTTGTCAAATCATATTATTACCGTAAATATTGTCAGTTTATGGTAATGTTTTCAACTACCAATGTGCTATGCTTGTGCTGTGTTTCACCAGTCAGTAAAATTACATTTCTGTATCTGTACACAAGCTCTGTTTTCTTGTATTCTTCTATTTATTGGTACTAAAATTAGGGTGCGCATTATAAACGGGTACAGTAATTTTCCCTAGATTTTACAAGTAAATTTGGGGTGCGCATTATACACGGATGCACCTTATATTCATTCGGGAAATTACGGTACTCCAATTTAATTATCCAAGAACAATTTTTGAGTTTGTCTTTAATAAATATTTTTTCATCTTGCACTCTCACAGCGACATTGTGATTTCTCGCTCCTGTGTGCCAAAGCCCATTGACCATCTAGCAAAAGAAGTGGGTTTGCTCTCAGATGAGGTGGACCTTTATGGTAAAACCAAGGCCAAGGTCCAACTGAGCATCATCAAGCGGCTGCAGGCACAACCAGATGGAAAATATGTAGTCGTAACTGGGTAGGCTGTACTTTCACTCCATCGATATTACTGTTCGACCGGACATACAGTATTTATAGTTTAGTCATTTTTATTGAACAATTCTGCTTGTTCTTTGCTAAATGTAACAAGGAATCATCTTAATATGCTTTTTGGAATTTAAAGGTAAATTTGAGACTTGTTTTCAAATATGGGAGATTTAATCTATGAGATTTCCGTTGGTTTACACATAATGAAAAGTAGATGTTCATGTGTATGGAGAGTAGAGAGTAATGGTTTAAATTGAGCTGTAGTTGAGACTGGTGCGCCCCATCTTTATTACTGACACAGTGATCTTCCTTTTCATATATTGATTTTAAATGACTATTTATTACCTGGGTCTTTCCAAAGGAAAGGCCAAGGTAATGCTGTTCTGCAACTTTATTGTACTTATTATTTATTATTATTATTCATCTTATTCTCCGCGTTTTTTCGGCGCGCCGCGCAGCCCAAACCATAGCACCGATCGCCATAGTTCAAGTATCGGCACGACCGGAATTTTTGCGCGACGCAGGGTCTTTTTCAAACGGCCCCGAAAAATTTTCCGTTCGCCCGTAAACGGCAAATTTCCGGGGGAAAAAAGTTTCAAAACGCTACTTGTCCTACAATTTTTGACCAAATCACATAATTTGGGCATCAAAAATTCCGGGACGGTGAGTTTCTAGTTACTAGTGCAATTTAAATTACTTTAAATACATGTGGTAAATAAATAAGTTAATGTGCTGTCCACTTATATTAGAAAATTTCCCATGGCACAACTTCTGATTGCACATGGCGTCCAAACGTGCCACGGCACACTATTTTGGGAATCACTGGTCTCCAGGTTTCTTAACCATGATTTTCTGTGCAGTATTACTCCGACTCCATTGGGAGAGGGAAAGAGCACCACGACCATCGGCCTTGTCCAGGCAATTGGAGCCCACATGAAACTGAATGTTTTTGCTAATGTCCGTCAGCCTTCGCAGGGACCCACATTTGGCATTAAAGGTGCTATTTTAGAGTTGAGGTGAAATTCAAACTTGCCACACATTTTATACATTTGCATGTTGTGTGCAGGTGGTGCTGCTGGAGGGGGATATTCTCAAGTCATTCCAATGGAAGAGGTACCATACAACAGATGCCTCAAGTTGGCAATAAAGGACTTGGAAGTTCTTCAAGTCAATACAAAATGTTTCCATGACATTAGATGATGCTTGACCAGTACTGATATTACATTAGTGTATGCACAAAAGAAGCTGATAATTGAATATTTTAATCGAATAAGAGATAACTACTGTAGTCGTAGGTTATACCCAAAGATTTGTGAATATGTAGGAGTTAACTATCAAATGCAATGCTGCAACGATTAATCGATTAACTCGAGTAATTCGATTAGAAAAATAGATTCAAATTAAATTTTGCTGCTTCGAGTATTCGTTTAATTAAAGTGGCGTTGTAATGGTTTGTTTTGAAAGTGTTTGCATTTAGTTTTATTGATTTGGGTGGATACACTGGCCTCTAGTGGCAACTGTGAATATGACATAACTCATTTCACATTGCTGAATCCAGCTGCTCCCTGTTAAGACCAGCATCAGCCAAGTTTTTGTTTGAGCTCGTTTTTTTTAAAATACATTCTGAATTTACTTTATAGGTATAATTAGCTTCCTTTTTTGTTGGAATATGTGTTGGACTCATTTGTTAAGAGCATTCTTAAAAAAACAAAGTTAGCATTTTATAGCATTTAAGCTAGCTACTTTTGCTATGTAAGTTTGCCAATTGTTCTTTTGTTGTTCTTACTGTAGATCCTGTTTCATCTATTTCTTTTAATCCCGTTTCAAGCTCAGCTCAGATATTTTTAATTTTTATGTTCTTTATCCGATTACTCGATTATTTGCTTATTATATGGTAGTTCATTGATTAATCAACTACTAAAATAATTGATAGCTGCAGCCCTAATGAGATGCTCTGGGTTTCTCGCTTGTTCCCGCGCATTCATGTAAGCAAACGCATCAGAATCATTTGTAGACATTGGTGGGGGCCACATTACAGGGCATATGAAAATATCTATTGTGACATCAGTATTAAAACTTTTTTGAACTAGTGTTTTTTTTTTTCCAGTTTAACCTCCATCTCACTGGAGACATCCATGCGATCACAGCATCTAACAACTTGGTTGCTGCTGCCATTGATGCTCGCATGTTTCACGAGGCCACACAGAGTGACAAGGTGGCTGCTCGCTTCATAATGTTATTTGTTTTCATTAAAAAAGAAGAAAAGCTGTTAATCGCTGCTTTCTTTGTTTCCTTGTGTACCTTAAGGCTCTGTACAATCGCTTGGTGCCACTCAGTGGAGGACAGAGGATGTTTTCCCCAGTCCAGATCAACAGACTGAAAGTACTTTCCATAATTGATATCTTTGGTTTTCCTATATTGTCATGTTTGGGTGCAGTGCCTTCAGATTGGTATTTTTTGAAAATGTTAAAATTATTTCTTTTGATTAGAAACTAGGCATCGACAAAACGGATCCCGCCACGCTGACTGAAGATGAGATTGCACGCTTTGCCCGTTTGGACATTGACCCAAGCTCTGTTACATGGCAGAGAGGTGAGAACAAACAAATATGTATCATCCTCAAAGGTCAATTTCACTATAAATCGGCAACTTTATGTACATTCATTTAAATGTTGTGGTTTTCCATACCTCTAGTGTTGGATACCAATGATAGATTCCTCCGAAAGATCACAATTGGACAGTCGCTGACTGAAAAGGGCTACACAAGAGAAGTAAACAGAAAACACACTCTTAGAAAGCAATGCAACATTGGAAAAATCCAGATAATGCAGTTCTATAGTGTGTGGTTACCATGGTAAACAGATGCATACAGGTTATAGGTCAACACAAAAATACTTACTCCTGCTTTAAACCAGGGTACTTTTTGTTTATATTTGGTAGGAAGATAAGACTACAGCTAGTAAAGAAACATGTTTCAATTTTGGGTGTAGTGTCCCCTTGATTTCTTGCATTATTGAGAATTATTGACAGGTATTCCCTGGGTTACGACATACCCGACTTACATGATTTTGACTTTACGAAACCGTAGTCTCCAGTAGTTTTCTTTTTAATTATTATTATTTTTTTTTATAATGTTGACTTTTGTTTTGTGATGCATGCTTTTAATTTGGCGTAGGTAGTACTTCCGCACGAAAGTAAGAGCGCATGTACACACAAAGAAGAACGTATTTTTGCACACGAAGAAGAGTGCACACACACACACACACACACACACACGAAGAAGAGCCATTTGCTCCCACGAAGTCGTGCGGCCAAGTGAGAGGGGAAAGAGCTTCAAGGCTATATAACACCTTTTGTACTGTTTATTGTGCGTTTTCAATTGTGCTCGAATACTTGGGGCAAGTTGATGTGATTGTTTTTAATGATGCGTGAACGCTAACTGATACATGCTAATTGTTTGTGTGGATTCTTATTGCTGCATCAGAAGCTAGTTATAAACGCAAATTAAAATTACTGTTATTGAAGCTTAAACTTAATCAGTTTCATTTTTATTTTAGTTAATTCTGCAAGTGTTAATGTCATGGGCAGCTGAATAAGGTCAGCAAACCACACTGAGGGCTGACATCGTCATTTCATAGCTTAGCTCCCTGCTTAGCTAGGACTTAGCTCCAACATCTTAGCGAGGACCGTACAATGACGTATAATAGATGTTTTTGGATAATTATTTTGAGATTCCGGGGATATTTAAGGTACTTAAATGGTTTATTCCGATTTACGCAGAAATCCGGGTTACGTCGCTAGCGTAGCAACGGAACTCGTTCGTAACACGGGGACTACCTGTATTGTATTCAGTGTTGCTATTTTTTTTTTTAATCATGGTTTCTTTAAAACTACCAGTTAAAAAATGGTAATAACAAGTTTTAAAAAATGAAAAGAATCGAGATCAAATGATATGATGAAAAAAAAAAAAAAAAACGCTTTTATTTACTTTTTGGGCCAGATTGCCCAGCCCTACTGGGCTACTACTAAGAGTGTATTTTTTTTAAATGTCTCTTTTACCCCGCAGGCCCAGTTTGACATCACAGTTGCCAGTGAAATCATGGCAGTTCTTGCACTGACTAGCAGCCTGGAAGACATGCGCGAACGCCTCGCCAAAATGGTGGTGGCCACCAGCCGTGGTGGACAACCCATCACAACTGAAGACCTGGTTAGGAACATTTTGTCACTTAAAAATATAGTAATGCTTTGACTTTTGAGTGCATTTTTGGAATTATAAGTGAATAAAGACCAATGACAATTGAATGGATTCCAATAGGGTAAATACAGTATGTACAGTGGGGCAAATAAGTATTTAGTCAAACACCAATTGTGCAAGTTCTCCTACTTGAAAAGGTTAGAGAGGCCTGTAATTGTCAACATGGGTACACCTCAACCATGAGAAACAGAATATGGGGAAAAAAACAGAAAATCACATTTTTGATTTTTAAAGAATTTATTTCCAAATTAGAGTGGAAAATAAGTATTTGGTCACCTACAAACAAGCAAGATTTCTGGCTGTCAAAGAGGTCTAACTTCTTCTAATGAGGTCTAACAAGGCTCCACTCGTTACCTGTATTAATGGCACCTGTTTTAACTCATTATCGGTATAAAAGACACCTATCCACAATCTCAGTCAGTCACACTCCAAACTCCACTATGGCCAAGACCACAGAGCTGTCGAAGGACACCAGAGACAAAATTGTAGACCTGCACCAGGCTGGGAAGACTGAATCTGCAATAGGTAAAACGCTTGGTGTAAAGAAATCAACTGTGGGAGCAATTATTAGAAAATGGACTTATAAAAAGACTTACAAGACCACTGAAAATCTTCCTCGATCTGGGGCTCCACGCAACCCCGTAGCGTCAAAATGATAACAAGAACCGTGAGCAAAAATCCCCGAACCTCACGGGGGGACCTAGTGAATGACCTACAGAGAGCCGGGTCCACAGTAACAAAGGCTACTATCAGTAACACAATGCGCCGCCAGGGACTCAAATCCTGGACTGCCTGACGTGTCCCCCTGCTGAAGCCAGTACACGTCCAGGCCTGTCTGCGGTTCGCTAGAGAGCATTTGGATGATCCAGAAGAGGACTGGGAGAATGTGTTATGGTCAGATCAAACCAAAATAGAACTTTTTGGTAGAAACACAGGTTCTTGTGTTTGGAGAAGAAAGAATACTGAATTGCATTCGAAGAACACCATACCCACTGTGAAGCATGGGGGTGGAAACATCATGCTTTGGCGCTGTTTTTCTGCAAAGGGACCAGGACGACTGATCTGTGTAAAGGAAAGAATGAATGGGGCCGTGTATCATGAGATTTTGAGTGAAAATCTCCTTCCATCAGCAAGGGCATTAAAGATCAGACGTGGCTGGGTCTTTCAGCATGACAATGATCCCATACACACACCCAGGACAACAAAGGAGTGACTTTGTAAGAAGCATTTCAAGGTCCTAGAGTGGCCTAGCCAGTCTCCAGATCTCAACCCCATAGAAAATCTGTGGAGGAAGTTGAAAGTCTTGTTGCCCAATGACAGCCCCAAAACATCACTGCTCTAGAGGAGATCTGCATGGAGGAATGGGCCAAAAAAACAGCAACAGTGTGCGAAAAGCTTGTGAAGAGTTACAGAAAACTTTTGGCATCCGTTATTGCCAACAAAGGGCACATAAAAAAGTATTGAGATGAACTTTTGGTATTCACCAAATACTTATTTTCCACAATGATTTGCAAATAAAGTCTTTAAAAATCAAACAATGTGATTGTCTGTTTTTTTCCCCACATTCTGTCTCATGGTTGAGGTTTACCCATGTTGACAATTATAGGCCTCTCTAATATTTTCAAGTGGGAGGACTTGCACAATTAGTGGTTGACTAAATACTTATTTGCCCCACTGTATATGAGTTAATTTAGATACAAGGTTGTTATGTAATAGATGAAACTGGTAAGTTTAATATTTGTTTGCCCTCTATCACAATAGGAAAGCAAATTATGGGAAATAGTGAGTGATAAGATAACAAAGATTTAGTCCATCAAATTTCTGTTTGTTTTATAGGGTGTGTGTGGAGCGCTAACTGTGCTCATGAAAGATGCCATTAAGCCGAATCTTATGCAGACTTTGGAGGTGAGTGGAACACTATACTGTACTCGTTACTACCTAGTTTATGACTCAAGTGTAACTTTTTATGAAAAAAGGATAAGTGTGCAGATGTGAATGAAAAGCTTAGTCTCATTTCTACAGGGAACCCCTGTGTTTGTCCACGCTGGCCCTTTTGCCAACATCGCCCACGGCAACTCCTCCATCTTGGCTGATAAAATTGCTTTGAAACTAGTGGGACCAGAGGGCTTTGTTGGTAAGTGAAGAACAACAGTCAATGTTTTGTGTGCGGATTCTAATTCATTCTTGGCAACATGACTCTGAACTCTCTAGTTTTGAATAAGATTGACTTTGTCATTACATCCATGCTTTTTGCCAAACAGTAACAGAGGCTGGATTTGGCGCTGACATTGGGATGGAGAAGTTCTTCAACATCAAGTGCCGATACTCAGGCCTGAGACCCCATGTGGTTGTTTTAGTGGCCACTGTACGAGCCCTCAAGATGCACGGTGGAGGCCCAACGGTGTGTTTTCCTTTAACTTCTAGTCCCCACTAGTTTATTTTGTCTTCGTACTATTTACCTACACTTTCTAGTTTCATGATTTTTCCCGAGAAATGGTAAGTCCTTTACAAAAGCTGATATTTTCCTTTTTTTTTAGGTTACTGCTGGGATGCCGCTACCAAAGGAATATATTGAAGAGGTATCATACTCTTTTCTGTCTATGATTTTCCAATCACCACAGCCTTAGTTTACCCTTTTGAGTTAGATATCATGTTCCTTCACCTAAATAGTTTCCTTTTAATAAATATAAACAGTAGAGTATGCGATGCAGGCTACTATAGTTTGTCAATAAGAAATAAGTTGGTAGGCACGCAGGCCCACTCCTCAACACCTTTAGAATATGGGGAAAAAAATCGAATAGGTAATGATGACTTGAAAAAACACACACGGATCAACAAGAAAACAGCAATGTGTGTGTGTTTTTCTGTGGGTAGAACCTCGAGCTGCTGGAGAAAGGCTGCAGTAACATGAGGAAGCAAATCGAGAATGCCAAACACTTTGGTGTTCCTGTGGTGGTAGCTGTCAATGCTTTTAAGTAAGTACATCCTCATTTGACCAGCGAGCCAATTAAACCAAGTCAAACAATTGAATTTTTTGTTTTTTTACAAATGATGATGTTTTTTTTTTTTTTTTAACTAATGATGGCTTGTATATGGAAACCTTGGGGTCACTCGTATCTCCACTCCGTTCCTAAAAATTCCTAAAGCATTGGTTATCCCTTACGCTATTCTTGTTGTTGCTTAGGACTGACACAGATGCTGAGCTGGACCTGGTCTGCACCGTTGCCAAAGGTGCAGGCGCCTTCGACGCCGTGCGTTGTACTCACTGGGCAGAGGGTGGAGCGGGTGCGCTTGCTCTGGGCCAGGCTGTCCAGAAGGCATCAGAGGCTCCGAGTAGCTTCAAGTTCCTGTACGACTTAGAGGTACAAGTTCAAGGCATCCCAACAACTGAAAATGTGCCATTTCTGTACAGCCTAGTAATTTTTGTTTCCCCCCATCATTATTAGCTTCCTATTACTGAAAAGATTCGAACAATCGCCCAGAAGATCTATGGTGCAGATGATATTAAACTTCTCCCTGAGGCTCAGCACAAAGTGGAGCTTTACACTAAACAGGTTTGCAGCTTTCTTAATCAAGTAGTGATGAGAGGTTTATCTCTATTTGTTTTTTTGGAAAAAAGGTGAAAAGCCCTTTGTAATTGTGAAAACATGTCTTGTGAACTCCTTTACGTCAGGGTTTTGGCAACCTCCCAATCTGCATGGCGAAGACTCACCTGTCGTTGTCCCACGAGGCAGACAAAAAGGGTGTGCCCACAGGCTTCATTGTACCAATCCGAGATATTCGAGCGAGTGTTGGCGCAGGATTCCTCTTCCCGCTTGTTGGCACGGTAAATTTGTTGTGTATAATGTGTAATTATTTATTAACCCATAAATAAGTATACCACATTGTATCTTGGTATAATTAAAATGCCCTTTTTTAATGCCTATTGCATCTAGATGCCCACAATCCCCGGCCTGCCCACCAGGCCTTGTTTCTACGACATTGACTTGGATCCAGAGACTGAACAGGTCAACGGGCTCTTCTGAGTTTCCTCCCTGGATGCTTGTAAGAAAAAATCCTGCAGATATCAATCATCCTGCACTGTGCAAAGGTCGTTGGCCTATACCACATTTGTTGACGTTTTAATAACCTTTTACACAGCAGTGTTTTTGAAATAGCAAAACAATAAATCCCCTCCACAGAATCATCACGGCAACCACTATTTGATGTCATGAATGACTCAGCAAGTACAGCTGGATAAACTAAAAACAAAAAAAATTCAACTTTAGTGAACTTGCACCTGAGGTTTATGCTCTACTGACTAAAAATGTAATCATCATTGTCTACATAGGTGGGTACAGTAGCCAAAATTTTTACTCACGCAAGAGTAGCGTTACTACTAAAAAATGTTACTCAAGTGAAAGTAAACGTTGTCATCCAAAAATGTATTTAAGTACAAGTAAAAAAGTATTTGTTGAAAATAATTCTCAAGTAATGAGTAACTGCCTAAAATGTCAGATTTTTTTCATAATGGTGTGTATTTTTTTCTCAGCACAACTTCTTCTATATTAATTGTTATTATTATACTGTGCTATAACCAGTGTTGTTAATCTTCCTGTATAAAAATAATTAATTCCAGTTACAAATGACTTCTCCCAAAAAGTAAATGCGTTAGTAACTCAGTTACCTGAATGTAAGAATAATTAGGTACTTGGCAAAGTAACTGGTGATAATTTTCATGTTTTTTTTTTTTTTTTTTTGTCAAAACAACAACAACAACAAAAAAAAAACAGGTCACACAATGTGAAGTTTAAAGGTTTTTTTGGGGGACAATTGGCCCTAGCCCAATTCTTTACCCTAAACTTAACTAGACACAGGGGTATCGTGGATTTTGCGATAACTAGATAGTAACCTTTGCTATTTGTGGAAGTCATTTAATGTTGTGAATCAACCGTTAAAGTTGTTAAAATTGCTCCCGTTATTGCATTAGTTCCCTTCTGTCTATTTTTGACATGTGTAAGTTTTAAAACCATTTCATCATTTAAAGATTTTAAAGGGGAAATGTGAACTAAGGTTGGCCAACCGTGTTTTTGAATAATATCAATGGCTGAACAATTATAAGCATAGTTTCATTCTTTTTTGTAACGCAACCCTTCCAGATTCTTTGTTTAACCCATAGCAACGCCCTTGACAACGAAAATGTTTTTCTTCGGCAATCTTCGGAAATTACGTCACACCGGGAAGTGCGAGGGAAGTCCGCCATAGAACAGTATTGTTTGTTGCATTGCTTCTCTGTAAGATGCCATGGCGGTGTGTGGCGATGTTTTGTTCTCACTCAAACGAAAAGTTGTATGAGTGGCCAAAGGATAGCATGGCACGTAAATGGACATCTTTCGTTCGCATGAAGCGAATGAATTTCACGCCATCATCGAGTAGTCTTCTCTGCTGCAAACACTTCGAAGATGCCTGCTTCCTTAACTGGTCTGCTTATGATCAAGTATTTGCCAAAAAGTGTGATTTCTGGATAGATGACTGATGACTTTGTCAAAGCAGAGCTGCCAACTGTTGTGGAATGTACAGTAGTAGCTAGCGACGTTAGCCGAAAGCCAACTCGTGGCATAGTTGTTGTTGTGTTCGCTAGTGTTACGTCCCAAGGACGGCTCGCGAAGGGCGTAACATAAAACGAGCCACACAATTTCACAAGTGGCACAAATTTATTTACACAACAATCAAACTCGCAATGAATATGTACAAAATGTGGATGAAGCGCGGCTTCAGGGTAAGCCCAGGCCAAAACAACAAAAAAAAGGAATATACACTTGAACCCCACCCGCTAACTAAACCCTGATCATGAAAAAGAACAAAGAAAAGACTGCCACTAACCTAGCTTCTTACGCTAAACAAAACAGGAGAAAACGGGTTGAACAGAAATGGCGACTTACACCTATTTCTTCAGTGCTCTTATTTACAGTGGTGAACAAAAACGATCCAATAACGAATAAACACAAAAGACCTTACCGAAAAAGCGGGAGTGTATCAGACTAGCGATCAAATGCAAGCGAGCGTGAATGGCGAGCAAACAGCTGGCGAGGAGGACCGCTAGGCAGAATGCTGTGAAATGCGGCCTCCCAGAGCGTTGACAGCGGCAGGTTTCCACCGCCGGTGAGTTTGTGCACATTTATTTGTATTTGTATTATATATTTCCACCTTCATACTTAAAGCATTGCATTGCATTTGTAGCGGCGTTTCTTTCACGGTGATCGCTTAATGGCCTTCTAGTTTGTTTCACAAGAGCTGCTGACAGGTGACAGCGAGCGCGTTGGCATTGAGTCAATCTCGCAGAGAATCAGAGAGCGGCTCAAGTCACGCAGTGAATCATGGGAAATGTAGTCTCGGGACAACACTGAAGTGTTGCTTTGTAATCCGTTCGCTTGTGTGAAAAAACTACATTTCCTCACGCCATTAGACGCCACTTACTGCCGAAAGCCCCAGCTACTGTTAGCTCCATGTTTTAATAAAGAAACAAAGTTGTAACCACGTCGTGTGTTCGATACCTTTGTCAACAAAACGCTCATAACAAGACACTATGCACGATCCGTTTAAGAGACGCTGGGACTGGAAGTAGTAGCTGGTAGTACGAGGCGAGGCGGAGATGAGCAAGAAGCAAAACTTCGCGTTCGAATGTGGCGGCAGTCCGCTATTATTTTGTTTTCTTATTGTTGCCACAATAAAGTGGAGAAAGCCATCAACGACTCACCCCCCGAACGTTTTTATATTATTATTTTATATGCATGAGCGCTGCCGGATCTGCCAAAATGAACATGCAGTCTGATTATTATTTTTTTAAACAATGTCATCAGATAGACAAAAACATAAAATTATGTGCAAATCATGAAAATAATAACAGCCTATATCTTACCAATCTTGTAATCTCGATGGGTCTTGTCTCCATTGGATGTCAGGTAGTCTGGGCACATTGTTTGCATCCTGATTAGCGTCTGGCTAATACATGTACGATCCAACATAAAATTCCTCTTCCTCCAACTCTTCAAAAACTTGGGTCTCCTCACTTGCGCTTGATCTATCACTTATATCGCTGTTTGAAGCATTGTTTGAAGGGCTTTGTAGCGCGGCCGTATGGAGCGCTCCCATCGCTGTTCTCGGTGTGACGTATCACTTCTGGGTTCGTCCCCTTTCAGGCTCGAACTTCGGAAACGCGATTATTTTGTCAAATATACAACATATAAATTATTTTTTTCATGCTTTATTTGTTGGAAAATGTTTAATTACTTTAATTGTGACCCTATTCTGCATGTTATGAAATTACTTCACATTACAGCTTTAAAGATAGATTTAAGTCAAGATTTTGCTGATTTAGGAGCATTTTAGATAAAAAGTTACTTAGGTTCGCTAGGAAGGTTCTCTACAACACAGCCTTCTTGAGAAGGCTACTTCTTTAAGATGGCGGCTGTTTACTAACGCATCTAGTTCTGTATATACGTATGTGATATCTACCGAAAGCATCATGTGGGCGTAGTTTGTCGGCTACATTCAGGTATTATTGAAGCCACCTAGCATGGTAGCATCGCGTTTGCAACGGCGTCACCCTCCCTTGCCTCCTCCCCACTCCTGCTCCGCTCTCTTCTCCGTGAGTCAGTCTTTCTCAGACTTTTCTCGCGTCAATCAACCAACATAGTAACGCACGCCTTTCCTGCCTCAGTAACGGTAACGGCGTTGCCAAGATGAGAAAAGTAATTTGATTACTCACTACTGAAGAAAATAACGCCTTTAGTAACGCCATTATATTATAACGCCGTTATTAACAACACTGGCTATAACCTATTATATGACCATATTAGGCCAAAACGAGGTACAGAAAAATAATTGAATCAGCATTAGTGCCCTCTAGTGGAGGAAAAAAAAACATTGTTACATCTGAATGGTATGATGGGGTCATGTGGTTATTGTTGCGATGTCTCAATTGGTGAAACTGAGACAGCCACTGTTGGCATCGCTGGCAAAAATAAAGTCAATATCCATCCATCCATCCATCCATCCATCCATCCATCCATCCATTATCTTCCGCTTAGTCCGGGGTCGGGTCGCGGGGGCAGCAGCTTTAGCAGGGAAGCCCAGACTTCCCTCTCCCCAGCCACTTCAGCCAGCTCCTCCGGCGGGATTCCAAGGCGTTCCCAGGCCAGCCGAGTGACATAGTGTCTCCAGCGTGTCCTGGGTCGACCCCGGGGCCTCCTGCCGGTGGGACATGCCCGGAATACCTCTCCAGGGAGGCGTCCAGGAGGCATCCGAACCAGATGCCCGAGCCACCTCAACTGGCTCCTCTCAACGCGGAGGAGTAGCGGCTCGACACCAAGCCCCTCCCGGATGACCGAGCTTCTCACCCTATCTCTAAGGGAGAGCCCGGACACCCTGCGGAGGAAACTCTTTTCGGCTGCTTGTATCCGGGATCTTGTTCTTTCGGTCACGACCCACAGCTCGTGACCATAGGTGAGGGTAGGAACGTAGATCGACTGGTAAATCGAGAGCTTCACCTTTTGGCTCAGCTCCTTCCTCACCACAACGGACCGGTGCAGAGTCCGCATCACTGCAGACGCTGCACCGATCCGCCTGTCAATCTCCCGCTCCCTCCCACCCTCACTCGTGAACAAGACCCCAAGATACTTGAACTCCTCCACTTGGGGCAGGATCTCATCCCCGACCCGGAGAGGGCATGCCACCCTTTTCCGGCTGAGGACCATGGTCTCGGATTTGGAGGTGCTGATCTTCATCCCAACCGCTTCACACTCGGCTGCGAACCTTCCCAGTGAGAGTTGGAGGTCATGGCTTGATGAAGCCAACAGCACCACATCATCTGCAAAAAGCAGAGATGCAATGCTGAGGTCACCAAACCGGAAACCCTCAACGCTTCGGCTGCGCCTAGAAATTCTGTCCATAAAAATTATGAACAGAATCGGTGACAAAGGGCAGCCTTGGCGGAGTCCAATCCTCACTGGGAACGAATTCGACTTTTTGACACCAGTTGTACAGGGACCGAACAGCCCTTACCAAGGGGCTCGGTACCCCGTACTCCCGGAGCACCCTCCACAGGATTCCCCTAGGCACACGGTCGAACGCCTTCTCCAAATCCACAAAACACATGTAGACTGGTTGGGCGAACTCCCATGCACCCTCGAGGACCCTGCTGAGGGTGTAGAGCTGGTCCACTGTTCCACGGCCGGGACGAAAACCACACTGCTCCTCCTGAATCCGAGATTCGACTTCCCGACGGACCCTCCTCTCCAGCACCCCTGAATAGACTTTACCGGGGAGGCTGAGGAGTGTGATTCCTCTATAATTGGAACACACCCTCCGGTCCCCCTTTTTAAAAAGGGAGACCACCACCCCGGTCTGCCAATCCAGAGGCACTGTCCCCGATGTCAACGCGATGTTGTAGAGGCGTGTCAGCCATGACAGCCCTACAACATCCAGAGCCTTTTGGAACTCCGGGCGGATCTCATCCACCCCTGGGGCCTTGCCACCGAGGAGCTTACCAACCGCCTCAGTGACTTCAACCCCAGAGATCGAAGAGCCCACCTCAGAGTCCCCAGACTCTGCTTCCTCAAAGGAAGGCGTGTCGGTGGAATTTAGGAGGGCTTCGAAGTATTCTCTCCACCGACTCACGACGTCCCGAGTCGAGGTCAGCAGTACACCATCTTCACTATACACAGTGTTAATAGTGCACTGCTTTCCTCTCCTCAGACGCCGGATGGTGGACCAGAATTTCCTCGAAGCCGTCCGGAAGTCGTTTTCCATGGCCTCACCGAACTCCTCCCATGTCCGAGTTTTTGCCTCGGCGACCGCCGAAGCCACAGTCCGCTTGGCCAGCCGGTACCTGTCAGCTGCCTCCGGAGTCCCACAGGCCAAAAAGGCCCGATAGGCCTCCTTCTTCAGCTTGACGGCATCCCTTACCGCTGGTGTCCACCAGCGGGTTCGGGGATTGCCGCCACGACAGGCACCAACCACCTTACGGCCACAGCTCCAATTGGCCGCCTCAACAATGGAGGTGCGGAACATGGCCCACTCGGACTCAATGTCCCCCACCTCCCTCGGGACAAGGGAGAAGTTCTGCCGGAGGTGGGTGTTGAAACTCTTTCTGACAGGGGATTCTGCCAGACGTTCCCAGCAGACCCTAACAATACGTTTGGGCCTGCCAGGTCTGGCCAGCAACTTCCCCCGCCATCGGAGCCAACACACCACCAGGTGGTGATCAGTTGACAGCTCCGCCCCTCTCTTCACCCGAGTGTCCAAAACATGTGGCCGCAAGTCCGATGACACGATTACAAAGTCGATCATTGAACTTCGGCCTAGGGTGTCCTGGTGCCAAGTGCACATATGGACATCCCTATGTTTGAACATGGTGTTCGTTATGGACAAACCGTGATGAGCACAGAAGTCCAATAACAGAACACCACTCGGGTTCTGATCGGGGGGGCCGTTCCTCCTAATCACGCCCCTCCAGGTCTCACTGTCATTGCCCACGTGAGCGTTGAAGTCCCCCAGTAGAACGAGGGAGTCCCCAGAGGGGGCGCTTTCCAGCACACCCTCCAAGGACTCCAAAAAGGGTGGGTATTCTGAGCTGCTGTTTGGTGCATAAGCGCAAACAACAGTCAGAACCCGTCCCCCCACCCGAAGGCGGAGGGAGGCTACCCTCTCGTCCACCGGGGTAAACCCCAACGTACAGGCACCAAGCCGGGGGGCAATAAGTATGCCCACACCTGCTCGGCGTCTCTCACCGTGGGCAACTCCAGAGTAGAAGAGAGTCCAACCCCTCTCGAGAGGATTGGTACCAGAACCCAAGCTGTGTGTGGAGGAGAATTCGACTATATCTAGTCGGAACTTCTCTGCCTCACACACCAGCTCAGGCTCCTTCCCTGCCAGAGAGGTGACATTCCATGTCCCAATAGTTAGCTTCTGCAGCTGGGGGTTGGACCGCCAAGGCCCCCGTCTTTGGCTGCTGCCCAACTCTCTGCGCACCCGACCCCTTTGGCCCCTCCCACAGGTGGTGAGCCTATGGGAAGGGGAACCCATGTTGCCTTTTCGGGCTGTGCCCGGCCGGGCCCCATGGGGTACAGGCCCGGCCACCAGACGCTTGCTTTCGAGCCCCACCTCCAGGCCTGGCTCCAGAGGGGGGCCCTGGTAACCCGCGTCCGGGCAAGGGAAACCTGAGTCCATTAATATTATTCATCATAAAGGGTCTTGTGAGTCATGCTTTGTCTGGCCCCTCACCTCGGACCTGTTTGCCATGGGTGACCCTGCCAGGGGCTTAAAGCCCCAGACAACATAGCTCCTAGGATCATTGGGACACGCAAACCCCTCCACCACGATAAGGTGATGACTCATGGAGGAGTAAAGTCAATATGTAGAATAAAAAGGAAAAATGTAACGACTCTAGTGTAGCTCAAAGTAGCGGTGTAAGAGTGTTGTTGTTTCTTCACAAATCTACTCAAGTATGAGTAAAAAGTATTGCGTGGTAAAGCTACTCTAAGAAGTACATTTTTCTTAAACGGTTACTCAAGTAAATGCAACGGAGTAAACGCGTTACTACCCAGCTCTGATTGTCTACTAGTATATAGCAATTTTACAGTAGTGGTTTTGATTTATTAGTGCTAAAAGTTTTAATCTTTTTTTCCTTTCCTTCAGTTAACCAAGGTGGTCCACTGCTGTCCCCAAATTAAAGCACCTTCAGCTCCTATCTGAAATGAAACTATTGAAACTCATCATCCTTTGAAATTGGTGATAAACAATTCAATGAAAAGAATTATAATTATTATGGTCTCTATCTCAATAACATTCCATGTCATTTCAAGAATGAAAAAAAAAAAACAATGGTTTTTTAATTGTTGTAATTTTTCATCATGTCTAACATTATATAACAGTGCCTAAATTGATGAATCAGACAATTCTGTACTAATAAAACATTTCTAACAAAAATAGATGCTCATTTGCCATTCCTTTTTTCCTGATTGTCATTTTTACCTTTGCGACTTTCAGTAGAGAGCCAGCAACAACTGGATTTGAATACTGTATATCTTCAAACCTATCATCTTTTAAACAAACCTATTTATACACGTTGAAGTCACAAAACCCCTCCGGGGTGCTACAGTGATGTCAAATTTCCTGAAGAAATAGATATTAGGTTGGCATCATCATGTAAAATAAAAAAAGTGGAGTTTCCAAAATCATTTAACCCGTAATTTTTTATAATAGTTTGATGACCTTGCAGCCAACAGTATCCATGCCAGCTACTACTGAAAGAAAAGATAAAATGAGTACTTCTGGTTAACCAGCAGGGGGCGAGATTACATTATGTGTTTGCAATCCGAACTCAACACTCAAGTGAAAAATTTTTTTGCAGGGTATTCTCTTTCTTGTCTCAGAACCACGGCATGAATTTGAAATACTACATTTAACACTTTCGGCTTTTAATACCACTGTGCAGTTTATGCCTGTATAATGTGGAAAAATATGACTAAAAAAATCTTATTTTATTGGCTGCCATTGGCGGCGATAGATGTCCAGAGTCACGATCGCCTTCCCAGTCAAATTGGATTGGACATATATCACCGTCAATGGGTGAAGCATGATTACTCAATGCCAGCTATTCCAGTTTAAATGGATTTGATCCCTGTCACTGTCAATGCCAGTGAATGAGCTCATCTATTTTTATTATCATTATAATAATTATTATTTTTTTAAGCTGAGACAAAAGAAGCCAGAGGGAACATTTTATTCTACTCACGTCCATGATGTAAATGCCAAGCAGTCACTCTGTATCTCAGCAAGCAGCAGGACTACTGAAAATAAAACATTTAGTCCCAGTTTCCGTTCACTTACTGCACTTTTGCAGGCAATGTGGAACATTTGTCATGAATAATAAAAAGAGAAATTGTTAACTACGAGCAAAACGTCCTGCCCTACCATCGCACGTGTTGCTAAAGTGTAGGCCTATTAGTTTTACTATTATTAACATATCACTGAATAAGCATGAGCAGACAGCATTTGAAAGTTTTTACTCCAAAAATTTAATTGCGAGGATTATTTACAATGGATAATGACAGCGATGACCAAATTACTTAAGAGGTCAAATCCTTCAGCAGGTCTTATCATTAAAAAAACAAAATCAAATTAAGAAATACATATATTAAATGAAACATTTGATCAAAATAAAACAAATGTAGGCTACATCTGTATGTGGACTTAAATAAATAAAATAAAAAAGAAATAAATAGTATAAAATAGTTTACATTCAGAATCAGTATGCATGCCATCACATTAGTTTAAAAAAATACTCACGGGAAAAAAAACAATAGAACATAAGCAATAACAGAAAATAGTCATGTTTCAGTGAAGCTTATTATATACTATATATCTCTATGTATATATATATTTCTTTACAAATAATGAACATTTGGCATTATATTCATCCCTACTATAGTCATGATATACATAAGATGAAAATAGCTTTCTCTAAACAACTACCCCCCAACACGCACATTTTGAATTGTAATCATAGATTTATTTCACAAATTCAAGGAAATCTTGAAGTTTCTGTTCTGACGTTTTATATATAAAATGTCCCTTCATACGTATATCTCACATTTGGTTCTTGGGTTTCAAGCGGAACAATCCAGTGGTAATGGTGAGGCTGCTGATGAAATATTGAAAATAGTATGGCGGATGCGTTAATGTAGCAGAGTTGATTTGTTAATGGAAAACTGCTAAAAGTGTGGCTAAGTAACATTTTTACAGTGTGTTGGATAAGTGAAAAAAGATGGCACTTGTAGCAGATTGCTGCCCTCACGGTATTTTAATGCGACACTATAATTTCTGCCCCTGGTGTTTCTGCAAGGCTACGGTGGCTGACTTGCTATTAATTCATCATCACTCCAGTGACTTCCTGCCAAGGGGGATCTTTTCCACTTCTCCCTGCGTCACATGACCACCATGTTAACTTCCATCAAACCGCCACGTGCTCAAATCTGGCAAGTTCTGCACTATTTCCAACCATAGAAAGGAAAATAAAAATCACAATAGAGGTCAACAGCGAAGGCCAAGATTTAGCAATGCATTCATCAACACCAGCTTTTGGAGGGCCCTATGAGGCTGTTTGTTTGATCTCACCAAGGACCCACAATCTTACATAAGCTGCTTTGCCTAGTGAAAAGCAGACTGAAAATACGCAGCACAGCGAACAGAGATCCTCACATAACACAGCCCCGCAGCTACACAACGGCACATAACGCCAGCAGTTTGGGGCCCCGACGTGGAGCTCACATCTCCTCTAAGCCAGCACATGTCAGGCCGGGTCTGTCTCTCTCCCGTCTGCCTGCCTCGGCGCGAACAGCAGGGAAATCTCAGCTTCTGCCAAATGGTCCATATCACGTCAGCACGCTCGCTCTGTCAAACTGTTTTAACAGTCTTTCAAGTGATGAGTAGATATGTTTCACGTATCTGGTTTGAACTAGTGTTACTAGTGATACAATTTTTGGCTCTTGACACACGATTCCAACACCCGACTGTGTGGTATCAATTGATACAGATACTCTATCGATACCACATATAAAAAAATAAATAATAATACTAAATTACTTCATACTCACTTGACTGAAAAGTCATTGCTATCTTGGTCAGACACTGCTCAAGTCAATGTTTGCTATTGACAGCACTTGACGTCCGATCCATTTTAAGTGGAAGGAGTTAACATTCCTCCTGTTTAAATGGATTGGCCATCTAGTATTGATAGACTAATTGATGGGAGGGTGCATTTTGGCCAGAGGAAGAACAGATTTCATTTTTTAACCTATTGGTTGTTATTGACAGCGCTAGACATCCAATCAGTTTAAGGTGGGAGGGAAATTGATTGGACGGCTACTAGTGATGAACACAATTGGTTATCACCTTGGGAAGGGCGACAAGTGCTCCCTTTTTTGTGACTCTGTACGTAGCTGGCGGCTGTCTTTGGAAACTAGATCTTGAAAAGTACATATTACACGGCATCGGAACGTTATTTCTTAGTACTGTACTCCTAGATACCGATGTCATTTTACTGCAGTATCGGTGCCAACATTAATAATAATTCTTTAATGTTGATATTTAAAAAAAAAAAAGAGAAAAAAAAGAGTGGTATTCTTACCAATAAAGTAGGCCTCTATCATTTATATTCTAGTTTACAGGGATGCAAAACCAAAATTCACACTGCTTGTACGCCTATGCAGTACAGTACTGAATCACATTAGTCTGTGTATATGTACCTAATGTATTGTGGCTGGTGTGTATGTGGGTTATATTTCATAAAAGTCCTTATCTCAGTTTCAAGGAAGCGCTGATGCATAATGTGCGTCGCGTGTGGGATGTGCGACAGTCACTGGAGGGTAGTGGGAGTGAAATAAAGTCAACACAGACACTGACCTCATATTCACCTTCTTTTTGCCTCCGTCAGCACAGCAGCGCTCAAATAAACCAAAATGTGTACCCCTGCTATTTTCTTACGTGTATAGCCCATGATACATCATCAGAAACTTTGCAAGTTTTGTGGATGAGAAGTTATAGTTATTCTCATTGGACATGTCCAGAAAGGTGGAGAAGTACTACCACATTTGAAGATCAACACCAAAAGCCTGAACAAAGACTATGTCAGTTTGACTGAAGCTGTCAGATGTATTGATGCGATAATATGCTTACAGTGGTATGAAAAAGTATCTGAACCTTTTGGAATTTCTCACATTTCTGCATAAAATCACCATCAAAAGTGATCTGATCTTTGGTAAATCACACAGATGAAAAAAGTTATCTAAAACCACCAAGACATTTATAGGTTTTCAAATTTTAATGAGGCTAGTATGCAAACAATGACAGGGGGGGGGGAATAAGTAATTGAACCATCATATTTAATATTTTGTGGCCCCCCTTTGGCAGCAATAACTTCAACCAGACGCTTCCTGTAGCTGCAGATCAGTCTGGGACATGGATCAGGACAAATCTTAGCCCATACCTCTCTACAAAACTGCTGTAGTTCAGTCAGATTCCTGGGATCTCTGGCATTAATCGTTGTGTTTAGATCATGCCACAGCACCTCAATGGGGTTCAAGTCTGGATTTTGACTTGGCTACTCCAGAACATGTATTTTGTTCTTCTGAAACCATTCTGAAGTTGATTTACTTCTGTATTTGGTCTTGTTGCAGCATCGCTCCTCTTTTTAGCTTCATCTGTCTGACAGACGGCATCAGGTTTTCCTGCAAAACATCCTGATAAACTTTTGAATTCATTCTTCCATTAATGATTGCAAGTTGTCGAGGCCCTGAGGCAGTAAAACATCCCAAAATCATCATCCTCCCTCCACCATGCTTCACGGTGGGGATAAGGTGTTGATGTTGGTGAGCTGTTCCGTTTTTTCCTCCACACATGACGTTGTGTGTTACTCCCAAACAATTTAACTTTGGTTTTATTAGTCCACAAAACTTTTTGCCAAAACTTCTGTGGAGTGTCCAAGTGCCTTTTTGCGAACATTATACGAGCAACATTTTTTTTTTTTTTAAGACTGCAGTGGCTTCTTGAACACCATTCTTGGCCATGGTTATACACATAGTTGATTTGTGCACAGAGATATTGGACTGTGCCAGTGATTTCTGTAAGTCTTTAGCAGACACGCTAGGATTATTTTTTTTACCTCTGAGTATTCTGCGCTGAGCTCTTGGCGTTACCTTCGGTGGACAGCCACTCCCTGGGAGAGAAGCAACAGTGCCAAACTCTCTCCATTTGTAGACAACTTTTCTGACTGTCGATTGATAAACATCCAGACTTTTAGAGATGGTTTTGTATCCTTTCCCAGCTTTATACTAATCAACAATCCTTGATCGCTGGTCTTCAGACAGCTCTTCTGGCCGAGCCATGATGCACATCAGACAATGCTTCTCATCAAGACCATTCTTACCAGGTGGGTTTTATAGTGGGCAGCGTAGCTTTAAACCACTTATCAGTGATTAGGCACACACCTGACTTAAAATGTTTGGTAAAAATTGGTTTCAATTGCTCTTTAACTCTCCTTAGGCAGAGGGTTCACTTACTTATTTTTTCGCCTTCTGTCATTGTTTGCATGCTATCCTCATTAAAATATGAAACCAATAAATGTTTGGGTGGTTTTAGGTAAAACAGACACTGTATTTTCATCTGTGTGATTTTGACAAGGATCAGATCACATTTGATTGTGATTTTATGCAGAAATGTGAAAAAATTCCAAAAGGTTCAGATACTTTTTCATACCACTGCCTTATTTAAGGGCAATGCAGAATACTAAAGTGTGTGTTTTTTGTTGTTGTTTGGCTTATTTAGCTATGTAATGGGGCAAACTGATTTAGTACATCTCAGTTTGATACAGTAAATTTCTATTGAAACAACAATAACCACCACCACACTGTTACACAAGTTCTTCGACAGTGTCAGTCAAATTGAGCATGATTGTTTTGGGCAAATTCTAATATTGCATTTTATTGATTTTTTTTTTGTGTCGGTGAACCTTTTGCTTAAATAAGTCTCATAACTAATTTTCCCTCTATAGTACCTTTGAGTGAAATATCATTCAAATGTGAGGTTTTATGTTCTAACATGCAAACTTGAAAAGATGATAGAGCATGTAAAAGTAACTAATTATCAAGAGAATATAAATATACGTACTATGTTGGATATTTGCAGAGGTGGGTCGAGTAGCCAAAAATGTTACTCAAGTAGGAGTAGTGTTAAAGATGGTGAAAACAATACTCAAGTAATGATTAATATTATGAGTAACTGCTTACGATGTCTTATTTTTTTTTTAAACAATGTTATTTTTTTTCTCAGCACAAAGTTATCTATATGAACTGTTATTATTATACTTTGAAGAACAAGAAGAAAGACTATATGTTACTACCCACCTCTGGATTTTTTGTCAACAACCTGGCAACCACAACCTTTCATCGTGTGCGCAAAGATATGCTCTATATATCTCTTGACATGGTGGAGCATCTAAGATGGAAAATGAATCAAACTACTAAAAGGACAACACACCAGTCATTTTCTCTAACATGACATACTCAGTTGTACAATAGCTGAACATGATGAGCTCAGAAAATGATGAGCTCAGCACTGTGGATTGTGTTAAAACTAATTAAATCTGGTTTCGTGTGTGTTAAAGCCATTTTTATGTTGTGAATGAAATTCACTGTATATTTAGAGGGGATGTGAGCTATGGATGTGGTGGAACATTACACAAAATCTATTGTCTCATAATGAGAAAATAAAAACAAAACAAACACAGTTGTTAACTTCAGTTGTGTACAGTACAATTCCCTTCATAAACTCAATTGTAATAAGTGCATTAGTGCAGTCCACAGGTTTTGATCTAAGGATACACACGCACACACAGTTTTTTTTTTATCCCCACTACTGCATTGATGTTATGCAAAAATGTTGGCACAATATTTTTAGTTTCAAGTCAATGCCAATATTTGATAGTTAGCAACAGGAACAGCAGATGGAAGAGGTGTTTAAAATGTGCATTTCCAACATGGCCCAGTCTCTTGATTGAGGTATTTCAAACATTGGCACTTTTCACAATTCACATTAAGTTTGGAAAATTAGTTACTGAAAAATTCAAAGAGTTGGAAATTTCCTTAATTTGTTTGAAACAAGTCTTCTTTTGTAGCACAAAGGCCTGGTTGCTAATAGGCTTGTCAAAGCTACATTTATAAAATGGCACTTTGCAAATGTTGGAAAAACACAGAAAAAAACGAACATGCAATATGTCGGATGAGAGTTTGGTAACCGAAACACCAGTGAGACAACTAGTCAACCCGTGTCCGATAACTTCAGGACGAGAGGCACATCCTACAGGCCGATGGCGTTGGCGAGGGGCTCTGAGGATGGCTTTAAGATATCGTGTACATAAATAAAGGAGGCGAGAATAGAAGTCTAGAAAAGAAGGCTAGCTGAGGAGGGAGACAAGTCTCCCCTAAACCTAACTTCTCAAAGTCGAGTCTGTGCCTCGGGAATATAGATCTCGATGCTGTCCGCTCGTTCTGAGGCAGAGTTCTGCCGAAAGGAGGCCGCCCGCTTGGCTGCCATGAGACGTTGACGAGCCTCTTGCCGGTGCCTGTCAGGGAGGTCCAAGGATTTCTCCCTTGTCACCAGACTCTTCTGTCGACTTGTCTTCTTTGGTAATGGCGCTGGAGGCTTCGGAATATAAAAACAAACAACAGTAATTAGGTGCTACTTTGAGTACGTGTTCTTTGTCTGGATCAAAGAGACACTCAAATGCGGAAATTATTTTTTCCTTTTCCACTCCAGTGATTAGTTTAACACAATCTCTTACCTAAAGTGTTGCTCAGTCATTAGTAAACAATCATCACAAGAGAAAACTGTACTCACCATTAGTCTTGCTATTCAATATCAATTCCACAATTCCAAACTGACAGCAGAAATGGAGATCTTATTCATATTTTCTCAAGTGATTTTACAATGGGAACCACATTCCTTGGTTCTCAATAAATGGCGATAGAAAGTTACACATGCAATTCTGAGCCATGAACTCTGAATCCATGTCAAATATTTAACTGGACTTTGGGTTCTTGTTTCATGCATTTTGCTCTGATTGTGCCTAATTTGATCATTGACCTTGGTTTATGCAGTATTTTTTCCCCTAAGTATAGTAAATCTTTGAGTCATTTTGTGCCATAACTTCAAAACAATTAAAAAAAAAAAGGAAATACAGTGGTACCTCTACATACGACGTTAATTTGTTCAAGGACCTTGTTTGTAACTCGTGGTTTTCCAATATGAGTACATTATAATTCCATTAATTCGTTCCACAGCCAGAAAACCTACACTTAATCCTTAATAAATACCGCTAGTACTATTGCAAATGGCAATTACACATGGTAAAACAAATTATAAATAAAAATTGGAATAATAATTTCTGTAATAATGTAATCAATCGGGTTCTCATGTGGCGGACGTGTTTTGCGTGCTGTACCTGAACGCACCGCGTGTGTGACGTCACAGAGTATGAAAGGTGCAGCTGAGATTTTACTTTCTCTTTTAACGTTCTGTTGTTGCTGGTGTCAAGTGTGGCAGACAGTAGGCGTGTTGTGTTGCACAAGTTCTGAAATAAATGATTAAAAACCTGACGGAGCTGGTGATCTCTTTGGCGATGGTACCACAATAATAATTATTATAATAAATCTCTTTTTTAAAATCTATTTTTCTATTATTTCCATCTTCATTTTAATGGTAAGCGTCACCTTTTTCCTTTTTTTTCACCACCTGCACTAACCTTCTTGGAACCTGTGTTGATTTCTCTCGCAAGAAAATTCGCCATGCGTCCGTCTTGTGACAAAATAAAGAAACTGCGGCGCTGTCATAAATGTTCGTATTTTGATCATGTCGTCGGATGTAGAAACAAATGGCGAGTCAAATTTTCACGTCGGATATTGAAAAGATCATGTGTCGAAGCGATTGTATGTCGAGGTACCATTGAACATTAGTAACAGTTCTTTTGTTGTGCGGTGTTACCTTGACTTTGAACACAACTGTGCAAACCAGTTTACACTGTACTGTACTCTACACTATAACTTAAAAACGTGGATGCAGAGCATGTTTAAAAAAAAAAAAAAAAAAAAAAAAAAGTAGACTTCCAAAACACTCTTTATGTCTGGAGCTAAGATTGAAAGTTTACCTTCTTCTCTGGGCTATCCACTGGCCTCCAGTTGTTGCTCTTGATCTGTTGCAACTGGTCAAATTTCAAGGTGACGTCATCAACAGAGAGCTGTAGCAGGTCCCAGAAGCCTGCCAGGTCCTGTGAGGTAGGCCGCGGCATGGCGCTGGGGTCCTACAGGACATAGTGAGGACAAGGTGACTATGTGCCAGTGGTCCAGTTAACATCTTTACGATGCTTTGCAATGGAGGAAGGATGTAATTTCATCTCCCTTGTTCAACTACCATTAGTTTTCCTCATCCGCAGGCTCTGATAGAGGTGGATAGGCATAATAAATATTTTTCAGTTATTCTAAACTTGTAACATAATAGGATTCAAAACACACAATATATATTTTTTTATCAATATACTACCCAAACTGAAATTTAAGAGGTGCAGAATAATGTATACTTTTTTGGGCAAAGGTTCATTTCAAGACAAGGCACTTTCATTAATACAGCACATTTCATACACATGGAAATTAACATGCTTCACACAATAAAAAGTACCTTTAAAAGCATATTAAGGAAGCAAACACATTTAAGCACAAAAGGCAGGATTTTAAGTTTACAACAATGTAAAAAAAAAAAAAAAAAAAGTGTAAGTAAAAGATTTAATGATTTAAAAATAAAACTTCGTCAAATGTAAGCATGAGTGAAAAGAAGTTTTTATCCTGGATTTTTTTTTTTTTTTTTTTTTTTTTAAACGTGTCCTATTCATCTGTTTGTCACGAAGAATCGAAGTCTAAGTGTCCGGTTGGTCTGAACAGTTTTAATGTTTCACATTGAGAGTATGACTTACTCCCACCCTTCAACATGTCTCTTTTATTATGACAAAGCAGCGAACAAGAAGGGTTATGGGGGAACAGAAGAAAAGAAACACAAGAGAAGAAAGAACAGAAACACAACAACAAGAAATACATTGAATGCCTACACTATTAATATGTTGGTGCTATCGTTAGCTAGATGTATTTCCGGTTGACACCATGAAGGGGGGCATGTTGACCAGGGAAAGAAGGGGAGGGTGGTGGGGAAGTCTATAAGCTAAGTGATTGGGAGGGGTAGAGTGTACACATATCAGCTTTGTGATTTAGAACACAGTAATCGTGTGAATCTCTTGTGAGTGTAAGCTTGTTGGCAACCGACCCTATGCCGGACCTGGACTTAAAAATGTTCAAAGCTGTGCCTGACTTCACCTCTGTTAGCATTTAATTCCACCTGTGTGCAGCCTAACAACTAAATGCTTTTTCTTCATGTTGGCTTTGAACTCTGGGCTCAACTATGAATGAATGAATTTATTGTCATAGTCATCATCATCATCATAATCATTGACAGTTTCAAATTTTTCCGAAAGAAAGACTATGACAGACAAAGTAAAGACGGGAAAAAGCAAATGCTTATCGATACCCGTCCCCCAGCAGCCCGGGACGCACAGTCAAGACTGTTTGTGTTACAGTCCAGTTATTATGTTGTTTTTTTTTTTTTTTTTTTTTTTTTTTTTTTTAACTCACATATCATTCAAAACTCATTGATTGCCATGGAATTTCACATATTGTCAATTTGAGTGGGTTCATTGTATCAGTTGATGTCCAAGTTGGTGTAGGGAGGGATGGCAGACTAGAGTCTACCTGCAGGCCTGTTCCCTCTTGATGTGTTCTCTAATTCACATTTGTTAATTTCTGCTGCCCACATACTGGTAGGATAAATATCCCTCATTATCTCACTGATTGATAAAGTAGTACATCTGGCTGACATCGGTGTAGGCAGCATGAAGCGCCAATTCTACTCAACCCCGAACCTGATAAGTGGTATTTCAATGAATAGGTTAATCTCTCATAACTATTGCCCAACTTGTATATGTGTACATCCATTATCTCTCATGTATGTTTCCCCCCAATGCATTTAGGTCAAATATAGATTTCCTGTAGATGGAGTGAACAGATTGTTATTTTTGTTGCTTTCAATTGAATCAATGAGTTTCAGGAGGGTTGATTGATTGTGTGTGTTGATAAGTGTGTGCATTGCAGTTTTGTAAATAACACAGTCCTTCTCAAATAGTGGGGCGCAAAGCGATGCCAATGGAGGGCATGTGACCACAGGGAACATAGTTTTTTGCCATACTAGAATAAAATATAATTGCACATCCACTCAGTGGGTAGCAGTGGTGCTCTCGTTTTCAGAGTGTGCATAGTATTTTTGAACCAAACAAGAGTGCACAGCAAAAAGCAGGAGATATGAAGAGCTAAAATGATGAAATCTGATTAAACTTATGTAGTGTTTGGATTCTCTTTTAATACAGTGGGAGACAAGGACAGACTGTGTCCAAAAATTATGGCAGCGGACAGCATGAGGCCAAATCAATTAGATGTCACTTAAAGACATTACACCCCAATAACATTGATAAGCTGCTTGATTGTTTTCAGCGAAAACTTGCCGAATATTAACAACAATCTTCCTGCTTTCTGAGTGTTACGTCAGTAAACCAGCGAGCACTGTTAGCATCATGTAGGTGGCATACCAAGTTGCTAAGTGTAAAATAACACCACACCATAGCAAAGGAGCTTTTACTGCCTGCAGCAAAAATAAAAACTGTCCCTCTGTCCAATCACAATGCCGTTTTTTGTTCTATTAATTTTTTTTTTTTTTTTTTTTCGGTCAAATTATTTGGCACATTGTACTCTGAGTTAATGTTGCTCATCAAATTAAATTTATTATTGTTTATTGATTTTATTTAATTTTATTTCTTAGTATCAAATGGTCAAAAAATCAGCATGAATGTGAATTTAAAAAAAAAATAATTGCAGCAAATTGATGTGCTTCAAATCTTTTCTTTTACAAACAAAACAATGTTAATAAAGTTATACTTTATTGTAAGTTGATCTATTTTACTTTTTTCCTTAATATTAACAAGGGCACAATGTTATGCAGAGATGTACTTATAATTTTACAGACAAATGATACTATTTACAGTGGCGGCAGAGAGTTGAGGTTGGGGGCGCGAAAGCTTTACCTCTTCCTGAAGGAGGGCGTAACAGAAAATAATTGATAAGCACTGAACTAACAGTTGCACATACAAACAATGTGTGTAAAATGGATTCAAATGACTTAAGTTACTAGGCAGCTTAGACAGGTATCATCATCAGATAAAAAGCTTTTCTTAACCTTTGTCACTGGTATTTTATTTTCTAAAAGTGAGTTAAATGTTAGCATTCAGTTGGCATGATTGCTTGTGGCAACAGACATTCTTCAAAAGAAGTAAGGCTTTTGTTTTCATATAAGAAAGATCCCTAAAAAACCCAAAATGAAAAAGATTGATTGAAAACGTTGCCAGGTAGACAGATGGCAGAGTACTTACTATATAGCTTTCACTTCGGCAAGCCAAGATGATCATATTGCATCTGATAGCATGCCAAACCCAATTACAGTGGAACTGTTTGCATCCTTTTTTCCTCCAGTAAGCTAACCTGTTTTATATGAGGGAAAACAAACTCCCTTTTTCCTTTTTGGGGGTGTTCTCTCTAGTACTCCAAGATGCCACAAGGTGGCCACAGCCCTTGTTTAAATAGTAAATGTTCTTGAAGAAGTATACAGTGGAACCTCCACTCAGTGCTGTCAACAGACTTGCAGGGGGCCGGGGACAAGAGATCATTATAGGGCCCCCTCACCCCACCCCTGCCACTGGCCTGTCATGACAACATGCGCAGTACTTTAACACTTTGAAATCCATGACAGTGTAAATTTTCAAATTATTTAATTTGAGATTGACAGTTAAATTTTAACAGACCGTAATGTGATGTGACACAAAATAAACAATTTCCATCTATTGTCCCATGTAGGCTACAATACAATACAACTGAGAGTGCTGTGCCTGCTTGCTAAGCAATAAAACAGTACAACTAAACATCCTGTGCCTGCCCCCTCCACATCCCTGGGGTTATCAAGCCCTCAAACAGTGATGTGCCTAGATTTTTTGACAGCAAAGTTATTTATAACATCAGTGAAATCCAGTTTTTGAGCAAGCTCACGCTCAATGTAGAGCATAGTTTTACTTGCATCCCCAAGGGGCCGCTATCCCCTACAATATGACCGGCTTTACCAATTTGGCGCAGACGAAGACGTGGGCAAGCCTAAGGGGGTGAGATAGGAATTGAGAGTTGTTGCGCGGTAGCGCAACAGAGTGGCTGTGAGTTCCCCCATTGTTAACAAAAGTTTCAGCAAAAAGCCATCCGTGTCTCTGCGTTTTTATGCACATCGCCACCTTCCTGAAGGAAGACCCGGACGAACTGATGACAAACGAGCCATCCACCCGTCCACTAGCCTGGTAAACCAGACTCACCGCTGTTCCAGCTATTGAGTCTGGCCACCATTCAGCGGATAAAATTTCCAGGGCAGAGCAAGCCATAGCAAACAGACAGCGGAGTGGACCAATCAGCGACTGGCGGACGTGACGTTAGTAGAGCGACGAGGGACTTGTGTGCGTAAGTAGACATACAAAGAGAGCGAAGTTTATTCAACATGGCTAGCGCGAGACAGACTGTTGTCAATGACTTGTGTTGATGTGTTTTTGGTAATTTAAAACTGATTGTACCGTGGATTGGAACATATTCTCGGCTCTCCTGTTCGCCATCTGTGTTGTTGTGGAGACGACTTCCGACGCGAAAGAGTGACGTTACTCGTTAAGAACACGTCATGCAAATAAACGAATCTGATTGGACGGTTGATTTTGTGCTTGGTTGAGAGGCCGTTAATGGGCTGGGTCCCAGACTATTCTCACAGTGTTTGAAAAATATAGGGAGAACAGTCTGGCCGTGCCAGGCAACCCGTCCACTCCACACTATGGTGCGGAGTTGAGAGCAACGCAACTTACCATAAAGTGCAGTTTAGTGACAATGGCTAGGTTGTTAAGCCTGCCCTGTGATATGGTGGAGCGTAGGTAGTTTTTTATATTTTTCATTTTACTGAGGGCTCGCTGTCCTCCTGCTACAGTCATTGGCAAAGACAAGAAAATGTGTAGCACTTGAGTGCGTCAGAGCGGGGTCAAACCATTCTCTTCTAAGACGGGGGGAGGAGGGCGTCGTGCAAAAAGAGCAAAAAAAAAAATTGAAATATTTAATATGTTAAAGTTTTTAAGTATATATATCAAGTAGAACATAATATTTAATCAGACAATGATTTAAAAAAAAAAAAAAAAAAAGAAATATGTGAATGTAAAGTAAAAATAAATTAAGGCCCCCTGAGGCCCGGGACAAGATACCCGGTTGCCCTCCGCTGTCGACTGGCTTGCCTCCACTTACAAATGTCTCTACAAATGGAATTTTCAGGTTACGACACACCTCATCAGGAACTTGTTGCCTCTTTCAGGTTACGAAGGGCAAAAATACTATACAGTACTATAAAAAATACAGTAAGTATCTACTTAGTGCTTTCGGCTTTTAAATGTCGCGCCATAAGATCCTGCTGCCCTATTGGTCATAAGCTTTCCCATTAGTCTTCAATAATGCGATTCTCCTCTCCTATTGGGCTATTGTTGATGAAGTTTCAATTTGGGTGTCGCAGTATGATGACATGCACGGGCACGACGGTGTTGTTCTTATAGCGCGTCGACGTCTTTGCGTAAACAGCACAAGTCTTGTTGCGTTTTTGTCTCATTAAGTTTTTATAAGCCCATACACAGTTCACTAGATTGGTAGCACATTAGAGCACATGTCTCCTTGCGGTTTTGTGTGAGATAGGTGATAGGCACCATCTTTAAAGAGATAGAAGCCATCAAAGCAGTAACACCTTCGAAGAGCGTGACTATCCTTTCATGCAAGAGGAATCAGTTTCATGATGAGATGGAGAGACTTCTTCTCTTCTGGATTAAGGAAAAGGAAATCGCTGGAGACACAATCACCAAGACGGTAGTCTGCTACAAAGCCAACGCCATTTTCAATCTCGTAAAAGAAGAGGGCATCGCCTAACTCGAAAGGGAAGATATATATTGTTTTTTAATATCCTTTGCACTATGTTCTATTCTCTACTTCATTACAGGTATTGACAGTTAGGGTTAGGTATATGAAATGATTCAAATGTGTCTGTTGTTTTATTCTGGTTTTACCCCGATTATAAAATCTAATGTGGCATTTCAGTAGTGCTTGGAACGGATTAGGGCATTTACGTGCATGGAAAATGTGTCTCTACTTATGGAATCTTCAAGTTACGAGACTACTTCCAGAACCAATTAATTTCGTAAGTAGAGGTACCACTGTATGTTGACGTCATACGTCTCAAATAACCTAGCAGAGGCTTCATTCTTGTAGCATTTATTTCAGGAGGTTATTATTAAGGCTATATTGTAAGAGTTCGAAATGACAGTTTTGAGTTCTCAGATTGTGATATATGTGGATTTAAACAACAATTGATCCGGTGATATATATTTAGTGGTTGTATTATTGTGTTTTTGCTGTTCTTGGTAGTGGCTCTACTACTGCAAGGACAATAAATTGGTTGGAAATTATGACTAGCAGAATGCTTACGAGAAAAAAACTTACTCATCTAACCGCTTTGCCATCTTGTGTCAGATGCTGAAAATAAAGAGAGTTCTTGCTTAAAACCTGTTGCATGAATGCATACTTACTAGATTTTGCTGACAAAGCCAATAGAACTGCTGGAATTTCTGTGACATTAGCAGCTGAGCGCTCCCTACAGCACTTCGGATTTTCCCCAAGACTGCAACACAAAATTGACATAATAATGTAATTGAAATTGGTCTTTTTTTTCTATTGGTATTATTAGTATAAATGAGTATTTTGTCTTTGCAGCAACGTTGTTTAACAGGTAATGTGTCACTTACTCTCCTCTGACAAGTCGTTTTCTTCAGCTTCTGCCTCCATCTCTTTACACCAACTCTCTATCCTCTTGGTCTCGGTGTGCAGCAGCTGCATGAACCAGCTCCCGTCTCTCCTTAGAGAAGGTGAGCTACGACCCGACTCACCAGATGTGACTGCGTTCTCTTGAGAGGAGGGGGGTTCCAACTGCCACGTGGGCTCACTTGTGGTCTCTCTGGGACTAGGGGGCTCAGCTGGGGTCCGGTAGTCCTCACGGTAACTGAAGAGCCCTTGGGTGCGTACTGTTCGCACGGCGCCATACTGGGTGGGTGTGCTGGGCTCTGAATGACGCTGGAAGCCCCCACCGAACTGCAGGCCTTTGTCCTCCATGGTTGGGAAGCCCTCCAACTCCAGGTCAGCCTGCACGGCTGTAGTCACACTGTTTGAGCGCTTGAACCGGCCTTGTCTGAAGGCGAAGGTGGCACAATTTAAAAAAAACATTAATATTTTATGACCGCAAGAGACAAAAAACAAATATCAAAGTGACAGTGACATAAAAGATTCAAAAGCATTATTTTACCCTTTCTTGTCATCCTCTACCTGGATCCCAACAGAATGGTATTCCCTGGAGCCTTTGCTTTCAGATTCCGAGTCTGTTGCAGCCTCCACCTAATGCACAGACCAGATGCAGGACAATATTCCCGTCATTATTTGAGCTACCACCCCACAATACTTGCATCTTTATTAAACTGGGACTGGGGTAACAGTCCAAAGCTTGTCAGTGAATATCTCATGATTTATGAAGGTTTCAAAGACAACAAGGTTTCTTTCTGTAGGTCTAAAAATGGAACCAACATTTTAAAAAACAAACATACAAGCCTATTTTTGCATTTTAAATGTCAATTTGAGAATACAAAAAAAATTAAAACCCCAAACACTGTAAAGAGAATCTCGGCCATTTCTTAAGCCATTTTCTTAAGTCAAATAAACCTGCTCAAGTCTTATGTAATATCAAGTCTGCTCAGGTCAAAGAGCAAAAATTTGAGACAAAATTTCATAAGTTAATTTAATTTTCCTTGCCCGTTGGAGGGTTTAGATCAGATGGTGGTGTTTTTTTTTTTTTTCTTTTTTAGTCACAACTTTTACGAGAAGTATTTAATTTATTGTTGATTATTTCGTTCACATTTTAAGCCCGTCAGTGACAGTGGTCACTACAGTGGAAAGCTGTTTTAAAGTTTTCACTTAAGTGCAGTGTTGTTAATCTTACTTTAAAAAAGTAATTAATTACAGTTACAAATTACTTCTCCCAAAAAGTAATTGTGTTAGTAACTCAGTTACCTATATGTAATAGTAATTACTTACTTGGCAAAGTAACTGGTGATAATTTTCATGGTTTATTTTTTCTCCAAAAAAAAAAAAAAAAAAAAACAGGTCACACAATGTGAAGTTTAAAGGATTTTTGGGACAATTGGCCCCAGCCCAATTCTTTACCCTAAACTTAACTAATATTTCGATAACTAGATAGTAACCTTTGCTATGTTTGGAAGTCATTTAATGTTGTGAATCAACCGTTAAAGTTGTCAAAATTGCTCCCTTTATGGCATTAGTTCCCTTCTGTCTATTTTCGACGTGTAAGTTTTAAAACTGTTTCATCATTTAAAGATAGATTTAAGTAAAGTTTTGCCGATTTAGGAGCATTTTAGATAAAAAGTTACTTAGGTTCGCTAGGAAGGTTCTCTACAACAGAGCCATTCTGAGAAGTCTACTGTTTATTAACGCATCTAGTTCTTTATTATACAAGTTGCTAATGCCGCCGTGTCCGTCATTTGCATCTAGTTCTATATATATCTGATATCTACCGAAGCATCATGTGGGGATAGTTTGTAGGCTATCGGCTACAGTCAGGTATTATTGGAGCCACCTAGCATAGTAGCATCGCGTTTGCAACGGCGTCACAATCCCTTGCCTCCTCCCCACTCCTGCTCTGCTCTCTCGTCTCCGTGAGTCTGTCTTTTTCAGACTTTTCTCGCGTCAGTCAACCAATATCGTAACGCATAGTAACGCACGCCTTTCCCGCCTCCGTAACGGTAACGGCGTTGCCAAGATGAGAAAAGTAATTAGATAACTCACTACTGAAGAAAATAACGCCATTAGTAACGCCGTTATATTCTAACGCCGTTATTAACAACACTGCTTAAGTGTGGCCACCGGGTAGGGCTGAGCGGTCCCCTTTGTAAACCTAACAGGCACGGTTCAACTGGTAAAAAATAAAGAAATTGAACAAAGCAGGTGCAATAGTTTAGGAGAGTTAGTTAGTTATTCAAAAGAGAGTAAAAGAGAAGTTCCACATCTTCAAACCATTGCCCTCTGGCAGGTGCTACAGGGCCATACCATCCAAAACAAACAAACAGACAGAAATAATTTCTTTCCAAGAGCTGTCACCATACTCAAGTTTGGACTGAAATGTCACTGTCATTGCACTGCTAATGCTACAACATTGCCACATGCATCTCACTAACTAACATGTTCTCAGACATCTGTCTCTATATATGTACTGCAGGATCTGGGTACTGCACTTTGTGAATGAAGCCTTTTGTAATCTTTTGATGATTTCATGTTTTATAAATAAACTTCACTTGGTAAGGCTAGTGTTTCAGATTGAGGTTAGCAACACTGATACAGTAAATAGTTACAGTATATTAAATACATTGATTCTATTCTATTCTATTCTATTCTATTCTATTCTATTCTATTCTATTCTATTCTATTCTATTCTATTCTATTCTATTCTAATAGCGAGATATCTACACTCTGTGTCCGTAGCATTCTCAGGAGAGCCATGATTAGCCATGTTCCCATCTCTTTCCAGTCTGCCTCTATTCTGTATTTACTCATCTCTTTCTTATCTAATTTCTTTGCTTTCTTCGGCGAGTGATCATAATTTCCTGTTGGGTCCATCTCGCCATAACTCGGTCTGTCTGTACTGTACTCTCCAGTGCCCACTGAACATTTTGTGCCGGTGTCTGTAGAAGAAAGGGCTCACAAATCATAGGTTTGGTGGTGCACAGTACATAGATATTGAGACATATGGTCACTGCTCAAAGGCAATGTACCATTTTCTCCCTTTGCTCACTTGAATTCGCTTTTCTGTGCGTATTCCCCTGGCTCTTACACAGAGCAATAACAGAGCAGTGGATACAAGACCTTTGGAAGAAATTCATATATCTTCAACTTAGTTCAGTTTTTTTCCCTATAAGAGTAAATTGCCCGTTTGAAATACGACATGCTTCGAATAGTAGAAAATATATCAAGTCACCTATACCAGTAATCCCCAACCACAGGGCCGGGGACCGGTTCCGGTTCGTGGCGCATTGGCCACTGGGCAGCAGAGAAATATTAAATAATTTGTTAACGACCGCAATCTGGCCTGTCCCTCTCGACACATCAATATACCTGTCTCCTGTATCAACTAGTAGAGATTTGTGTACGTCACTCTCTAGTGGTTGGCGGCCATTACTGGGGTGTTTGCACATTGAAAGCAGCCCAGCGTCAGTCAATATAAACGGCAATGTTAGCTGCTGTTGGCTGTGTGCTGCGGGCGGCGACGTCTTTGGACAGCTTTTTCACAGGGAAAAGGCCACCTGCTGAGCCAGAGGAGGAACCTACAATAAAGTCAATTCTCCATATTATGTGGCTAAAAGGTGCCTAACCAGGCAACAAAAGCGAATGCACTGAGAGCATCATACCTCGTGGTGAACCGTATTACTAAAGCCAAGAAACCTTTCACAAGTGGAGAAGAACTCATTATGCATACGATCAGAATATTCACCATCAAGTTTTAGGAGAGGGCGTTGTTAAAAAAGGTTGATTCAGCGTATGGTGAGTTACATTTTCCCACCACTTAATGTTCATTTTTTTATGTTTGCCCCGTCGTGTTATTTAATGTTTACTGTAAATTTTTTTTACTGCCAGTCTGTGAAAAAAAGGCCCACATTACATTGGTCTGTGGTGCGAAAAAAGGTTGGGAATCACTGAGCTATACCAACTGAAAAAAAAATTATAATATTATAATATAATTATATTATAATAAACATTACAAATATGTTGCCTTTTCTGCTGTTCGAACTGAATTAGTATTACAATACTATGAAAAGATATAGTTTTTCACTGCATTTGACTAATTCTAAGGAGAGAAACAGATATGGTTGGATAGCTATAAGCCCGTGCTTAGTGAATAGACAAAATAAATCTTTGAATGTTGAAGGAATTCAGACATCGACTTCACACAACATTGGTTTGAAAGGCAATACAATCAAATCAATAAATGTAGATACAATACAGAAAAAAAATTGTCAACTTTAGCTAATTGTACTATGCCTTAAGTGGCATTTTTTTTTTAAACATGGAAATTTTAGCTTGATTTTATTTGTCCTTTCTCTTTTTTGACTGCACTTTCATACACATCATTTTAAAATAAATATGGTGTGTGTTTTGTTTTTGGATTTAGTTTTGTTTGTTCCCTGCTGTGTCAGTTTCTTTGTTTTAGTTCATGTCTTGTCTAATAAGGTTTCAATTTCTACTTGTTGTCATCAGCTCTTCCCTTATGTCAACTAATCAGTAGGGGTGTAACGGTACACAAAAATCTCAGTTCGGTACGTACCTCGGTTTTGAGGTCACAGTTCGGTTCATTTTCGGTACAGTAAGAAAACAAAATGCAAAATGTAAATGTGCTAGTTGTTTATTACACACCTTTGTGCTTTCAACAATAGGAACATTAGCCTATACAAAGCTAGAATTCTGCTCAAAAAGTAGTGGGTATTTAAAGATAATCCAACAACAATTTGCCTTTCAGACCCCGCATATTGTTCAGCTTTCTTTCTGAAAGAAAGAAGAAAAAAAGTCCTGTGCTAAAGAGAAAAGCAATCCCAATGACAAAGATTTTAACGTGTATTTTACAAATAAAATCCCTCAATGAATTTTTTTTTCTTGTGAACGGTTTTCAAAAGCTTTATTGGTGGATTTTCTCAAGTTAAAGCGCCACACAGAAATTAATAAATTTAATTGTGTAAGCAGGATCTGTGTATTATTCTTATTATTTAATTACAGGTGTTTTAGCTCATTTCAATTTATTTTAATTAAATGGGCTGTTATTTGTTTTATTATGTGTTTATATTTTACAAATGTGATGTAGTATTCATTTATATTGTATATTTTATGTTGTATAACTTTAGTTCCTGTTAGGGTTCGCGGAACCGGTGGGGGGATCCCAACGCAGGCAACGTGACAAACACGATGAGAGGGATAATTCTCGTTTATTTGGGTCTCTAGCTTCAAGCGAGGCAGGAGGCGGAATGTTCGTGAAGAACACTCTGGCTGCCACGTGTGTAGCTGTCAGCTGGGAGTTTGAAAGGCTGGGTTTGACAGAAGTATCCGACGAGGGGCGCGCTGATCAGGTCCTGGAAACAAAAGATATCGTGAGCCGGAGGTCAAAGCCAATAGATACACTAGGGATGCGAGAATCAACTGACGTGGAAAACAGACAAGTTGTTCGGGCGACGTGGTGGTGCGTCCGCTGGGCTTTTAAGCTGGCTGATGACGATTGCTTACAGCTGGCCGCTCCACCCGTCTGACGTTCGACCTGTAATCAGGCAAAACTCCCCTCACCTGAGGCAGGGCTCAGGAAGGAGGGACGGAGGCCCTAACAGTTCCTATGTGAATATTAGTTCCTACTTGTTTTGTTTGGTAGGAGGGTTTTGTATTGAACACGGGGCCGTGTTGGTTATTATTATAGCAGAGAAGCCAGCAGTAAATCAACAAAGACAAATCAACTGTGCCCCGATCTACCACTCAAGAGATCTGATGGACTCAAAAAGTGGGTTACGATTGCGTATTAGTTTGAAAATCGACCGGATCCACCGTATTTTTACACGAGTGACTTCCGGTCTGCCCGATCCTAGCTACCGGTAGTAGTATTCAGTGTTGTTAATCTTACTGAAATAAAGTAATTAATTATAGTTACAAATTACTTCTCACAAAAAGTAATTGCGTTAGTAACTCAATTACCTGAATGTAAGAGTAATTAGTTACTTGGCAAAGTAATTGGTGATAATTACTTTTTTTTTTTCCCTTCAAAAAAAAAAAAAAAAAAAAAAAAACATTGGCCACACTATGTGAAGTTTTTTGTGAAGGTTTTTGGTACAATTGGCCCGAGCCCAATTCTTTACCCGAATTTACCCTTTACCCTGAATCAACTGTTAAAAGTTGTTAAAATTGCTCCCATTATTGCATTTGTTCCCTTCTCTCTACTTTCGACATATGAAAGTTTTAAAACTGTTTCATCATTTAAAGATAGATTCAAGTCAAGATTTTGCCGATTTAGACGTATTTTAGATAAAAAGTTACTTAGGTTCGCTAGGAAGGTTCTCTACAACAGAGCCGTCCTAAAAAGTCTACTGCTTTAAGATGGCGGCTGTCTACTAACGCATTTAGTGCCATGCAGTGTTGTTAATTTTACTTTAAAAAAGTAATTAATTACAGTTACAAATTACTTCTCCCAAAAAGTAATTGCGTTAGTAACTCAGTTACCTGAATGTAAGAGTAATTAGTTACTTGGCAAAGTAACTAGTGATATATATATTTTTTTTTTCTCAAAAAAAAAAAAAAAAAAAAAAAAAAACACAGGTCACACAATGTGAAGCTTAAAGGGTTTGGGGGACAATTGGCCCTAACCCAATTCTTTACCCTCCGCTTAACTAGACACAAGGGTATTGCGATAACTAGCTAGTAACCTTTGCTATGTGTGGTAGTCATTTAAAGTTGTGAATCAATCGTTAAAGTTGTTAAAATTTCTCCCGTTATTGCATTAGTTCCCTTCTGTCTACTTTAAACATGTGTAAGTTTTAAAACTGTTTCATCATTTAAAGATAGATTTAAGTTAAGATTTTGCCGATTTAGGAGCATTTTAGATAAAAAAAAATTACTTAGGTTCGCTAGGAAGGATCTCTACATCAGGGCCTTCCTGAGAGGTCTACTGCTTTAAGATGGCGGCTGTTTACAAACGCATGTAGTCCTTAAAACATGTTGGCAATGCAGCAGTATCTGTCATTTGCATCTAGTTCTATAATATGATATCTACCGTGTCATGTGGGCGTAGTTTGTCGGCTATGGCTGCAGTCAGGTATTATTGGAGGCACCTAGCATCGCGGTTGCAACGGCGTCTTCCCCACTCCTGCTAAGCTCTCGTCCCCGTGAGTCCGTTTCTCTCAGACTTTTTTTTTATTCAACCAACTTAGTAACGCATAGTAACGCACGCCTTTCCCGCCTCAGTAACGGTAACGGCGTTGCCAAGATGAGAAAAGTAATTAATTAGATTACTCATTACTGAAAAAAATAACGCCGTTAGTAACGCCGTTATATTGTAACGCCGTTATTAACAACACTGGTAGTATTGACGCAGGAGGGTCGCGTCTTGCGTCAAATACTAAACTCTGCCATTCTTTTGGCGTGCGTCGTGTTGAGCTACTTCTGGGACTCGTCTAACACGCGGCCGCACTGCGACTGGTGTGCATTGGCTGATTGACTTTAACGACCGCGTTTCACTGCGTTCTCGTGGCGGCCACGTTGTCGCGCCGTTGACGTTTCAGGGTTATACTGTCCTACCGTGTTGGTCCTCAACATAGTAGAGAAGACGGAGTAAATATAATCTACACAAAGAAACTGTAACCCGATCGACTCACAGCCTGGAAAAGTAAGGGTTACATTATGTCAGAAACTCGTTCGGTACGCCTCCGTTCCGAACCGAACACCACGTACCGAAACGGTTCAATACAAATACATGTACCGTTACACCCTTACTAATCATCTTCTCTCAGTCTGTCGTATGCAGTCCAGGTGTTCCTCGTCCCGTCACTTTTTACGTGTTTAGTTTCCGTCTTTCTTCCAGTAGCTGTTCATTCATCGTTGATGTATTTCTGTGTACCTCTGTTTCCTCACTAAAAAGTTTGTATTCCCCGTGCTTTGTTGCTAATTCTTGATTCCTGGTATTTAGTTTGTAGAGTATTTTATTTTTGTAAATTTTTGATGGTTGAATATTTTTTAGTTTTCCCATCTGCATTCTTGCATCCCTGCTTCTTTGCACTTGGGCCCATTCTCTCCACTCACACCTACTTAATCCCTTTGCCAATTGTGACGAATTGGGTCTTGCCAAAAATGATCATACTGTGACACAAATCAGAGTTTATCTAGTTGTTATCATGAATGAGAGAATGTAAATGTAAGCGGGTTCGTACTCGTAATGACCCGCACATGCCACTGAAACCCATTTAAAACTTAGCCAATACAGTGCTTACAAACAAATGAGGCAACAGTCACATGTTCACTTTCACTGCACCACTATTTCCTTGCATTCCTTTAAGCACAATGCCCTAATTACTCCTCTTTTCCTGCAGGCTCAACACAGCTATATTGGACTCTGCTAGTATAAAAAGAAGTCATTCAGAACCATATGTGGGCAGGTGTGGGAGGATGATTTCCTGATTGCAGGTTACTCCTTGTCAAGCTTTGAAAGCAGCAGTTCATAATGAGGCTCAATCATATTCGGCTGGCTGATTTGTAGGGCAAAGATCAAGAGTTGGGCGGATCATGTGAGCAAGACAGTTAAGTACTCTGTATATATTGGGATTTTCTGTGCATTTTGAGGGGGTAAAGAAAATGTGGCAAGTCAGTGGTGATATACAGTGTACCACAAAACTGAGTACACCCCTCGCATTTCTGCAGATATTTAAGTATATCTTTTCATAGGACAACACTGAAAAAATGACACTTTGACACAATGAAAAGTAGTGCTTCTTATATAATGACGTGTTAATCTGTTAATTTTCTGCTCATTAGCTTGGCTAACTATTCTCACACAAACCTAATGCACACACTTCCAAAGGAAACCGCTTACACACAAACACTTCCCACATATTAATTCACATGTATGTTCCCTAATAATTCATACATTTGGGGCTGCACGTTTTTATTTTTTATTTGCTGATTGCTTACCCATGCCCACTAAAGAGTTAATTTATTTTCTCCTCGAAATAACTCAAAATATAGCCATTAATATCTAAACCCCAGGCAACAAAAGTGAGTAAAACCCTTAGAAACTACGTACATCAATCACTAAATGTCCAAATTGAGTACTGCTTCTCATTTTCCCTCCAAAATGTCATGTGACTTGTTACAGGAGTGCTGTCAGCATTGCTGCAGAGATTGAACTGGTGAGGGGTCAGCCTGTTAGTGCTCAGACCATACGCTTGCACTCTACATCAAATTGGTGTGCATGGCTGTCACCCCAGGAGGAAGCGTCTTCTGAAGATGGTACACAGAAAGCCTGCAAACAGTTTGCTGAGGACATGTCAACAAAGCACATGGATTACTGGAACCATGTCCTATGGTCTGATTAGACGGGCGGGCTTTCTTGTGTACCGTCTTCAGAAGAGGCTTCCTCCTGGGGTGACAGCCATGCCCACCAATTGGATGTAGAGTGCGGTGTATGGTCTGAGCACTAACAGGCTGACCCACCACCTCTTCAATCTCTGCAGTAATGCTGACAGCACTCCTGTAACGAGTCACATGACATTTTGGAGAGAAAATGACAAGCAGTACTCAATTTGGACATTTAGGGATGTATGTAGTTACTAAGAGGTGTACTCACTTTTGTTGCCAGGGGTTTAGACAGTAATGGCTATATTTTGAGTTATTTTGAGGGGAAAATAAATTAACTCTCTAGTGGGCATGGGTAAGCAATCAGCAAATAAAAACGTGCGGCCCCAAATGTATGAATTATTAGGGAACATACGTGTGAATTAATATGTGGGAAGTGTTTGTGTGTAAGCGGTTTCCTTTGGAAGTGTGTGTGTTAGGTTTGTGTGAGAATCGTTAGCCAAGCTAATGAGCAGTAAATTAACAGCTAAGCAGTCAGTCAACATAGCCCATCTTGGCAATGTGTCAACACGTCTGTCGTTACTTTGCCCTTGTCCTCTTAATTCTGTCTGAACAACAAGCTAAGGGAGTTTGCCAACTTACATTCACAAGGCACATTAGTTATTTAGTTGTATAACATAATGTGAATGTGAGTGTTGCAGTGCTTCCAATTATACTTTTTGCAATTGTCATTTTCGACTCAGCATAACGATGTACAATGGTGCAGTTCTGACCACAAAAAATTTTGCATTTGGAAAAAAAAAAAATCAATTCATTAACATAATTTAGTTGCCTGGTATACCAGACTCACCGCGACCGTCCGGCGGATCAAATTCCGAGGGCGGAGCAAGCCACAGCAAACAGACAGCGGAGTGGACCAATCAGCGACGGGCAGACATGACGTTGTTAAAGCGACAAGTATTTAGCGTGAGCGGAGAATGGAGAAGTTTATTCAACATGGCTAGCGCGAGCCATGTTGACTGTTGTCAATGACTTTCTATGTGTTTTTGGTCATTTAAAAGTGGTTTTACCGCAGATTGGAGCATATTCTCGGCTCTCCCGTTCGCCATCTGTGTTGTTGTAGACACGACTTTCGGCGCGCAAGAGTGACGTTACTCATTAAGAACACGTCATGCAAATAAACAAATCTGATTGGACGATTGATTTTGTACCTTGCTCGAGAGGCCGTTAATGGGCTGGGTCCCAGACTATTTCTCATAGTGTTTGAAAAATACAGGGAGAATAGTCTGGCTGTGCCAGGCGAATAATTTAGGGGTACACATACATTTTTTGGTTTGATTTCGCAAATGTGTAACAGAGGTTGTTGTTTGATACTCATTTGATGTTACCTAGTGCTCATTATTTTCCAGGGTTTCTACAGGTATCAGCAAATCTCATTTTAAAAAAGTGCCCGTGACACAAAAAAGCATGTTTATTTCATATTAACACGGTATTTTATGCTCCTGAATGAAATGGACCACTTGGATGTGTGCAGAAGCCGTCAATATATTTATTCAAATTTTTGAATATCATGCAACGAAAATGAGACTTCCAGCCACGGCCTCGGATTGAGGAAGAAGGCCAATGTGACGTTAACAGGTGACATCGTCTTCACTAAACAGCCGTACTACTGAATGCAAAAGGACTGCGTATCCAGCTGATTTTTTGGATTAATTTCTTTATTTTTCACGTCCCGCTAGCCCACTGTGGTGCAGGCTTTTGTTGCTACACCAGGGAGAGTGGTGTGAGCCTTTCCGGGTTTCATAGATCCTGTTCACCGTGAAGAATAGGCAAAACAAGTATGACAATGAAGTGACCATTGGACGGACGAGGAAGTGAGTAAGCTACGTGTTTTATATTATGTCAAATAATGGGATCATGGCACACGTTTTAATAAGGAGGTGTCTTGCATTTTGTGGGTGACAATGCTCCCTGTCCACCACGAAGGCGGGAGTGGCCACCTCCCTTGGCCAATGCTCTGGTCTACGGTTCTCGATTGTGTCGAGACGTCCACCCCCCTTGGCCCTCTTTGCGTGCCCGCCGAGAGAGCGCTAGCCTTGGCTTGGGCTCGGCCAGCCACGTGCTCCGACGTCGGCCGGTTTTTCCACCAGGAATACGCCATCTTTGGCGTTCATTCCCCAGCTGTGGCTCCGGCGTGAGTGCTCATCGCCGGGGTCGCAGCAGGGACAACGAGCCAAAACTTAGTCGCCGCCAGGGGCTGGCAAATCGGTGAAGGCTTTCACCCTCACCGCCGTGTGTGACATGAGTCGGGGTAGTTTTGTGTGATTTTTCGTTTTCGAAAGGCGAGGAAAAGACTTGGAAGAGCCGCTCGGTTCGGGTTAGCGTATAGCCTAGCTCTCACACTCCTGTTTTGTTTACACGCTTTCCTCTGTCTCAGAGTTCCCGGTGGGAAATGACAAGAGCCAGACTAACTCCGGTGGCATAAATTACCGTTTGGAAGGTTTAAGTAGTCAGTAGTTTTGACAATTATGCAGTAATTTAGCCCTGTCTTACTGAACAAATGCATTTTTAACATTTCATATTCCCTTTAGCACAACACTGTTTTTTTGTCAATTTATTTAGCAATTGGGGAAAATACTTAGATACAAAGAATATCCTGTAAAAATATTGGCGTAGAGAGAAAAAACAATGATGACATTTTATAGTATGCTATAGTCATCAGCCTCATGTTTATTGTCACATGTTTATTGTCATTCTACATCTTACTCTTCTTCCAAATATGGTTCTAACCAATTTGGATGTATGCCACAGGCTTCCTCTGGATCGACAATACCACCTGAAAGATCCACACTTGAACCAGAATCACTGAAAAACGCTTTCTGCATTTGGCTGAATTCAAAATCCACTGAAATCGCTAGTCCGCTGACAACATCATCCGGATGGAGGCGCCAAAGCGCTATAATGACAGGAGGAGCTAAACGGCAAATTAAAAAACTAATTTCATCATCTGCGCTTTGCCAAATTGTTATATATAGTCGAATCGTCTCAAAATATTATTTTAATTCCAATAATAATGATGTTTAAGATTTTTTTAAAATCGTGTCACAGGCACATGGTAATGCCACGTTCAATGCCATTTTAAACTAATTTAGTGCCCATGCCCAACTGTAGACAGTTTCACACACACAAATTGTAACTAGAATTGTCTGATAATTACTTTTTAACCGATATCCTGATATTGTCCAACTCCAAAAACCCGATCCCGATACTCGGTCGTGGACTAAACATATTATGCCTACTTGTATTGTGGTGCTCCACTGAGTACATTAATAATGATAAATGTAACAACTTCAAGGTTTTCCAATAAGCATTCTGTGAAAAATTAAAGAACGACTTCAACTGAAGTTATGGAAAAAGCCCAATATGTGCCTATATAGCACCCCTATATTTGCTGTTGAAATCAAAAGAGTGCAAAAAACTTTTTGGGATCAGGTGCAAGGTGCCAATAAGGCCCTGCTATATAACGTAGGGCTCACATAGTGCCTCTGGCTCAAAATAACAAACACAGCTTTAGTACAGAAGTATGTAAAGTAGAAGTATGTAATGAGTTTATAACTAATGATTTTGCAATAATTTATTGTTCATTTAATTTTTGCACCATGAATGCAAATGGTCTATTCACATAACAAATCCTAAGCATCTTAGTTTCGAGACATCTAATGGTCAATAAGCATAACTGCTGTGCTAAGATGTGACAAGCCCTTAAACAAAGGCAGAAGGCTTTTACATTCACTTTGAAGGCAACATGCATATTCGTCCAAAACCAATGTCGATATCATCCGATATCATTTTTAAATGTGTTCATCGGCTGATTTTATTGGGTAGCCGATAGTATCGGCTCTCTTATCCTGTAATGATCTTATCAAATGTTCTCTTATTCCCTCTCTCTTATCCAGTAATGATCTTATGTTCTTATCCCGGCTACCCGATAATATCAGACAATGGTAACAAATAATTCTAAAAAGTTTTTTTTTTTTTTTTTTTTTTAAAACGGTCAAGTTAACATAATTTTAATGCCTCGAACATTTAGTTTAATGCTTTTTGACAAAATCCATTTAATCACTTTTAATGATTTTTAATGACCTGCATGAACCCTGTTTTCCTGACAGTGCCCGGGCACAGTATTGCCTGCAGGCCACAACTTGTTCCGTCCACGCCTCTCAATCTCTCTTATAACGTTTATGAAGTCTGTAAATAAAAGGTAAAGTACAGTAGGCAATACTTTTATTTTGAGGTACATATATTATGTGTGCATTTTGCAAAGTCGGAGATAAAATATGTGTGCTTTGTGACTTTCATTCTATTTTAAAACAAATAATGTCAACAGCAATAATTATGGTTTTCTTGTTAGAAATATTTACACTTCAAAATCATGTTTGGCTGTGTATCGCTTTGCACAAAAAGCAGCTTTGCCTGATCAGCATTGCATGAGCCAGAACCACCCCATCACATTAGCTAAATGTTTATTTTTTTATTTTTTTATTTTTAAAATAAGATATTTAAAAGCCTGATATATGCTTGATCCATCCACATGTATGTAATAAAGACACAAGTTACTTTTTTAAGCTGCAAAAGAAATTACCAATATAAAAGATCACTTTTGATATGATTGGATAATTGCAAAAAGATTGACCATTTAAGCAATCACTCAAATGCTTTACACGTGAAAGATTTGAGTCGGTGGCTTATTAAGATGCATCAAAAGCTCTAAATATTCAACCTTGGCCTGACAGTTTGGACAGTCAACGGAGACGCATACCTGTGTGTGTTTATCTTTATGTAGGAAAGAGAGAATACAAATGAGTAACCAAGGGAAATACAAAGCAGAAAGTCATGCTGGAGGTGAATAAACATGACAATGACTTGTTCAATCAATTTACCTCAAGGGCTAATGAGTGCTAAAAAACAAAAAAACCTCAATCCACACCACAAAGAAAAATCAAACAAAAGAGAAGGCTAATCATTAAAGAAAGTGCATTTTAGTCATTGTTCATTCATAGCAAGGTGGGCTTTGGTGTGTTTTTCCAAATTAACTGCTCAAATGCAAACACAAATGGAGATTGAGTGAATGGTTCCCTCCAGGCTCCATTCACTAGAACAAGCTATAGCTCGAGTTGAATCCTAATTGATGGATAGTGGGGTGATGACTCACTGGGCCTATTTTTAGTAGCAGAATTAAGAACTATGTTTCTCTCTGTGTCATAATTATAAGGCAGTTGTTGAGTTGTTGAGACATTCTCTGTCCCTCACTGCGAATTAACACCAACCTGTATTCCTATGGAGGATCGAGGTGTCTTCAGGTACTCCTCAGCCTTAGAAACAAGGATGGCCTTGTCACATGTAAGTACTGAGCTGTGGCTGTCTGTCGACGGGTGTCTTTTTCCAGCCATGACCCCTGCTGCTTCCATGGCTATAGTCACGGCCTTGGCGCTATCCAGGCTGTCGACTGAGTTATAGAGGGCCCTGCCGGGGCTCAGGCCCAGGGTTAGGCCATCAGGGCCCCACATCCCGCCGTGGAGGTGTCGCCCCTCGTGGTAGGCATCCTGGGTGGACTCTGTGCTGCTTTGGGCTGTGATGGAAATGAGGGGTTTGGAAGTCGTTCGGGGTGGGACGGGTGGAGGGGGCTTCTTGTAGCTTGGTGTGTAGGTGATGGCTGCAAAAGGAGATACAAAGTCATTGCATGTTGTATTGTATGTAAATGCAGCACCACTGAGCAAATTTACAATCCCTCCTAGGCTATCTATCATATAGATTCCCAACCACTGTGATTCAAGCGACCTTAAGGTGTGCCACACAAAATGATCCAAACCCTCAAAGGGAACCTGGGACTTAAAGACTTGTATGCTGTAATAAGTCACAATTGTTCTCTTTTACTAAAATATGTTATTACAAACACATAAAATATTGCCTGATTTATTGATGTTTTGACCTACGGAGGGCGCCATGTTTTATGAACGCAATGGACGCTCGGGGTCACTAGATTAACACTTGCGGTATCCTGCAATTTGTTCTACGCGGTGAGACGTCCAACACATGCGCATGTTGGTTAAAAGCAGCGAGTACTTAAGATTTGTGTTTTTATTGAGTCTTTTATTACCTTTACATTGCCTCAAAATACTTTTTGCAATTGTTTCCCTCTCATATCTTTAAGCATTGTTTTCTTGTGGTAGCTTTAAAGCAGATTGTTGATCTGTTGACCACATTAGTCATGTAGCGTATTTAAACCACCCTTTTTAGATATTACTACGTTTAAGTATTTTCTTAAGGCATTTTTATGACGCTCTGCCTGTATGCATTTAAACAAAACGAGCTGATGGACAGAATTTCTAGGCGCAGCTGAAGCGTTGAGGGTGTCCATTTTGGTGGCCTCAGCATTGCATCTCTGCTGTTTCCAGATGATGTGGTGCTGTTGGCTTCATCAAGCCGCGACCTCCAACTCTCACTGGAGCGGTTCACAGCCGAGTGTGAAGCGGTTGGGATTAAGATCAGCACCTCCAAATCCGAGAGCATGGTCCTCAGCCGCAAAAGGGTGGCGTGCCCTCTCCGGGTTGGGGATGAGATCCTGCCCCAAGTGGAGGAGTTCAAGTATCTTGGGGTCTTGTTTACGAGTGAGGGTAGGAGGGAGTGGGAGATTGACAGGCGGATCGGTGCAGCTTCTACAGTGATGCGGACTCTGCACCGGTCCGTTGTGATGAAGAAGGAGCTGAGCCAAAAGGCGAAGCTCTTGATTTACCGGTCGATCTACGTTCCTACCCTCACCTATGGTCACGAGCTGTGGGTCGTGACCGAAAAAACAAAATCCTGGATACATGCGGCCGAATTGAGTTTCCTCCGCAGGGTGTCCGGGCTCTCCCTTAGAGATAGGGTGAGAAGTCATCCGGGAGGGACTCGGTGTCGGAACGCAACTCCTCTGCGTTGAGAGGAGCCAGCTGAGGTGGCTCGGGCATCTGGTTCGGATGCTTCCTGGACACCTCCCAGGAGAGGTGTTTCGGGCATGTCCCACCGGCGGGAGGCCCCGGGGACGACCCAGGACACGCTGGAGAGACTCTCGTCTGGCCTGGGAACGCCTTGGGATCCCGCCGGAGGTGCTGGTTGAAGTGGCTGGGGAGAGGGAAGTCTGGGCTTCCCTGCTAAAGCTGCTGCTCCCGCGACCCGACCCCGGATAGATAATGGATGGATGGATGGATTAAAGCGCACGGTAGTACTTTGGGTGTCAAATTCACCTCTTGCACGATGTTTCGCCGGTGTAGCAAATTTTGGCAAAACACCCGTTTTGTCATACTCTCATCTCATCTTATCCCATCCTTCCTGTTAATTTTGTTTTTGCTGCTCGTTTTATAAAATATCGACAATGCTGTCATGCTAAATAATGTTCCTCTTGGGTTCAAATTGAAAGGGTTGAACAGATGACATGTTTATGTCCCTAGAGTAATACCCTGGAAGCCCAGCAGCGTAACCCAGTGACGTCACCGCCCTGCCATGTCAACAACAATGGCGACCTACTAGTTAGACTAATTTTACAAATTGTATGAAAACAAAAACATCGAGGGGTTTTAATATCAAATTATTTTAACTCATAATAACGTTGATTTTTTAAGAACTACAAGTCTTTCTATCTGTGGATCCCTTTAAATGAAACAGAAAATTTACTCAATTACTACAAATGATCTTTGTTAATCTTTTCCAGCTATGTATATTGAAAAGCAAACCAAGTACTTTTCATCAAATTGGGAGAACGGAAAATTACCCTACACAACCACCTGTTTCCATTTGTCTCCTGTCCACAATCCAACCATACAGCCGACATTAACACTTTTTCTGGATTGGCGAAATATATTATGGGAGACAATTGCTCTTCTCATAGGTATTGTTTCTAGATACATTGATGACACTACAGAATAATAATTATGCATTGGATATATACGTAGTGCTTTTTTGGACGCTCAAAAGCGCTTAGCATTGCATTATTCTTTCATTCCGCACTCGATGGTGGTAAGATGCTACTGTAGCCACAGATGCCCTCGGACAGTCTGACAGATGCGATGCAGCCAATCCGCGCCGTCGGCCCTTCCCACCACCATCAACCACTCGTTCTCACACTACCTTCACACAGGCAAAGGGTGGGAAATATCTTGCCCAAAGATACAACAACAATGGGCACAGGTTGCACATGGAATCGAAACCCCGAGCCTTCACTCAGTGGAGGACTCACATAACCAACCACTCAACCACAGTTGCCCTGAATATAGTTTAGAATACAGTGGATAACTTATGATGCTACATTTGAACATGCTACGAAATGTTACTAAAAGTTTCTGGTAGTGTAAAAATGGTGTCAGGGAGTTAATTTTTTAAAATTAAAAAATGCATTGATATTTCAAGACAATTGTATGAATAAACTCACAAACTTTCACTTCAAGGTTTTCAAGTTGTATTTGAACATGTAAGGAGACTCATACGGGAAAAAAAAGCTAAATGACACAAAATGCGATGTCCCGACTGGCAGGGAAATGAACATAATGAGTCAGAAGTCTGTCCATTTGAAAAAGTAAAGGTTGTGAAGACCTTTTGAATGGCAACATGTCTGTTTTATACATTTTTATTAAATTTCTGATTTTATGCTCTCCAATTTCTGCTAATTTGAAGGATAAAAAAAGCAATTACCTTACGGATACAAACTATGGCGGAAAACACTCAGGTGACTTGAAGTCCCGCTCTAAGACCCCCAATTTGGCCAAATTTCAAAAAGCTTAAAATGTCAATTTTCTGAGGGAAGAAAAATTTTGAACAGGAGGGCAAAAAATTTAAATAGCAAAACCCTATCTGTAGGTGAGCGCACGCGAGAGCAGAATTACAGACGCCATGACTTTATCGAGATATTATCGCGTACTTACCTTGTTTCGATCAAAAAACTCCATGTAGCGTGCATCTCCGCGTGTCAAGACCCAGCTGTGAAGGGCCATAGCTGTTTTTTTGGGGGGATTTTATGGGTGAAACATGGTAATATAACAAGGGTCGCGATGAAGAAATCGCAGACATCGAGGAGTGGTCGAGATGTTCTTTTTCATACATTTGCCCTTTTAAACGTTTGTTTTCCATTTTTCTTTGTTTGGATCAATTTTTTATCATCTAACATATCGGAGAAAATGTGACAGTAGCAAAAAACAACAACAATTAAGCGATAGTTATGAGGTACTTTAGATACCCTTGACTGATTTTTTTATCATTGTGACGTCATTTGTTTAAAAGTTTAAAATATGCGAGTGAATAATTTTTTAAAGTTTTTTTTTTTTTTTTTTTAAAACGAAATATTAGACAACAATTAAAGATTCTAAGCTAAAAATGACAAACATTTTGAATAATAAATATAATGAATTACCTTCGTTTTATGGCTTGGGTTTAAACAAAAGCAGTTGCGTGACATCTGTAAACGGGGGTTTCCAGGGTAAAACGGACAAATTGAAAATGGTTGGGGTGCTTAATGCGCCATGAATCTGCTATGGCAGCATACAGATACAGTGCCTTGCAAAAGTATTCGGCCCCCTTGAACCTTGCAACCTTTCGCCACATTTCAGGCTTCAAACATAAAGATATGAAATTTAATTTTTTTGTCAAGAATCAACAACAAGTGGGACACAATCGTGAAATGGAACAGCATTTATTGGATAATTTAAACTTTTTTAACAAATAAAAAACTGAAAAGTGGGGCGTGCAATATTATTCGGCCCCTTAAGTTTCAGTGCAGCAAACTCACTCCAGAAGTTCAGTGAGGATCTCTGAATGATCCAATGTTGTCCTAAATGACTGATGATGATAAATAGAATCCACCTGTGTGTAATCAAGTCTCCGTATAAATGCACCTGCTCTGTGATAGTCTCAGGGTTCTGTTTAAAGTGCAGAGAGCATTATGAAAACCAAGGAACACACCAGGCAGGTCCGAGATACTGTTGTGGAGAAGTTTAAAGCCGGATTTGGATACAAAAAGATTTCCCAAGCTTTAAACATCTCAAGGAGCACTGTGCAAGCCATCATATTGAAATGGAAGGAGCATCAGACCACTGCAAATCTACCTAGACCCGGCCGTCCTTCCAAACTTTCTTCTCAAACAAGGAGAAAACTGATCAGAGATGCAGCCAAGAGGCCCATGATCACTCTGGATGAACTGCAGAGATCTACAGCTGAGGTGGGAGAGTCTGTCCATAGGACAACAATCAGTCGTACACTGCACAAATCTGGCCTTTATGGAAGAGTGGCAAGAAGAAAGCCATTTCTCAAAGATATCCATAAAAAGTCTCGTTTAAAGTTTGCCACAAGCCACCTGGGAGACACACCAAACATGTGGAAGAGGTGCTCTGGTCAGATGTAACCAAAATTGAACTTTTTGGCCATAATGCAAAACGATATGTTTGGCGTAAAAGCTACACAGCTCATCACCCTGAACACACCATCCCCACTGTCAAACATGGTGGTGGCAGCATCATGGTTTGGGCCTGCTTTTCTTCAGCAGGGACAGGGAAGATGGTTAAAATTGACGGGAAGATGGATGCAGCCAAATGCAGGAACATTCTGGAAGAAAACCTGTTGGTATCTGCACAAGACCTGAGACTGGGACGGAGATTTATCTTCCAACAGGACAATGATCCAAAACATAAAGCCAAATCTACAATGGAATGGTTCAAAAATAAACGTATCCAGGTGTTAGAATGGCCAAGTCAAAGTCCAGACCTGAATCCAATCGAGAATCTGTGGAAAGAGCTGAAGACTGCTGTTCACAAACATTCTCCATCCAACCTCACTGAGCTCGAGCTGTTTTGCAAGGAAGAATGGGCAAGAATGTCAGTCTCTCGATGTGCAAAACTGATAGAAACATACCCCAAGCGACTTGCAGCTGTAATTGGAGCAAAAGGTGGCGCTACAAAGTATTAACGCAAGGGGGCCGAATAATATTGCACGCCCCACTTTTCAGTTTTTTATTTGTTAAAAAAGTTTAAATTATCCAATAAATGTTGTTCCACTTCACGATTGTGTCCCACTTGTTGTTGATTCTTGACAAAAAAATAAAATTTTATATCTTTCTGTTTAAAGCCTGAAATGCGGCGAAAGGTTGCAAGGTTCAAGGGGGCCGAATACTTTTGCAAGGCACTGTATATTGATCTGTCAAACACAACAGTTGTTTTGTCTCAAAATACAGCAGTTTCTTTTGAAGAGGAGTGCAAGAGCAGAAAACTGCTTTTTCAGTCTTGTCTGTGTTTTCCGCCTTATCTTTCAATTATATTTGGAGTTTTGGAAAATTCCAAAATAGCACTATGTGGAGAGACGAAAATGGAAATTCCCCACTTATCATTTAGAATGCTGTATAGTGGATGGTGTTCAGTGATTCTGAACACAACCTTTATTAAAATGCAGCCACAAAAAAATCGACACCACTTAAACAATTTGGGCTCAATTTTTTTTTTTTTAAATTAAGAAATAGCAAAAGTGTTCCTTGACCAACAATATAATAAATGCATGTCCTTCGCTAGCTGCCTGCTAGTAATGCCCTCATATTTAGCAAGAAAAATCCCAAATTTTACCATTGATTATAATATAAGGTATTGTTATCCAACACGTTGTCACCGATGCACAGAATGAATTTTTCCTCAGCAACCACGTGGACACAAGTGTGTGCAAACACAGCTGCTACTGATGTCAATAATTAGGGCTCTGTACAAGCATGCTAGAAAAGCTTCATTTGCTGTGTGTAATCAGCAACACCTGTGTTTTCCTAGGACTTAATTCGAGTGTTGTGAGGAGGCGATGTAGGGGAGTCGTTCAACACTACAGTAAAATGACTATTTGATTTCATAACACCATGTAACACATATTTTGTTCCCAGGTCCTAATAGGTATTTCATAGTTTGTTTCGTCGCATTGACACATAAAAACACTTGTGTTTCCCCAAAAGTTTGGGTTTGAAATTCACATAGACTTCATAACTGTATTGACCTGACACTTCGTCATACTTTGCGTCACGGCCCATAGATGGCCGAGCTTCAATTAGTAATAGTCAGCCAAAGAAGGCACACGCTCATATCCAAGCCCAATTTAAGCTTGGATTTTTGAAGAACTACGAAAGCTGTACCGCATATAAACAGGAAGGATTGTCTCAGAGTGATTTGTTCGATTCAAGGTAAATATTATATTTTTCGTACCATGCATGCATTTTAAAATGTGAAAAAAAAAATCATTGGGAGAAGGGGAACCGCAACGGCGTTGGCGTCATTCTTCAACATATATACGTAAAATAGATGCGTAACTGCCTGTTTGTTATCCTATTTTAACAAAGAATCGAGACCGTTTCACGTCCATATCTATAAAGAATTCAGTGAATGAAGCATTTATTCGCAAGAATTTACTTCTTTGTTTACACATGGAGGCGGCTAATTTTTGTACCTGACTAGGCTCATTGTCCGCAATATTTACGCAGAATAAATGCTACCTCCACGGTTTCTTTTGCTTTTGACCAAGATTCGAGAATGTTTTACGTCCATGTCCATAAAGAATTCAGGGATTTACGCATTTATTCACAAGAATCTCAACGTAAAAATCTCTTTGCTGTGGACTTTAGGTAAGGCGGCGCCAAGGTGAACTCAAAGACGAGCTGCACATTCGCCATGTGTAACCCTAACCTAAAGAATTCAGGGATTTAAGCATTTATTCACAAGAATTTCAATGTAAAAACCTCATTGTTTTGCTACGGCGGCCATGTTGGATTTTGTATCTCTGGATTTTATTTTAGAAAAGCTTTTACGGGTTTTATATATTATGCAATATTTCAATCTAATAACTTTCAGTGAAACACTATGGTCCTACAGCAAGCCCTTCGCCGACCGCAACAAGCAGATCTTCGTCTACTTTGACCCCGTGCACCTTTGGAAGAACATCTACAGCAGCTTCCACAGCAACGGCTGTATGGTGCTGCCCAGGTGTCCTGGGGCTGAAATAAGTGGCCAGCATTATTCACTTTATAAAAAAGATGAATCAGAACATCTATCTTTCTAAAACAAACATGTTTTTGAGAACCCTGAGAGGATGAGGGCGGCCTGATTCTCGAGCCAGGATTCTCTCAAGGCCGGCTACAAGTTGACCCAGAGGGTGCTGGCCGCGCTCTTCGATCGAGAAGTGGAGCGTCGGGCTCATCATGGCGGTCGTCAACCCCAACACGGTCGCACGGGCAAGGAGGAACACAGGAAGACACAGAGCCGACATCCTGGAGATGTTCCAGAGGACAAGGGAGACTCGGAGACGGGCTGGGCGGTCCTCAAGCGGCCATCTCTCCCCATGGCCCACACGGCAACCTTCGGAATGTCGCTGTGGTACTCCTTGTTGTGCAGGAAGCTCAAGAGCACCTGCTGGAGTTCCTGGTGGTCCCTCTTCAACTGTTTTGTTGCCAACTTCTCCAAGGATGTGACTTCAGAAGCGAGGAAGAACAAGGCCTTAGAGTGGCCGGCCGGCAGGAAAAGGAGCAGAGTCGAGGAGGGCAGAAAGGAGACGGCGAGGAACAGGGACTTGTACAAGGTGAGGTGACTAGTGATGGGATTTTCGTGATCCGGTTCATTTGGATCGGCTCAGTGAAAAGAGCCGGCCCTCTTGGCTCTCAAACGGCTCTTTTAACTTTAGCTTTTCTTATAAAAATTTATGACAAATTTAGCATATATTTTGATAAATTATTTGGTGAACAAAATATTGCACTCTACAGACTGCAAATAGCAACAATTATCAAGCAAAGAAAGGGTTTTTTTTACTTATTTTATTGAACATTAAAAAGGCTCCAAACAATAAACAAGCAACAAAATCAATGTCATATTTGTTTGAGTTCTCAGTTCTTTTTCCTGTATTCAGCACCTGATTGAGCCAGATGGGCGTGGTAATGCGACACACCTGTGCTGGATTAGGAAAGCTCAATATTTAAGGAAACCTGTCACCATCTGCAAGTGTCGGACTATTACATGCCTACCTCTTTGCTTACCGCTGTGTGCATCGTCTTGAGTTCTACTTGCCATTTACGGTTGTATTCTTTGTTATCACGTTGTTGTAGTGCTAGTGTTTTTGTTGGACTTTGCCATCACTGGTTTTCACCTTTTTCCAGCCTTGTGGCTTCTCCTTAGTTTTCTTGCCGACTAGGTTCATGCCATTTTTATTTTGTATTTTGTCTCGCGTGTTCTGGCGTGCTCCCTTAGTTCTCGTTTTGTAATAAATACAACAAACTTCAACTTCTGTGTTGGATCCATATTTAATGTCTTGCCTTATTATAACAATTAAACTTCAACCAACAACAATGAAACCTGCTGCATCATAACAAAAATACTGAGTAGTAACTGCAACAGCAGCAGCGAACAAAACAAACATAAGCTCCTCCTTGCTTTATTTTAAATTTCCATTCCAGAAAACTAAATACTTCAACTTGGACATGCTGATCCGGCTCCTTCTCTCAGTAATTTGTCCAGCCTTTTAGCTAAATCCAGATTTTTTTTCTCATGGAACCTGCAGATGCATGTGTTGACTTCATTTAATTTTTTTTTTTTTTTTCAGATTTCTAAATTAGTCTCAAATTAATGAAATTCTAAGTGTACCAAACGTTATACATTAGGCTATAAGAGGTTAAGTTTGCAGACACGGCATTCTGCCCTATTGTCATGTGACTTTAACCCAGTGCTTCTCAATTATTTTCTGTCACGCCCCCCCAAGGAAGACGTAAATGTTTCGCGCCCCCCCAAACTCTCTGCCGCCACTGTAAATAGTATCATTTGTCTATAAAATTACTATTATAAATACGCATCTGCCTAACATTGTGTCCTTTTTTTTCTAATAAAGAAAAAAAGTAACATAGATCAACTTATAATAAAGTATAACTTTATTAACATTGTTTTGTTTGTAACAGAGAATACTTGACGTGCATCAATTTGCCTGAATTAAAAAAAAAAAATTCACATCCAAACTAAAAAATACACTCAAGGTACATTTTTGACCATTTGATACAGAAAAATAAAATGTAATAAAATCAGTAAATAATACCAAATTAAAATTGATTAGAAACATTCACTCACGAGGACAATATGCCAAAAAATTTGACCAAAAAAACAAATCTGAATAAAAGGGGGAAAAAAGTGTCCTTAGACAGGACAGTTTTTATTTTTGCTGCTCACAGTATTTGCCTCCTTTGCAATGGTGTGGAGTTATTTTGCAATTAGCATGCTAACAATGCTCACTGGCTTACTGATATAACACTGACAAAGCAGGACGATTGTTGGAAATATTCGACACGTTTTCACTGAAAAAATCAAGCGGCTTAACAATGAGATTGGGGTCTAATGTCTTTAAGTGGCGTCTTATTGATTTGGCTTCTTGCTGTCTGCTATAATTATTTTTAGACACAGTAAACAGTGGTCTTTCATCATCACCCACTGTATTAAAAGTCAAAGCTAAAACGCAAACGGCACGAAAAAAGCGCATTCACGGCGGCCGAGGTAGAACCGTAGGTGAGGGCAGTCGTCGTGACGATCCCAAGCCGAAAATGGCACTTCTCGGGCGGCGACGTGAGAACCGGACAAGACAGTGGGTTGCTGCATGAGTGAGTCCGGTCGGAAAACGGCTTTCGAAAACTGCGGTGGGACACTGCTCTTCATATCTGTTGTCTGTGTGTGCTGAGTGCTCTTCCTTAGTTCAAAAATACTGCGCGCACTCTGAAAATGAGAGCACCACTGCCACCTACTGAGTGGATGTGCAAGTACACTTTATTCCAGTACGGCAAAAAACCCCCCCCAAAAAAACATGTTCCCCGAGGTCACATGCGCCCCCCCTGGCATTGCTCTGCGCCCCCCCAGGGGGGCGCGCCCCACTATTTGAGAAGTACTGCTTTAACCAATTAAAATCTCCAAATGTTACTGTGTTTTCTGCTCATCTTGAAGGCCTACAAACCGCGTTCGTGTGTCCTTTCCTAGATAGATAGATAGATTGATAGATAGAGAGAAGGGAAAACGACCGAGCCGGCTCTCAAGGGAGGGTGCCAGCTCTCATCGTTCACTTCAAAGAGCCGGCTCTTTGTACCGGCTCGTTCGCGACCGACACATCACTAGAGGTGACAGGCATAGAAAAGGGCTATGTGATTGTTGAAAGACAGGCTCATATCCTGGTAACACCACATCGATTATTTGCACTGCCTGAATTATAGGACTATCTCATACGCATTTTATAGTTATGTTTATTTAGATTTCATACTTACACGTCACTTTTGAGATTTTAACTTATCCTGCACTGTAAAGGGATGCTCCACAATTTCATTGTATAATTGTATAATGATAATAAGGGGCTATTCAATTCTATAATAAATTGTGATTGTATATAGAATTTATTAATAATCTATTTACATATTATCTATAATTGATTCTGCATGTTTTCCTCAAGTATTAAGTTTCTGATGTTAAATTGAGTGATTTATTAGCTATTGAAAACTTGCAGTAAAGAAAAAAAATTAAGTTGCTATTTTGGTCAAAAACTTATTTGTTAAATATTGTTATTCATCCTGAAAATATAGGTGATTATTTTCTGCATTTGGAGAGTTTGGTGCATCGAGTGTAAAATCTGAGAATTTTAAAGCCTTTTTTAAGTTTTGTTATACTTATATAAAAAAATAATTAATCGGGATTTTATAAGGGAGCGACTTTGAATGTTTTAAATGTCGCTGCTCATGGAGACTCATACATGGCTAATGTAGGTGCCTGTTTTGGTTTTAGGTCGGTAGCAGCTTTGGTTTTGAAACTAGGCCCCCTACTGATCGGCCCCATTTCCCGTGTCATGTCAATGGGTTATGAAGTCTATGAAATATTCTCCACTTCTCTTTAGTGTTGTACTTTCTAATGCATATATATTTATATGTACATTTTCCTCCTTATGTTATAGACTTGGGCCATGTCTACACCTAGCGTTTTTTTTTTTTTTTTAGGATCCTGCCCTAATATGTCGTGAAAAAATAATTACGTCCACACCAGCATGTTTGTAGAAAAAAAAAAACTTCCACAGCCAACTGCATTCATTCATTTTTAAGTACATTCATAACAATGCGCGAAAAATAATTGTCCATAATATCCCCAACCTTCGCATGTGTTAAGACCTGCGGTATGAACCTAGCCCAATTTACTTCAAATGTAAACATTGCTCTCATGTGTGACGTACAGACAAAGTTTGTCACAGTCAGTGACGTTTCCACAGTTAAATCTTCGGTTATCAGTGTACACATGATGGGGCCACAAACGCAGAATTCGCACATCTTCACTTTGGGCGCAGTTTGCAAGAACATAAGCCCCCCCCTGATGGCCGAAAAGTGTCATTGCATGTATTTGACTTTTCTATATACAGTATATATGTATATATAAGTTGTAAAGCAATAAAACTGCAACAAAAATGAATGAAATGAACAAAAAACATTTTTATAATGGGTCCAAATTATTATTAGAGCACCTTAGACAATCATTTGCTTTGCAAATAATTTAAAATATATAGGCTATATATTAGAGAAAAAATGTTTTTAAAAATGATTTTTTTCTTTGATTAAAAAAAAATTTTTTTTTGATTGTAGCAACTTTTTTGGGGATTGAATGATTTAGACAGAAATTTCCTAATCATAATATGGCCCAAACACAAAAAGGATTGCTTCAATCAAAGAAATCTTTTTCAATGAAAATTTAAGTGTTCAAATGCAAATTTTTCAATTTCAGATATTTTTTCGCATTCAAAAACTTTTCTATGATTGAAATTTTTCTTTTTTTTAATTGAAGTGATTTTTCTTTTTGAAAATCTATATTTTTCTGAAGCAGCTTATTTTTTGATTCAATAATAAAGAGAACAATTTCCTAGCCAAAATGTGGCCCAAACACAAATCAATATTACTTCAATCAAAAAGTTGCTTCAATCAAAAAAAAATTGACTTCAATCAAAAAAAAAAAAAAAAAAAAAAAAAAAAAAAAAAAAAATCAAAGAAAAATTTCTTGCATTTTTTGAGTTTCAAATTCATTTATTGCATTCAAACACATTTTTTTTTGATTGAAGCTACTTTTTTTGGTTGAAAATATATATTTTGATCAAAGCAACTTTTCTTTTTCTTTTTTTTTTGAAGCAACTTTTTTTTGATTGAATAATAAAGACAAAATCTACCTCCGTATGGGTCCGCCCAGGAGATACAATTTTTGACTGGGGTAACTACATTCGCACGACACCGGCGGGCGTACCAAATTCAATGGAAAAGCGAAAAGTATTCCCTAAACAGCCTGATTTAGAATTCCCCTCAAGAATGATGGGAAACAAAAAACGCTCATTGTCAATTTATTATTTTTAATATTCTTGCAAGTTAATTTTATTGCTGACACTACATTTTGGGGTCATCAACATGTTGTGCCCCCCCTGCCCCAAAATTAAAATTCCGCCTATGTTCAAGAACCCTCGTTTAACTGTGCGTGTGTGTGTGTGGATGATAGGCCAAACCGACGAAAAAGTTCTTTTTGCCAAATACCCTGCTATGTGTAGACACGGCCTTAGTTTGACCAGAAACACAAAGGAATGACATTTAACATAAATATTTCTTGCATAACTAGGACGTAAAATCGGAAATTTTGAATTTAGCTTTTAATTTTGGCAAAACCAAACATTTACCTTTTTTAGTGGCACTTTGTCATTTAGTTTGGACCCAAGCAACACAAACAAACAATACAAGACAGCAAAAGGTTTCATCAAAGAACAATATACTGGACAAACAAGCCAAATATGTAAATGAATGACGATGGATCTGCAGAGGAACATGTAGGATTCCTTCCAAAAGTGCATAAAGGAGGAGAGAGAGGACGTAATAAGACTCCAGGGAAATAACTTCTTTGGGAAAAATTTGTAGTTTGAATAACATAAAAAGTTCAGTAACACTGGTCCTGAAACTTTTTGACACACGTCACTACACCTCTTAGAACACTTTTGTACTTTTCTGTATTCCCATGAGATGAACGCAGAACGCCCTGCTTCTTCAAAGATGCCAGGTTAGTGGCTCGCTCTCGGGTGCTTTCTTTGGGCGACCAGCTACTGGAAAGCCAGATTTCTTGTAGGCTTGTTATAAAACAGTTGGATAACTTATGAACTGGGATTTCTCAGGTCATAAACATATCAAACAGTAGCTGCATTTGAATGTGTTTCAAAGTTTAGAGTATACACTTGTTTCTTAAGTGTGTGGGGAAAAAAAAACATAAAATAATTAATTGCATGCCTCTTTCTCTTTTCACCACACATATATTCTGGAGGGACATGGAATGGAATACTCAACTTTATAGTACTTGAAATACAATACAGTGGTACATTTACACACAAATTTATAATTCATTCTAAATTCATTCCAGGACCTGGTTTGTAAATCGAAATGGTCCTATGTCAAAGCAGGATTTTCCCATGAAAATACATTATAATTCGATTAATTCGTTCCACAGCCCAAAAACCTACTCTAAATCCTTAATACCGTATTGGCCCGAATAAAGACGGTGTTTTTTGCATTGAAATAAGACTGAAAAAGAGGGGGTCGTCTTATATTCGCGGCCTAAACATTATACCCATTCACGACGCTGGATGGCGCCAGATATCATTGAAGCAATGTTCTGTCATGACAGCTCTCAGCTACTCTCCCCATTCACGACGCTAGATGGCGCCAGATATCATTGAAGCGATGTTCTTTCATGACAGATCTCAGCTAGTCTCAAGTTTAACCAGTTTGCATTGTTTTCTTGCAATGTTTTTCCTTATTCAAATTTGTTTCAAGACTACAGTTACAGTTAGACTTCACTTTGATGGTTAATGCAGTTATTGCAATTTTGTTGTTTTATCAAAATAGATTGGTTTATTTACATTTCAAAAACCAGAAGCCATTCATTTACGAATGTGATTGCACTCTAGTTTACATATTTAAATGTTCAGATATTAAGATTTGAATGAGGCAAAATAACATGCTTTTTCTCTCAAATATATTGTTATAGTCATTTGTTTCGGATGTACTGTAATTATTTTCTGTATAAAAATTAATTTGGTGTTCAAAAAGTCTTTTTTTCAAACTTGAGTCTTGAAAAAGAGGGGGTCGTCTTATAATCAGGGCCGTCTTATATTCGGGCCAATACGGTAAATACTGCTTGTACCAATACAAATAGCAAGTACACATAGCAAAACAAAAAAATATAAATACAAATCGGAAAAATAATATAATATTGATAAAAATTTATGTAACGAATTGGGTTCTAATGTGGCGGTTGTGTTTTGTATGCTGTTCCTGAACCGTATGACTGACGACAGAGTGACAGAGGTGCGGAAGAGTTGCTGTCAGCTACTGTCGTGTTGCATAAGTTCTGAAAAAAAATGATTGAAAACCTGACTATGCTGGCGACTTCCTTGTCGATGTTAAAACAATAATAATTTTATAAAGACTGGCAAATGGAGGTCGGAGGAGGACCATCGAGATCATAGACCTATTCCGGCCATACTGTCGAGCCAGCTCACTGACGCGCACACCACGCTCATGTTTTTCCATCGCTTCCATCTTAATTTCAATGCTAAGCATCACCTTTTTCACCACCTGCACTAACCTTCTTAGGACTCGTGTTGATTTCGCTCACAAGAAAAACCACCGTGCTTGTCTTTCGTCTTGCGGGCAAGCGATGGAACTGCATCGCTGTCATAAATCGTCGTAATCCAAGCATGTTGTCACATGTCGAGACAAATGATGAGTCCAATTTTACGTCTGATGTCGAACGGATCGTATGTCAATGCGATCATATGTTGTGGTACAACTGTACCAGGGATCGCGTTAACCGAATATTTTCCGTCGTTGACCGGTTTTTTAAAACGGTGACGGAAAAAACTAGTCCGTCCGTCATTTTGACAGGTTGCAATTCACACCCCAGACCACAGGGTGGCGAGTGGACATATTAATTAGCTATTGTCTCTCTTAATGCATGATGTCGTTGGCTATTCTGTCAGAATATTGTAGCGTCACCGGGGTCTGGCGGCAGCACCGTGATTGACACATCAACGCGAGGTTCTTATTGGTGCACCCGGTGTGCCAGCGCGTCATCCAATTGGTGGACTAGATTGCCGCCTGTGTATAGACAAGTTTCCGAGGTACTTCCGGTTTACTTCCTTATGTCTTCCTTCCCCTTCCGTTTCCGCCTATTTACCATTGAAGTCAATGGCGGTGGAATTGAAGTTGGAAGGTCTTTATACAAGATCCTGGGAATGTTATTTTGATGTAGGCGGGTGGAGAACCAAGCCAAGGCCTCCATGCTTCGTACCATGTCGATTTCCAAACCATGGGTGCTCGTACTCGTCATACAGGAGGGAGGGAAGGAGATGTACAAAACTGACAGGTCCTGCAGTCATGCCCCCGCTGTTATGGAAGGTAATGTGCTCTAAAAATACGAAACCTAAAATCTGGCGCATGAAACGACTTGTTGCCTTGGCTATTGATATTACGATGATGATTGTAATTACAAAGTTTAATCATTTTTACAACAACTAGCTTCTGCTACTGCTGCTAGCCGCCTGTTGCTAATCGTGTTTGAATGCACCGCATAAATCCAAGTGTTACAAGTTTTTATTCGTTTGTTTACAGCTGGGAAACGCTGTTATAAAAGGGAAGACAACTTGACTTGTACGTTGATGGACATATATCGAACATATATCGTTTGCGTTCCACAATGATGTTGACAGCTCGACTCCCGGGAGAGGCCGAGAGAGAGGCAGGAATTGTGACAGATGGTGGTTCGCCGAGATCGCCGTGATCCAACTACGAACTTGTGAACGGTAGCATCTGTGAATATATGCTATTGGAGCTGGAATTACCGAGGACGGGAAAAAAAGCACATCTAAATGCCGCCGAGGGCCTCCGTGATGTCGCTATTTGTTCATGAGGCTCCGGAGCTCTGCGGTCTGATATCACATTCTCGTATGCTATTTTTGCAATACTTTTATAAATGTGATTTATTGACCTGTTTTGGAGTGCACCAATCGTTGTAAATAAAACAAGAAATGGAATCATGTCTAAATGTTTTATTGCGAACAGATGCCTGCAATAAAAAAAAAAGAATGACATACTATTTGTGTTTACATCATATGTACATAACCTTGTAGCATTTCCTTGTAACAAAACAATCCATGTCAGCCCTTCTGCAGTCGGCAAATGTAATATAACTTGTAATTTCACCACATTTTGGTCACTAATGGCCGTAGTATCAATCCATTCCTCACGTTAACACAGGCTGACCGTTGTTAATAATTTTGTCCACGAATGATCAACGAAGTGACACGAACTGCCATTCAATCTCATCTATGTGTCATCTAGGTCGTGCTGAATCAATTTTTGAAGATTCCATGGGTTGCTCTGGCTTGATTTCGTAGTTTTATCGTTGTCAATACACTGCTACTCAACCGGACCGGAAGTACGAAGCAGACATTTTCCAAGATGGCGGCGCCCATATTTCGCTGAGGAAACTTGTCTATAGACCCCAATCACATGACGTCACAACTCCGCCCCCTGACTGGAGCAGCCATATTGTCCGTCAGCTCGTCGTGTTTACACATTACCGCTACGTACATGCCTCCTTTTACGACGTGTTTTTCTCCTCGTTAACATTAATAATCAAAATGGCGAAGGCGTGTGTGGCGGTTGGTTGCAGTAACAGAGAAGATAGACGGAGAGACTTGAAGTTCTACCGTATTCTGAGAGACCCGAAGAGGAGAGCGAGATGGACTGCTGTAATTCGACAAGAAATCTGGGCACCAAACGATCACCACAGACTGTGTAGTAGTCATTTTAAACCTGGTAAGATGCATTTAATATATATTTAGAAGATTTTGGGCTGACAAGCACAATTAAGATCATTGTGTGACGTTGGTGATTGGGGTCTATATAGTTGCCTCTTTTTCTTTGGGAGTGGAGTTTTGTTGGTGTTGTTGGCGGTAAGCAGAGTAAAAAGAGGGAGAAAAATACAACTTCCGTGTCTAATTTTTCGCCGCCAAGCAAGCGTTACAATATTAAAATGAATGAAAACTAAATACTATTGAATATGTCATCATTATCATTTTAAAAATTTAAGTGACTGGTAAAAACAGATTATGACTGGATTTTTATGACCCTGTCAGTCAAAATGACAGACAGCGAAAATGTCTAGCGCAACCTCTGAACTGTACATATATATTTTTTAACAAATCAATTGAACAACCAAATTCTTAATCATTTGGAAAAAGAAAATGGCTACAGAAACCTCAGGGGATTTGACATGTCATAGAGTGGTGTACAGTAGTTAAATTCAAAATCGTCAACAATACCGAAACAGAGGTGATTAGGAAGCGTTACACAAGTGATAACACTTGTGCGTTTTTCACACACGCCTATGCCTCACCATCAACCCCTACAACAGCTCCAGTGGAAGAACTTGTAAATAGTTTCAGTTCCAGCGTGATGACTGTAATTGACACTACTGCTCCGATTAAGACAAAAACTTTGTCATGAAAGAAGCGGTCACCCTGGAGAAATGCCACACTTGCTTTCAAACAAAAGCATAATTGTAGACGAGCAGAACGCAGATGGCGAAAAAACAAACTCCTAGTTTTTTTATGATATCTACAAAGAGAGTCTTCGCAAATACGACCAGGAACTGAAAAATGCTAGACAGTCATATTTTTCAGAGATCATTAGTAGTTGTTACACTAAATGCCTCCCAAAATGTCCCCCACGTCAATCTTAGACAGTTTAGCCTCTTGGACTATGCCACTTTAACAGAAATTGTGTCAAAATTAAAGCCCACAACATGCTGCCTTGACATCCTTCCTTCAAACTTTTTCAAAACTGTTTTTCATTGCATAGCCCCAGACATACTTCAGATTATAAATACTTCTCTCCAAACAGGAGAGTTTCCACAGACTTTAAAAACTGCAGTAATAAAACCTCTCCTAAAAAAAACCTAATCTGGATGCCTCAACCATTAGTTCCAACAGGGGTCGCGTTAATCGAATATTTTCCGTTGTTGACCGGTTTTTTAAAACGGTGACGGAAAAAACTGAAGTCCATCCGTCATTTTGACAGGTTGCAATTCACACCCCAGACCACAGGGTGGCGGCGAGTGAGCATATTCATTAGCTATTGTCTCTGTTGATGCATTACGTCGTTGGCCTTACTCGGAAAAATGTCAAGGCAACTGAGTGTTTGCCTAGCACGGCCAGACTGTTCTCCCTGTATTTTTCAAACACTGAGAGACAAGTCTGGGACACAGCCTCTCGAGTAGGTACAAAATCAATTGACAAATCAGATTTGTTTATTTGCGTGACGTGTTCTTCACGAGCAAAGTCACTCTTGCGCGCCGAAAGTCGTCTCTAGAACAACACGGATGGCGAACGGGAGAGCCGAGAATATGTTTCAATCCGCGGTAAATTCAGTTTTAAATGAGCTAAAACACATCGACACGAATCATTGACAACAGTCTGTCTCGCGCTAGCCATGTTGAGTAAACTCCGTTCTCCTCGTATGTTTACTTCCGCGCGCAAGTCCCTCGTTCTGCCCTCGTCGCTTTGCTAACGGCACGTCTGCCCGTCGCTGATTGGTGCACTCCGCTGTCTGTTTGCCTCTTGTTAAGCTTGTTCGGACAGAATATTAACTAAAAATGAATGAAAACTAAATACTATTGAATATGTCATTATTATCATTTTAAAAATGTAGGTGACGGGTAAAAATAGATTATGACCGGAGTTTTATGACACTGTCAGTCAAAATGACAGACAACGAAAAAGTCTAGCGCAACCTCTGAGTTCCAATATCAAATCTGACATTCCTGGGGAAAATTATCGAAAGGGTTGTGTTCGAACAGATCCAGACTTTTATGATGCAAAACAATCTTTTTAACTCATTTCAGTCTGGATTTCGGCCACAACACAGCTCCGAGACCGTGCTTATCAAAGTCCTAAATGATATTCGTCGGAATACCGATGCAGGCAAATAATCTGTTCTGCTACTATTGGATCTCAGTGCCGCATTCGACACGGTTGATCACAACATACTACTCAGCAGACTGGAACAGTGGGTAGGGCTTACTGACAATATTCTTCAGTGGTTCACATCCTATTTACATGATAGGGATTTCTTTGTGTCAATCGGAAACCATCAGCCAGAACGAACCAAATTCACGTGTGGAGTCCCTCAAGGGTCAATTCTTTGACCACTCTTATTTAACATCTATATGCTTCCTTAGCTCAGATTATGGAACAGTATGACATCTCCTATCACACCTATGCAGATGACACACAACTGAACATTTCTGTGTCCCCACATGATTATAGTCCCTTAGTCTCCCTGAGTAAATGCATTCATCAAATCAATGAATAGATGTGCCAGAATTTTTCTCCAGTTAAATGTGGAGAAGACAGAAGTGATCATTTTTGGGCCAAAAAAGGAAAGGTCAAAGAGAAGCAGGCACCTTAGCACAATATCACTTACAGCTACAAATCAAGTCAGAAACCCTGGCGTAATTATTGACTCAGACCTAAAATTTGATAGCCATCTGAAGTCCGTCACTAAATCTGCATATTACCATCTAAAAAACATAACCAGAATTAAGGGGCTTCTGACTCAACGAGACATGGAAAAACTTATGCATGCATTCATTTTCAGCAGATTGGACTATTGCAACGGTATATTTACAGGTCTTGATAAAAAATCAGTCAGGAAGCTGCAGTTAGTACAGAATGCTGCAGCCAGAGTCCTCACAAATACAAGGAAGCTGGACCACATTTCACCGGTTTTGAAATCGCTACACTGGCTTCCAGTGAGTCAAAGGATAGACTATAAAATACTACTGCTCGTCTACAAAACACTTAATGGCCTTGGACCAAAATACATGCTTGATTTGTTAGATTCCTATGAGACATCTAGACCCCTAAGGTTGTCTGGAACCGGTCCCCTGCATGTTCCAAAAACAAGAACCAAGCAGGGTGAGGCTGCATTTAGTTATTATGCTCCTCACCTCTGGAACAAGTTACCTGAACGTCTGAAGTATGCTCAAACTGTTAGCTCCTTTAAATCAGGGCTAAAGACGCTTTTGTTTAGCACTGCATATCCATAACTGTCTATATATCTCAATCTGCTTGCTTTATATTCCTCTTGTGCTTATCTCCATTGATGATTTCAGTTATTATTTAGTAGTTTTATTTTTATTTATTTTTATTCTATTTGTGATTAAATGCGATTTTTATGTATAATTTTATTTCCTATTTTGATTGTCCTGGTTTTTACGTTGTATTGATTTAACCCTTGAGAGTCGAAGGACGCGCCGGCGCGTCCTCAGCGCACGTCGTCTTTGAAGCGCCCTCACGTTTTAATTATGTCACCCACATGCCGTTGGTTGGTCTCGTTTTAAAGTGCGGAAGTTGCGGTTTACTCTCGTTATTATTTGAAGTCAATCGACCAACTAAAACGTGAGATATTGTCATTTAAAATTTATAGTTTTATTGCCCTCTCAAAAAAAACATTAAAACGCTGCATGGATCATTTGTTTATGTCTATATTTCCATCATTTCTTGTCCTTTTTCAAAACGAAAGCTCCATGAAAAAAACACAAATCAAACCAACCCTTTCGAAGTCACAGTGGAAGCACAAAATGCGGTTTTTTAAAATAAATATAACTGCCGTGCGAGGTTCCACCGAACGAGAGGGAGGAGTGTTCTGAAGCAGCGAGGTGGCGAGCGACGGTCGTTTGGATCGAACGAGCGACTTTGTGTAACTTTGAGAATGAACGGAAAACTAAATTTAGCGCAAGCAATTGTGCTTTTTGATCAATTTGAGGAAGAGGATGGTCCAAATTCGTCATCATCGTCTTCTTCGGAAGAGTCCTCGAGTGAAGATAGTGACGGATTTGAACACGTGGGTGACGCCATCGATGAGCAGAGGTAAGCCAACTCACTTTTTTTTTTTAATGCTGAAAAAGTTTCTTTTGAAAGTTTCTTTTGATATTGCAAGACAAAGTTAATTTTGATGCAATATAAGTGTGTGTTTGTGTATATAATAATAAAATGTGCATATCAGATCAAAGTCGTACGTGCACTGTGTGTATCCCAGGCAGGAATTTATAATTTGTGGTGTTCTTCTTTCTATATGAAGATTAGGGATGTAGCACATATTCAGCTATGGTATTCTTTCTATTGTCATACATATAGATTTCCATTATTATTTATTGCTGTATATATTTTTATTTTATACTTTATTATTTTCATAAATACTGACTTTTTTTCCATGCACATTTATAGTGACAATGAAAGTAAAGTGAAATGAAAATGGAAGGGTGGAAAGAGGACCGACACCCCATGGAAGTGTGGGCTGTGTGATGTAGCCCTGTGTCTAATTCCAGGACAAAACTGCTTTTCGGAGTGGCATGCCTGAAAAAAATTTAACTTGCTTATTGTAAATATTTTTGAAAATACTTTTTTTCCCAATGTTATATATATATATATCCCCCCCCCCCCCCCCCCCCCCCCCACAATGAGTCTTCTCAATTTGTGTATATAAATGTGTGTTCAAGAAGCTTGATTGTGTTTACATAGTTTTCATCAAGTGATGGGCCGCAATACCTAAACTCATAAAGAGATGGCCTCTGAACACTTTTTGTGTTAGATGGTATATATTTTTTCACTGTTCTTCACTGTTTGGTCTGCTGTATATAACCTGTTTTGACTAGAGCATGTATAAAGGCAAAAAACGCCTATGGCTATACCTGTTGTTTATGTTGAACTGTCAAATATAAGACTACTTATTCTAAATTTTTTTTGGTTGAATGTTCATCCTAACATGTTGAATAAATATTACAAAGTTTCAAAACGATTCGTTATGCATGTTTGGTTGTCAATTGGACATCAATATTAAAAATTTTGACACAACGATTTTGGAATTTTTGGTCTTTTTGGTCCCAAAATGATGATTTATAATTGGTCAGTGAAGGAAACAACAGTTTGGACATGAAGTTCAAGGTGACAGAAAAAAAGGGACCAAACCAGGCCATCGTAAACAAATTCTTTCTTTGAAATATAAAGCCAACTTGAAAGGCATGTAAAATCAGACAAAATAGGCCCAGACCTTAAAGGGTTAAATGTGATTTTTATGATCTTCATGTGATGTAAAGCACTTTGAAATGCCTTGTGTTGAATTGTGCTATATAAATAAATTTGCCTTGCCTTGCCTACCGTAATTTTTGGACTACAGTATAATCTCACAGATTTTTTTTTTTTTTTATAGTTTGGCAGAGGGTTTTATACTCTGGAGCGATTTATGTGTGAAATTATTAACACATTATTATATCATTGTTGCTTGTTAGCATGTTCTGTATGCTATAGCTTTCTCATCAACTCTATGTGACATTAACATACCAGGCAGGTTCTCAGTTCGTTGTTTATATGTTATGTAATGTTAGCATACCGTACACTTATTCAGCCTGTTGTTCTCGATTGAATTTTTATTTTAAATTGCCTTTCAAGATGATATGTCTGTTCTTGGTGCTGGATTCTATCAAACAAATTTCCCCTAAAAATCCGACTTATACTCCGGTGCGACTTATATATGTTTTTTTCCTTTTCATTGCACATTTTTGACTGGTGCGACTTATACTCAGGTGCGAATTATAGTCCAAAAAATACGGTATATGCAGTTGTTCAAAGATGTACGTATGCAAGAAGCCTTTGCACGAGGAACGCGAGAGGAAGAGCCCTAGGCCTTCACAGTAGGTGATGGTGCGTATTGCCTGTGAAATAACTGTGAAGAGCTGCATGGTTCCATTTTTTTTTTATCCTTTTACAAATGCTAACATCACACTGGGCAATTAATGAAGGCCTTGTGGGATATCTTTTGGGTTGTAATCAACTGCACCCTCCACACAAGCCCTCCCAAAGGTTGGCACCAAATTAATAGCATTTTGCCTAATTAAATTGCAGCCTGAACAACACAATTACTGGAGATACTGCTATCAAAAGTGAAAACAGAGATAGTTTGCTAATAAAAATCAAGCTCCTCAAACCCCTCAATACATTCTGACCTCCTTCTCACCCTTAATTTGGTTGTGTTTATTAATAGCCAGAGAAGTCGCATCTGTGAAGATTGCTCTGCTTCAGGGAATAAATGACTCATGCAGCTGTCCATTCACAAAATGAACTCCTCAATGATGAAGAGATGCCTTGGTTATAAGAAGCAGGGAAAATGCACGGTACATGCTCGGGAAAAAAAATGTGTGTGAGTAAAGGTGCATCCTCGTGCGTGTACAAAAACAAAAAGCCTATTCAGGGGACATGACTCAGCAGGAAGACCAAAAATAGACCCTGTATAGAGCATGGGTTTATAATTCCTGCTCCTATCTTGTCACAGGCAGTGTTACTCAGCATCTATTTAATCTGAAGTGAACACAGCCAGGGTCATTCAGGGACTGTTTGCATGACAGTAAAAATATAAAACTATAGAAAACCCCCCAGTTTTTCTGTTCAGTTTTGGATGGTTCTTTCCACAACACCTTTTAAATATTCTCTGCTGACTCAAACACTAATACTGGTCTACATTTACTAGTCCTTAATTGCATATTGTGATAAAGTTCATTATTTTCTATAATGTACTGATAAACATTAGACTTTCATATATTTTAGATTCATTACACACAACTGAAGTAGTTCAAGCCTTTTATTGTTTTAATATTGATGATTTTGGCAAAAAAGTCAAGAAAAAACAAAAATCCCTATCTCAAAAAATTTGCATATTTTAGCCGACCAATACAAAAAAGTGTTTTTTAATACAAAAAAAGTCAACCTTAAATTAATTATATCAGCTATGCACTCAGTACTTGGTCGGGAATCCTTTTGCAGAAATGACTGCTTCAATGCGGCGTGGCATGGAGGCAATCAGCCTGTGGCACTGCTGAGGTGTTATGGAGGCCCACGATGCTTCAATAGCGGCCTTAAGCTCATCAACAGTGTTGGGTCTGGTGTCTCACAACTTCCTCTTCACAATATCCCACAGATTCTCTATGGGGTTCAGGTCAGGAGAGTTGGCAGGTCAATTGAGCATTTACCAGTGGTTTTGGCACTGTGAATAGGTGCCAGGTCGTGCTGAAAAATGAAATCTTCATCTCCATAAAGCTTTTCAGCAGATGAAAGCATGAAGTGCTCCAAAATCTCCTGATAGCTAGCTGCATTGACCCTGCCCTTGATAAAACACAGTAGACCAACACCAGCAGCTGACATGGCACCCCAGACCATCACTGACTGTGGGTACTTGACACTGGACTTCAGGCATTTTGGCATTTCCTTCTCCCCAGTCTTCCTCCAAACTCTGGCACCTTGATTTCCGAATGACATGCAAAATTTGCTTTCATCTGAAAAAAGTACTTTGGACCACTGAGCAACAGTCCAGTGCTGCTTCTCTGTAGCCCAAGTCAGGCGCTTCTGCCGCTGTTTCAGATTCAAAAGTGGCTTGACCTGGGGAATGCGGCACCTGTAGCCCATTTCCAGCACACGCCTGTGCACGGTGACTCTGGATGTTTCTACTCCAGACTCAGTCCACTGTTTTTGCAGGTCCCCCAAGATCTGGAATCAGCCCTTCTCCACAATCTCTCTCAGGGTGCGGTCACCTCTTGTGCAGCGTTTCCTGCCACACTTTTTCCTTCCCACAGAGATGCCTTCATATAGGACTCTGGGAACAGCCTATTCGCTGAGAAGTTTCTTTCTGTGTCTTAGCCTCTTGCTTGAGGGTATCAATGATGGCCTTCTGGACAGCAGTCAGGTCGGCAGTCTTGCCCATGATTGCGGTTTTGAGTAATGAACCAGGCTGGGAGTTTTTAAAAGCCTCAGGAATCTTTCGCAGGGGTTTTGAGTTATTTCGTTGTTATTTCGTTGATTCAGATGATTAAGTTAGTAGCTTCTTTAGAGTACCTTTTCATGATATGCTAATTTTTTGAGATAGGGTTTTTTGGTTTTTCTTGACTTTTTTGCCAAAATCATCAATATTAAAACAATAAAAGGCTTGAACTACTTCAGTTGTGTGTAATGAATCTAAAATACTGTATATGAAAGTCTAATGTTTATCAGTACATTACAGAAAATAATGAACTTTACCACAGTAAGCAAATTTTTTGAGAAGGACCAGTACAACATAAACTGTAATAAAATTCTCATAAAATTGTTTTAATTTATCCCCAACAGTCTATTCTCTTCATTTTGTAACATCTATCTTGGCTGCATTGCATCCACTATCAGTGTGTGGATGTTATGACTCCCCAGCCCCTGCTGTCCCAAACGATTCCAGCCTCTATGCACTTGCCTAAAGGTGTTTCTACCTCTGTATTAATGAAGGATTAAAAAAAAATGCTCTGTGTTGAATAGTCCCAGGAGCCTATGTAAATACAATAGTAGTAAAACATTGTGCAGCCGAGTGTAAATACTTGTACTACATCCACTTGAAAAAGCATACTGTATGTTTGCTTTTGGATATGGCCTAAGAGGACAAGGAATGGCGTACCGCAAGCAACACGTAACTTCCGCTCATTAATATTCATGACATTAGCTACTGTTGCTAAGTAGGGACAGGCAACCGGTTGTCCTTAATAGGAAATGAATGGAAATCGTGTACGAAGGAGATGTTTACAGAGCTAAACCTACCAATTCTCTCCGAAAATGATGGGCCTGGTGCCAAATTCACTCGCAAAGATGTGGAAGAACATAAAAATGTTCAGTTAAAGAGATGGCTTGCGTGTCGAAGGCTGAAAAAGACGAAAAAAAAACAAAAAACGAGCTGACCTAAGCATAGCCTTAGCTTTTTTATCAATGCGACTGACAATGACATTCTCCTGTTTCAACAAGCTATCCTTTACCACCAGCCCTTTCTCATATATACTCTGGTTGTCCTATGTCTCTTACCGTTCTTGGGGGTAATTTAGTTAGCTTTGTGTAGCGATCGCAAATGCTACTCAGTGACAGCCAACGAACACTTTTAATTTTTTCATTGATAACAAATCTTAATTCTATAATTTATTTACACTTCCCCCTTACTAATGTTGCTTATATATACAGTGGGGAGAACAAGTATTTGATTCACTGCCAATGGGAAAACCCATTGGCAGTGAATCAAATACTGTATACTGTATATATAACAGAAACAGTAACAGTGGCAGTCAGATACCATTGTAATTCTTTTCAGGTCATTCATTGTCAGACAGAAGCGGTACGGCACAACATTACGCTAAAAAAATAAGTTAAAAATATAAAAATGGCTTACCTCTTTAGCGTCTGAAAGACCATGCCAACCCAACAAAATGTTTACTGCATATGAAATGTGAATGGATTCACGGAGCTGGTGTTAAAGTCCGCGCAAGTTGATTTGGTCTTAAAGTTTTTTCCTCCCAAGTTTTTAGTTTCTGGAAACGTATGAAGAAAACATCCTTCATGTGTCGTAATTTCCAGAGTCGTTTCTACAAGTTCCAAAAAAAGCAATGCGTGATCGGCATGTTCGTTTTTGAAAGATTACTGGAGAAAAGTGACACAAATTACTTTGTTTCTATGCGAGGGCGGGTCTATAATGTCCCACTTCGGCTTTACTTCGGCTTTACGATGCAACGTCACGGTCTAAAAATAGCATGCGTGCGGTACACCATTGGTTCACATGTAAAGTTAACAATGTAGTGCTTCCTGATGGAATGATATCGCTTGACATGCATATTAGTTAGGGATGTCCCGATCCGATCATGTGATCGGAAATTTTTCAGAGGATCGCAATCGGGTGAAAAGGATTGAGTTTATAAGTTGAAAAATATTCTTATTTTTATTTATATTAAATAATTAAATTAAATAAATTAAATTAAAAATTAAATAAATATTTTTCTGCTTCATGCTCATACAGCGCCATACCCTCCCTCTTGCTAAACAGAGCTTGCTAAACTGTCCTGTGCAGCTTGCGTTTGGTACTTAGAGTTAACGATGATTGACAGGTTAGTAGCTTAGATCCTTGCCAGAGAAGCTTGGTAGCTCCACGATCAAAGGAGCATATGTTTCGTTGTTAAATTTGCAGCCCAGTCATAAGCAGTGTTGTCACAGATTACATGAAAAAGTAATTTAATTACTGATTACTTATTACGCCTTAAACAAAGTAATCTAGTTACTTGACTGATTACTTTATTATCAAATTAACTAAGTTAGTTTAAAAGTTTTTTATCAGTTACTTTCTACCAATTTTTCTCCCTTTTCTGCTTCAACATAAGAATGACAACATACAATGTCATCACATGTAATTGACTTTCCAATAATTTAATTCAAAGAGGAAGATCAGAATTTTTCACATTTGACATTAGGCTTAATCTTCAAGTTAGCGGGGGTTTAATTAGCTGATGGAGTTGATTTCAACCACCGTTGACTCGCACTGGCTTATCCATTCAGGAGCCCTGACATTAACAAATAACTGACAAACTACATGGAATTTGCTGTAATCATCTAGACCGACAAATTAAACCCCTGCTAACTCAAAGATTAAACCTAATGTCAAAAATTCTAAACTTCGGGTTAGGGTTTAGGGGTTAGGGTTAACAGCATCTCAGTGCCAATGTAAAACAATGCAAATTGACTGCACAATAACCAACAACACACAAATAAATTGTGCAATAAACAGTGCAATAAAAGTGAGGGCAGGCATGAATGCGCGCGCACAACCCGGAAGTACGGCGTACACACATGCGGTCAAATTGGCCAAAAAATGTTGTGGCAACTAAGCACTTTACACTCAATCGGACTTACAACCCATTCCAAAGAAGCTAGCCGAACACGTGACCTCACGGCATAAATGTGCAACACGAATATGATGTAAAAATTGGTCGCCGACTACCCGCATTTGCAACAGTAAAGCTACGAAACAGCCACGCATGTAGTGGCTCCAACCTATCGCTGGAACCCTCCAGAATCAAGGAAAAATACTCACGTTCATTCATGGACGCACACAGATCAACATTCCCTTGCATATCCCACAAGGTGGCTGCACTCGGCTCGTTCCTCATGCCTTTCTCGGTCCCAAAACACTTTGCGCGTGTGACACGAGACCAAAACAGCAAGAACTACGAGCAGTTACCATGGAAATGAACACGTCGCGGGAACATTCCTAACATATTCTATTCAAAATGCTCCTCTTACATGATCTCTTACAATATTCTTCATTCTACATACATATTGAGGCAGTAACCAAATAGTACCGCACAGACACTAAGGAAACTAAAATTAATTAGATGATGGTTTGGAAAAATGAATGCTTTTCGTAGTAACTTAGTACTTAGTAACGCGTTAGTGGATACTGAATTGGATGCCAGGAAGATGCTGGGCAATAGCCAATGGCAGAGCAGCTATGTTATGTTCAGTAAACTCTGGTTGATTTATTGTTCCCCAAAGTTTTACGCCAGTGAATATCCCAAAGTGAGCACACAATAATACTGTGCACTTGTCTAAAGGAAGACGTCACATCATATTAGACGGCAAACAATGATGCAGTCATAAATATATCCAACAATAGCAAACAAAGCACTCTGAGCAACCGAGTCTTTTATGACTGCAGTCACTCTTAAATCAAAGAACATTGAACTCGACTTGAACAGAACCTGTAACTCTGGACTGTCAGTAGACAGAAAAAAATAAATAATCAATACACTTGAAGAATCAACGATATGGAACTGTGCTGCCTGGGAGAAGTCTGTGATTATAGCGACCATATTACATCAATACAGGAAGATTGGTCCCATGCAGGGTTGAAAATGGCTAGAATTTCTTGCCGGAACTCCCTGACATAAACGTCGCCACGAAGCGAGAATATTTTTTTTAGGTGGGGGGGTGTTGTCAAACCTCGTGAAACTAACGAAATTCATAGAACACTGCTTTTGGCACAGTTACACCTATAACACACAATAAAACAAAGGTTTTACACATGCATTAGGCTATTACATTACTTACTGCATTACTTATTGTAATAAGGCATACACGAGAAACTGATTTTCATTCAAAATTGTATTTTTTCAATGATATGCAAAATAAATTAACAAAAATAGCAGTAACCCCAACCTCCATCTCCTTATATTATTTTCCCCTCATATATGCTGGATTTTAACACTTTAGAACATAACTTAAGAACATAAGATGTACATTAAAATTAAAGATAATGTAAACATTGACTTATTTTATTCATTTTAGGATTTTAGATACTAAAGAAATAAGTATCATACATTAACAAAAATAAATACAAATGACTTACATTATGCACATTGAAATATTTTGATATATGGTATTGTAAATACATTAATATTTTAAAATAACGCAAAAAGACTTTTTCATCCAAATGTGCAACTCAACATGGAACATGTTCTGAACCTACATCAGAGCAAATAAAATAAAATAAAATAGGCCTCTTCAACTCGCTCCTTTCGCTTAAAGATCTGATCATTTTTTTGGTAGTATTGTCGTTTTCTTATCGTATTAATTCAACAAGTTTGGTCATTCGTAACGTCTCTGAGTTGTTGATTTTCTTCTTTTTTTGTTGTTCCAGAAAACACGTGCATTTCTACCAATCAGAGCTAACTATCTGTGCTGATCACACGTCAATCTTTCAGCCAATTGAACGGAAAACTGAGGGCTGCTAAGCGCATGCAATGTTTGCGCAGATCAACGCGACTTCAGTGTTGACAACTTGGTGACTTATTTTTTGTCAAAAGCGACTAGCGACAAATTTTGTGACTTTTTGTAGTGTTTTTTTTCTTCTCACTATTTGCTTCTTCCACGACGTTATTCCTCTCGACTACAGCGTCCATTACAATTACACGCAAATGTCAAATTATGCTAATTAGGTGATGATGTCATCTGGTGACTTTTTGCGACTTTTAAGACCGCCAATAGCTACTTTCCTTACTGGAGAGTTGGCAACACCGCGCGACTTGTCAGATATAGTGAGACAGAAATGGTGGAATGAATAAATAATAAATTTATGTGAAATGGATTATGCTACACAAGCACCTTATTAGGCTTGTTGTGAACATTTGTGTATGCAAATCTGACGTTAATAGATTATTTCTCTGAGATGAGATGCTTGTGGCAGCCAGGCAGGTTTTTTCGCATGGGGTTTTGACAGTTGCCATCATTTTCGGGATCAAAGTACTGTTCTGGCCCCAGATCGTTTACCGGAACGGCGCATTGGACCACCAATCTGTATGGATTTATGCTTAATATGTATTGGTTCAGGTGATACACCGTTAAGAGTTAAACCTTTGTTTTCAAAAACTACAAAAGAAAGACTTTGAAAACTTCCACAATAAATGTGTGGATTTTGTTAGCAAATTTATATTGCAAAATTTGAACATAAATTATATTAAAGTGCACAATAAATACAAACTTTTAATAATCTCTTAACCATCCAGAAATGCAAAAAATAGACATTTGCCACTCAACACTGTCTGCCTCAATAAAAAAAAAAAAAAGATTAATTGGAAAAAAAAAAACATCCTAGTCAGGAATAACAAAAATAAATAAAAATGGAGCTTCCTTCAGGTAAAACACTACTGCTTTTGTCCACAAGAACAGCCTGACTCAAAAAAAAAAAAAAAAAAAAAAAGAAAGGTCCTTTGGGCTGCTTTAAGACCGCATGAATAAAATAAAAATGAAAATTTGGAGAATTTCTCAGGTTAATTAACGTTAACAATAGAAAACACATACAGGAGGACACTTCTCTCTACAGGTCTTAAATGCACGAATCTGATTTTTTCGTGTTTTTCTGACTCGAGTCAGGCATTAACTTGACGGTCTGAACGGGACAAGTTGCATAGAAGCAGACCATTTCAAATTCGATCTGAGTCACTTTCGTATTTGGTTCAAATCCGATCTGGGCCACATTTTTTCAGAATGTGACTGGCGGTCTGAACTGTCAAGACTCCCAAATTGGAATTCATGCAGCAATTACGCAGCCATGTAGGCATTAGCTCCTAGCTTGAACTCTGCTTTTAAGCTCGAAGCGGGCTTGACCAAAGTCATAAAAAAAGAAAAAGAAAAAAATAAGACTTACAATTTTCGATTTTTATTCTGTGCGCCGAATAGTTTGAGCATAACATATGGCCGAGTCGGGGCAAACTGACGCACCCACATCATTTCACGCACACACGTCAAGGCTCATGTGTGTGCGTGTATGCGTTCTATCAATCCAAACTTTGAATATAAGACTAAACGGGGATTATTAATGTCTGTTATTTGTGTCCTCTTTTTGGAAATCAAAATATGATCACTCTGGAATTACATAAAGCTAGCATGTGTAATTTGTTTTGATGCGTCTGCGCATGCGGGTCTCTTATTGTGCATGAGTGATACTTGAACGGTCTCAATGGACAAAGGCAGTCTGAACGGGCACACCAAAAAAAAAAAAAATATGGCAAAAAAAATCGGATTTGTGCATTAAGACCTGTAGTATGAACCTAGCCTAAGTAGCTTCCTACTCCAGTTTTGCCGGTTAGCAGATACACACAGTTTAATGTTATGCTAACTCTGATGCAGGGCAGACTTTCAGTAGCAAAATTAGTCGTGTGTTCCCCACCTCCACCTTTTTACATTACCTGCAGTGGCTGCTGCTGGCCGAAAAAAATAAAACTTCTAATATCCCTCCTCTTTGAAGGGAGCGGAAGAGGCGGCATGTTCTCGACATGTTGTATTTCTGTCGGGGCTGTGAATGCGTGTGTGTGTATGTGGGGGGTGGGGGGTCAAGTCATCGGCCAATCAAACGTGCATTTGTGGGGAAAAAATGGATTGGCACATTCAGCAAGTGAAAAGGGGGTCAATGTAAGTCTGAACATAATGAAAGTACTGTAATTCACTTAATAATGGTAGGGTCTATTCTATCCTTACACCATATGGGAAGACAATCTAAATTACCTATATAGCTGAACTCATTATATAATGCAAATGAGGTTGCTTAAAAGTTGGTGGGGATAATTTGAGCATCCTGAAAAGTTGTGAGTGTTATGTCCCTACTGTCCCTATGCAAACCTACGCCCTCGGTATGAACTAACCACGCACCACATTATAGACACATAAAGAAATGTGCGTACCCCAGGATGAGTTTATTAATCTATTTTTTACCTGGGGGATATTGAGGGGTCTGGTCAACACCGCTGAAGTTGGAAGGGAGGCAGAACTGGATGCCTGAAAACAAGGGAGCGGGGTGGACATTCAGAGGTGAGGGCATATGAGCCCAAACATTCATTCTGTTTATCCGTTCACTTTGCATGGCGAGTGGATCCATATAAGTAGCGAGTGCTGTCTTTGACAATCTTCTTACACAGTGGATGTGCACTGCAAAATCAATCTCTCTGGAACAAATGCAGAGTTTCTCTACCATAACTTCACCAGAGGAAAAAAAAGTTATTGTAGTAGAATTAGAATAATCTAGTTTTAAGATAAATGATAAAATTGCGGAACCTTTACAATTAATATATTCGAATGTTCCCATCACTCAGAATGACCAAAAGGTTTCTTTAAGTGTAACATACAGTACAGTGAGTATGGAAAGTATTCAGACCCTCTTAAATGTGTAACTCTTTGTTACATTGCAGCCATTTGCTAAAATCGTTGAAGTTCATGTTTTCTTAAAATACACACATACACAACACTTCATACTGACAGGAAAACAAATAATTTCAAACATTTCATATGTAGAGGTACCACTGTATTAGTATGCTGTGGAATTGGATGATTTTTTTGCCATTTAAGATACATGTTCTTTTCAAAATGGCCATATTCCAGTGAATGAATTAACTGCTTGGGGTTCTGGGATGCACAATAATGTGAAATTCCATTGCTGCAGTGAACATTGGCTTCAGAAAGGTGCCACAGGAAGGTGGGGTTGTGTTTAGAAATATGTCCGCACCACTTGCGTCACTCCTCACACTATTTGAACACAAGACAAGACAAATATTTTTTATTGTCTTTATGGGCATTTGCTTTTTTTCCACACTTTGGTCTCTTTTTTTAGTAGAAGTTGCTTGCCTTGTTTGTCTTCGCTCAGGCTAGGTAGTCGAGACAAGACTATACCTTTTAACTAGGGGTGTAACGGTACACAAAAATCTCGGTTCGGTACGTACCTCGGTTTTGAGGTCACGGTTCGGTTCATTTTTGGTAAAGTAAGAAAACAAAATGCAAAATATAAATGTGCTAGTTGTTTATTACACACCTTTGTGCTTTCAACAATAGGAACATTAGCCTATACAAAGCTAGAATTCTGCTCAAAAAGTAGCAAGTATTTAAAGATAATCCAACAGCAATTTGCCTTTCAGACCCTGCGTATTGGTCAGCTTTTTTTCTGAAGGAAAGAAGAAAAAAGAAGTCCTGTGTTAAAGAGAAAAGCAATCCCAATGACAAAGATTTTAACATATATTTTACAAATGAAATGCCTCAATGAATCATTTTTTTTCTTATGAATGGTTTTCAAAAGCTTTATTGGTGGATTTTCTCAAGTTAAAACGCCACACAGAAATTAATAAATTTAATTGTGGAAGCGGGATCTGTGTATAATTCTTATTATTTAATTACAGGTGTTTTAGCTCATTTCAATTTATTTTATTTAAATGGGCAATTATTTATTTTATTATGTTTATATTTTACAAATGTGATGTAGTATTCATTTATATTGTATATTTTATGTTGTATAACTTTAGTTCCAATGTGAATATTAGTTCCTACTTGTTTTGTTGTGGTAGGAGGGTTTTGTATTGAACACGGGGCCATGTTGGTTATTATTATAGCAGAGAAGACAGCAGTAAAGTTAACTGTGTCCCGATCTACCACTCAAGAGATCTGATGGACTCAAAAAGTGGGTTACAATTACATATTACTTTGAAAATCAACCGGATCCACCGTATTTTTACATGAGTGACTTCCGGTCTGCCTGATCCTAGCTACCGGTAGTAGTATTGACGCAGGAGGGTCACGTCTCGCGTCAAATAATAAACTCTGCCGTTCTTTTCGCGTGCGTCGTGTTGGGTTGCTTCTGGGATGCATCTAACACGCGGCCGCACTGCGACTGGTGTGCATTGGCTGATTGACTTTAATGACCGCGTTTCACTGCGTTCTTGCGGCAGCCACGTTGTCGCACCAGTGACGTTTCTGGGTTATACTGTCCTACCGTGTTGGTCCTCATTATAGTATAGAGGACGGAGTAAATATAATCTACACAAAGAAACTGTAACCCGATCGACTCACATCCTCGAAAAGCAAGGGTTACATTACGTCAGAAACTCGTTCGGTATGCCTCCGTTCCGAACCGAGCACCACGTACCGAAACGGTTCAATACAAATACATGTACCGGTACACCCTTACTTTTAACGTTTTAGGAGGTGTGTAAAAAAAAAAAAAAAAAAAAAAAAAAAAGGTTGTTCCGTAGTTGTTGACATTGGGTTATTTTGTCACTGTAATTGTATTATCATAGCTATAAACGATTTTTACTTGTCAAAATAATGCATAACATGTGGTGTACAGTTTTAAGGATATCAAGCTAACTAGTAATCATTTTTCTTTTGATGAAAAAGAATACTAGGGTTATTTTCTGAAATCAAGACCGTAACTAGCAGGCAACTTTCCCAGCATCCGGTTGAAAGTTGATATTTCACAGTCCATCATCTGAATTAATTAAAAATGGCAATGGCTTTCATTACTAGGTGAGTTATTTGACACAGTTCCATTCCATATCATTTGATTAAAAAGTAGTTTAATATGGGAGCAAAATGTTATAGTACATTCTGTTGGCATAGCTGTTTTGTAAATGAAAAGTTGGGTGTGAATAAGGGGAGGGGGGTAAAAAAAGATGTGCTTTGCTGCTGAAATGACAAAACGAATACAACAATACAACCAATTAACTCCCCATCGCTTTAAAATCTTTCCGCCTCAGCCAATTTAGCAAACTCATAAAGTGCATGAGAAAAAAAACCCTAAATCTTTTTCTGGAAGCACAGTGATGCTCAGCTCAAAGGTTCCTTTTGTTGCAGTGTGCTTTATTAGAGCACAGACTTCAGTGGGCAAGTGGAGACTATTAATTGGACACATAGCAAAGATATAACTGAAGCTTTGCCTGGCTCTTCAGCTCATCTCTACTCTAAATAGAAATGTGTTTATCGTCAGGGCCGGCCCAGCCTGTATGCAGACGATGCAGCCGCTTAGGGCCCCTAACAACTAGGGGGCCCCCAATCTGGCAATTGTTTAATTTATATTCTGTTTTGTTTACTACAGTTTGCTTTATTTAACTTTTGTGAGTTTTGATACTTGATTACAAGCCTAAAAAAAAAAAGTTCTTCCTTAACTTCTTTCTTTCCTCTTTTAGAAAAAGGTTTGGCGCTATACTGTAAGAACTGACAATCATTTGGGGTGAGAAGTTTGAAGTATGCAGTGCAACAAAATCGGATTAATATACAAAATATGGACGTATGGCTTGGATTGCATGTATGAGTTTCACAGTACACTGTGACGAAATGGTGGGCCAAAAATATGGGCCCCTTTGCATTATTTTGCTTAGGGCCCCCAAATGGCCTGGGCCGGCCCTGTCTATCGTGGCTATGTGGTTGCTTTTAATTGCACTAATTATAAGGTAGAGCCTAAGTATAGACTAAAGTGCTTCTGTGAGGAACAGCATAGTTTGAATTGCTGAACATGTTTTATCAACATTACCTTTCATTTTTCATTGTCACATGTACATATACAGTGGGGCAAATAAGTATTTAGTCAACCACTAATTGTGCAAGTTCTCCCACTTGAAAATATTAGAGAGGCCCGTAATTGTCAACATGGGTAAACCTCAACCATGAGAGACAGAATGTGGAAAAAAAAACAGAAAATCACATTGTTTGATTTTTAAAGAATTTATAAGCAAATCATGGTGGAAAATAAGTATTTGGTCATTACCAGAAGTTCATCTCAATCCTTTGTTATGTACCCTTTGTTGGCAATAACGGAGGCCAAATGTTTTCTGTAACTCTTCACAAGCTTTTCACACACTGTCGCTGGTATTTTGGCCCATTCCTCCATGCAGATCTCCTCTAGAGCAGTGATGTCTTGGGGCTGTCATTGGGCAACACGGACTTCAAACTCCCTCCTCACCCCGTGGCATCAAAATGATAACAAGAACGGTGAGCAAAAATCCCAGAACCACACGGGGGGACCTAGTGAAGGACCTACAGAGAGCTACAGAGACCGCGGTAACAAAGGCTACTATCAGTAACACAATGCGCCGCCAGGGACTCAAATCCTGCACTGCCAGACGTGTCCCCCTGCTGAAGAAAGTACACATACAGGCCTATCTGCGGTTCGCTAGAGAGCATATGGATGATCCAAAAGAGGACTGGGAGAATGTGTTATGGTCAGATGAAACCAAAATAGAACTTTTTGTTAGAAACACAGGTTATCGTGTTTGGAAGAAAAAGAATACTGAATTGCACCATACCCACTGTGAAGCATGGGGGTGGAAACATCATGCTATGGGGCTGTTTTTCTGCAAATGGACCGGGACGACTGATCTGTGTAAAGGAAAGAATGAATGGGGCCATGTATCGAGAGATTTTGAGTGAAAATCTCCTTCCATCAGCAAGGGCATTGAAGATGAGATGTGGCTGGGTTTTTCAGCATGACAATGATCCCAAACACACAGCCAGGGCAACAAAGGAGTGGCTTCGTAAGAAGCATTTCAAGGTCCTGGAGTGGCCTAGCCAGTCTCCAGATTTCAACCCCATAGAAAATCTGTGGAGGTAGTTGAAAGTCCGTGTTGCCCAACGACAGCCCCAAAACATCACTGCTCTAGAGGAGATCTGCATGGAGGAATGGGCCAAAATACCAGCAACAGTGTGTGAAAACCTTGTGAAGAGTTACAGAAAACGTTTGGCCTCCGTTATTGCCAACAAAGGGTACATAACAAAGTATTGAGATGAACTTTTGGTATTGACCAAATCCTTTTTTTCCACCATGATTTGCAAATGTATTCTTTAAAAATCAAACAATGTGATTTTCTGTTTTTTTCTGTCTCCCATGGTTGAGGATTACCCATGTTGACAATTACAGGCCTCTGTAATATTTTCAAGTGGGAGAACTTGCACAATTAGTGGTCGACTAAATACTTATTTGCTCCACTGTAAATATATAAAATATCTATGTAATAACGTCCAGAATTTACCTGAATCATTATGTCATTATTTTCATTTTGTTTGATTACATTTTCAGTCCTGAGCCAAGTGAGTATTTTTATATCTACATGATCACTTTACGTTACTATATTTGGTTATTGTTTCAACTTTGGTGACTGATTAGGTTTACTCAGACTGTTTATTCTCCAATGTCATTATAAGTATACTAGTTTTAATTGTGTGCATATAGAACAGAAGTATATCTACAGTAAATACCTTTATAGTTCTGCTTTGGGAATGCAGTATATTGGAGGATGAATGAACTTTCATTAACTTATTTCCAGATTCCAGAATTTTAGATTACCATCAGTTCAAATTTAATACAACTTTGTCCATCTGTCAGCTCACATAGTAAACACTCTTTCAATTCATAGTTATATAATAACCGTCCAAATAATCCCACTCCACTTCAGAGCGAAAGTACATACACGTACAAATGATGGAAAGGAAAGTTTTCATTGTCACGTCAAGATTTTCAATTTTCAAGTCATCTGCAGCATTTTCATAGTTTGAAATGGTTCCTTATAGTCATGTTATTTATCCTCAGAACTTCTTGAACAGCAGTCATTTTCTTGTAGTTCCAATTGAATTCAACAGTTCCAGTAAATATTCTTGAATCATAATAATTAAGTAAATTTGTTACAGGTGAAGACAGGTCTTAGAATATGATGGGTCTTGCTGCTATAAAAACAGTTCTTCTTTGTGGGATTTTATGAGATAGTCCTTTTTTTGAATGCCAATGATCTTATTACATTTGGTTTGGCTCATTGCTCTACATCACTCTGGCAGCTATTAACTGTGAGCTATAGATATCGTTTGGGCTACATTTTGTCTGCTGAGACTGAAGTACGAGCTCAAAGAGTGAGTGATACATATGTGATTTCTGCACTGTTGTATTCATATCTTCCACTCCAAAGTTCCACACTAGCACTCCTTTGTATTGATTCTTTCCTCTGGGTCCTTTTCTGCCATCGGTACCAAAGAAAGGTTTCCTCATATGAAGTGCGATCCAGACTTTCAGTGGTCTTTTCCTTCACAATTACTTGGGAGTACTCAATGGACTGACTTGACCCTTCTGTTATCTCACACGGCTTCATGCTCGCCTCGACTAAAGATGGCGCCACTACATCATCTGGGTCATGTGAAGATGGATCAACATCATATAATGAAGGCTCTGGTGATGAATTTGTGGATCCAAAGTCCATTTCCAGTGAGGTATCAGGGGACAGTGAACTAGGAGGTGATACTGTGACAGTGACTTGTGGTTGCACGGTTTTCCGAGGCCCAGCATTTGACTCAATTTCCATAGATGGTTTTAAATTGACAGCATCTGTTGCTAGTGACTGATCTGAGGGACATAATGTTTCAGGATCTGTCATGAGTATTTGGGAACAATCTGATTGGCCGAATGGACGGTCTACATCCAAAACAGATGGAGATTCGATACTCAGGTCAAATGGCTCTGGTTCCGGGTCCATGAACACTGAATCAAGATCTTCTTGATCCAGAGAGGTCAGCATGACTAAGTCAAAGTGAACCAGATCAGCATGATATATTGGGGTCCTATCAAGAGGTTCGGGAAGGGGCGGCCATTCTGAATCCTCAGACTCTGGTTCAGTGTTTGCTTGATTTTGTGCTGAACTAGATGAAATGGCTGAATCGGGTGGTATTTGGTCCGAGACAGAACCAGTGCCACTGTTCAAAGGGGACAGAATCGGGTCAGGATTTGGATCGCTGTCTGTTGGACTCTCTGGAGACTCTGTGTCAAAGTACTCTGTTACCACAATGGAAGGACATGTCTCCATATTATATGATGGAGCAGTATCTTCATCACTTGTTGGTGCATCAAGATCTAACAACCGGTTTTCGTCAGTTGAGTTGGACATTGACGCCGTGGGCAAGTTTGCTTCTATTTTTGGTTCTCTTGGGGCTGTTGGATTTGAAATCTCTTTTGATCCAGCATTTATTGATGACTCTTGCATTTTATCTGCTTTGTCTTCAGCTAAATTCAAAGGAAACTCAGAATCTGATGTATTGTCACACTCTTGATCCTCTGGTGGGGACACTGTTACGACAGGGACTGGATATGGCAGGTGGATAGTTTCCCTCTCAGTGTGGTCCAGTTCCGTGGATTTTAATTCAATCTGATTATTGTTTGAAGGGTTGTCACTGCTTTGTTGTGAAGTGATTACTAAATTCTGTAGCTTCTCAGAGGATGTTTCTGCAAGCAACTCTTTACCGATGGAGGTGTGTGATTCCTTTGCTACAGGATCATGTGAACCCCCAACATCCTGGGCTGGCAGATCCAGTTCTGCTTCTGATTTTACGGATTGGCATACATTTGGCAATTCTACGGGCTTAGTTTTGGCTGCTTTAGCAGAGAATGGTTTCATTGGTTCCAGGGAAAGTGGAATGGCACTTTCCACATACATTGACTGGGGACGTGTAAGAATGCTTGGATCCATAGAGAGCTGCTTTGGCAGTTTTTTCCGTGTTCCTTTCTTTTTCTCCTTCTCTTCTGGACAGTTGACTGCTGCGTCTGCTGTGCTTTGCCGCACCAGTACCTTGCTTCTCGCCTGAGTCCCGACAGAAACTTTAGATACATGTTTTATTTTCTCTTTAGCTCCTGCTTTGCTTTGATTTAATCCAGATGATCCAAATTCTTCAGTACCCAGTCCTCCACAGGCACCTGTCATTGTTTCTGTGGCTTCCAAACCCATCTCTGCTGGTATTTTACAACTTTGGGGGGACCATGTGTTGTAATGTTTTGTGAATGTGTTGAAATTACTGTTGAAAGCACGAAGCTCTTTACAGAGGTCCCTTCTGAGTTCAGCGAGTTCTAGACGCATGGCAGAGACCTCCTCCTTCCATTGCATGCTGATAGCTGCAGCTAATGTCGCTGACTCTTTTATACTGGCCTGAATGGCTTTTGGTGAAGGCCTTTCTGGTACAGTCGGTCTCGGGGATCTGAAGAGGATAGGGGAAACTGGTGGTCCAGACAGAGGTTTGGCTGTAGCCACCGTGTTATCCTGATGGTAGGACTTGTCTCTTCTGATGGGGCAGCCTAGATCATCATGTGTCAAAGGGGGTTTATCTGCTGTAAAATCCTCATATGCCCTGGCTTGGTTGGATAAACAAGAGTCTTCCTGCACATAATTTCTGTCTGGAAGACAAATGTAAATATGTATTTGTAATATGGCCACAGGTGTGAGCAACTGGAGAGAATGTGCTTTTTATTGCCACACAGCAGTAACATCAAGACATGCACTAATTGCCATGAGTCAAAACAAGATTACGGCATAAATCTACATTGTTGATGTTATTATTACTATTTCCACAATTTGCACACACAGTATCTGAAATCTAAACATTGTGTTAATGTTTTACACTCTGTATTTCCATGATACATTACCAGAGTGTTTCCATAATGTTGATAAAGCACTCCCGTTTTGACTCATTTCTGTTGATGGTTTACACTGCCTTCTCAACATTAAAAATTTAGCATGCATTCTTAACATCTTTTCAATGCACAAAGGAGAACCACCTAGGCTCTAGAACACATATTTATCATATAAGAGACGTTTAAAAAGAGTGCATGCTCTTCTGCTATCAGCTAAGATCCTGTAACATAAAATTTGTGCAATGAAAAGAGGCAAAGATGAGCAGTTTCCAAAACTTTCCCCACCAAACAGGAAGTATAGTATGAACCCTATTGAAAATGTGTTGTCCACTCTGACTGATTCATTCCAAAGTATAATTGCCTCTTATCACAAATTAAATCCATAAATCCTCAAGCTTCATCTCCTACAATGCAAGTTCGCTTGAGTTAACTGAGAAAGCAGTGTAAACAAGCACCAACAGAGATGCAGTATTGATAACAAGCACATCTCCAGATGGACACACCTCTACCCTCCCTGTGTTACGGAAGTTCACATGTTGCTGTGTGACGAGGGTGGGAATCCACTCAGACTTCTTTTGTGGACATGTTCCCTTTTCTTTTCTTATCCCCGGTCTTCATTCTGTGCTTGGACGTATCGTTTCCTTGGAGAATCCATTAATCAAGAGATGAAACCACCAGCAGCTTCAATTTCAATCACTAATCACGCCTCCGTATTAGGAAATCATGTCGTTGTCAGCTGAATTGGTTTACAGTTATTGTAACACGTTTATTTATATAAGTAGGGCGTGATCAAACATTGTGAATGTTTCAAAGTGTGCGCATTCAACCCTGGCTGTTATTTTTCCAAAATTCGAAATGTTCAAGTGATACTTAAAACAACATAAGGGAAAGGAACCCGCTATGTATCCTATGACATTTAGAGATTTGTAGCACATTGTAAACTAGGTTTACAAGTAGAAAATTCATACGATACAGTCACCATACCTTTGCCCAATTTACAGAAGTTAGTATATTCACTTTATGGCATAAAAAGGAAAGTCAGACATCAAATATTGTGTAAAAATCCTGTTGTGGCCTAATTTTTCTCTCTTGTGATTTTCAATAGGGTTCATAGCTTTACTCTCTGATGCATCCGATGGAAGAGCAGATGACTCAACGCATCCAAAATACAAAGGATGAACTTGCACGGCTCAAAGGGTGTAAATATGAGAATCCTACATCAATCCAAAACAATGGAAACACAGAATACGTCATGCAAGGATTAGACAGTATCACTACTTTATGCCAGCTCTTCCAGCCATTACCACAAGTTCAGAGCAAATATAAGCGTCTACTGTTGTGTCAGATGAACAGAATGTACAACTAACAGCTTTTTACCTGTGGTGGATCTAATGGTGGAGGTGACAGTTGAGGCCATAGGAGGGATGCACTCATCATCTTGAGAGTATCCAGCTTGGATAGCCCGCAGATAGCTGTGGCTCCGGGTTCGAAAACAGCCAGGTAAATCCAATGCATCCATGGCCTGAGATTCTACCTCGCTGAACACAGACTCACAGACTGATTCAAACTGGCCATTAATCTCCGTTTCGCTCACCTGCGAGGAACAAAACGTAGCAGAAAGGACAAAAAATATGTAAATTAAGCAAGAAGCAGATATTTACAAAATTGAAGACTAACCTGGCTGACTTGGCTAACACAGCTGGCCTGACTGAGGGTGCTGACTGCCCGCATGTAGCTCTGGTTTCTCGATCGAAACTTGGGGGAGTTGTAGTGTGCGGAGGGGTCCAGGCCAATGCTCGGGTGCATGGCTGTTTGCAAGTGGTAGCTCTGACTGGACACAGAGAAAAATATGCTGGGAGTGGAACAACTTCATGCAGTGTAGCTAGAGGTTACAGGGGATACTGTACTAACAAAAGTAGAGCACTGGGCTTCCCCAAAGCAACCAAACCTTGAGAAGAAAAAAGTCAATGACATTTCTTCCTCCAAGGAGGCACACCTTCCGTGTAGCAGTGTCCTTAAAAGGTGATTAGACTTCTGTTGTGCTGACACATCAAATCAATGTGTGCAAATGAGCGAAATGCAAACTAGGAGCTAGTTAGTAAGCAAGCACTTTAGGGAGAACCCCGTTATCCACCACATCAATTAAATATGCCAGCCAGGCAGAAGAAGAGAGATGTTCAGGATTCCGTGCCGGGGGGAGGAAAATGCCAAATTAATGGCAGAAGGCAGAGAGAAAGAAAGTCAGTAAATAACCTTAGAATACCAAGTGACAATAAGAATACAAAAGGGAATTTCAGCTGCCAGACCTTCTTTATAGTGGCAGGTAAGGATGAATTAGAATCCTTCTATAGAGAAAAGTGTTTAGCTGTAAACAAAATGCCAGTGTGATGAAAAAAAAGAGCTGCCCTTACATCATGTCAAGATTGAGAGCTGTTTTATGTTGGCAAAGCCCTTTAAAATGGAAGCATCTACAGCATCATTGAAGTCAAAGATGACCTAGGGAAATGCTCAAAATTTCTGATCAAAATATTAAACACATGATGACTAATCAACGCTTTTTTTTTTTTTTTAATTTCACTATGAAATAAAACAATTACTGTACAATGGAACTTCAACTGCCAAATTTAGAAACTTGTAATCCATACATCTACTTAAAGCAGTGACGTGCAGTGAGGTTCATGGTTGGTGAGGCACTGACTCCTTTAGTGTCAGATTTCCAAATATATAAACCGAAAAGGGTAGCTTATTCAATTGGCTACTGGTTATTTCATATCTCATCAGCATTCTTCACAAAACACGCACACACGGTACATATTATCAATATGTAAAAGTGAGAAAATAACATGCATTTGCGATAATTCATGCAACATAAATGAGGGTAAAGAGTTGTGTACGAAACCACAGAATTCTGACCTTTAGTGAAATATTCAGTTTTTCAAACTTGTAATTCTGATACTTTAATCAATTTATTACAGATTGCTAAACAAAAAGTGTGAAAAGAAAAACAAAGAATATTTTATTTAAGGCCAAAATTTAGTTTTTAAATATTCTATTGTATTTTTCTTAGTCTAAGCTCTTTTTAAAAATTTTTTTTATAAGATTGAAATGAAAACTGTTTGTGGTCTTGCGCCTGTCCTTCACCACAAAAAACGCCGTTACTTTGGAAGAGCATAGGTTTGGTCTCAACATTCGTAGGGATGATATAACAGCATAACCTGCATGTAGGTACACTTTTTGCTGGGGACGGGACATTAATAAGACCAAACAGATTGGATGAAGGGGGCAAAGGGCCACATTTCTCATGTATACGAACCTAGTTAATTAATAGGCAAAATGATCAATGCAAAATAAATCCTTATCTACTGATAATAACTTTTATGTGCATTGGTTCAGATGATACACTGTTCGATTCAAACCTTTGTTTTCAAAAAATACTAAAACATTTTGAAAACTTCCTGAATAAATGTCTGGTTTTTATTAGCATAAACATAATGAAAAAAATTCACTTAATAATGGTAGGGTCAATTCTATCCTTACAACATATGGAACTATTGAAAGATCTAAATTCTCTATATAACTGAACATTATATCATGCAAAAAAGGTAAGGTTGCTTAAACGTTGGTGGGGACAATTTTAGCATCCTGAAAAGTTGGTAGTGTTGTGTCCCTACCGTCCCTATGCAAACCTACGCCCTTTTTGTAAAAGTCCTCCTTATTTTCCTTTACTTTAAAAAAAATCTCTCCGCCTCAATGGAGAGGCTTGCTTCAATTAGATCGCTGTGTTCTATTTGACAAGCCAGAACACATAGTGGATGTGTCCAAATGTCTAGCTAACCTTTCATCTTTCTCAGCAAAACCATGTAATCGTTCTACATATATGCCACGTTTAGAAGAGCTTACACGCTCATCGTTACCACGAAATGCTAACTCCTGTTTAGCTAGGATGCAGGTTGCATTAATGAGGTATTTCAAACTCTTTACCTTAGCGTTCACGATGCTACCGTTGAGCTTCCGCTGTTCGTCAAAGCCAAATCGATCCTTGAGCTTCCAAAAGTTCTTAAAGCAATCAGGCTTTGAATGTGAGTGGTCGAGCTCTCGTGTTTGCTGAGGCTTCGTGGTAGTTTTTTAATGTCACAATATCTCGTGTTAGTCCAGACATTCGCACAAGTTGAGAAAAAAAGGCAGGGAAAGCAGCAAAGCCGATTTTTTCGAAGGACAGCCACATAGCCAGTCTTTTCGGGTGTACCAGTCCGTTTGAAAAGCGCGAGTTATCTTCTGTCCCGTAGTTTGAAGCAAACCTTTTAGCTCCGGTGTTGTTAATCGCGTCCACTTTTGACGGAAAGTCCAGTTTCACGTACGCCCCCTTTCAGTGCGGCAGAGTACTATCTGCCGCAGCCTGTGCCTTTTCATTGCGGTTTTATTTCCCATCAGCAAAACTAAATATGTCGCTAACAAACATTAAACTTTAAGGGTTAAAGACATTAGCCAGACTGTGGAAAATCAGGTCAAATAAACGTATCTGGAAACATTATAATGGCGACATGCAGATGTACGGCAACCAGCACGCTCCAATTCCATGTATCAACCCAGTTTGTTATGGATTGCGCAATCAGAGGTGAGGCTTTACTCGTTGCTGCCGCACCTCTCGTTTCATTTCGTTATTTGAACAGGAAATGGGCAAATTCAGCGATTTTGACAATAAAAAATGTTTGAAATGAGTCATACATAAAGAGCAATGGACAAATATTAATATAAATTTGATGCTATAATTATTTTTTTGTCATGATGACAGGTGAGGCTCTGCCTCACCTGCCTCCCCTGACCGCACGTCACTGACTTAAAGTGTGATCTCAGCATTTCAGCTCATCAAGTGTTCATTTTACTTGCCCTTTTTTTCCCCACACAAAATCCAACAGATGAAAATTTATTGTTCAACTCACGAGAGGTCAGGTCAGGGAGAATCTGTTCGTGACATTTAAACCCAAAAAAGACCAGCGTCAGCAAAGGGTCTTCAGAAAAGAACGATGTTAATTGTGAAAATAAACTCCGGAAGGTAAATTATTTTACACAATAAATTAAGTCACTGGCTGCCAATGACAGCATTGACGTCCAACCCATTTGAAATGGGAGGGTTGGCAGCGAATGAACATTTGTTCATTCGCTGCCAACCCTCCCATTTCAAATGGGTTGGACGTCTACTAGTGATAAACTCATTTAAATTCACAGAAAGGTATTAAGGGTGCTCTCATTGACCTTCTATTGGCGTCAATAATGAATTATCAGCAACGTAAGCAAGCCAGCCAGCCACCCTTGACCGCTGCAACGCCGCAGCAACAGAGAGCTAACGAGATGGACTAATCGTGTATTCACCTTAAGTCTGCAGCAAAATTGGTGATGTAGTTACGCATGTCACTGTTGATTTTATCCAGGCGATAAGAGCTGTGGGCAGAGAGGAAAACAAAGTTACAGGGTCCCACAAGCGGGAGTTGGATGGAGGTGACTTCACGGGGCAAGTCTACTGGAAGTGACTTTGTATAGTACAGTGTATCACAAAAGTGAGTACACCCTTCGCATTTCTGCAGCTATTTAAGTATATCTTTTCATAGGACAACAATGACAAAATGACACTTTGACACAATGAAAAGTAGTCTGTGTGCAGCTTATATAATAGAGTTAATTTATTTCCCCTCAAAATAACTCAAAATATAGCCATTGATATCTAAACCCCTGGCAACAAAAGTGAGTACCCCCCTTAGAAACTACATACATAACTAAATGTCCAAATTGAGTACTGCTTGTCATTTTCACTCCAAAATGTCATGTGACTCATTACAGGAGTGCTGTCAGCATTGCTGCAGAGATTTAAGAAGTGGGGGGTCAGCCTGTTTGTGCTCAGACCATACGCCGCACTCTACATCAAATTGGTGTGCATGGCTGTCACCCCAGGAGGAAGCCTCTTCTGAAGACTGTACACAAGAAAGCCCGCAAACAGTTTGCTGAAGACATGTCAACAAAGCACATGGTTTACTGGAACCATATCCTATGGTGTGATGAGACGGGCGGGCTTTCCTGTTTACCGTCTTCAGAAGAGGCTTCCTCCTGGGGTAACAGCCATGTGAGAAAAAATGACAAGCAGTACTCAATTTGGACATTTAGGGATGTACGTAGTTTCCATGGGGTGTACTCACTTTTGTTGCCAGGGGTTTAGATATTAATGGCTATATTTTGAATTATTTTGAGGGGAAAATAACTATTATATAAACTGCACAAAGACTACTTTTCATTGTGTCAAAGTGTCATTTTGTCAGTGTTGTCACATGAAAAGATATACTTATATATCTGCAGAAATGCGGGGGTGTACTCACTTTTGTGATACACTGTAATTAGGGTGATCTCAATGTTTGCTTGGGAGTTTTCACCAAAGTGCTGCAAACATTAGGGTGATAGAACATGACCAGCATGAACTTTGTATGGTATGGAAAATGTTGGAGTAACATTTAATTGGCAACCAATCAGATGGATTGATTGATGCACATCCAGATGGTGGGAAAATACAAAAAAGTATTAGGATAAGACATACTTACGATGCCAACTTATCTAGCTAACTTATCTATTTGGTGACTAATCACCGAAAAACGCCACTTAAAAAATATGTAAAAATTTCTATATAAGTGACCTTTTCATCGTAACAAGTTAAAAAAAAAAGGCCAAAACTTGTCCCAAAATAACTAGGGTTGTCCTGATCAAATATTTTGTTTGACTCAAAGGGCAGAGTATAGTTCTGCGCCGTCAAGGCAGACCTGATTTATGACCCTCCCTCGTAGCCTGCCGTGCACCTCAACAAAATCTTGACTTGTGCGACGTCAACACGTGGTGAATGGTGCAAATGGACTGCGATTGGTCCGCTCAGACCGTTGTTTCCGGTTCAGCGCCAAATCACCGCCATTTTCAAACGTTGTTTTGCTAAATGCAAAATGGACCAAGCCGACGGGAGTATCATCGAAGAGCAAGTACGACAACTTCTACAATGTCTCGTCAAGACATTATAGAGATTGCCAGATGGCAAGGTCAGCGATTGCATAAAAAAATGGAAGAACCGTTTAGACAGGTATGTGTGTGTTCAGAAGCAAATGGCCCCGCAAAACGGTGACACAGTCGGCCAATAATTGCAGCACATTTCGCCAGTGTAGCACAATTTGGCATGGCAGAACACCGTTTTTTTTTCTTTCTTACTCTTGTCTCGTCTCATCCTGTCTTTCCTGTTTATTTTGCTTTTGCTGCTAGCTTTGTGAAATATCGACAGTGCTGTCATGCCCATTAATGTCCCTTTTGGGTTCAAATTGAAAAGGTTGAACAGATGACATATTTATGTCACTAGAGTCATACTCTGGAAGCCCGGCAGCGTAACCATATGACGTCACTGCTATCAAATTATTTTAACTCATAATAACGTTTATCTTTTAAGAACTACAACTTTTTCTATCCGTGGATCCCTTTAACTTCCTATTCTGCTGTGTTGCGTTGTTGCAGCTGCAAAACAGAATTTTTCATGTTTCCTTTGAGAATATCCTTATACATCTTGACTATTTCTATACTTTACAGACCGAAATAAATCTGAATAAGTAGATTTTGAAAACTCAATCTTTTTCTTCCGATTCCGCTCCTGGGAAAATGATGTGATTGTGGCCCAAGTTCCGATGATCAGATTGCGGACATTCCTAAAAATAACCATATATGTCTTATTGAAATTATACGTAATTTTTTTTTTTTTCATTTTAAGGGATTTGATTGGATTTTAACTGTCATGACATTTTCATTGCAAAACTAGACTTTCTTGGTCAGACTGATTTTTTTGCTCTTCATTGTGATTGCAAACTCTTGTTCTTTTTTATTGGACTGAATGGCTTTTAAAATTGATACAAGCAGTTGCTCCACTATTTCTTACTGCAAAATTTGGCAATGTTTTTCTTCTTTCTTCACTTTTTTTTTTTTTTGGCTTTGTGACTTTGATGCAAAGAGAGAAAAATGTTCAAATTTGGCCCGTTTATTATTATGTATGTAGCTCCCTTACGGAGGTGGAGGGCATTCATAATCATTCATTAAAACAAAGTCTGTCATCTAACGTTCCCTCATTGCTGTTCCAGCTGAGTAGACCTGCGCCTTTGATGCATTCTTTATGGCTGAGAGAGGAGGCGACCCTGTCAACTACCGGGGCCTCAAACAGAGCTTGAAAGAGAAAGCGATGGAAAGAGGTGACACAACCTGACAGCCTGTTCTCGTCTCAAACACTTTGCTTGGACTGTCAAATTGGAGTTTGACCTGTTGGAATGCCCCAATAGGGCATCAAATCGTAGCAAGTAGGGTAAACTCATGTGGTCCACCCAAATTGCAATCTACCATGAATCTTTCCAAGTGAGCCCAGTGAACCCTGAGAAATAGCATGGGGCCGTTGCAAGGTGGATCAGTCATTGTTGTGTGAGTAGAATCATATTAATGAAAATATTTCTTCTCCCTTTTTAGTCAAGTCTGTCTGTTGTTCCTGTTCCACTCCTATTCCCAACGAGCTCATAAACACATCATTTGAAGACATTATAACAAGATGACTTTGTAACTGACCTCAGATTCAAAGCCCAACGCGCACACACGCACCAGCTGCTGCTTGTTAAGCCAGCTTGAGAAGCCAACTGACTATCAATAATGATTACCATGCTCTTTGTGTCACATCCTCATCACTGACGCTGCAGATCATGCTCATTGCCACACATTTGTATACTGAACTGCTAATACACATGGCTACGTTATGACAGATGAAAACATGTTTGTGGCATCTCAGAAAAAAAGCAAAAATAAACAGAGGAAGAGAAGCTGGAAGTAATTTATGCTTATTCATTCATGTGCACATAGTGCCAGTGGCTTCAGTTACAAAAGTCCCAAAGTGAAATGACCTCAGGAGTGAGAAGTATTCTCAAAATACTGATATTGCCTCACTTTCATATATTTTTCAGCAAAGCCGTCCAAAGGTCACTAAATATTGTTCTAAACTTATATATAAATGGAACTTTGTCTGTGTGTGTGTGGCTGCAAGCGTTTATGTGTTCGTGTGTTCATTCCCTACGGACTCCAAAACGGCTCAACCAATTTTCTTGAAATTTTACACATTTATACTATAAGCATCTCCGAGTGTTCTTAGGTAGGTTTTGAACCGTAGTACACTTGATAAGCATGGGAAATTCATGATCGAAAAAATTGGGTTGCAGAAGGAATGTTTGACACACTCATAGAGCGTGACATCAATAGTGTTTCTCAGAGTTCCAAAGTTGCAGAGCTTTCAATAGTGCAAAAAAAATCCCAAACAACAAATATTCTAAATACTCCCAAACCATATGTTGGATTTTAATGAAAACAAAATCATGGGAAAGCCCTGATTTCGAGGTTTCTTCTGTGTCGATTTAACAAACCTTGGCCCCAACAACTGAGCACAAGTAGTATGCCCAGCGAAGCTTGTTTCTGCAAAGAATGACAAATCATTTCACAAAACTAAACTACAACAGCCTAAATTCTTCTGCTGCATTGCAACATATTAAAGAGTGGTCTCTAATATTCTGGTATTTATTTCAATAAAGATATTGGAAAGAACAAGCATATTAGGCTCCTTTGTTTACGTCATTTTCTTATTAATTTAAATGCCACGTACCACTAAAGGCATACCATTTGACTGACAAAAAGAAAATACAAATTTTGGCTGTACAATGCCATAGCCAAAGCTATAAACAAATAAAAAAAAAAAAAAAAAGAAGAAATTTGTTAAAACAACTACCCTTAAACCAACACTAGGGAACTTTCAGTTTTGGTCGATGTAAAAAATGGTAGTGTTTTGCTTTAAGGATGACTGCAGTTCCCATGAGGACCAGCAAACAGTGTTGTAAAATCCTAATCTGCTGGTCGCCTGCAAATGGATTGAACAACATTTGTTTTTTCAGTGGCTATGTGAAGGATGAATAGTGATGAGGTAATGAATCCAGTTTTGGCCAAACAAAATCATGACGTCATACCAGAGAGTGAATGCCGGGCCAATGTTTATTTATGAGCGTCATTTTATCCTGGTAGCTTTCCTTTGTCTTTTTTGTCTCCTTGGACAAAACTTTTCAGCTCTTTTGTTTCTCTGCCATCTTTGAATAATTCACGCGCCGACTTCCATCTTTATAACGAATAGGGAAAGTGAGAAGTGACGTATAGTGTAAAGCAGTCAACACATTTGTAGTTTTTTTTGTGGCAGGGTTCCTGCCACCCTACTCAGTTAATTAGTGCTGGTGAAAGCGATACAGACCACCTCAGGCCATAACAGGTATCATTTAACTAGTTGTCAGTCGACATATCATCACAAGTCTAATGAAAGTATTTTTATAAAGATTATAAAGTTACCTAGTGTTGCTCTAAATGAAACCTTTATGAGCTCTTTTTGTTACCATCCTTTTTTGTTCAAATACATACATTTGGTTAAGTTTTGCAAAGTTCATTCAAAATGAAAAACTGAAGAAACAAGAGTGGTCTAATATTTATTCCCCCATGACTGTGGCATTAAAACTACTATTTACTGTGAGAGGATTCATTTCTCATTCTTTTACTGCGATTTTGATGAGATGTCGCCAGGCCCGGAGTGACTAATCGGGAGCTTCTGGAAGATTCCCGATGGGCCGGCTGGCAGATGGGCCGGTCCGGGTTTTATAAAAAAAAATTACACTGTTATAATTTTTTTGTTTGGTATTTATTTATGACAGTGTCAGTGAGTATAACTTACATTCTGTTACCGCTGTTCCTGTGGGCCGTCTTAAAAAAATGTAAAATGAAAAATATATATATATGGCGGAAAATACAGACAAGACTGAAAAAGCAGTTTCTACACTTGCACTCCTCACTAAAAGAAACTGCTGTATTTGAAGCCAAAACAACTGTTGTGTTTGATAGAACAATACATCTATATGCTGCCATCCCAGATTCATGGCGCCTGAAGCCCCCGAACGATTTTTAATTTGTCCGTTTTACCCTGAAAACCCCCGTTTACAGACGTCGCGCAACCGCTTTTGTTTCAACCCAGCCATAAAACGAAGGTAATTAATCATATTTATTATTCAAAATGTCTGTCGTTTTTAGCTTAGAATCATTAATTGATGTCTCATTTTTCATTTAAAGAAAAAAAACGACTTTAAAAAATTATTCACTCACATATTTTAAACTTTTAAACAAATTATGTCACAATGAAAAAAATGGTGTCTGTAAAAAAGTCACTGATATCTATTTCATAACTCGTTATTTCATAACGCTTAATTGTATTTTTTTGTTACTGTCACATTTTTTCCAATATGTTAGATAATAAATAATCGATCCAAACAAAGAAAAATTGGAAAAAAACGCTTAAAAGGGTAAATATATGAAAATGAAAATCTCGACCACTCCTTGACGTCTGCGATTTCTGCATGGCGACCCTTGTTATATGACCATGTTTCACCCATAAAATCCCCCAAAATCCGGCTGTGGCCATTCACAGCTGTGTCTTGACACCCAGTGATACATTCTACATAGAGTTTTTGGATCGAAACAAGGTAAGTACGCGATAATATCTCGTTAAAGTCATGGCGTCTATAATTCTGCTCTCACCGTGCTTTCACCTCCGTATAGGGTTTTGTTTAATTTTTTTTTTTTTTTTTTTAAATGCCCTCCTGTTCAAAAATTTTCTTCCCCCAGAAAATTGAGATTTTAAGCTTTCCAATGATGTATCACACATGCATATCGGACAATTTTGAAAGTTGGCCAAATTGGGGGTCTCAGAGCGGAAACTCAAGTCACCTGAGTGTTTTCCGCCATATATATTTTTTTCCAGATGCATCCTCACGTGTGCAGACGAAAAATACAGCATACAGCTCCGCCCCCTAATTGTAGTCTGTATTGAGCCAAATGAGCTGCTATCTCAGTGCTCGGATGGACAAAAAGAGCAAGGGTGGCACTGGAATAAGAATTAAAAAGAGAAAAGCACTCGTGAAAGAATCGGCAAAATGCCCAAAAATAGCTAGTTTTTTTCATGCAACGACCTCGCTGCCTCAAACTACAGAGGATTACAACGAAAGTGGTAAGGCCAGATGGTGAATAAAATGCAACTTGCACCGTGTGATACGACAATATGTAATTGTGGAAACTTTGGCTTCTTGTAGCACCTCACAAGGGACATGTAGCAGCAAGCATTAGCCATAATGAACACACCACAGGTGCAGAGCTGGAAGGTAGGATTGCCATGTTGTTCAGTCAGTGAAAATTAGAATTAATATAATCAATTACATAGCGTTTTTAAAGTGCCATAAAGCTGACTTGAATTGGTCAGAATGCATTGTTGTGATGTTCAAAATTGACTATTTCTTTAATATGTGATTTAATGTCAGTGGCAGACACAGGGGGAAGTGGTGAGGATGGGATTGCTGCCATTGATGCTGTCTGTTAGGTTTTGTGTTTGTTTTCTCCTAGTGTGACTTGTCCCTGTGATTGCCCATTGCTTTCACCTGTGTGTGTTCTCCCAGTGTATCCTGCAATCTGCATCCACCTGTGTTGCCCAGCTGTTCCTCGTCTCGTTACCCCATGTCTGCGTGTGTGTATATAAAGACCCAGTTTCTTGTCACTCCTCGTTGCGTCATTGTCTACATCAATGTCTCACGTCCATGGTCTGGTCAGCATTATTCAAAGCCCTCGTGTTCCGTGTAAGTTTTTGAAAAACAGTCTTTTGTTAGTGATAGTTTTGTTTGCCTCAGTGCTATCTTTTGATTACCACATCCTTTGTTTTGTACTTTGTTTTTAGTTGGCTTTAATTAAATCATTTTTGCACCGTTATCTGCTTCGCCTCAATTTCCCTGCGCTTGGGTCCACCTTGCCCGCCCGCACTCCCTGACACTGTCAGTGTTGAAAAAAACAGGTGAGGCGTTGTAACAGTTTGAACAAGCAAGCTTCAATTCTAATATGGTCACATTTTATGCCTAAATGATAATAGTGGCTCATTTATTTATCAAAAGTTAGATTGCAATCAAACTACACATTTGAAAGTGATAGATAAATGTTAGATGCAATTGACCTGCATATTTTACATATGCATACACATTTATATTACATCTTATACACATTTTACATACACAGAATTACAGTACACGGCTTTAGAGAACACTGAACTTAACACGTGTATGCATAATGACATTATTTTAAATGAGTGGGCCGATCTGAGGCATGAAATTCCAGGGCCGAAAATGAGTCCCACTCCGGCACTTATTGCGTAGCAACAACAATTCAGCAAGTCTTGTGTCGGCCATTGAAATGAGCAGGTGTAATGTTTTTTTCCCCCTAAATGTTATGTCCCTCCTCTTCACAAGTCTAACAAAGTTTCTTCCATATCTTTCACAGAAAACCTGATGTTGTCCAGTAGGATATATGACTCTAAATAACAGCCAAAAACTAAGTCAATGGTAAATGACGACAAAATCAAATGTTGTGTGTTGTGATCAACGATGATTGCAGTGCTCTATTAGTGAAACAGCATTCATCCCTTTCAACAACTTGTGGTGTACGAGGCCGCTCTGCTGAGGCATGTTTCCACATCTTCTAAAACTGGCCCAGACGATCCATTTTGAACGGCTGTAAACGATATGATGAATGATTCCAAATGATTCAACAGCAGGGAGGGCGATCAGCAGCAGTTATTGCACTCCAAGGCCTCTCTGAATAATGACTCACTCAGTGCATTGAACACAGACTGTGCTGTGCTGTGCTGAAAAGAAGCTATTGACCAGCATGGATCAGGCTGTGAGCCTGACTCTGAGTCCACTGATTGCAGCTGCAGTATTATTGAGTCGAGAGGAGCAGCTTTGTTATTGAATTCATTTCAAACACTAGAAGTGGCCCCAAGGGTGTCATTACCCAGGAATTCTCCAAGAACGCCTGTCATTTTTTGGTGCTGTATCAATATGCGCTCTCTGTGCATTCCCTGAAATTTGTGCTGCTCTGATAATAAAATTAAAAGTAAGACGTAAAATGCAAATAAAATATATATTTTTTTGCTCTAAGGGAGCACTAACACCCTAACAATAATGGTACAACAGTGTGAAAGCACTATGTAAAAGCCAGTTTTAGGATTAAAGCAAGTTAACTACAAGCTCATTTGAGTAAAACATTTTCAGTGGCTTCATAAAGCTTTCAAGAGTCTTGGGCCCCGAAATAAGAGTTTTTTTTTTTTCCTTTTAATGATTTGAGTACAACAGCTTGAAAGCTGTCACCTTGGGTTTTATAGTGGACGTTTTTGTTAAGAACACTCAAGAGAACATTTAAGACATGCGTAAGGGACGGGAAGGTCAGCAATAAAGTTTGGGTGTAACCATACAAAGACCAATGGATATTGTTAATATAATGTTATTAATAAAGTTTATTTGCCTGAAAATAATGAAATTGGCTGTGACTAGGTTTGCAAACAGTCCCAGATTGTGACCCTGCCGGCGGTGGTACCAATAAGAACTTCTTAAATTCCGGGTGAGCATAAATCTGTATTTGCTCATATGGAACAAAAATTGGAGCCTTTCTGTCAAATATAGTATTGTCATTTTGATGGTTATACATGGATCACAAAAGGTCATGAATGTGTTATTTGTAAATCTTAATGTTAAAAGAAAGACAAAATAAAACATATGTTACCCTTACCCCTAATATACTGTGTACACATGGATATTGGGTAACAACTGAAAAAACTAGATCGCGATTACAAGCGGCTGAAATAAGTTTCCTTCGCAGAGTGGCCGGGTTCAGCCTAATAGATAGGGTGAGGAGCTTGGTCATTTGGCACTAAAGCGTAATTTGCCCCCCAATGGGTTGGCAGCCTTGCACGGTCTGTGTGAATGTGTGCATGAAAGGGTGAATGTGTGCTAATGTAAAGTGCTTTGGGCGCTATATAAGTACTCTCCATTTACCGTCCATTTGGGAGGGACTCGGAGTAGACTTCTGCTTCTCCATGTCTAGAGGAGCCAGTTGAGATGGTTCAGACATCTGGTTAGGATGCACCCTGGACGCCTCTCTTGGGAAGTGTTTCAGGCATGTCCGACTGGGAGAAGACCGACCCAAGACACGCTGGAGGGATTATATCTCTTAGCTGGCTTGGGAACGCCTCGGAATTCTCCCAGACGAGCTGGTGGAAGTGGCTGGGGAGAGGGGTGTCTGAGCCTCTTTGCTGAGGCTGCTGCCCCCACAAGCCGGATAAGCGGAAGACAACACCGACGACGTGGACAAAGTTGTTTGTACCTTATGTCAGTGCTTCTCAATTATTTTCTGATACTCCCTCGCCAGGAAGACGTAAGCGTTTCGCAACCCCCAACTCTCTGCCGCCACTGTAAATAGTATCTTTTGTCTATAAAATTATTATAAGTGCACCTCTGCATTATGAAAAACGTAATATAGATTAATTTACAATAAAGTATAACTTTATTAACATTGTTTTGTTCGTAACAGAAAAACACATCAATTTTCCTGAATTAAAAAAACAATTAAAACCAGAACTGTAAAAATACACTCAAGGTACATTTTTTGACAATTTTAGTACTGAAAAACTCATGAGGACAATTTGTCAAACAATTTGACTGAAACCCCCCCAAAAATAATGGAACAAAAACGATAAAGCCGTTGGACAGAGGGACCGTTTTAATTTTTGCTGCAGGCAGCATCAGCTCCTTCGTTATGGTGTGGGGTAATTTTGCACTGAGCAACTTGGTATGCCACTTAATATGATGCTAACAGTGCTTGCTGGTTTACTGATATACTGACAAGGCGGGATGATTGTTGGCAATATTTGGCACGTTTTCGCTGAAAAAAAAAAAAAAAAAAAAATCAAGCCACTTATCAATGTGATTGGGGTCTAATGTCTTTATGTGACGTCTTAATTGATTTGGCTTCTGCTGTACGCTGCAAACATTTTTAGAGGCAGTCTACATGGCGACTCTGCGCAACACAGTCATTGCGACACGAAGACGCAATGACTGTGTTGCGGAGTGGCCTCGTGTGCATATGGTGTCGGCGAAGAAGAAAAATTCTGAATCCCGCCTCCAAAGTGGAAGAATTCGATTGCGGGGGATTGAGGGGGGCTTGCTCCGCATGCATATCAAAGGCTCCCACGGCGCGACACTGCATCGATAATGTCAGCACTCGTACACGTCACATTGGGCGTGCACAGCGGTGCTGCTAAACATTAAAAACAGCAAATATGGTGAAATGTCGGCTTTAATCTACTGTTTTAATAATACTTTTAGATTAAATATGTTGAATGTTTCCATTTTTGTGCCTTTTTGAACAAAAGAAAAATGCCATCGCTTCCAGTGGGCGGGCATATTTTTTTCCGGGCTGAGGAACTTTGGTTGGGTCATTCGCAGTGCATCATTCGCTGTCGCCTTGTAAATTTGCACTGGCCTCTAGGGCCTGGCATGAATACTACATGGTTTTCATACGACATTACTACATTACATTACAGTGCGACATTGTTCAAATGGAGACAGGCCCATATAAATGTAAACATGACATTTTTCGTCTTCTCGGAGAGTCACCATGTAAACGGCCCCTTAGACACAGTAAACAGACTGGTCTTTCTTCGTCTCCCACTGTTTTAAAAGTCAAAGTCAAAAGCTAAACTCTACATACGCTTTGACATATTTCCTCGTCTTAGCTCTTCATATAACCAGTGCTCTTTGCTGTGTGCTCTTGTTTGGTTGCGCACACTCTGAAAATGAGAGCGCCACTGCCACCCACTCAGTGGATGTGCAACTATACTTTATTCTAGTACGGCAAAAAAGTATGTTTCCCTGAAGTCACTTGCGCCACCCCTGGCATTGCTCTGCACCCCCCTGGGGGGCCTGCCCCACTATTTGAGAAGAAGAAAGAAATCCACAATGGTCACTGAAATCACTTGAAACAATATTGTTCAACTTTAGGATTACATATGAAAAAATAAAACTTGAATAAAAGCAAAATTGAAATAAAAATATTCTTCTATTTTACAATCTTTCTGTAAGCCACAGCAGAAGGATGAAAGAGAAAGACGTGGCTTGAGAGCCACGGGTTACTGATCTCTGTTCTAGGTCACATACTGTACATAGCCTCAATTTGTGTTGAATAAATATAAGTGTGCAATCTTCCATCATCAAACTAGCCATGTAAAAGGCTTTTAGCCAAAACAATCTAAAAACCTCTTGCAAATCTATGAGCTACTTACAGAAACAAGGTAAGGTTAATTGCCTATCTTCTCTGGAGCAACTGCCACTAGATTGAACAAACAAAGCCTGTGAGTAATAAATCACCAGTGGCTGCAGTATTTTGTATGGCTACTCTTCCAAAGTACCTTTACAGACTAAAACATCTCAAACTGAAAGTGGCTATCACCAGTCAATCATATGGCCAACACAAAGCACGAACGAGGAACTTGCCATAAATATTTTGAAGCATAGAAACAACTTATGCAAAAAGAAAACTCACGTAAACAACGTTCTACCCACATGTAGGCCACACTAGTATTGTTGCTGTATGTATTACGCATTGATTACAAATGTCAGAGCAAGAAAAAATACCAACTTTAATGCAGGAAATTCAACACATGTAACACAGAAGACAAAACAACAAAAACTGGCCCAAAAAAATAAGATCCAGAATTGTAGCATAATCCCCTTTCGAAGCTTCTTTCGGCAGCTAGGGATATCACGTATTGGCCCGAATATAAGACGGCCCTGATGATAAGATGACCCCCTCTTTTTCAAGACTCAAGTTTAAAAAAAAAACTTTTTGAAAACCAAATTAATTATATACAGAAAATATTTACAGTACATCTTAAACAAATGATTATAACAATATATTTGAGAGAAAAAGCATGTTATTTTGCCTCATTCAAATCTTAATATCTGAACATTTAAATATGTAAACGGAAGTGCAATCACATTTGTAAATGAATGGCTTCTGGTTTTTGAAATATAAATAAACCAATCTATTGTGATAAAACAACAAAATTAAAATAACTACATTAACCATCAAAGTGAGGTCTAACTGTAACTGTAGTCTTGAAACAAATCTGAATAAGGAAAAACATTGCAATAAAATAATGCAAACTGGTTAAACTTCAGAGTAGCTGAGATCTGTCATGACAGAACATTACGCCTCAAGTTCAGCATTCATATAATGTCTAGACCCCGAATATAAGACGACTCCCACTTTTTGAGTCTTATTTCAATGCAAAAACAAGTCTTAGATTCGGGCCAATACGGTAGCTATCAAAAACGCTGTATGGTCTGTAAAGGTAAAGTTTTATGCATGGTAAGGGAGTGCGGTTGAGCAGAGCAGATATAAATACTAATATGAATATTTCAATGTGTGTGGATTCTATCAAACAAGTATGACTACAGGCAGAAGGCTTTCTGCGAATTCCCTCTACTGGCTAACTCGTAACCTACAAGCAACACAGGCACCAATAAGCATGTGCTGCGTATGAATGCCTGCTACTTGCAAATTACCTACTTACAGAAGACTGCCTTCTACGGGATAACTCCTAACTATAATTCCGCAAGTAATGAATGAGACCTGATAGAAAAAATAAATAAATAAAATCGGGCTCTGAGAATCAATATTAATACTGGCACCATGCTACATGGCTACCAAGTTTCAGGACGATTGTTTCACGAGTGATGGAGGAGTAGAACTTCTTTTTTTAAAGGCCTCCAGCCTTTTAAAAACGTGAGCATATTACACTTTGACATAGTGCTCATTTTATTGAAGGAGTCATTTGGATATTTTTTTCTCATGTTCCAACAAAAAACATATTATCGTATTAGGTTTTGCATATAAAAATAAAAGCAGTTTCTCTGAGGGCGACAAACAATGTTGTGTAATATTTGGTTTGATATTTTTGTAATTGGCACTTGGAAGTTGAAATAGTTACTTTCAATTATTTGAAAAGATAAAGATATTTACATACTTTTAAAATATTGTTCAATTGAAAACTATGCAAATGACTTATTTTCTTTGTGATGACAGGACAATCACATCTTTATACCTCGGAAACCATGTCTAATTAAACTCGTTTTCTGCTTATAAGGCTGGAATTGCCAAAGATGTTTGGACCTAAAAAGTGACAAGATTTTTGGATGGAAAAAATGAGCGGGCCCCATTTTCTCATTGTTTAAAGAAACACTTAACACTCAACTCGATGGAATGGACCTATCGCAAAACCAGAATCCCAAATCCCAAAAGTCGGACGGCAGCCCGACACTTGCATAGGAATGTACAGTGGTACCTCTACATACGAAGTTAATTCATTTCAGGATCTTGTTTGTAAGTCGAAATGGTTGTATGTCGAGCAGGATTTTCCCATAAGAATACATTATAATTCCACAGCCCAAAAACCTACACTAAATCCTTGATAAATACTGATGTTACTATTGGAAATAGCAAATATAAAGAGCAAAACAAATAAATTATGAATAAAAATCGGAATAATAACATAATAATAATTATAATAATAATAGTAATAATACCTGTAATAATGTAACGAATCGGGTTTTAATGTGGCAGACGTTTTTTTGTTGTACTTGTACTTGTTGTACGCACCGCAGGGCTGACATGATGGTGAGATAGAGAGTCCAGTTCTACTCTACTTTCTCTTTTAATGTTTTGATGCTGGCGTCAACTGCAGCGGACACTAGGCATGTTGTTTGCACAAGTTGATTGAATAAATGATTAGAAACCTGATGAAGCTGGTGATTTCTTTGGTGATGTGACCACAATAAGAAATGTCCCCTGAACTTATAAAGACTGGCGAACAGAGGTCGGAGGAGGACCGTCGAGATCGACATTCCACGGCCGTATTGTCGACCCAGTTCACGGATGCACACAGCATGCTCATATTTTGCTATCATTTACATCTTCATATCAATGGTAAGCCATAGGCGGAGTTTGACTTTTGGGGCAGGGGGGGCACAACATTTTGATGTCCCTGAAACGCAGTGCCAGCAATAAAATTAACTTACACGAATATTTATAATAATAAGTTGAAAATGAGTGTTTTTTTGTTTCCCATCATTCTTAAGGGTCAAGGGTCAATTCTTGGACCACTCTTATTTAACATCTATATGCTTCCGTTAGCTCAGATAATGGAAAAGTATGACATCTCCTATCACGCCTATGCAGATGACACACAACTGTACATTTCTGTGTCCCCACATGATTATAGTCCCTTAGTCTCCCTGAGTAAATGCATTCATCAAATCAATGAATGGATGTGCCAGAATTTTCTCCAGTTAAATGTGGAGAAGACAGAGGTGATCATTTTTGGGCCAAAAAAGGAAAGGTCAAAGATAAGCAGCCAACTTAGCACAATGTCACTTACAGCTACAAATCAAGTCAGAAACCTTGGCGTAATTATTGACTCAGACCTAAAATTTGATAGCCATCTAAAGTCCGTCACTAAATCCGCTTATTACCACCTAAAAAATATAACCAGAATTAAGGGGCTTCTGACTCAACAAGACATGGAAAAACTTATGCATGCATTCATTTTCAGCAGATTGGACTACTGCAACGGTATATTTACAGGTCTTGATAAAAAATCAGTCAGGAAGCTGCAGCTAGTACAGAATGCTGCAGCCAGAGTCCTCACAAATACAAGGAAGCTGGACCACATTACACCGGTTTTGAAATCGCTACACTGGCTTCCAGTGAGTCAAAGGATAGACTATAAAACACTACTGCTCGTCTACAAAACACTGAATGGCCCTGGACCAAAATACATGCTTGACTTGTTAGATTCCTATGAGACATCTAGACCCCGAAGGTCGTCTAGAACGGGTCTTCTACATGTTCCAAGAACAAGAACCAAGCAGGGTGAGGCAGCATTTAGTTATTATGCTCCTCACCTCTGGAACAAGTTACCCGAACGTCTGAAGTATGCTCAAACTGTTAGCTCCTTTAAATCAGGGCTAAAAACGCTTTTGTTTGGCACTGCATATCCATAACTGTCTATATATTTCAATCTACCTGCCTTCTATTCCTCTTGTGCTTATCTCTATTGCTGATTTCAATGATTATTATTATTAGTAGTTTTTGCTTTATTTTTATTTTTGTTTTATTTTTATTTATTTATTTTTAATCTGTGATTAAATGCAATCTTTTGTCTTGGTTTTTACGTTGTGTTGATTTAAATGTGATTTTTATGGTCTTCATGTGATGTAAAGCACTTTGAATTGCCTTGTGTTGAATTGTGCTATATAAATAAATTTGCCTTGCCTTGCCTTGCCTTGAGGGGAACTGTCAATCAGGCTGCTTAGGACAGCTATACTTTTCGGCAAGATCGTATTCCATTGAATTTAGTACTCCCGGCGGCATCGTGCCAATGTATTTACCCTCGTCAAAAATTGTACCCCCTGGGTGGAGTCACTGCGCTGCACGGATTTGCTTGATTTCCATGTTTTGGTGATGTAGTTATCTACGAGGTTTTAAAACATGGCCCATCCGTAATAACAATTTTTTTTTTCTCTTCTGTCGTATAACGCAACATACGTACTGAACTTAAAAAAAGGCAAGGTTTTACCGTTTTACTCGTAGTATGAGCTATAACTGTTATTACTGTAATCAAGTCCTGTAAGGGGTTTCTCCAGTTTAATAAACGTCGATGTCCAAAATATATATCTGTGGTTCTTTTCTGCTTCAATTAATTGTTTAAGTTGACATAACTCATAACTAGGGTTGTTCCAATCATGTTTTTTTGCTCCCGATCCGATCCCGATCGTTTTAGTTTGAGTGTCTGGCGATCCCGATATTTCCCGATCCGATTGCTTTTTTTTTTTCCCCGATTCAATTCCAATCATTCCCGATCATTTTTCCCGATCATATACATTTTGGCAATGCATTAAGAAAAAAATGAATAAAACTCGGACAAATATATACATTCAACATACAGTACATAAGTACTGTATTAGTTTATTATGACAATAAATCCTCAAGATGGCATTTACATTATTAACTTTCTTTCTGTGAGAAGGATCCACGGATAGAAAGACTGGTAATTCTTAAATGATAGATGTGACTTTGTAAATTGTGACTAAATATTGCCATCTACTATATTTGTTGAGCTTTCAGTAAATGATACTGCAGCCATTCAACCCAAATGCATGATGGGAAGTGCAACGATGACTATGCATAGGGGCACCAATTGATATATCTTCTCTGCGTTGGGAAAGATCATAGGGTGTTAAGAAAATGATCAACTACTACCTTTCTTCCCCACATTGCCTCCCATGTTAAATTTAATTGCTGAGAGAGTGAATGTAAGGCTTTAGCCAAATAAAAAAAAGCTCCAAAGGCTGTCAAAATTCTCTCTACTCATAATACGCTGCGTTTAGCTCTATATATTGGTAAAACGGCGCCTTTATAGGTTGAACGCGACAATGCGTGAGTGGGTCGTGCAGCGCATGTGTTAATTATTTAACGTGATTAATTAAGAAAAAATAATTACCGGCGTTAACGCAATAAATTTGATAGCCCTACTTTAAGCCAAAACTACTCTGGATGAATGTAAGACATTTTGACTGTAACGTTATATATAATCAGAAAACGATTAAAAAAAAAAAAAAAAAAAAAAAAAAAAAAGACATGTCTGATATTTTTTTGCCGATTCCGATACTTTGAAAATGACGTGATTGGACCCGATCGATCGGCATCCCGATCGATCGGGACATCTTTACTCATAACTAATGTGTGTGTGTGCACGCTCCCACGGCCAGGGCATACCATTTTTGACGGGGGTAACTGCATTGCCATGACTCCGGTGGTTGCTCGGTTGTACAATTAGCATCTTTAGTGGAGCAAATTGAAACTCCACTCACCATTTTGGCGGTGCTCTTTGGTGGTTCGTGGTCCACATTTTCAATCCTTGGATCTTGCTCAGTAGTTGTTGTCGCTTTTGAAAGTTTAGGTTTGAAGAAAATATGTATGTCCATGTTGCCTCTTCGGTCCTCTGGTGGTTTTGGCTAAGCAAAGCAAATGACCGTCTGAGGTGCAACTCACATTATCAGTTCGAAAAATAATTTCGTGAGGATGTGCGCCCAGTGCAGTTGAAGAAGCGATGTATACACAGCGAGTCCATTTCTCTTATCCAATAGTTTATTTAGCTATTTATCCAAATAAAAGTAACAAACCCAAAGACTCAAAAACATATTCACAACGAAAAAAAAACAAAAAGAGTACATTCCTTTCGAGCACAATGCACTAAGCCACAGTCAAAAACTGTTTTGCCCTCCTAACTACCAACTCCTGTGTCATGATTAGCTGTCATTTTAAGTGGTCCGGGGCTGACTCCAGGTAACTGGAAATAAACATTTGACAGCCCCTAGTGGCAAGGAGTAAAATTACAATAATAATACAAATTGGGAATATGGCTCATACAAATTTTGACCCGTCATAAAAAATATATTTTTTTGTTCATTTCATTCATTTTTGTTGTTTGTTTTATTGCTTTACAACTTTTATATACATTTTTTACTGGAAAACGTTTAAAATCATTTATAGGAAAGTCCATTACATGCAATGACACTTTTCGGGCCCCCCCATAAACTCCGCTTATGTGGTAAGCGTCACTTTTTCGTTCCCCCCCCCCACCTCCACTAACCTTCTTGGAACCAGTGTTGATTTATCTCACAAGAAAATCAGCCGTGCGCCAGTCTTCCGGCTAAAACAAAGACACTACGGCGCTGTCATAAATCATCGTATTTCGGGCATGCCGTCGGATGTAGAAACAAATGGCGAGTCAATTTTTACGTTGGATGTCAAAAGAGGTACAACTGTATTGTGTGGTCGTGACTTAGAACATCTTTTTTCGAACTTTAAAATTGAAAAAACCTGATGGTTTAACGCTGTGCATGGGGTGCCTGGAATCCCGACACCAGGTACTCTGAATGATTGAGGGGAGGATTTTTTTGTGCCGTTTTCAAAGCCTAAAAGAAAGCTTGCCAAATGCAAGCAATGGGTAAAGCTATGTCAAGAGTCTCGACATTTAACCCCGATTATAATAATGGTCTCCTCCCTGTAAAGTTTAATACTATTGACATACCGCTCCACTGCATACTGCAACCCTCTCTGTCTGCTTGTTGTGAAATTCATTAAAAAAAAAAAAAAAATAAAAAAAAAATAAATAAAATAAAATAAAAAAAAGAATAAATAAATAAACAAACAAAAAATGGTCTATTGCCAACTGTGGTAGTGCAAATTCAGAAATCATCGCCATCATCCATAAATCGTTCATTTACTCAGTAACTGTCACTGAGAGAATTTGACAGGTTGTCAGTTTTCCAAGGAGGCGGGGCTTTGCGATAGGTCCATTACACTGATGTGAATGATTAGTTTCTGCAGCACAAACTCATGATAAAATCATAAAATTAGGCACATTCATGCAAAACAGAGCAGCTATGCATGAGGCACCGGAAGGCTGCACAAAGAAAATGATGCAATTTGAATGCTAATGCTGTAATTCAACATTTATATAATGATGAGTATATGATAGTCAATGATTTGAAATGTTTTTTATAACTCCAAGTGGAAACATTTAATGCAATTTTATCAAATGCCATTTAAGAATAGTACTTCAAGAATGTTAAAAAGCTGCTGTGGTATGAGGTCTGGGGAACACTCAAACATTTTTTTTCAAATAAACACAAATTTACGGTAATTTTAGTGCCAAATGGAGTTCAGTGTGAAATGGAATTGAAGTGCATAAAAGTCTTAGCTTTCCATTACAGGGCTCCAGACTAACATTTTTTTTACTAGGAGCACAGTGGCCCCTGTCTTTTAGAGGCGTAAGCAGAAGATTCAGGGGCGCGCACTGTAAATCGAAGTGCAAAGTTTTCCTCTAATTTTCACTGTTTAACCGATAAATATTTTCATAATAAATGCATAAAACTACAAATTTATGAATCTATATTTTATCCTCCATTGGTTTTGACATCACCGAGTATACTGCTTCGAAATTAGGTTAACATGGGAATTTTGTTCTATTTCTGTCGATGTCACTTGGCACTACAACCAATCAGCAACAGATTTATTGATCGACGAATCCCCTGTGAGGAAACTGGCCAACCCGGAAATTGACACCTACATGTCACACTTGGTCAACATGGAGGAGTGTATCATTTTAGCAGTGTGCGACCAGCACATACTTTATTATACCTCTCGGCTTGATCTTCGGGACATAAATAAAAAAGCAGCAGTATGGGATGTTGTTTGTGCTCGGAAAAGACAGGAAATTTAAAAATGCCCTCAAAATTCATAGCTAATAAGAGACAAGCGATGACACACAGGCAGAGGGTGGTGCGTGTTGCATGTCGCTGCAGTCGCATCGCGCCCCGTGTGTTGGCTTTCAGCTCAACGGCGATGACTTTCGCTTTTCGCCATCACTCATCGCCTCCCGTGTGTCGAGCCCCTGGGTTGGACTTATTCCCCCCGTCGGGCTCCTTTGAAAGAATGCCGGGGGGGTTGTTGGAAAGAAATCCATCACTTAATGTGTTAGGGCCTCTGCCCCTCCTTCCTGAGCCCTGCCTCAGGTGAGGGGAGTTTGCTTGATTACAGGTCGATTGTCAGACGGGTGGAGTGGCCAGGCTGTGACTCATCATCAGCCAGCTTAAAAACGTAGGGGACGCACGTCGCCCGATCAACTCGTCTGGTTTCCTCGTCAGTTGTTCTCGCACTCCTAGTATATATCTTGATTTTGACACTCTGCTTATGACCTTTTTCTCGTCTCCAGGACTTGATCAGCGCGCCCCTCCTCACTTACCTTCGCTTAACGGTGGACCGCTAACCCACCTGCTATCCATGTTGGCGTCTACGTTGCCTCCCCCCGCAATCAATCGTCCTCTGCTAAATAAACTTGGCAACTCTCATCTGTTTCCCTATTGTCTGCGTTGGGATCCCCCCCACCAGTTCCGCGATCCTAACATAATGTCTTTTACGCCATTGTTCGCAAGTGCTGTACAGTTTTACCGCTACTACCCCAGTTATGACCCGCTCCACATACTGCCCACCTTCTTTTTACACTGTTTTAATTTTCCCATGGCAAACCAGCTTGTTACATAACCGCCAACTAGTGGATTTAACCGTGAAGGAGTTTGTCAGCAACAAAAAAACCAACAACAAAAAAGAAGTGCAATATAACTGGTCACTGGCTCTAATTTTAGTCGCAAAATTAATTTAGTTGCAGTCTGGAGCCCTGCATTAGATCGTTCTGTCCAGGTGTGGAATGTTCCATCAATGCTACTTACTGTATGTTAATTACTGTATCCGTACCTTAGCTACAGTAGAACGTTATCAAAATTTAAAGGTTTATTCGGTAGTAGTCCATAAATGGACATATTCTTGAAATTGTGGCAGGACAATTTCAACAGAAAAAAAAAAAAATGAATCAAAGCAAAGTAAAGACATTATTGGAATCATGCAAGCAGAAGTAAAATTAAACTGTTGCATGTGACGTACCTTTGAGAGTCCAACAGCTCTCTTGGTCTGATGATGGCCTTTACAAGTGCGTCTGGCCGCACAGACTTCTGGGGAGATGTCTTGGGGCTGGAATCCGACTCGCCACTCTCTTCGTCCCCCATAGCTTTGACGTAACTGCTGCTCCGCATCCGACGACAAGGGATCTCGTCATCCTTCTCGCCTCCGGGATAGCCCCCCCACTCATCCTGGGGCACCTGCGGAAAAGGATGGACACAAACATTCAATGTGGCCACCCAATGATTAAAACGTCTGGCTGGTTGAGTACAGTCTACGCCTTTTCAAATACCAAGTTTTGTAGGATATATATACTGTATATGATCTACCTGAAGGCAACATAACAGATGTGCAGGACAGCTACAAGTACCCGGGGATGCCACAGGTAAATGGAAACCATGAGGAAGAAACTAGAAGGTCTGCCACAACCAAATACCTACAGAGGTTGAGGCAGGTCCTCAAGAGTCAGCTGAATGGCAAGAATAAGATCCAGCCCATTAACAGCTATGCCCTATCAGTAATCAGATACCCTGCTGGCATCGTATCCTGGCCACTGGAAGAGATGCAGGCTACCGACATCAAGACAAGGAAGCTCCTTACAATGCACGGAGGGTTTCACCCTAAGTCCAGCATCCTGAGGCTCTACACAAAGTGGAGAGGGAGGCCGAGGACTAGTGAGCATCAGAGCCACGATCCAGGAGGAAACTACATCCCTCCAAGAGTACATCATGAAAATTGCCCCCAGTGATGACCTGCTCGGTGAATGCCTCAGGCAACAGAAGCCCAATAAGGAGGAGAACCCTGAGGAGCTATCATGGATGGACAAGCCCCTGCATGGTGTGTACCACCGACAAATCGAGGAGTTAGCTGACATAGGAAAAACATACCAGTGGCTGGAAAAGGCCGGAGTGAAAGACAACACGGAGGCACTGATCATGGCAGCACAAGAACAGGCCCTTAACACAAGAGCAATAGAGGCTGGGGTCTATCACACGAGACAGGACCCCAGGTGCAGGCTATGCAAAGAGGGCCCTGAGACAGTCCATCACATCACAGCATGGTGTAAGATGCTAGCAGGTAAGGCATACATGGAACGACATAACCAGGTAGCAGGCATAGTGTGCAGGAACATCTGTGCCGAGTACGGACTGGAGACCCCAGAGTCAAGGTGGGCGACACCTCCGAAGGTGGTCGAGAACAACCGAGCCAAGATCCTGTGGGACTTACAGATCCAGACAGACAAACTAGTGATGGCCAACCAGCCTGACATAGTGGTGGTGGATAAACATCAGAAGACAGCAGTTGTGATAGATGTAGCAATCCCGAGCGATAGCAACATCAGGAAAAAAGAACATGAAAAGCTGGAAAAATATCAAGGGTTGAAGGAAGAGTTGGAGAAAATGTGGGGAGTGAAGGCAAGAGTGGTGCCAGTAGTGATCGGGACACTAGGGGCAGTAACACCCAAGCTGGGTGCATGGCTCCAACAGATACCAGGAACAACGTCCGACGTCTCCATTCAGAAGAGCGCAATCCTAGGGACAGCTAAGATCCTGCGCAGGACCCTCAAGCTCCCAGGCCTCTGGTAGAGGACCCAATATAGATATAGGTATGGTCTCCCCTTTCAAGCTCGGGTCCTCTAAAATGTCTGTCGTTTTTATCTTACAATCATTCATTGATGTCTCATATTTCGGTTTAAAAAAAATAAAACACTTTAAAGAATTAACTTTTAAATTAAATTAACTTTTAAACAAATTATGTTGCAATGAAAAAAAATGCCGTCTGTAAAAAAGTCACGTATATCTACCTCATAACTATCACTTAATTGTATTTTTTTTTGTTACTGTCGCATTTTCTCTGATATGTTAGATGATAAATAATCGATCCAAACACAGAAAAATTGAAAAAATAACGTTTTAAAGGGTAAATATATGAAAAAGCAAATCCTTCTTGATGTCTGCGATTTCTGCATTGCCACCCTTGTCATATTACCATGTTTCAACCATAAAATCCTTAAAAAATCCAGCTGTGGCCATTCACAGCTGTGTCTTGACACTCAGTTGCCACGTTTACATGGAGCCAAATATTCCAATTACAATCGGAATATTTGTTCAAACCGAGTAAATGTGTTCCATATAAACACCTCGTTCGGAATGAACAGGCCCAAACCGAATGGAATTTCATTCCGATTCACAGGGGTGGAATATTCCTTTTCCCAAACCGATTAGAAGTAAAATTATATCATGTAAACAGGGAAGCGGAATGGTGTCTGGTTGCGTTCTTTCTGCACATGCTCCGTACTGACGTGGTGACGTCACTTTGTGACGTAAGTAACGTCACTTGCAAAATGGCTTCCAAGCACAGCGCACCTAATTGGAGTCCGGCGGAAAGATTGTATTTAATTCAAACTTTAAAAGAATTGAATATAATTGCTCGCTTAGACGGGCGTAAAACGAGGAACAGTGAACTATTTAAAAAAGTTCACCAGAGGTTACACGAAGCCGGAATAGACCGGAGCGTTGACCAGATTAGAAACCGGTGGAAAACCGGCTACTACAAGGCAAAAGAGCAAAACAGCAGAAGCGGATACGACCCCACAAACACAACAAGTGGGTTAAAGTTAAAACAGCAGCACTCCGACGATCGATCTCCATGTTTTGCAACGTGACGCTTTGTTTTGATTAATCTGCGCATGTCAGACGGCAGTTGTCAAACGTCCTTTCGGAATAAAGGCAGTCACATGTAAACGCTGGATCGGAATAGATGAAGTGACATGTAAACAGCTGATCTGAAATTTCCATTCGGAATGATTTGAATCGGTATGAATAAAAGTCAGCATGTAAATGTGGCTAGTGATACATGCTACATGGAGTTTTTGGATCAAAACAAAGTAAGTACGTGATAATATCTCGTTAAAGTCATGGCGTCTGTAATTCTGTTCTCGTGTGCCCTCACCTCCAGATAGGGTTTTGCTGTTTAAAAAAAAAAAAAAAAAAAAATATATATATATATATATATATATATATTAAAAAAATGTCCTCCTGCTCAAAATTTTTCTTACCCCAGAAAATTGAGATTTTAAGTTTCCCAATGATGTATCACACGTGCATATCGGACATCTCAATTTTCTGGAGGGAGAAAAATTTTGAACAGGAGGGCAGGAGGTGAGAGCATGAGAGAGCATAATTAAAGACGCCATGATTTTAACGAGATTTTATCGTGTACTTACCTTGTTTCGATCCAAAAACTCCATGTAGCATGTATCATCGAGTGTCAAGACAAAGCTGTGAATGGCCACAGCCGGATTTTTTAAGGATTTTATGGGTGAAACATGGTAATATAACAAGGGTGGCAATGCAGAAATCGCAGACATCAAGGAGGATTTGCTTTTTCATATATTTACCCTTTAAAATGTTATTTTTTCAAATTTTCTGTGTTTGGATCGATTATTTATCATCTAACATATCAGGGACAAAGCGACAGTTACAAAAAAAAAAAAAAAAATACAATTAAGAGATAGTTATAAGGTAGATATCCGAGACTTATTTACAGACACCATTTTTTCATTTGTGATATAATTTGTTTACAAGGTTAAAATATGCGAGTGAATAATTTTTTTTAAAGTTTTTTTTTTTTCCAAATGAAATATGAGACATCAATTAATGATTCTAAGCTAAAAAATGACAGACATTTTGAATAATAGATATAATTACTTACCTTCTTTTTATGGCTGGATTGAAACAAAAGCGTTCATGCGATGTCTGTAAACGGGGGTTTTCAGGGTAAAACAGACAAATTAAAAATAGTTCGGGGGGCTTAAGGCGGCATGAATCTGCCATGGCAGCATATAGACAAATTGTTCCATCAAACCCAACAGTTCTTTTGGCTTAATATACAGCAGTTTATTTTAAAGAGGAGTGCAAGAGCAGAAACAGCTTTTTCAGTCTTGTCTGTGTTTTCCGCCATATACTGTATATTTTTAAATAAATGTGTTATGCTCATGTGTTTTGTTTTTCAATTTGCTTGAAGAATATTAATGTCCAGACCCTCCTGCAATTCTTAAACATGTCAGATTCACTATTATATCACTCTGGCTAAGATCCCATGTCTAATTAATGTTGTTCTTTGAGATATGATCATTTGGTTTAGGTTTGTTTATTTTGTACCCATTTTTTAGGACCTGCTATGTGCAATTAATCGTAAATTACAGAATCGAGCTGACGCACAAGCAAGAAGCTTAAATACGATTGCATACATTTAGTTGGTTTTGCATGTCTAATGTGTTTGTTTACGTGTTTGTGTTATTAATCATCGAGACACTGATCTCCTTTTTCATACCACCACAGACAAATCGGATATAGAAATATGGTGATTCTGTTGAGCGACCAACCCAAGCTGATCATCTTCACCCTTGCGTCCTCTCACGTCACTTTAGTCTGGCCAAGGTTAATGATCTTATTCATACCACTGAGACCACGGGAATTGCAGTTCATTGGGCGACTAAAGAATGAGGGCAGCGGTGTGAAATGAATCTCCATCTTTGTCGCTAAAATTTTATGTTCAATGATGTGTGGAGAATGACGGTGTGCTAACAAGAACTATACTGTATATGTTGTCACGCACCAACAACATGACGATTGTTATTTTACAACACTGATGTCAATGGCACAAATTTGTAGCAGGATGGCATTTTGTGCCATATGCTACGCAATATTTATTCTTAAACAATTTCCCCCTCTTAATAATAAAATCTTTTTTAAGTTCACAGAAATTCTGTGCCCCTAGAGAACCTCCCTCTCCTGCATGCTCTGTCAGTTCACCCATGATCTCATCACTGAATAGTGGTATTGTGTTACACTAGAACCATTTTTATTCTTGTGTTCCTTTAGTTTTTGCACAGACAAGGTGCTACACATTCCGACAAAAAACACAACAAAAAAAAAACAAGTTTGTCTTTGCTAGTAGTGGGAAAATCTGTCTTTGCACTTTCAAAAATAATTCATGTGACAATCACTACATTTAGAAAACTATCTGTAACTCATTATTGAAGTGCAATATGATTTCATAATTGAGTATTATCGTTATGAGGCATGTGCGGCTGCTCTAATGTAATTCATTTCAGCATCAGTATTATAATCATATAAAACTTAATTCTGGAAACTCAGAATGTCATTACTCACAAAATCCATCTTCCCTATATGCAGTGCATTCACGCACAGACGCACACATTTTGCGTTGCCGTAAAACAGTTCAATTATTTTATTACAGCAACAATATTATTGTAGTCGGGTGATATGTCTTGGCACAGACACCATCAACCATGGTGCTCTATTGCTTTCGACTTTTGAGAAGGCATTATGGCAAATTGTTTTGATAACATGTTGGGAGGATCACTTTCTGCCTGTGTTTGTACATTTCATCCTTGTCCAGTGGAGAATATAATGGGTTGTTTCCTTCTACTATTAAAGCAGAACCCATACCATAACAGGCCAACAAAAAGCCCTTATCTGACAGAACAAAGGCAGGTGGCCATGGCGCAGTTGGTTGCTCCAGTTGTCCTGGGACCGAATGGTCAGCAGTTTGATTACCGGCTACGACTTCCACTGTCAAAGTGCCTTTGGGCATGGCTCTGAATTCTAATTTGCTCCCAGTAGGTTGGCAGTAGCACCATTGGTGAGTGTGTGTGAATGGTGAGTTCGAAGCTGTAAAGCACTACGTGTTCTGGTCTGAGAAAGGTGATGTACAGTGTATCACAAAAGTGAGTACACCCCTCGCATTTCTGCAGATATTTAAGTATATCTTTTCATGGGACAACACTGACAAAATGATACTTTTACACAATGAAAAGTAGTCTGTGTGCAGCTTACATATTAGAGTTAATTTATTTTCCCCTCAAAATAACTCAAAATATAGCCATTAATATCTAAACCCCTGGCAACAAAAGTGAGTACACCACATGAGAACTACGTACTACATCCCTAAATCTCCAAATTGAGTACTGCTTGTCATTTTCCCTCCATAATGTCATGTGACTCGTTACAGGAGTCCTGTCAGCATTGCTGCAGAGATTGAAGAGGTGTGTGTGTGTGTGGGGGTAATTCCCACCACCATGCTTGACTGTAGGCATGACTGTAGGCATGACACACTTATCTTTGTACTCCTCACCTGGTCGCTGCCACACATGCTTGAGACCATCGGAACCAAACAAATTAATCTTCGTCTCATCAGACCATAGGACGTGGTTACAGGAATCCATGTGCTTTGTTGACATGTCTTCAGCAAACTGTTTGCGGGCTTTCTTGTGTACAGTCTTCAGAAGAGGCTTCCTCCTGGAGTGACAGGCATGCACACCAATTTGATGTAAAGTACGGCGTTTGGTCTGAGCACTAACAGGCTGACCCCCACCTCTTCAAGCTCTACAGCACTGCTGACAGCACTCCTGTAATGAGTCACATGACATTTTGGAGGGAAAATGACAAGCAATACTCAATTTGGACATTTAGGGGTGTACGTAGTTTCTGGGGGGGGGGTACTCACTTTTGTTGCCGGGGGTTTAGATATTAATGGCTACATTTTGAGTTATTTTGGAGAGACAGCGAGAACCAAAAGTGGTATTTGCCATGTGGCAAAAATGTTTTGCCATGTGGCAATTTTTTTTGCCATGTGGCAAAATGTTTTTGCCATGTGGCAATTTTTTTTGCCATGTGGAAAAATGAATTTTGCCATGTGGCAAAATGAATTTTACCATGTGGCATTTATTTGGGGTATGTGGCAAAATGTATTTTGGTTTGTGGGGGTGTATATGGCCTTTTTGGGGGTATATGGCTGTTTTGCAGGCCATACAAGTCCATGCCATTGACGGCTATGCACGTCCAAATTGTATTTTCATTTTAAATGGCAGAAAAACATGTGTGGCTGTGTTTTTTTGACCCTACACTTTACATTAGAGCTTATCGACATTCAACTGGCACCCCAAGTAAGGCTCTGCCATTGACGGCGATGCATGTCCAAACTGTATTTTCATTTTAAATGGCAGAAAAACGTGTGGCTGTGTTTTTTGAAGATGCACTTGACATTGCAGCTTATTGATATTCAACTGACACCCAAGTAAGGTTCTGCCATTGACGGCGATGCACGTCCAAATTTCGGTGTCAGCTGTCTTTCTGCACTGATGAATCTTGGGTATGCGGTCACTACGCTTGCGGTTTGACCAGAGGCGTAGCAAGGGTCCCCGGGGGCCCCAGGCAACGAGCAACATGGGGCCCTTTTGAGTCACGTGACACACATACATACTCGAACAGTATAATGAACACAAAGAGTGCGCGCTGCATGCACGTGCGGTCCATCTTGGCCATAAAAGTGGCGAAAACTAGCACTTTACATTGACTCATATGGGTGTACTTACATTCGTTCATGGACGCACACATTTTAACAGGTGGCTGTCCTCTGCTCGAAATGCGCGCCTTACGCCTATTCTCGCTCCCAGAATACACAGCGCTTGTGACGTAGGACAATAACAGGACTGGTTGCTATGGGAACGTACGCATACCCGAGGAACCTTGCTAAAAGGAGTATTGAAATTGCTAATAAAATAGTTTAGGATCATTTTAGATGCATATATGTTGTATTTTTCTTAAAGAGTATTCAACGAGGAATACAATAGACCCATTAATAGACTTTTTTTGAAAATCACAATTTGTTTTAGTAGTAGCTGATTGGACTTTCTTAAACATGTATAATCTACGTGACATAGTGCTGATTGGGATTGATAACAGAATTGTTAGATAATCTGCCAAATGATTCCATGGTATTGAAACACAGCGAAATTGGAGTGGCAGCCTTACAGTTGTTTGGACAGACGGAAAACTAGAATCAATAGATTGCTTAACAGTGTTTCAGTATCTGTGTAAAAGGAGAATAAAAGAAAACTGAGACGTAAAAAGTATTGTATTTTTAAACATACAACACAATCATAAAAAAACATAACCAGCATTAAAATTAAGACTTACCTGTAATGGTTGCCGTGGCTCCTGAAATAACCTGGTGGTCAAAGCCAGAGGCGCCGCGTCCCATTAGGCAAACCAGGCAATTGCCTAGGGCCCCCAGCCAGCAGGGGCCCCCAGAGGGCCAACGGATTTAGCACATGCAGCTTTACTGCACTGTCGCAGCGACAAGTGTAGGGAGTGTTTCAATACCATGGAATCATTTGGAAGATTTGGAAGATTCTGTTATCAATCCCATTCAGCACTAACTATGTCACGTAGATTATACATGTTTAAGAAAGTCCAATCAGCTATTAATACCACATGATTGTTTAAAGAGTGACTCACCAAACTCTCTGGAAAGTCCTTGACGAGTTGTTTTACGTTGATTTTCACAGGCCAACTCATTACTCGTAACTACTAAAAGAAATGATTTTACAAAAAAGTCTATTAATGGGTCTATTGTATTCCTCGTTGATAACTCTATAAGAAAAATACAACATATATGCATCTAAAATAATCCTAAACCATTTTATTAGCAATTTCAATACTCCTTTTAGCAAGATTCCTTGGGTATGCGTACATTCCCATAGCAACCAGTCCTGTTATTGTCCTACGTCACAAGCATTTCGAGCAGAGGACAGCCACCTGTTAAAATGTGTGCGTCCATGAACGAATGTAAGTACATCCATATGAGTCAATGTAAAGTGCTAGTTTTCGCCACTTTTATGGCCAAGATGGACCGCACGTGCATGCAGCGCGCACTCGCACCCCCTCACCTTTGTGTTCATTATACTGCGCGAGTATGTATGTGTGTCACATGACTCAAAAGGGCCCCATGTTGCTCGTTGCCTGGGGCCCCCGGGGACCCTTGCTAGGCCTCTGGTCAAACCGCGAGCGTAGTGACCGCATACCCAAGATTCATCAGTACAGAAAGATAGCTGATACCGAAATTTGGACGTGCATACCCGTCAATAGCAGAACCTTACATGGGTGTCAGTTGAATATCGATAAGCTGTAATGTCAAGTGCATCGTCAAAAAACACAGCCACACGTTTTTCTGCCATTTAAAATGAAAATACAATTTGGACGTGCATAGCCGTCAATGGCAGAGACTTACTTGGGGTGCCAGTTCAATGTCGATAAGCTCTAATTTAAAGTGTAGAGTCAAAAAACACAGCCACACATGTTTTTCTGCCATTTAAAATGAAAATACAATTTGGACGTGCATAGCCGTCAATGGCATGGACTTACTTGGGGTGCCACTAGAATGTCGATAAGCTCTAATTTAAAGTTTAGGGTCAAAAAACACAGCCACACATGTTTTTCTGCCATTTAAAATGAATATACAATTTGGACATGCATTGCCGTCAATGGCATTTACTTGTATGGCCTGCAAAACAGCATTATACCTCCAAAAATGCCATATACCCCCCCACAAACCAAAATGCATTTTGCCACATACCCCAAATAAATGCCACATGGCAAAATCAATTTTGCCACATGGCAAAAAAAATTGCCACATGGCAAAAACATTTTGTCACATGGCAAAAAAAAAATTGCCACATGACAAAAAAAATTGCCACATGGCAAAAACATTTTGCCACATGGCAATAAAAATGGCCACATGGCAAAAACATTTTGCCACATGGCAAAAAACACTTTTGGTTTTCGGCCCTGCTGTTATTTTGAGGGGAAACTAAATTAACTCCAATATATAAGCTACATACAGACTACTTTTCATTGTGTCAAAGTGTCATTTTGTCAGTGTTGTCCCATGAAAAGGTATACTTAAATATCTGCAGAAATGCGAGGAGGGGTGTACTCACTTTTGTGATACACTGTAATAATAAAGCAGACTTACTTACAAAGCATTTTAGTGTCATTCATAAAATGCTAACTTGGATTTCTTACAGTACCACACACTTAGACAACTAAGAGGAACATCATCATAATGTTATTTTCAGAAGATATTTATTGCTAACAAAGCATAACATTGACATATAGCTTCAACTTCTGCGTCAAACTGTTTCACCAATGAGGCGTGGCAACAATAATCACATGACTTCATTATACCAATCAGACTCAAGCTTGTCATTCTATGATCACTTCCACCTGTTCAATCACGTGGCATCTTTAAAGCACCATAAAAACTTAGGTATTTGACGTACAGCGCTGCCGTCAACATGACGCGAAAGCGCGGATTTTAATCTCTCTCCCAGTTTTTAATTTGGCATCGTTTGACCACGGAAAACCGGAGATATGATCCTTTTAGTTTTTTCTCCACTAGAGGGCACTCATGCTTTTTGGACAAATAATGCTTAATTTCTGTACGTTTTTTTTTTTCTTTTGTCGAAATTCAATGTTTTTTAATGTTTTCAAAATTTTATTTTAATTTCTTTGAATTAATGTGGTTATGTAATATGTTATGATACAGTAGAATAATAGCAGTTCATATGGATAACTGCGCTGAAAAAAAAAAATACCATTGTTAAAAAAAAAACAAAAAAAAAACAAACATCTTAAGCAGTTACTCACAATGTTACTCATCACTTGAGGGCAGCGAAAAATGTTACATGGAGCCATACAAATTATTATCAAACCCTAATGCAAATGTCATTATATTATAGTTATGTTTTAGTACTCAAAACACAAACCAACCACAACCTTTATCACCATTCCTGGTATGAAGATAACAAAACATCAAAGGACCTGTATAGCAAAAAATTATTATATAGCCTAGAAAAGAACTACATGATATAAATGCTATTACAGCATTAGAATCAATGTGATGTTGAGATGTGGAGAGTAAAACTGGCCTTGTCATGTGCAGCGTATTTCTTTTTCAATTAAATTTATAACATCGTCACCGAATATTTAATGGCAAGTGAAATGGCAAGCATCGTCAAAAAAGTATGATTTAGAACTTCGGTGCTCATTCAATTGGAAAGTAGGCAAACGTGGGGTGGAAACACCTTTGTTTTATAGTTGCTGCAGCAATAATCATGCTAAGATCACAATAACGAAAGCTTCTATAGACAAGTTTCCGAGGTACTCCGCTTTACTTCCGCATTTCCATTTTACACTTTCTCCAACCAAAACAACAGTGGAGCTGGGGTGGCATTACTCATCAAAATCCCTCAAAAAAGGCAATTTGGAAATGCTGCATCCATCTGCCATCATCACGACATAGGAGGACAACATGAAGAAATGACTAAGAGTCGCCACAACCAAAATAGTTTTGTATTTTATTGCTCTAATTGCTGTGGATGGAAATGTAATCAGGGACCTGAAAAGCTCCGAAGCATCCGGTTGAATGTGTCCTAATACATGAATATGGGAATTTCGTGTTCATGCAGGCAGATTTGGAACCAAGACAGTGCCACCACAAAGCAATAACAGGTACATTTATGTTCAATTTGAATACAATTTTGTGTGTTGCGTCACAGCTGAGACATCATTATATCAATACCATAACGATAAACAGATAAAAATTATTTTACATTATTTTCTTGTAAAAATATAATCCGTGTCAGCCCTTCTGCATTCGGCAACTGTAATATTATTTATAATTTTGCCTCATTTTTGTCACTCAATTGGCTGGTGTATCAATCTACACCCCATGTTAACCCAGGCTGCACAGTTTGGTAGAATTTTGTCCATGAACAATCAACGAAGTGATAAGAACAAACATGCAATCTTTTAGGTGGATACTTACACTTGGATTAAAACTGCAAGCCAAACCAAATCCTTAAACTGCTTCTAGTTTTGATTTAAGGTGTATGGCGAGGTAGATCCACACTAGCACTTTGAAGCTGGATGCTGTTCAAAACATTCCACTTCTATGCATTATAGTATATAGGCGCTTCCAGGAGTTCACACAACCACGCACACACAGCACAGAAAATCCCGGAGTCTTATCTACTTCATGCTGAATCCATTTTTGGAGATTCTGTAGGATCCTCTGGTTTGATTTGGCAGTTTAAAACTTTGTCTACTTCAACTGCAATTCATGGTGTTCTGTCTAAACTGGAAGTCCGTAGCAGAAAATGTCAAAGATGGCACCGCCAATTTTTGTTCAGGAAACTTGTCCATTCATAAATTGTCTGTTATTAATTTAACATGTTTTTTCACTTGTTTTAATTTGTAATATTAGAAATTGGATGGTGCCTAATAACTAGGAGTGGGAACCTCTTAGTTCCTCATGATATGATACGATTTGCGATACAAAGCTCACGATAACGATGATCTGACGATATGGCGATACAACGATTATCAATACATTGGTCAAGAAATCATTCTAGGATATTCTTCAAACAACTAATAAACAGAATAACAAGCTTCTGCTGTGAATTGGAATGAGTTTATCACTAGTAGACGTTCATTCGCCGCCATCCCTCCCACTTCAAATGGATTGAACGTCTATGGCAGTCAGTGGTAGCCAATGCCAGGCAATGAGGTAATTTTGGGCCATTTAAGGTCATTTACTTGTTGATTTTCAGTTACCTCCTGATGATTTTGGGGTATTTTATGAGTCACTTCCTGTTTATTTTGAGTTACAGAACAGGAAGTGACCTGGGAATCACCCAAATGAATAGGCAGTGACTCAAACTCAACAGGAAATGACCTGTAAATGCCTTAAAATGAACCAAAAGTGACCTGCAAATGCCCTAAAAATCGGACAGAATGACTGTGAATGCTCTGGTTTCGAATAAACAAACGTTCCCAGTCCAAATGGATTGGGCGTCGTGCACCGTCAATGCAGCCTTAGACTTAACTGAGACACTATTATGGTGGAAGATTTTGTTAGCAACTTGTTGGTTCGTTTTAAATTTTTTTTTTTTAGACATTGACACATTTTTAAAACGGTATCTCGATTCTCGGCAGGAGCGTATCGATAACCTTTTGGGATACAAAGTATCATGAAATATCACCATTTTGATATTTTGTCACACCCCTACTAATAACAGTGATTCATATCGTTGAATCCAAAAATTCATGGTCACGTGGGTTGCGCGGTATCAGGTGCGTTTAAATTGGATGAAGGAAGTTTACAGAATACTTCTGAAGGCACGCTAAGCGCGTGCCTTCGTACCAGGTGCAACTGACCCAAAACTGCATTTTACGCAACAACGGTTCATCTTTTTAAACTGAGACCAGACCACAATGACATTGAGACACTTTTACTATTGCAATATAATGATATTGTAAAGATTATGCTAATCATGTCCGCATTGGAACACACTCTGTTCTAAGAGTTGTTCATCTCCTTGCCCAGGACAGATATGCACAAACAACATAATGGAGTCAAAGGGTTAATTAAGTCTTGAAGGGGGTTGTTATTTTTAGATGTCTAATTAATGAACAGAACGCCAGAAGAGAGGTGCAAGCTGTGGTGAAATTTGTTTAATTTTGGATTGGCTGATAAACTAAATAGATTCTCAGGTGTTTCCCTTGTGAGATAAAAAAAAAAAAAAGAAAAAATTAAACAGACAAGGCAATTAAGACCTTCATCCAAGTTGCTAGAGAAGACAGTTCTCACAGGACAGCATGCAACTGAGTGTAAGAACATGCTGATGGTGTCAGCAGCATGTGCAACTGGTTTAATTACTATAGACATTTTTGATGAGTGTGTTACTAAAAAAGCACTGGATGATGACACATTTGTAGGTGTTTTGTGAAATAACTTATGTTGAGTGTTCATATTTGAAAATGACAAAATCACAGTTGCCAAACGTTTTCTTCCTCTGATTGATTCTGCTGTGACGATTGATGAATTCCCATTTCTTGAGCAGCAGATAAGACAGCTAGAAGCCGGCAGCTTGCTTTGTGCGAGAAGAGGCGAAACTTGTGCCAGGACAAATGGTGGCTGAATCACCATATGCACCCGCAAAACTGCCACGATAGGGCTAAACCATACTCAGTTGAATACGTGACTATTTTTGCTCATTCCTAAAGGCCTAAGGTCCTTTTTTGATCCGGTAAATCACACAAACAGCACAAGTCATTAACTCACGATTGCTGGCAGTTCCTCCCAATTGAAATGGATTGGAGGTCTATCGCCATCAATGGCACTCAAACATGAACAGTCGCTGCCAGGATTGGACAATGGCAGCCAATGAGTTAATAAAAACTCAGTCAAAATTGATTGGATGCCTACCGCCATAAATGGGTGTTTTTAATTTAAATGTTCTTTTACTAACAACCATTACACATACTCGATGAATGCTGGGCTGGGCTGGCAGTGAATAAATTGACCAATTCTTGTAATTCCATTTACCCTTTTCTGTATAGTTTTGCTCCCCCAAAAAGGCTACCCTAGTAATTTGCTTTAAGGGAACCTCGGACTTAAAGACTTGTAGGCTCTAAAAAGCCACCATTGTTCTCTTTTACTAAACTATGTTATTAGAAACATAATAACGTATATTGCCATTGATTTAAAAATCTATAATATCTAGTACATGTTTTGACCTATGGAGGGTGCCATGTTTTATGCACACAATGGACGCTCAGGTGATGATGGAGTTGGCCTGGACTGTGAGAATAGCTGTGCTAGCTAACAAGCGAAGCTAGTATGATGACTGACATGATTTTGTCACATTCTGCTCATGGTCTGATTGTTTTGTTACAGAGCTGTTGAATGAGTTCCCGACTTTGTACCTGCATCCAATTTCAGCAGTGTCTTTGAAACGATCCTAGGCAGGTTGCCAAGATATTGACTTGCTACCATTTGACAGGCTGTATTCTTGATCCCTCCGTCGCTTGCCTTGGTTTTTTACACAGCGAGATGTCCAACAGATGCGCACATCAGTTAAAAGCAATGAGTACTTACTATTTGTGTGTTTTACAATTTTTTTAATTAACTTTTCATTGCCTCAAAATACTTTTTGCATGTTGTTACTAATCTTAACTTTTGGCAAATGCGGTGCTCTTAACTCCGAACCGCGGTAGGGAGTGGACCGGCGATTTCCGTGGCTCGTTCGTCGCTACTATGTGCGGCTCTTCCTTCGGAGCGGTGACGTAGTGTATAAAATTGTTAAATAAAAGTTTTGCAGTGGAGACTTTACTAACAAAAACAAAACCAGTGGGGGACACAGCCACTTAACACAGCGCTCCCGCGCAACTCCCTCAATGCCTGCCTCTCTCTCTCCCTTTCTGTGCCCAATCTCTTCTTCTGCGCCACATCCGTAACGCTGGTCACATTGAAAAGGACAGCGGCCCCTTTGGGATGCCGATAACATTCTGTTTCCATCTCACACTTTTCAGCATTGTGTTTTCTTGTGATATCTTTAAAGCAGATTGTTGATCTGTTGACCACATTAATCACATAGTGTATTTAAACCACCCTTATTTTATATTACTGTCAGACTGAGATGACGAGGCGGACTCAGCTGCAGAGTTCAAGCCAAAAACCTTTATTCAGAAAAACAGAGGTTCTTCCGCTGGCATACGGGGATGAGGAAAAGTTCAAACATAAAATGTTCCAAATGGAGGAAAAAGCCAAGACAACTAAGATAAAAAATTCAAACAAAAAACATTCCAAAAGGAGGATCATACCTAGACAACTGTGATTGCTTCAAAAGAAGGCTGACGTGACCAACATGGGTTGTAAAACACTTCTGCACAAGACAAGGGAAACTCAGGCAATATATGCATATGAGGTAATGAGGGACAGGTGGAAATAACAGGCGATTAGGAGACGAGAGGAAGGGCAAGTACACAGATACGAGGAGGGTGAAGCCTTCACGATAAAACAGGAAATGACATAACATGACAATTACTACGTTTAAGTTTTTTCTTAAGGCATTTTTGTCAGGAATACGTGGGCAGACAGGTTGTGCGGACCCAAATGCAGGGAAAAGTAAGCAGGGAGGCAGACCGGCAGTGCAAAATGATTTAATTAAGGCTAACAAAAAACAAAGTATAAACCAAGATTGTGGGGATCAAAAAAACACAGAAACAAGCAAAACTCAGGTCACTAACACAAGGCTTGATATCAAAAACTTACGTTGAGGAACACAAGGACTTGGATGGAGAAAACTTGAGAACACTGACAAACACATGGGCATTGACAATGACACAACAAGGAATGAAAAGAAACTGGGAGCTTATATACACACAGAGACAAAGGGTAACGAGACAACGAGGAACAGATGGGTGAGAGAAGGATGCAGGTAGGCGATACATGAGGAGCAGGTACAACAGGTGAAATCAATTAGCCCACTCTCGCATCGTCTCATTTCGTCTTTCCTGTTCATTTTGCTTTTGCTGCTCGTTTTGTGAAATATCGACAGTGCTGTCCTGCTCATTGATGTTCCTCTTGGGTTCAAATTGAAAGTGCTGAACAGATGACATATTTTTGTCACTAGTCATATTCTGGAAGCCCGACAGCATAGTCCAGTGACGTCACTGCACTGCGACGTCAACAACAATGGCAACCTACTAGTTAAACTAATGTTACAATTTGTATAAAAACAAAAACATTAAGAGGTGTTTTAATTTTAAATTATTTTTAATTCATGCTAATGTTTCTTTTAAGAACTACAAGTCTTTCTTTCCGTGGTTCCTTTTAAAACTTTGTGAATTAAAGACTTTTCAATTATAGGCAGATATTAATCCTTAAAGTTTCAAATCATGATTATAGTGAGCAAAATGATTGTAGTTTGCATTATTATCAGGCAACCGTGTTAAAATTACATAAGGATTCACTCATCTGCCTCCCGCCCAAAAGATCTGGGTTGGAATTCACATTGGGATGTCTCTATGTGGAGTTTCTGCATGTGCCTCCAGCTGCCTCCCACATTCCGAAACATGTGAATTTTGGGTAAAAGACTCTGAAATGTCCATAGGTGTGAAGATGAGTGAGATTGCTTGTTAATATGCTCTATGATTGACTTCTGATTTGCCCAAGGTATTTGTAACTAAAATCAGAGTGATTTGTTTAATTAACTTAACACATAGGCAAGGTGCTGTTGTGTTCAGTTTTAGTTGGATAGCTTTTTATGTAAATAAAATGATTACTGGTACTTATTTCATACCTCCTCCGGAGGTATTAGTTTCCTTAACTTTCCCTTTAGTAAAAACAACACTAAGTCATTTTTCAGTTTTGGCCGATTTTAGCGACGCAGGTGGACAAAATCAGTAGTGTTATGCCTAAAAGAAGACTTTTCCAATGAGGACCAGTGCACAGTGTCGTAAAATTCTGATCTACCGGTCGCCTGCAGAAGGAATAAACAACATTTCTGTTTCCAGCGGCTGTGTGAAGAATGAATAGTAATGAGGTAATGAATCCAGTTATGGCTAAACAATAGCATGACGATGTTGAAAATAGAAACATTTGATTTTGTACCGTATTCCCCCTCTGCCCTCCGCACCCGAACTGGTCAGCGCTGATGAATTTGGTTGAGGGGGTCACGCCAGCGAGTAAAAGAAGGCCAATGTTGATTCTTGAGTGTCCTTTTATCCTGGTAGCTTCTCTTTTTTTTTTGTTACTTTTTGTCTCTTTTGTTGCTCTGCTATCTTTGCAAAATCATCGACTTCTGTCTTTATAACGAATGGGGAAAGTTACGTATGCCATTAACCAGTCAGCACATTTGTATTTTTTATGTGTGTGGCAGAGTTTGTGCCACCCTCCTCAAAGTTAATTAGTGCCGATGAAAGCGATACAGACCCCCTCAAGACATAAAAGAAGTGTCATTCAACTAGTTATCAGTCGATATATCATCACAAATGTTATGAAAATATTTTGTAAAGGATGAAAAGTTACCTAGTGTTGCTTTTATGTAACAATGTGGATGCAAATATTTATTTTCGACTGTTGTTTCCCAGAATATGTGTTTATCTGCTTGAACTGTGTAAGGTCTGAATCTGTCTATTTGTAAATTGGAGAGTCATGATGTGATGTGCATGATGTACGAAGTTAAATTTGTTTGCAATTTTATGACTCTCATAACCTTGCAGAAATTAGTACAGTTTGCCTTCACTTACAGCACTTGCACTGTTTTTGAAGCGCAGAGGGATTGTGTGTGTGTGTTTATACGTGTTTGTGTATGTATACTGAAGCTTGTTAGGGATCAGCCAATTCCCTGACATCAGCAGTGCATTCAATTGATTAACTCTGCAGCTCTATCTATATGCAGCACCTCTCTTACTAAGAAAAGTAGAGAAAGAAAAGTCACTGCCATCAAATTAAAAACGGTGAGACACAGACAGATGTAGAAATGGAAGGGCACAGAGGCTAGAGAGATAAAGAGAGAGAGGCAGCGTTGGAGTGCACTAAAATGGTCAGTCATTGGCAATCCCACCGATACAATTTCTATTCCCTCCTGCAAAATGGCAAGGATAGATTGTGTGTGTTGGAGCAGGTGCTGTGTTCCTTTTCTGCCTTCAGTACTTCCATGGCTCCTCCAAGGGAAGCGGGAATGATTAGTTACTAGCTGACAGTAAGCATCCCTGACAAAGATCCTACTTCAAAATAAAGTATACTCACGTGCACATTAGCACCACCATCATATGAAGCAACGCGGTGCAAAATGCGCAGAACTGCAGATTTACTCTGGAGACAGGAAATTAATTTTTTAATTGTAGCAGTTCTTTGTCATATATAGACAGAACATCGTAATTTATTCTTTAGTATAACGTCAATGACATTGGTTAGTGTCCATATTTCTCTATGCAAATCGATGAGAAGGAACTAACCCTTAAAATGTGTAATGATGTTTTATTGTCAAACATTATTAGTGTGACGATCATGGTCACCACTCTTGTTGGTCGTAAATTTAGGTAAAATATAATGAGATAGATAGATAACTTTCAGTAACCTAATTACACTATGGTTAAACATGAATTGGACCATACAGATCGGCTAGGTTTGTTATATTATACCAACCTAACAAAGCTACAAGCAGTGTTGTTAGTCTTACTTTAATTAGTTACAGTTACAAATTACTTCTCCCAAAAAGTAATTGACTTAGTAACTCAGTTACCTCATTGTAAGAGTAATTAGTTTCTCAGCGAAGTAACTGATGTTACTTTTCGTGTTCTACACGTTATTACATGATACATTCTATTACATCTTTCACATCAAAGATGTTTGAATTAACTGATTGGAGAATATAAACACCATAATAAGTATTTTAGAACATCAAATATATTAGTCTGCTAAGAAAACACAAATGTAAATTGACCATTAACCAGTGCAAATCTCTGAAACTGTATATTAGGCTACTGCACAGTAAGCAGAAAACTATCCTTAAATATTTAGTAAAGTAACAATATTAGATATTGAAGGTAATTTAAGTACAAAACCCAATACACCAAAACGTAAATTTGGCTAAAAAGACTCATTCTTGCCTTTAATTTCCATGAGCGAGAAGTAGTGCTGGTACTAAGCAAGGCATGATCTGCTCACATAGCCAATCATCTTGCGTTTGCAACGGCACACCACCCTTCCCTCCTCCCCCCTCCTGCTCTATCCAGGCAGGAGGCAGCTAATGTGTGACAAAATCAACTGTCGACAATTCGCGTTTCAGTCAACCAAATTGTAGTAACATGCCCTTTCACATCCTCAGTAACGGTAATGGCATTGCGAAAATGGGAAAATGTAATTCATTGGATAACTCACCACTGAAAAAAATAACGCTGTTAGAAACACCGTTATACTAACTCCGTTATCAACAACACTGGCTACATGTGGAAATTTCTCACCAGAAAAATTCATAAGTACAGCTCTACATTTAAAACCTACATTTTAATGTACTGTATGTTCAGTAAACCTTCAATAGGCATTCTTGATTTAAATTCCGTTGCTACGAACAATGCTTGGGATAGAATTGACATTTCGGCATCCTTGACTACCACTTTTGTCAGAACGTAGCAACATGTGCTCATTAAAAGAAAAGCAAGAACAGTGCTGAATGCTTGATGGAAGGTTACCACTCTTTGACTTCATTACTGTTTATCAAGCTAATGCAATGTAATTTGTTCTTTGGCGACAGTGCAAGCCTATTTATTGATCTGATTTTCTCTCTACTGTCTTTGTTCAGACTAAATGTTTAGTAAGAAGTGATTTGTAACTCCAGTGGAAACAGATCTACAGTGGGGAGAACAAGTATTTGATACACTGCCGATTTTGCTGGTTTTCCCACTTGCAAGCCATGCAGAGGTCTGTAATTTGTATCATAAGTTCTCTTCAACTGTGAGGGACGGAATCTAATACAAAAATTTCAGAAAATCACTTTGAAAAATTTTTAAATAATAAATTTGTATTTAACTGCATGAAATAAGTATTTGATACATTACCAACTAGTAAATATTTCGGCTCTTAGTTCTTTTTTAAGAACCCCTCCTGTTCTCCACTCATTACTGGAAGTAACTGCACCTGTTTGAACTTGTTACCTGTATAAAAGACACCTGTTCACATACTCAAACAAACAAACTCCAACCTCTACACAATGGCCAAGACCAAAGAGCTGTGTAAGGACATCAGGGATAAAATAATAGACCTGCACAAGGCTGGAATGGGCTGCAGGAAAATAAGCAAGCAGCTTGGTGAGAAGGTAACAACTGTTGGAGCGATTATTAGAAAATGGAAGAAGTTCAAGTTGACGGTCAATCTGCCTCGTTCTGGGGCTCCATGCAAGATCTCACCTCGTGGGGTATCACTGATCATGAGGAAGGTGAGGGATCAGCCCAGAACTACACGGGAGGACCTGGTCAATGACCTGAAGAGAGCTGGAACCACAGTCTCGAAGAAAACCATCGGAAACACATTACGCCGTCATGGATTAAAATCCTACAGTGCACGCAAGGTCCCACTGCTGAAGCCACTGCATGTCCAGACACATCTGAAGTTTGCCACTGACCATCTGGATGATCCAGAGGGGCAATGGGAGAAGGTCATGTGGTCGGATGAGACCAAAATGAAACTTTTTGGTCTATACTTGGCTCGTCGTGTTTGGAGGAAAAAGAAGGATGAGTAGAACCCCAAGAACACCATCTCAACCGTGAAACATGGAGGAGGAAACATCATTTTTTGGGGCTGCTTCTCTGCCAAGGGTACAGGACGACTGCACCGTATTGAGGTGAGGATGGATGAGGCTATGTATCGCCAGATCTTGGCTGACAACCTCCTTCCTTCAGTGAGAGCCCTGAAGATAGGTCGTGGCTGGGTCTTCCAGCATGACAACGACCCAAAAGCACACTCCGCTCCGTAAGAAGCATCTTAAGGTCCTGGAGTGGCCTAGCCAGTCACCAGATCTGAACCCGATAGAAAACTATGGAGGGAGCTGAAAGTCCGTGTTGCCCGGCAGCAGCCCCGAAACCTGAAGGCTCTGGACAAGATCTGCATGGAGGAGTGGGCCAAAATCCCTGCTGCAGTGTGTGCAAACCTTGTCAAGGACTACAGGAAACGTTTGGTATCTGCAATAGCAAGCAAAGGTTTTCTGTACCATATATTAAGTTCGATTTTTGTGATGTATCAAATACTTATTTCATGCAATTAAATGCAAATTTATTATTTAAAAATCATACAACGTGATTTTCTGTTTTTTTTTTGTATTAGATTCCGTCCCTCACAGTTGAAGAGAAATTATCATACAAATTACAGACCTCTACATGCTTTGCAAGTGGGAAAACCAGCAAAATTGGCAGTGTATCAAATACTTGTTCTCCCCACTGCACCTAATGTGGGAAGGTGGTGCGCTGTTGGAATTGTTTTTTTCCCCCAGTCTAGCAAGTAACCTTTGGCAAGTCAACGTTGCTGTTAACTGCCCTTTTAAATTCCTCTGAAACGTCCCTCTGGCAAAAATGTCAAAGTCTAATCTCCTTTTGAATTACAGTTTTGTATATGGAGAGAAAAAGTGACTTGCATTTCCTAGACCATCTGACTTACAGTGAACTAGACAGTATTCCACATCAGTAAAAAAGACATGATGGACACAACACCACTATATAAAGGTATATAACAATTATGCAGTGTTTGGGAAACGCTATCTTTAGGTCTTGGGGAAATTTTCTAGTTTGGGAAAGGACATTTAGTTCCTTCCACTGCACAAAGCTTGGTTTGGATGAGTTTGGTCTGAAAGGACAGACCACTGACCTCACCCTTTAACAAACCTTTATGTTGAACTACAAAAGATACTTTTTCTGAAGAGAAGTAATCTTATGAGCGAGTGTAAAATGGTTCGCACAGACACTGCAACATTACTTAACAAGTAAATGAAGAGTAGCGGCTGAGGCAGCTGCAAAGCGGAGACAACTCCTTTTTCCCCCTCATCTGGAATCCTTTATATTTTCATTCTCCCAAAGCAAAATGTTTCATTTCCAGATTAGGGTAAAGCCAAAGGGGTAATGAGACATCTTCAAACTTGAAATTTCTCCAGATGGGTCAACTGCCAGTAGCAGATTGATGTGTTTAGGCTACTCAGTACTTTCATTAGGCACATGTGAATAAATGGCAAGTTTGTTGGTAAAGGCTAACGGGGGCTAATTTGTGAAATGACAGACAAAGAGTGATAGCGAACGTCTGGCCCGATCCTGCAGCATTTGTCATTTCAGAGCAAGATCAGCCACAAGGAATCTATCATTGTCCGACCCAATGACCACTTAATCGATCTATCATACTATCCTCTCATACACAAATCTCCCTGCACCTGGTTCATGCTCACACAAGTCATTCATATATTTCTGTCATCTATCTAATAGTATTAAACATTTTTTCTCCACGGATGCCATGCAAGGACACAAACAAGGTGACTAGAACATCATCAAACCATCTGGTGTGTGATGAATATCACCCCCTCACATACGCGCTCTCATTCTCACACGGCCAGACAAAAACCGTGTGAAGGACGGGCCTGCTTTGTTTTTCCGGTATCGCGACCAGCGCTGTAAGGGGAAATGTGCCGTTTGTCCAATGTCCCGGCGACCTCGCCTTTAAAAAATCTCTGTTTTGTCGGGAGCGGACGTGCCACCAGAATGTTGCCGAGGAGACCCTCTTTATCAAGTGAAGGCTGTTTGAACCTGTGCTTTGTTTGTCACGTTTAGTTGCGTTTTCATACTCGCAGTGTTTTTGGACACATTTTTGGTTATCTTACCATTGAAAAGTTGTGGGGGATTTCAATTCAGCAAATGCAGTAAAAATAAAATTGTTTCCAACATTGGTAGATCAGTGGGCACTCTATAACTGTTTTAATATAGAATAAAAATATAGTGGTACCTCTACATACGAATGCATAGACATACAATTTTTTCGACATACGACGTAAAAGTTTATGCTCGAGATATGACGATTTACGAAAGTGTCTCATTTTCATTGTTATCTAGCAAAATGTCAGCACGTAAGATATTCTTGTGAAAGAAATCATCCTGGGTCACAAGAAGGTTAGTGCAGGTGGTGGTGAAAAAAAGGAAGAATGTGACATTTACCACCCGTACTGTCATGTACGAGACGGAGGACCCAGTTGCGTATCGCAGACACAGGATTTTATTGATGTTGACAGGCAAGGGAAAACTATCAGGTCAAGCGATAATGGCAAGTTGACATGCAGACATATGTTGAATCGCTGACGACCTGACACTGGATGTTGTCTGCTCGAGGCTTATATAGTGTTCTCGGTTATTCTTTATGACATAATAAAGGACTTTGTGATGCATGAGTGTGAAGCAATATGATGAAACATTACTAGCTGAAATTACTAGCTGAAACATTACACATGCAAGAAGATGAAACATTAATGGCTGAAACATTAATACGTGACAGAACCACGTGACAGAACCCCCCTCTCAAGGGACGGCTCCAGAAATCCCAAGGATTGAGCCCACCGAGGGCATTGAAATGAAAAAAGAAACAGAAAAATATGAGCAAGGTGTGCGTATGAATGACCTCGCTACAATACGGCTGGAATATGTCTCCTCCACACCCGCTGTCTCCTCTGAGTTTCATAGGAATTAGTAGTAGTAACATTGATACACTGCATGAAATGGTATGTATCTGTCCTTCTATCACTTCTACAACTTTTGTTTTACAACTTTCTACGCTGCCTTTAGCTTTTCCTCATTATTCGAGCTGGCTTTTGACATTAATTCATAACTTAGGAAACTTTGGCTAGGGTTAAAGTTTTTCAGTTTTTCTACTGTTTACAGCTAGCCTCTAGATGTACTGTAGATGTTTCTTTTTATTGTTCATATTATATCTACAGTACTTAAATTCAAGTGAAACATTTTTCTTTAACTTCCTTGTTTAACCTTGCTCTCATTTGTTGCAAATACAGTGGGGCAAATAAGTATTTAGTCAACCACTAATTGTGCATGTTCTCCCACTTGAAAATATTAGAGAGGCCTGTAACTGTCAACATGGGTAAACATCAACCATGAGAGACAGAATGTGGAAAACCCCCCAGAAAATCAAATTTTTCGGATTTTTAAAGAATTTATTTGCCAAACATGGTGGAAAATATGTATTTGGTCAATACCAAAAGTTCATCTCAGTACTTTTTTATGTACCCTTTGTTGGCAATAACGGAGGCCAAACGTTTTCTGTAACTCTTCACAAGCTTTTCACACACTGTTGCTGGTATTTTGGCCCATTCCTCCATGCAGATCTTCTCTAGAGCAGTGATGTTTAGGGGCTGTCGTTGGGCAACACAGACTTTCAAGTCCCTCCACAGATTTTCTATGAGGTTGAGATCTGGAGACTGGCTAGGCCACTCCAGAACCTTGAAATGCTTCTTGCGAAGCCACTCCTTTGTTGCCCTGGCTGTGTGTCTGGGATCATTGTCATGCTGAAAGACCCAGGCACGTCTCATCTTAAATGCCCTTACTAATGGAAGGAGATTTTCACTCAAAATCTCTCGATACGTGGTCCCATTCATTCTTTCCTTTACACAGATCAGTCGTCCTGGTCCCTTTGCAGAAAAACAGCCCCAAAGCATGATGTTTCCACCCCCATGGTTCACAGTGGGTATGGTGTTCCTCGGATGCAATTCAGTATTCCTTCTCCTCCAAACACAAGAACCTGTGTTTCTACCAAAAAGTTCTATTTTGGTTTCATCTGACCATAATACATTCTCCCGGTCCTCTTCTGGATCATCCAAATGCTCTCTAGCGAACCGCAGAAGGGTCTGGACGTGTACTTTCTTCAGCAGGGGGACCCGTCTGGCAGTGCAGGATTTGAGTCCCTGGCGGCGCCTTGTCTCCTGATAGTAGCCTTTGTTACTGTTGTCCCAGCTCTCTGTAGGTCATTCACTAGGTCCCCCAGTGTGGTTCTGGGATTTTTGCTTACCATTGCTCAACATTTTTGCTCATTTTGACGCCACAGGGTGAGATCTTGCATGGAGCCCCAGATCGAGGGAGATTATCAGTGGTCTTGTATGTCTTCCATTTTCTAATAATTGCTCCCACAGTTGATTTCTTTACACCAAGCATTTTACCTATTGCAGATTCAGTCTTCCCAGCCTGGTGCAGGTCTACAATTTTGTCTCTGGTGTCCTTCGACAGCTCTGTGGTCTTGGCCATAGTGGAATTTGGAGTGTGACTGACTGAGGTTGTGGAGAGGTGTCTTTTATACAGATAATGAGTTAAAACAGGTGCCATTAATACAGGTAACGAGTGGAGCCTCGTTAGAAGAAGTTAGACCTCTTTGACAGCCAGAAATTTTGCTTGTTTGTAGGTGACCAAATACTTATTTTCCACTCTAATTTGGAAATAAATTCTTTAAAAATCAAACGATGTGGTTTTCTGTTTTTATTTTTTCCACATTCTGTCTCTCATGGTTGAGGTTTACCTATGTTGACAATTACAGGCCTTTCTAATCTTCTCAAGTAGGAGAACTTGCACAAATGGTGGTTGACTAAATACTTATTTGCCCCACTGTAGCGTGCAAAAACATAACAAACCATTAGTGTTTATCTTACATAAGGAATTTATTTTTATAAACGTTTTTTTTCAGCATAACCATCATCCCCAAGTCTCACAATGCAAATATTGTTTTCTCATTCACACTGTAGCACACTATGAATCCCCATATATGTGTGGATATGTTTAAACAAAAAATAATTACTCATGATTACATTGAGAAACTGAATGTAGACGATGACAGATATAACATTTTGCAACTTAACAAGTCTGTTTTCCTCCAACAAGAAGTTATTTGATTTATTCATACCGCATAGACTCTACATTGTGTATACAGTAGTCAACTGGCTGTTTACCATATACAGTGAGGAAAATAAGTATTTGAACACCCTGCCATTTTGCAAGTTCTTTCACTTACAAATGATGGGCGGGTTTGAAATTGTCATGGTAGGTGCTTGTGAGAGACAATCTAAAAAAAAAAAAAAAATCCAGAAATCACACTGAATGATTTTTTAAACAATTTTTTTTGTATTATACTTCTGCAAGTAAGTATTTGAACACCTGTCTATTAGCTAGAATTGTCTCAAAGACCTGTTAGTCACCTTTAAAAAGTCCACCTCAAGTGGAGTGGAAGTGGACTTTTTGAGTCTGACTTTTTGACCTGTTTGAGGTGGTTAGCTGCATACAAACACCTGTCCACCTCATACACCCCAAAGAGCTGTCCAAAGACACCACCGATAGAATTGTAGACCTCTACGAGGTTGGAAAGAGTTACAGGGCAACTGCCAAGCAGCCTGATGACATAAGATCCACGGTTGGAGCAATTATTAGAAAATGGAAGAAGCTAAATATGGCTTTCAATCTCCCTCGGACTGGGGCTCCATGCAAGATCTACCTCGTAGGGTCTCAATCAGCCTATGAATGGTAAAGAATCAGCCAGGATCTACACAGGAGGAGCTGGTTAATGACCTGAAATTAGCTGGGACCGCCATTCCCAAGGTAATACACTAAGAGGTAATGGTTTAAAATCATGCATAGCACGGAAGGTTCCCCTGCTCAAACCACCACATGTCCAGGTCTGTTTTGTTGCCAATGACCGTTTGGATGATCCAGAGGATTCATGGGAGAAAGTCATGTGGTCATATCAGATCAAAACAGATCAAAACATTTTGGTATTAATTCCACTCATAATGTTTGGAGGAAGAAGAATGATGAGTACCATCCCAAGAACACCATCCCTACTGTGAAGCATGGGGGTGGTAGCATCATGCTTTGGGGGTGTTTTTCTGCACATGGGACTGGACGACTGCACTGTATTAAGGAGAGGATGACCAGGGCCACGTAGTGTGTATTGTGAGATTTTGAGGAATAACCTCCTTCCCTCAGTTAGCGCGTTGAAAATGGGTTGTGTCTTCCAGCATGACACTGGCCTGAAGCAGACAGCCAGAATAACCACAGATCGGCTTCGTAAAAAGCATGTCAAGGTTCTGGAGGGGGCTAGCCATTCTCCAGACCTAAACCCAATAGAAAATTTTGGGAGCAAGCTCAAACTCCATGTTTTTCAGTGACAGTCCAGAAACCTGATCAATCCAGAGAAGATCTGTTTGGCGCAGTAGTGCTAAATCCTTGTTGCAGTCTGTGCAAACCTAGTGAAAAGTTACAGGAAACGTTTGACCTCTGTAATCGTAAACAAAGGCTACTGTACCAAATGTTGACATCGATTTTCTCAGGTGTTCAAATGCTTATTTGCAGCAGCATAATACAAATAAATTGTTAAAAAAATGATACACTGTGATTTCAGGATTTTTAACATAAATATTGTCTCTCACAATGGACAAGCACCTATCATGAAAATTTCAAACCCACCCATCATCTCTGTGGGACAAAGCTGTGGAACTTGCAAAATTGAAGGGTGTTCAAATACTTATTTTCCTCACTGTATATGGTTGAACAGGTCAAAAATTGAAGTAGTTCCCAAACTCCAGATATGTTTAATATTTTGTGGGAATAGAGTTTATTTACTGTATTTCATTGCTTTTAGACTCACCTTAACATTAATGCTGTCAGGTAACACGTTAATAACTAGGGATGGGAATCGAAATCCGATTCCAATTCGGAACCGGTTCCGAGTGTTTCGAGGCCTCGACACCACAATAAAAAAGCCTTAACGATCCCTTTAACGATTCCTAAAGACATGTATTGCGTCGTGACGTGTGTTGTTGTCCAGACGCATCAAACTAGCATGGCGCCAAGGACCACTCGCTCCAAAGTTTGACTACACTTCACCAGGAAAGAGTGTGAAAATGAAAGGTTACGACGGGTAAGCACGAGCATTGCAGCCATAAACATAACAATGACAGCACGTAGGTTCAAACGCTCGAAAGTGTGTCTTCACCTCACGAGGAAAAATTACAACAAAGCGACTTGCAGTCATTGCAAGGTGGAGATAAATGCATCGGGAGGGAATACGACTGCGCTGTCCTCACAGAGAGGCTAAGGCTCAGTTCTGGCTATACAGCTAGCTAAACTCCCAAATGACGATGAAGAAGACGTTGGTATAATTTGCTGACTTTATTCAACCATCACTTGAAGAGTGAAACTAAGAATAGAAATGAAACAAATCAATTTCGTCACAAATAACAAACAGGTTTGCATCAACGTAAATCAGCGATGATTAGCTGCTAATAACAGTATGGTTAGCATTCGTTCGCTATCATTAGCACATCGTTCAAACCACTACACAACTGGATTTAAGTGTCCGATCGCGAGTGGAAACACAACAACAACACAAAAGATGATACATACAGGCGTTGCCTCTGTAGATATTAACATGAACAAAGAACGTGGGCTCGTAGAAGTGTTTCCCTCTCTCACTAACTCGTTCACTCGCTTGGATGCGGCATTTCTTCTTTGGGTGAAAGCGCGCTCTTCTTCACGTGAGCGCGTTGTTCTTCGCGTGAGGAAGCGCAAGGGCGCCCCCACTTGAGCGTGTAAGCGCCACAAAAACTAAAAGGCATGCAATTCAATGTAATGGTAAAATAATACACGTTAACCGAGCAGTCCTCAAACTGCGGCCCGCGGCCCAAATACGGCCCGCCTCCACATTTGGTCCGGCCATTTTGAATTTTTTTTTTCTCAATCGTGTTATTTATTTTCTGGCCTTTTCCTTGAAGAATTCAGAGAGGGTTATTTGGTTATTATCTATTTAATTAATAGTGTTTTTATTATTATTAATTATTATTATTATTATAAAGAATCCAGAAAGGGTTATTTGATTGTGGCTTTCTGAAAAACAATAATTTTTTACATTTATGCACTTCTGCAATCGTCACACTTTTTCTGTTACAAACTGACCCCGGCCCCTCATCAGAGAAGGGAAAAGTTATGTGGCCCTCACAGGAAAAAAGTTTGGGGACCCCTGCTTTAACACATATTGCCAAAGGCAGAACAAAAACCTATCTGCCAATATATACCAATATTTTTTATTTCTATTAGATAAATGTTTCAGTAAAATGTTACACATTCTTGTGTATTTGCCACTTATTGCCACAGTTAACATTGAGGCTTTGGGCCTCTTTTGATCTCGTTGTGAGTTTGTAAGGTTGTGACTTCTGATTAAACAAACTCGATGCCAATCAAAACGTTTGTTCTTCTTTTCCCCCAAATTAGAATCGATAAAGAATCGAATCGTTAAGCAATATCGATAATGGAATCGGAATCGTAAAAATCCTATCAATTCCCATCCCTATTAATAACATTGTTAACAAAAATCCTTTTTGACGCTGTCAATTTTATTAACGCTCAACTAATTGTGGTCCTGCCCACCCTCCGTAGTTTGGACTTCCAGACAATGCACGCTCTCCCGTGGCCGCCAGTTGGGCCACAGACCCAGAGTGACAGACAGGTTTTCAGACGAAGCTTGATTTTGGATTTAATAGCCAACATCAGGCACGTTGAATTGGGAGTGATGAGTGTGAACCTGACTGGCAACTTGGCACGATCCATTATGGTTGTTTTCGAGCATGTTTGGATGACAATACACCGATGAACATCCTGGTGCAATGCGCAGATTCTCTTCGGGCAAAAGCACATAGAGAATCAGGATGAAATCTGTCTGTCAAGCATAGAGTAACTTTGTTTTTTAAGCCCAAAATGTGGCACTCTGAGGCACATTGTGGCATTTATATTCATTTATTGAGCCGCAATGCGCAGATAAACTGCAAATGAATGTGTGGAATTAAAGAATCAATGTTTTCGAGCACCACGAGAACCTTCAGCATGGCGGCTCCAGGCGGTTCGCGCTCCTCTCCCGGCCACCTGATGCTCACCATTTTTGGGCTCAGCAAAATGCAGCTTTGATGTTTTAACCGAAAATGTGTTTATTTGACAGGTACAACCCCCCTCTAAATTGCACAGTTGAACTTTATATAGTAAATACTTTGGAAGACAAGTGTTTTAGTGAGCTCAATTATTTTATCTCTTTTTTCACATTTTTTTGTAATTTTATTTCATAAATAGTATTGAACCAATTATAACAAATGACATACACAACCGTTCAAAAGTTTGGGGTGTAAGTGTATCATATGGGATTTTTCATTATGTACACTACGGTTCTAAGGTTTGGGGTCTGACCCCTAACTTTTGAACGGTACTGTTCATTTCATGAAAGTATACATGTCTATAGAAATGTAAAGTATGAAAAATAAAGACATATGAAATAAAATGCAAGGGATTGTGGCCCAAAAAAATAAAATGGAAACTCCATGCAGGACCTAGGCTTGAAGCCTTGATCTCAGAAGTGTTATTGTGTTGCACAAGTTCTGAAATAAAATGATCAAAAATCTGACGAAGCTGGCAATTTCTTTGGCAATGTTACAATAATAATAATTGTCAACTCAACTTATAAAAACTGCTGAACGGAGGAGAACCGGAGAACCGCCGAGATCACAGACCGTTTATGGCCATATTGTCGAGCCATTTCATGGACGCGTGCATCACGCTCATATTTTTCTGTCATTTCCATCTTAATTTCAATGGTAAGCCTCACCATTTTCCTTTTTTCACCACCTGCACTAACATTTATGGAACCCATGTTGATTTCTCTCACAAGAAAATCCACTGTGCCTACGTCTTGCGGGAAAACAAAGAAACTGCGGCGCTGTCATAAATCGTTGTATTTTGAGCACGTCGTCGGATGTAGAAACAAACGGCAAGTCAAATTTTACGTCAGATGTCGAAAACATCGTGTGTCGAAGCGATCGTATGTCGAGGTACCACTGTACTCGATTACTAAAATATTCGATAGCTGCAGCCCTAAACAAATGAATGAATGAATGAATGAATGATTGAATGGCTGTTTTGATATTGTAATATGCTGCATGCATTTGACAGCTTGCCAATGATTTTTATGTGGCATATTATCTAATGAATCTAGATAAGAAAATAAATAGATAAAATAAATAAAAACATTTTACTGTGGACCTGGAGAGTTTATATTTATTTGAAGTCCTGGTAAAGCACTCTGGGTTTGCAGATGTGCCTAAGTAAAAGCAGCAGTAATGAGGACCAAAATGATTCCTTTCCACCGTGAAATCTCTATGTGTTCTTTAAGAGGCTGACATACTTGACTCGATAGTATCTCCAACATGCTCTCCATCTCTTCCATGCACCTCCATGCATCTGCAGGAACACATTGATCTTCCTTCAAGGAGGAAGAGATGTCACCCCGCATGGATTGGATTGATAACGCTGGTCTAAATATAGCCCTGCGGCAGGAAGCGGGAGAAGATGCTATTTTTAGAAATGTTTATGGTACTGCAAGGCAGACACTACCTAAACTGAGTGGACAAATAGGAGGAAAGGGGACGCTTCACTGCAGACATCTGCACTCAACTTGATGGAAATAGTGCCTATCTGCATTGAAAACAATCCTGAAAACATTTTATGTTGATACAAGCATAAAGAGAGTGTTGTTTTGGCTCCTCTGGCCAATTTGAGAGATGTACAGTGTTGGCTTTCTATTTACAGCATACTAAAATCCATGCACCACACTCTCTTGGTCTCTCTCAATATGCTGACATGCTCATTTTTTTTTTGGCCTGCAGGCAGAATTTACATGAAGCTTTCAGATATCATATTGCTGTGAATTAAACATCATAAGTCTTAATATATAGATTTTTCTAAAATATTCATTATATGGTTGTGTCCCCCGAAACAGAACAATAAGTAGGTATTGCAAAAGAGGATGCTCATATAATCTGCCTGATGCATACGTTTTTTTTCAACCAAGTGAAAATTATTGTTTTATTGCGGGGTTGATTTTGTTTGTTAGAGTCTTTTGTAGCGCAGCAATGCTGGAGAAAATGTGTCCATGAAGATGCCTATCATTTCTGGATGCCAACAGTCTGTGATTCTATTTAAATCATGAAGTTGGTAACAAGAGTGATGAAAATATTTATCTTGTGAATTGTGACTTCAAAATGGTTCAAGTAAAAACGTATTCTTTGTTTATTTTTTGGGGGGAATTAGAATTAAATTAACATTCATTTTCTACAATAACAGTCCATATTGTGGCAATTGGTAAATAACTGAAAGCCTCCAAAACACCATATTTTTAAAATCTCCAAAATCTTGTGTGATGTCATTGATGGTTTGCAAAGCAAGAATGCATCTGCTTTGCTACACTCCAACATCGTTCGAAAACTTGGATTGTTGTTGAAATCTCAGTTATTCACAACTTCAGTCACGTTAAGTGATCATCATAAGCCACTTTCTGACATGCCTTTTGATGGAGTTTAGGCAGTTCATGGTGCTGTGTGAACAGAATCTGCCTTTTCTGCCTGTTTACTATGACATTATCATTTAATGCCAAGTGACCTAGTCACAGTCACGGATCATTTGCGTTAGGCATTGATATCTGAACACAAACCGTAATCTTCCAATTCAGATTGCACAGGTTGATGACGTAAACGTCCTGCTGTACGACAACAGTACACTCCGTAGTACTTGACGTCATTTCCTTATTCTTTTTCACCACACGGAACAGCAAGGTTTGACTGGTAGTAAGCAGATAAACTTAAAAACTAGAGATGTCCGATCACGTCATTTTCAAAGTATCGGAATCTGCAAAAAAAATATTGGCCATGCCTTTTTTTAATATATATATATATTTTAATTAAATAGTTTTCTAATTGTATTTAACGTTACAAACATAATATGTTACACTCATCCAGAGTCTTTAGTATAGGCTTAAGGTAGGGTTATCAAATTTATCCCGATAACGGCGGTAATTATTTTTTAAAAAAATGTATCATGTTAAAATATTTAATGCAATTAATGCATGCGCTGCACGACTCACTCACGCATTGTCGCGCTCAATCTGTAATGGCGCCGTTTTACCCATATAAAGAGATAAAAGGCAGCATATAATGAGTAGAGTGAATTTTGGCAGCCTTTGGAGCCTTTTTTTAATTGGCTAAAGCCTTACAATCCCTCTCCCTATGATTAGACATATCATGGGAGACAATGTGGGGAAGCAAGGTAGCAATTGATCTTTTTCTTAATAGCTTAAGTTATTTCCCAATGCAGAGAAGATATATCAATTGGTAGCACTACGCACAGTCATGGTTCCACTTCCTATCATGCATTTGGCCATGGCTACAGTATCATTTACTGAAAGCTCAAGAAATACACTAGATGGCAATATTTAGTCACAATATACAAAGTCACAAGTCTTTCTATCCGTGGATCCCTCTCACAGAAAGAATGTTAATAATGTAAATGCCATCTTGAGGATTTATTGTCATAATAAACAAATACAGTACTTATGTACTGTATGTTGAATGTATATATTCGTCTGAGTTTTATTCATTTTTTTTCTTCATGCATTGCCAAAATGTATATGATCCGGAAAAAATATCGGGAATGATTGGAATTGAATCGGGAGCAAAAAAAAAAAAAAAGCAATCGGATCGGGAAATATCGGGATCGGCAGATACTCAAACTAAAACGATCGGATCGGGAGCAAAAAAACATGATCGGAACAACCCTATTAAAAACCATTAAGATGGAAAACTGGAAAGACGACAAAATCCGACGGCTGCTTGAGTTTAGGACTGAGGAAGAGACTTTTAAACTTTTAAATGGGAAGGTGGCGTATGTTCGCATCACAACCTAGTTGTGAGATACAGGTGTACTGTATAATGTGTGTATTGTAGTTATTTTGAAATAAGCCTTGTTAATGAGAACGTGTCTTTATCAGTCTGGGTTTAGTACCAGCCGGGTACAGCACATATAAAAAGAAGCCAGCTGTCAATATTACGGCACACGGCCCTACAGTATGTTTGAATAGACGCATTCTATTTAAATGCGGGTCACCTCATACGTTAATGTTGCGTTAGTTAGATCTGTCAGCGGCTATAGACCCATATTGACACATCAGCAGTCTAAAATGGTTTTCAATTGCTAGTTTAATAATCAATAAAACACTGTAGGCTGCAGCTTTAATAGTCATCTAACCTTTCAACAAGCACAAGCTTGACCTAGTAGGACGGTGAAAATGTTTGTACCCAACCCAAGTTATTAAAATTGGTCATTATTGCGTAAAAACTACAGACAAAAGGGCTCAAGCACACTGGATTGCTCAGAGACAGAGTGTCTCGATTGCTGCAGTTTCAATGTTACATTTATACATTTCCAATAGTGATTGGAGGCATTTCAAAATATTCAAAATCCCACTAGAAAATAAAAATCAATAGAGAGTCTTTCTATGGGGTGGATGTATATTTGTCTCTGCAGACAGGTGTAAATGCATACACGGAGTTTAAGGAGGTGGGCCTACCTGGTGGCCGAAAAGTCTCATTGCATTTAATTGACTTTCCTATATAATGATTTTAAAATTAAGAATTTTCCGGTAAAATATTGTCTATAAAATTTGTAAAGCAATAAAACTACAACAAAAATGAATGAGATGAACAAAATATTTTTATAATGGGTCAAAATTATTTTTCGAACAGATCCTGTGACTAACACCTTAGACGGTCATTTGCTTTGCTTAGCCAAAACCACCCGAGGACCGAAGAGGCAAGATGGATATACGTAATTTTTTCCAACCTAACCCTTTCAAAAGCGACAACAACTCCTGAGCAAGAACCAAGGATTGAAAATGTTGACCATGAAATGCCAAAATGGTGAGCTGAGTTTCAATTTGCGCCACCAAAGACACAAATTGTACAACAGAGCCACCACGGGTGTCTTGTCAATGTAGTTACCCCGTCAAAAATGATTTCGGACAACAAGGAAAAGCTTTTGCTTATCAGTATGTGGGGTGAGACTACTGAAGAAGTTAGTGTGGATTTAAAATAATGTACAAATATGGGTCAATTTAAGAAACTGTTTAAAGATATGCTTTTCCAAAAATATAAGGATAACAACTAGGGTGTTGTGATAATTGTGATATGGGATATTCGGGTTATTTATTAATTTATGTTTTCTGGGCTTGATTTATGGACTGGGGTTTTGCGACACTTGTGTATAGGTAACATATTGGGTTATATGGTGGGATTGTATATGTGTTAAATAAGAATATATATGTTTAAATGTAAGGACTGGAACTGATATACTGTATCAGAACTTGAGGACAAGGGGTGGGAGTAAATAAGTTTTACTTCTTCTCGCTCCTTTTCGAATACTCAAATTCTGTTCTTTTCTTTTATTTGATTATTGTCACTTATCATTAGTACCTATGTATTGAATATTCGAAGTAAACATGTTCAAGGGGATACAATTTTTGACGCGAGTAACTACATTGGCACGACCCCGGCGGGCGTACCATATTCAATGGATGACGATCTTGGCAAAAAATATAGCTCTCCTAAGTAGCCTGATTTAGAATTCCCCTCAAGAATGATGGGAAACAAAAAAGAAATGCTCATTTTCAACGTATTATTATAAATATTCTTGTAAGTTAGTTTTATTGCTGGCACTGCGTTTTAAGGTCATCAACATGTTGTGCCCTTGCCTGGCACAGCCAGACTATTCTCCTGTATTTTTCAAACAGTGTGAGAAATAGTCTGGGACCCAGCCCATTAACGGCCTCTCGAGCAAGGTACAAAATCAATCGTCCATTCAGATTCGTTTGTTTGCGTGACGTGTTCTTAACGACTAACGTCACTCTTGCGCGCCCAAAGTCGTGTCTACAGCAACACAGATGGCGAACGGGAAAGCCGAGAATATGTTCCAATCCGCGGTAAAAACAGTTTTAAATGACCAAAAACACATCGAAACAAGTCATTGACAACAGTCAACATGGCTCACGCTAGCCATGTTGAATAAACTTCTCCATTCTCCGCTCACGCTAATTACTTGTCGCTTTAACAACATCACGTCTGCCCGTCGCTGATTGGTCCACTCCGCTGTCTGTTTGCTGTGGCTTGCTCTGCCCTCGGAATTTGATCCGCCGGACGGTCGCCAGACTCAATCGCTGGAACAGCAGTGAGTCTGGTATACCAGGCAAGTTGTGCCCCCCCGTCCCAAAAGTCATACTTCGCCTATGTGTATATGCAGTTCAAATTGAAGAAGAATTTGGTACAATGAAAGGAATTGATGTATGGATGGCCAAGACCGACTTGCTCACTGAAGACAAATCGAGCAAAAGTTTCAGGAAAATCGAAGATATTTAAGTGCTTTAAATTCCTGTAAGAAGTCTTCTTTAACTAGAAACAACTTTGTCAGACATACTGTATATGGATAAAATTATCAGCCAAGACTTGTGGCTCATGATTACAAAAAGTCAGACCACTATTAACTTACCTGAAGATAGTGACACGGCCTGAGGTTGGGCTTGAGGTCCGTTGGTGTCATGGGTTTCTCTAGATTAAGTGAAGACTTCCTGTAGGCCTCCTTGGCTTGGCTGACTGTTAACGTGGACCAAGAGCTCCTCTTCATGAACTTGCCTTCTGGTGCCATGCCTATGCTCTCACACGCTGAACACTTTACATCATTGTTACTTTTGGATGTCTTTAGCGACAGATCTCCTGCTAAGTGGCTGTGCACTGAATCAGGGTAGCAGTGACCGATTTGGTCCACGGGGTGTCGTGACATGACACTCGCTGGTCGGTATGTACTGTCACTGTCCAGGTTGTCGTCTGAACTCCACCAACCTCCAGAACGTTGCCTGCCGCTTCCGTCACCTTTGCGATCTTTGCTTTTGCTCCGCTTGTTGTGTTTGTGGTGGCCTTGGTGATGGTGGTGATGGTGCGAGCCGTCTCTATGCGAATCGCTTTTGGTACCGTTCATCTTAGAGGAGCCTTCCAAAGAGTGTGACTTTGTGAAGAGCTTTTGCACAGAGTGAACTAAGTGGCGTATCCTCCCGGGGCTTTCATTGCGTTGCTCAGTAGTTGTTGTCGTGGTGGATGTGCGTTGGTACTGCAATGTGTGGAAGCCATCCCGGTGAAGCGGCATCTGTTTCTCAAATTGGTCGAGCAGATTTGCTGGGATCCGGTTCATTTTGCCGCTGCCACCATGCGAAGAAGAGCGTCCGTCGTCCCTGCCGCCAGAGCTGTTGCCTCCGCCTTCCCGTGAAGCACTTCCGTAATGCATGCGTGGAAAAGTGCTACATGAGACAGAGTGGTCTGTAGATGCCATGGACACTGGTATCCCCATGCATTCCGAGTGGATGGAACTCCTCGGGGAGAAGCGATGGCGGCCTTCAATAGGACAGCTCTCAGTGGGGCTGAGGAGGTAGGATGGGGGCCGTGAATCTCCATGGTGGAGATGACGCTCAAAGGAATGGTCAACATCTACAAAGCCGCATGTGTGGCCAGAGGTGGGAGAGGTGAGCTGGAGGTGGGCGGGACGGCCACCAGAGAGACCCTTCATGTTTTTGCGTGGAGGGGAGTTGCGTCCTTCATTGAAGTATTGTGCGGTTGACCATGAGTAATGCTGATCTGCAAATAAGAGTGAGAGAAAGAATGTTAGAGAGCAAAACTGCAACTCAGTCTTTAAGAAACCAAGATACAATATAATGTATAATATATCACATTACTCAGTTTCACATGGTAATTGAGAAAAAATAAGGGAGAGTTTGGATCAAGAAGAGATTTTGATGATTTTACATATGTTTCGTATTATTTCTGATTGTCCAAAATGTGTTTAGAATCCATAATAATATGCAGATGTGCCATTGTTGAGTGTCTTGGCTATTTAGTGACACAGTGAGATTGTCATAGCTTTCTATGTTAGTAGGAGGCAGCAGGTACCTATTATTGATGAATGAATGCAGGTGGTGACATTGCTCAACTGTTGGACAATAGTAGATATTAATGCAATCAAAGAAAACTTTTAAGACAATGCCATTAAAAAAACAACAGGAGGAGAAAATTTTCAGGTCACATTGGAATATCTTGAATAAGGACTAATGGAGCTGCAACCATGGTCAGGTGCACCGAAAGCTTTTTAAGCAGAGCGAAGGAAAGAATCCCATATGTGATTGTCAAGCACTGCGGGAGGAGCATAACGTGTTTCTCAAAAATGAGAGGTCCGATTACACAAAGATGCTTGCAAGTGATGAGTAGAGCGCAAGACTAGGAAGTGATTTTATTTCCCTGCAGCGCTTGGCACCAGCTCACTTTGCCAGAGGTAGCTGGCCGGTAGATTGTCATAGCTTTCTATGTTAGTAGGAGGCAGCAGGCACCTATTATTGATGAATGAATGCAGGTGGTGACATTGCTCAACTGTTGGACAATAGTAGATATTAATGCAATCAAAGAAAACTTTTAAGACAATGCCATTAAAAAATCAACAGGAGGAGAAAATTTTCAGGTCACATTGGAATATCTTGAATAAGGACTAATGGAGCTGCAACCATGGTCAGGTGCACCGAAAGCTTTTTAAGCAGAGCGAAGGAAAGAATCCCATATGTGATTGTCAAGCACTGCGGGAGGAGCATAACGTGTTTCTCAAAAATGAGAGGTCCGATTACACAAAGATGCTTGCAAGTGATGAGTAGAGCGCAAGACTAGGAAGTGATTTTATTTCCCTGCAGCGCTTGGCACCAGCTCACTTTGCCAGAGGTAGCTGGTTTAATAGCTATGGTGTCGGTGTGCTTGATTGGCCAGGAAACTATCCTGACTTGTACCCCACGGAAAAACTATGGGCTATTGTCAAGTGGAGGATGACACCCATGACTACATTATGAAGATGACCTGAAGGCAGCTGTCAAAGCAACCTGAGCTTCAGTGAAATTTGCACTGTGCTACAGGTTGATCGCCTCCATGCCACAGCACATAGATTTAATCATTCATGGAAAAGAAGGCCCAACCAACTTTTGAGTGCATAAAAATGAAGGCATTTTCGATTGGTCTAATGTGATATTCTAATCTTTTGAGCTACTGAATTTTAGGATTGCATAATCTCTGAGCCATAATCATCAGAATTACAAGGAGTAAAGCCTTGATATCTTTCAATCTGTCTAATGAAAAAAATATATGGAGTTTCACGTTCTGAAATGACTGACAAAATGTTGATTGTTTTACACTATATTCCAATCAATGTAGAAAATAAATGATACCTTCATTAAAAAAGGCACATAAACACATCACTTTAAAAATGAGTTGTGACACAGACAGATTAGTCTTTAATCCGCAGTACAACACTTGTTGATACCGATGAACCATGAAAACAACGTTCCCCAAAAAAACATTACCGCCTGCTCAGATCCATCAAGGCATACTACTAAAAAGACAAGGGATGAAAAAGACCGAAATAAAAATCAAAAGAAAACAGCAGGCTACAGATTGTATTGAGATGGCATTGCCATTTATCCAATGCAAAGTGAAATAATTGCCCATCCGTGTATGCTTCTGCTGTGATCCACCAAAGCAAAGAGATTATGTGAAAGATGTTGAGGACGTCACAAACTGTGGCCCACGTACTTTTGCTTCCTTTGGCTATGGAGCCTTAAAACTCAATTTTCGATCATGTCCTCTATATGTGATTGAAAATGGACTTTTTGAATGCTTGCATACAAAGAGTTGGGAACGGAGAGGAATGCCAACGACTGGACATCTATCATTGTCGATGGCACTGAAATAATTCAGCAACCAAGTATTAGTATACACTTCTGGCCAAAATTATTGGCACCCCTGCAATTCTGTCAGATTTCTCCCAGAAAACGATTGCAATTACAAATGCTTTGGTAGTAATATTTTCATTTATTTTGCTTGCAATGAAAAAACACAAAAAAGAATAGAAAAAAACCTAAATCATTATCATTTTACACAAAGCTCCAAAAATGGGCCGGACAAAAGTATTGGCACCCTCAGCCTAATACTTGGTACCACAACCTTTAAACAAAATAACTGTGAACAACTGCTTCCGGAATCCATCAGTGAGTTTCTTACAATACTCTGCTGGAATTTTAGACCATTCTTCTTTGGCCAACTGGTCTCTGAGATTTGAAGGGAGCCTTTTCCAAACTGCCATTTTCAGATCTCTCCACAGGTGTTCTATGGGATTCAGGTCTGGACTCATTGCTGGCCACTTTCAAAGTCTGCAGTGCTTTCTCTCAAACCATTTTCTAGTGCTTTTTGAAGTATGTTTTGGGTCAACCCCAAAATATCAGGGAACCTCCGCCATGTTTGACTGTGGGGACAGTGTTGAAGGCCTCGTTTTTTTCCCTGTAAACTCTATGTTGATGCCTTTTCCCAAAAAGTTCTATCTCATGTTATGTCTCATGTATCTCTAGTTTTATCTCATCTGACCAGAGAACATTCTTCCAAAATGTTTTTGGTTTTCTCAGGTAAATTTTGGCAAACTCCAGCCTGGCTTTTACATGTCCCTGGATCAGAAGTGGGTCTTCCTGGGTATCCTACCATAGGGTCCCTTTTCATTCGGATGCCGACAGATAGTACTGGTTGCAGGACAGCTCGAACATGTTTGGATGTTAGTCAAGGTTCTTTATCCACCATCCGGACCATCATTCGTTGAAATCACTCGTCAATTTTTCTTTTGCGTCCACATCTAGGGAGATTAGCCACAGTGCCATGGGATTTAGACTTATTGATGACGCTAAGCACGGTAGACACAGGAACATTCAGGTCTTTGTAGATGGACTTGTAGCCTTGAGATTGCCCATGCTTCCTCACAATTTTGCTTCTCAAGTCCTTAGACAGTTCTTTGGTCTTCTTTCTTTTCTTAATGCTCAATGCGGTACACACAAGGACACAGGACAGAGGTTGAGTCAACTTAAATCCATTTTAACTGGCTGCAGGTGTGTATTAGTTATTGCCACCACCTGTTATGTGCTACAGGTAAGAAACAGGTGCTGTTAATTACACAAATTAGAGAAGCATCACATGATTTTTCAAAGGTTGCCAATACTTTTGTCCGGCCCATTTTTGGAGTTTTGTGTAAAATGATAATGATTTAATTTTGTTTCCATTCTCTTTTGGGTTTTTTCATTTTAAGCAAAATAAATAAAGATATTACTACCTAAGCATTTGCAATTGCAATCATATTCTGGGAGAAATTGAGCATTATCTGACAGAATTGCAGAGGTGCCAATACTTTTGGCCAGCAGTGTAAGTAACAGTCATAAATTAAACATTGTCTTCATTGTTTTGAATAAGGGTGTAGAAGTGATTTTCATTTTTAAAAATGGATCAAATTAATTCCTCTCAAACTTGAGAGCTCAGCCCCTGAGGTGAAGCTGAGCTCTACCATTGCTGTCGTTCTTCATCTGTTGAGATGAAAACAAGTTCTCGTATTTACCAGGTTTACACAACGAAATCCACTTAGCCCGTCTGATGTAAAATTTATCTGAGCTACTCTAAACATGCATGGTTTGGATAAGATATCTTCCCCCAGGAGAAGCTGTTATTACAAAAAAAAAGTATTTATTTATTTTTTTTAAAACACCAAGGAAAATATTTATCAAATGTGTTCTTACAGTGGCTGGGCTTCACGAGGTGAACATGCTCAAGTTCACTTGCTTCTAATTGTAGAAGAATGATAACGGTTGATTATTGATGGAGATGATACTAGATTCTTTTGGAACTTACGTCACTGTCTTTCTTCCTCTGACTGTTGACTCTTGCAGCTACTCCTCTAAATATGTATTAACTACAGGCAGAGTTTTGGTATTTCCAAGGATTAGACCACAGATGACAGACTAATCAGTCCCACCTCACCTCTCTCTCTTTTCTCATTCCTAAGTTCCCTCTGCAGAATTTTTGCATTTGTAAAGCTTAACTATAGGAAGGGAAATAGAGAGGATGCATTCCTCAAAAATGTGTGCAAAACATTGGAACGATACTCTAATTCTGTTTATGTGAGATGTAAAGCTACAGTCTCTGTGACAATAGCTTTGCAAACAGTGCATGTGACATCTGTGGGCAAGAAGGGGGCTTGTTCTGACTATAGGGATGATAGCACTCCTACCATCATTATTGGGTTCTCTGCCACAAAGCCAATTGCATCCGCTGACTGCATGGATGGAGAGCGGGAGGCATTCAAACCAAATCAAAGTAGGTGTAGGAGTTCATTTTCATGACAAGGACTGCTATTGTTGCTATGTATTTTACACTACTAAACCTTTTATCAACCACCATTCAAAGGGAAATTGAAAATAATGTGAAAAAAAGTATTAAGTGCTAAGGAAACAGAACTAACCTCCAATTTTCAAAACAATTACCGGTACCAATTATGTTGATTCTGTTTGTAAATTTTCAAAAAGGTCTTGATTTCATAGTGAATAGCAAAGCAAATAATGAAATGATTTGTGAACCAAGAAGGATAAAAAGGTTTATTTCGACACTGCTTTACAGCCTGCATAAATAGTATTATATTTTAAATTTCAAATCCAAACTCAAACTAACTGGATTTGAGGACAAACTTTAAAGATGATAAAGTAGACAGGTGGTGGTAACTCTTTAAAAGGCCAACTAGTTAACAACATTATATCAGGGAAAAACTTGCCTGGCACGGCCAGACTATTCTCCGTATTTTTCAAACCATGGCCTCTCGAGCACGAATGAAAGTAAACATGCAATCAGATTTGTTTATTTGCGTGATGTGTTCTTAACGAACAACATCACTCTTGTCGTCTCCACAACAACACAGATGGCGAATGGGAGAGCCGAGAATATGTTCTACTTTCTTTAACTACTTTCGAGCATAACTTAAGAACATAGGAGGTACATTAAAACTGAAGATAATGTAAAATTGGACTTTTTAAATTTTTTAATATATAATACGGATATAAATAAGTAGTCTAATATAAATAAACAAAAACAAACCCAAAATGACTTACATTATGACAATTGCACATTTAAATGGAATATTTTTTAAGACAACACAAACATTGCCTTTTTTTTTTTTTTTTTTTTTTTAAATATTGGCCTTCGATATAAAAAATAAGTCCAAATGTGCACGTTAACATGGAAGATCTCGTGAACCTCCCTGTCAAAGCAAATTAACTAACTCTCCAAGCTGATCACGGTTCAGTCCGTCAGCCAACTGAACTGAGTCAAAGGTGTTTTGCTCCACGCATTCGCACATGAACGCAACTCGTCAGATATGAGACAGACAGAACTCTGCGGAATAACTAAATAATAAATATCGATCGAAATGGATAACGCTACACAGGCACTTTAACAGATTTGTTGTTAGCACTTTTCTATGTAAATCTGACGTTGTTAGATAGCTTTCTTCTTGGAGATGCATGTGTTCCAGCCTTCTAGCTAGGGTATCTAACATGGGGTTTTGACAGTTGCTGTTATATTTTCAAGAATGAAGCACTGTACCGGATTGTTAATCATCTCTTAACCATCCAGAAATTACAAATTAAAAAAAAAATAAACATTTGTCTTAAGACCACTCAACATTGTCTAAATAAAGAAATTAAATATAACTGAATAAACTTCTTTGTCAGGGAATAACAAAAAAAAAAAAAAAAAAAAAAATATGGATCTAAAAAAATAAAAGCTCCTGCTTGCTGCTTTATGACCACATAAATAAAATAACATGATGCTCGAATTTTGCAAGTTAGCAAGTTCAAACAGTTTGATGTTATGCTAACTTTGATGCAGGTCAGCCTTTCAGTAGCAAAATTTGTGGTGTGTTCCCCACTTCCACAACATTGATGTCTTTTTACATATCTTACAGTGGCTGCTACTGGCTGAAAAAAAAACTTTTAATATCCCTGATATCTAATGTGTGTGTGTGTGTGTGTTTGTTGGGGGGGGCAATTAATCAGCCAATCAAATAAGAGTTTAGGAGGGAAAAACATGGACCGGCACATTCAGCAAGTGAAAAGAGGTACATGTAAGTCTGAACTTAATTAAAATAATTCACTTAATAATGGTGGGGTCAATTACAACAATTAAAACATATGGGAAGACAATCTAAATGACATATAACCAATGTCATTATAGCACAAATAAGGTTGCCTAAAAGTTGGTGGAGACAATTTGAGCATTCTGAAAAGTTGGTAGTGTTTTGTCCCTACTGCCCCTATGCAAACCTACGCCTTTGTCTCCAGTCCTGAATCTTTTACCTGTATGGCGTACCTGACCAGCCGACTTAACTCCTGCCCACGACCTTAAAAAGGAATTGCAGTATGAAAAGTACTGTAGATGTAGGGATGGATGACTGATTTTCCATTGAAAATATATTTCAGATTAGTTTCCCTCTTGTTCTGTTCAAGGGAACCTTGGACTTAAAGACTTGTGGGCTCTAATGAGCCACAATTGTTCTCTTTTAGTAAAATATGTCATTAAAAACACATTAAATATTGCCATTGATATAAAATTCCATAATATTTAGTACATGTTTTGACCTACGGAGGGCGCCATGTTTTATGAGTGCGATGGACGCTCGAAGTGATGACGTAGATTGCCACTGTCACTCGACGAATACTACCGTTACTGCAATTCTTTCTACGCGGTGAGACATGCAACACATGCGCTCATTGGTTAAAAGTGGTGAGGACTTCCTATTTGTCATATCTGTATGCCTTCTCGGTTCTTTTTTCATTCCAGCGTCTGATTCAGCTGGATGGGCGGGGCCGTTGCAACACACCTGTGGCGCATTTCGTGCATTCATTATTTAAGGACTAATATCACCGTCTGCGAGTGTCGAACTATTGCGTGTTACTTGGCTTGCTTACCGCTGTGTGTGCATCATCCTTCGAGCTTCCCAACGTTTCTACGGTCGTGTCCTGTTTTGATCATTTTTACTTTTATGCTCTTTTAAATTTGTAGTTAGATTTTAGTTTGTTATATTCGCGTCTTATAGCGTGCTCTCTTAGTTGTACTTTGTTATACTCGCATTTTTTGACGTGCTGCCTTAGTTGTACTTTGTTATACTTGCAATTTTGGTGTGCTCCCTTTGTTGTACTTATTAAATACAAACATTCACTATTTCTGTTTCTTGGTCTGTGATGTGGATCCGCATCAATGGCTTGCCGTTCACAACACTATTTGTGTTTTTAATGACTCTTTTATTACCTTTTTATTGCCTCAAAATACTTTTTGCATGTGTTTCCCTTTCAGACTTTTAAGCATTGTGTTTTCTTGTGGTCGCTTTAAAGCAGATTGTTGATCTTGACCACATTAGTCATGTAGCATATTCAAACCAGCATTATTTGATATTACTAAGTATTTTCTTAAAGCATCTTTAGTATGTTCTGTCAGTACGCATCTATACAAAACAAGCTGAAAGCGCACGGTAGTACTTTAGGTGTCAAATTCGCCTCTTGTAGACGTTTCGCTGGTGTAGCACATTTTGGCAGCACACCATTTTTTTTTTTTTGCTACTCTCGTCTTGTCTTATCCCGTCTTTCCTGTTCATTTAGCTTTTGCTGCTTGTTTTGTGAAATGTCAGCAGTGCTGTCATGCTTCTTAATGTTCCTATCGGGTTCGAATTGAAAGGGTTGAACGGATGACATGTTTACAGTATGTCGCTTGAGTCATACTCTGGAAGCCTGGCAGCGTAACCATGTGACATCAGCGCCCTGCGACATCAACAACAATGGTGACCTAGTAGTTAAACTAATTTTACAAATTGTATGAAAACAAAAACATCAAGAGGGGTTTTAATATCAATTATTTTAACTCATAATAACAATTAACTTTTAAGAACTACAAGTCTTTCTATCCGTAGATCCCTTTCACATATGGTAGGAATGTTACCGAAAGTAGGAGCCAATCATCATTTTGTAACATGCAATATACCGTATATACTGGTATGTAATGTATACTGTATGTAAATGGAATTTCTATGTCTTGTGCAGTGGCCAGATGGCTCGTTGGGTCCCTCTCGCATAAATGGGAAATGTATTAAGACCCAATGAAATATTAAGCAAGAAGAAGAGAACACAAACCAAAGCTAAATGACAAAATTGGAAACTAAAATGAGCTTTACCATTACGTTAAATAAAAAAATGTGACAAACACTAAATTGGAAATCAAAATTAGGCAGTGACTCATAATGGATTGGCTTGGATTGACAAAATATTCTAAATAATTGTAAAATGTAGTCTGGTCGTAATTGAATAGCTCTACAAGCCAGGACCACTCACTTTAGGGTTAAAAATATCAATCACAACTTTGCCTTCACCATGCCCAACATCGAGTTATTCTGGCAGCATCTCTTCAAGATGCCCGCAGTAAATTCAGACTTGTATTTTCTGAACAAGACAAATCAATAGCGAGGCTTTCTTATCAATCTTCTCAAAGGTTAAATGTTCTCTCCTCGGAATTTTGGCCTTTGTCTAGGAAACCGTAGGAAGGCGAATTGTGTCTTCAACCCTTAGGGCGAATCAGCAATGGCCTGAGTCATTAGATTTGAGAGGAAGCCAAGGGAAAAAAGTGTCAAAGCTGCAATCTGTCAACTCTGCAAGCCTTGTAATGGTCACCATAGCGCTTTTGATCAAAATAAGGCAGCAGCTTATGACTTTGGCACATATCCTGCTCACTTGTCCATCTAAATGACAGCACAGCATGATTCATGCATACATTTCAACTGTGACGACTGTGGGCTAAAAATGATGCTGCAGCAATGCAGTAGTAACGTAAACTCTTCCATTCAGCACAATAACTGGGAGCAAGTCACTGATGCGTTCCTTCATAGAAACTGTCTCTGAGATAAAATAAGAATGAAAAATAATGTCTGTTTTATCATGGTTTGATGATTAAGCACACTCCAAATTACATTTGGTAGTTGTTAAAAAAAAAAAAATAAAAAAAATGAAAAAACGGTTATGCGCTATTGTCATGCACTGTACTCCTAAGTTGTGTGGCAATGCAGTAGGCAATATGCTATTTTATAATAATATGAATATAATATATAATAACATAAAATAAATCTTTTTCTCTTCACATTTATAGGCCACCTAGTGACCACCTAGTGACTTATTTCTAAATTAGTCTTGATTAAAACATTCGAATAATCAAATTATGACAAAGGATGTTTAGAGTTTGTGATATTGGCAGTCTTAATTATCATCATTATTCGTCTCAGATAATTGGCAAGTTGGCAACTCGTGTGATTCTCAGCATAAATGAGCCCATTTACATTACTGTGAAAATCCCATAACTGGAAGTAATCAGATATATGAATTATTAGACAATGAGACAGTCCAAATGATAGGTTACGCACTGGTACGGGGCGGACCGTGCTGACCGGATGCGCAAAAAATCTGAAATTTGACGGTCGACGTGTGACGTCACAGTAGTGCGCACCCTAAAGGCGGGCATCTGCTGCGACACTAAACAGGAGAACACACAGGATTAAGGACACGTCATCTCGGTGTACAGAAATTTTTATGGTAAGTGCTTTATTGAAAGTCATAATTGTGTTTTGAAGTCACTTCTTGACCGCTAAACAAGTTACTCAACTGAGTGTTAATAAAATGGCCGGTGTATTTAAGTGATTTTTTTGAAAACTCAGTGGCTTGTTAGCAATCTAATGTGGGTGGCCATAAGCTACATACTGCTGATGTTATTTTTCTTTTTGTTTTGTTTTTTTTTGGGGGGGGGGGGGGGGGGGGGGGGTATCAGTGGGTTTATTTGAATCCTTATATTTAGATAATGTTTCTTATTGACAGTCATATGATTTTTACATAACATTTGAATAATCATACAGAAATGCACACAATTGCTTTTTCATTTAAAGTATTATTTGATTCTTTGAAAATTTTTCTCTCACTGTAATTAAACTTTTATTTTTGTAAAGTACTATATAATCATGTGTATGTCGAAACATCCTTTGGGTGGCACTTTAAATTCTGTTTTGATAAAGGACACGTCCCCTCCACCCCCCGCTTCCCCTTTTTAAAAAATGTTTTTATTTTTTTTTAAATATTAGGGGGGATCCATTATTCCCAATGTGCATCCTCTGCATGCTCCATTGTAGCCTCAGGCAGTACCTGTTGAATTTATGATGCTAAATATGGTAGGGCTCACATTGTGGAAGTGTTATACTGATGCAATACATGGAGGAGGGAACCCCGTTCCCATTCAAACACTCCAACCTCGGCAATATTTAAAAGGTAATTTGACTTTTCTAGCACCAAAGTTTTACTAACAGGGTCGTGAGCCACAGCATTTAGTTGCAGAGAGATGATGGTGACCTGATAAAGAGAAGCTGCTGAATGTTTGAATACTTATCACAAACCCATTAATGATGAAGCATGTTATCTGTGCTGTGCTCAGCGTTCTACATCACTTTCAGTCTGATGTGCCCATCAAAACGGGAACAAAGTGGGATTTCTCAGAAAAGGAATTTGATTTGTCAGGGTCTGCGTTTGTTTTTTATCTTCAGGAAAGACAATAATACATCAAGCCTTTTGTTGCTTTTCAACATTTGGATCTGTGTCATACAGATTTAAAAAGCATCATTTCCATTATATTTTATTATACTCTCAATGCACCCTAAATTAACTCACTTTTTTTTTTTTTTTTTTTTAACACTATTTTATTTAATTTGTTCCATCCACTGTAGTAAGTGTGTCCCTGTGGTACTTGAAGAGTTCAGCCTCTCTTACAGTATTGACCATTTTACTATTAGCCCATTGGCTACCATTGAGAGAGATAGATGTCCCGTCCTGATGAATGGGAGGGATGGCAGTAAATGATCAATTTTGTTTCAGCAATACACATTTTTCATTTGTATTTCTGTGTGTGTGCTATACACAGCTTCCATTGCATATTCACAGATGTTCATCTTAACACAGTGTCCCTTTCTGAAAAGCAGACACAGAGGCTTCAGAGATGCAACAAGTCGCGTCATTTGAAAATGAGAGAGCAGCCATTGGTGCTCCCAGATCTGATTTGATTAACATGTGGGTGGGGTATATTCTGCCTCTTGCCTGAAGAATGGATTTATACTGCATGTCTACAAGCACATGAGAAACAACCTTTCCACTTGAATAACTAAAGTAACAACAATGAAGTAAACAATAAGTAGGTGGTTGGTACCACTGTGCCAGTAAACAATAATAATGTAAATAACTTAAATACTACAAGTTAAATACCACTCGTTGACTGACTCATTATCTTTATGATACTACAGACTGTTGTAAATTACAGCGTTAGAGTATAACGACGATTCTAACTGTGTTAATTTTTTCAGTAGTGAGTAATCAATTTTTCCCCCATCTTTGCAATGCTGGTACCATTACTGAGGATGTGAAGGCGTGCGTTACTACAATTTGGTTGAATGAAGCACGAGTTGTCTGATTTTTTCACACATGAGCTGCCTAGTGGGGGGGAGGAGGGAAGGCAGTGGTGACGCTGTTGCAAACGTGATGATGATTGGCTAGGTGGGCGGATCAATCATGCCCTGCTCACGACACTCTGCCTTCAATGCACAGTCTGGCAAACACGATGAGACAGCGATAATGCCGACGGCCCAGGGAAATCCAAAGGCAGCGTCATCAAATTAGAATTATTTTCAATATTAAATATTGTTACTTTATTGAATATTTAAGGATAGTGTGCAGGAGGCCGAACATCCAGTTTTAGAGATTTGCTTTGGTTAATGGCCAGTTTGTATTTGTTTTTTCTTAAGAGGCTGTAATGTATTTGACTAAATGACTGTATATAGTGTTTTTTTTCTTCAATCAGTTATTATAAACATCTTTGATGTGAAAGATGTTATAGAATGTAGCATGTAATAATGTGTGGAACATGAAAAGTGACATTAGTTACCTTGCTGAGTAACTAACTACTCTTACAATGAGGTAACTGAGTTACTAACTAAATTACGTTTTTGAGAGAAGTAATTTGTAATTGTAACTAATTCATTTTTATAATAAGATTAACAACACTGACTACAGTGGACCCTCATGATATGAGCACCTCACCTTGCAGGTTTTTCACGATACGAACATCGCCACGACTCACGGGAGAATATGATATAGAATATCAATATAGCCCTTTTCACACACATGTCCAGGGAAATTCCCGTGTAAGGTGATGCCGGTGTAGGCGCACTATCCTATTCCCCTCACTATGCACTCGCGGGGGCCTGCGCTTGTCAGTGACGTTCCTTATTCTCGCTATATGATTATACAACTTTAACATCCGTTAATAATACGCTCTGTAGTATCATCCATCGCTTTTCCATTTTAAATGGGCATTTTTAAGCGAATGCAAGAAGTAACAACGGGAACATTTTTAAACAGGCATTTCACGGGAGAGCATTTCGACTCTTCGGCCAATCATATAGCGAGAGCGAGTGGATAGTGAGGGGAAGAGGATAGTGAACCTACACCGGATTAACTCACGTCATTGCTTTCACGCATGTCCCGAGAATGACGCGGGTTGGACACTTTCACAGACTTGTCCCGTGTTGCCCACTGGCGCTCTTTGTGTGGGGAGGACTGCTGACGCGATTTTAATAACCCGGGTATTACGTCATTTTTGGTCGGCATTGGCTGTCAGAATGTTGTTCAAATCGTTTTCTTTTCCGGAGGGAATGTTCCCGACGTCGTAACTGCAGCCAATTCAAGCTCATCAAGACTGTATTTAAGCCCAGGAATTCCAAGAGAAGGGTGTTATGATATTAACTTGCTGGGTGCTATTCGACACCTCTGGCGCATGTTTTTTTAACTGTTAGAGAACCAGCCCGAAAGCCGCCGGGGGAAGGAAGGAACCCACTGGCTTTGTTTTGTTGTCTTATCGGCTCTCTGCCTACCGCATAGGTTAGTATTATTGATCCCCGTCGACCTACTGTCACGGACCCATTGTGTTATTCCTCCTTTTCCGCTATCGCATGTTTTTTTGTCTGTATTTAATAAACCCATCCCTCCGTTGTTTTCTCCTTTGAATTACAACCTTGTTTCAGCAGTAGTGGACCCTAACATTGGCAACAAAATAAATCACACATTTCCAAAGATGGACGATGGAGACTCTTCCTCGGCTCTATGATCCTGTAGCAATTTAATTTCGTTATGTTTTCAGTTTAATTTAGATATTTCCAGCTTGCTATGTTGATAATTGTGATGTTTGTTTACCGCTTTTCGTCTTTTACTGCAAAGAGAGAGGGAGTGACAATCGGCTGATGATGTTTACGTCATCAGCCATTGTGCTGTGACCCGGGAATTTAACGCCTGCTTCCACGCACACTGCTTCACGGGAAAGTCCCGGACATGGGTTAAGGTCCACGTCAGACCTGCGCCGTTAAGGAAAGACCCGATTTACGACACTGCGCTGTAGCCTGACGCGGTCCTATTGATTTTTCAAACCTTAGCGTCACGTCAACGCATATGACGTGGCGGAAATGGACTGTGATTGGTTCGCTCAGACTGTTGTTTCCGGTTCAGCACGAAATCACTGCCATTGTGAAACATTATTTTTTGTAGACGTAAAAATGGACCAAGCCGACGGGAGTATCATCGAAGAGCAAGTCTCGTCAAGACATCATAAAAGTTTGCCACATGTCAAGGGCCACGATTGAATAAAAAAATGGAAGAACCACCGAGACGTGTGTGTTTGGAATCGAGTGGCCACATGAAGCTGCCAGCTTTTTATCACCCTGTGTCATATTTTTGGTTGGTGCGCTTCACCATTTATTGTGTACATATGTTTGCTGTGAGTCTGTGACTTATTTACGTGTCGCACTTCAAGTATATGAAGAATAAAGCACAGGTTTGGCGTCGAAAGAGTTGTTTTGATGTTTAATTTTCAACAACAGACAGTTCACAATCGATACATCATCACTGATTAAGAGTGCCTCGGTGCTTTTTATGATAACGTTAACATCAAAGCTTCCAACGTAGTTTGGGAAGTTCCACAGACGCCAGAAATCTGCTATGGCGTCCCACTAGCTGGTTGTAGGATACGGCAAACAAATCAGGCTGGAGGGCTTTGCAGAACATGGACAAAACGCTGGACGCAGTGCTCGACGCCAGTTTGAAGCTAGCCGTCACAGCTAGCTGGTTTTCACCCGAGGCTAGAAGAACTATGCGGCATCAAAAGCTGGCCAGACCGCCTCGAAACCGTCTTCTGCGTCGCCTGTGCCTCAACATTTGCATGATCAACATTTATTGTATGTTGATGATCTGAAGATCCACATTCAAGCGTTCCATCTTGCATTGTTTATTTTTTTCTCCATGAAACTAGACAAGACGAAGTCAACAAGCATGCCCCAAAAACCGTACAAACATAACGACACAGCTCTAGTGGCTAGGCGGTGAATTACAGAGCAATGCGTCACCTGGCCGGAGAACCATCGAATGTCGAATGACGCCGTAGTCGCCGCGTCGTCACCGCAGCGTGGGAGCATAACTCAGGCTTAAGACGCGACCTGTGTAATGTCCGCGTAATCTCTGTGTCAGTCGACCTGGGATTTGGTTTCACACATAAGGACTACCGGTTTAAATCCCGCGGTTTTCCCAGTATTTTGATGTGTATGAAAGGGGCTTATGCGAGCAATTTTTCACTATATGAGCGTCAGAAAAGTCTCTCTTGCTTGGCGTGTCAGAATGCTTCGGCATCCCACCAGGTGGCATGGAAGCTCTCTTGCTTTGTCCCCTCAAGTGTCTCAATATCTCGCTAGGGGGGAATACGGGCATCTTGCGTCAACAGAATCCTCATTCTGCTCCACTCCTTTTCATCATCGTTGTCTCTGGTGTGTGTTAACTATGTTTTTAATTGTTGAAAGATAAGATAAGCAGCTCAGACAGTGTACAATCAAATAAATGCTTTTAACACTTTTAATAATTAATTTCTTTTTCAAATTATTTAACCTTAAAATGATGGCTTGAATGACTATTTAGGGGTAAAATCAGGGATCATTTTCCTGATCCACTTTTCAGTGTTGCAATAAGTGGAATTTATTATCTCTTATGGAGAAAATACATTCATGAAACAAGCACATTCATGTTATGAGCTTGGACGTGGAGCGGATTGTGCTCATATTTGTACTGTATATCCAAATATGTGCCATTTAGGAGCAATTAACATGAATTGAAGGACAAAAGTGTATTTCTAGCCTGTATCAACCTGTATAGACCCCAACCTCTGCCATGACCTTGTATAGGATAACTGGCACAAAAACTCTCTATCACAGAAAAGCAATGTTGTAAAAGTTACAGTTCAGTTACATAAAAAAAACTCCAACTGAATCTCTTCAAACTCGAAATTACAATTGGAACAACTATACTGACAAATGCTGAGTTCAACAAGGGCTTTGGGCATCTCTAATGCCAAGTGCGGTATTGTGTTATTTTATTGTACAGGCACGATGGAACTACCTCCAGAGTAACTGTATTATAGTTACAAATTTTGACACATGTGAAACATGGGAAAATCCTGAGACAAGACTAGATCACAGCTTACGAAACAGCCACTACTGCATTTTTCAGGCAAAATTGTTTGCAGCCTCAGAGCGATTTCCGGTTACCATGGCAACACACCATGAAGTTCCCGATGCAGCTACTAGCGGGATTAAAAAACAACAACAGTTTTTAAACTCAAAATCAAACGAACAAAAGACCGACAGAGTCATTTGGTCGTCTATACAAGATCATTACATATCTACAAACACTGATTTCACCATTTCTTTTTTACGAGGGACAAAACAAATCTAAGCTCTGTCCGCTTCTAATGCAATATATTTCTTTGGCTGCCTCTTTCCGTAAAATGGCTGCATAAATAGAGAATCCAATAGCCAACCACAATGACAACAGATCTTTGTCTTGTACATTTTCAAATGGTTGGACACGTTACATGTCAATCAGTGTTTGCATTTGCAGCAATGTTACTCAGCAAATAATCCAGAAATCTGGAATAGATAGTGCACATTGGACACCAGCGCCCAAAAAATCAGGATTGCTAATAAACTTCCTTCATTAAATCATTGCTCATTTTTACAACATATGCTACATTTGAGTGCATAAGGACACCAAAGACCCCTCTTTAACACATGCCTATTCAGAGTGAGGAGGAAGTTGGCCTCATGTTGCTCCAGGGAGTGGAGGAGAACCAGGATGCATCTGATGGTAAAATGCAATTAGTTTAAGTGCCTGTCCCAGTGTTTTACTGGCCTGATTTCACAGCAGGGAAATGAATGAAGCTCTATTGACAATGCCCCGGGTGCGCGCTAAACAAACCATACAATAAATATTTAGCAGCCAGTGGCAAGCCCTGCATATGCCCACTCAAGTGATGTGCTTTCAGCTGCAAGTGTTACCTTATGACTGCATTCAATTTGTTTATTTATGTAGCGTCATACTGGATCATGACAGCAATTACCACGGTGCACTTTTCATACAGACTTAGTCCTACCGGGACAAACCTATTTCATATTCATATATATTAAAGATACAAAAACATACAACAAGTCCCTGAAGTTCCCTGCATAATGCGTTGGAGTGAGAAAACTTTGTCCGATTTACTTCATGAGAGCTGCAACATAACAAAACAAATTGTATTATTCCAAACCAGCCTTATATCTTTTATTGATTAGACTGCAGAGATAAGATGAAAACACACACAGAGAAAGCAGCAAGTGACTTTTGAGTTTTGTTTACTTTCAGGTCATCTGCCTGAAAGATTAATCTGTTATCAAAATTGTCAACTGAATAAGCAGCAACTAAAAAACACCCCAAAACAAAGCAGTGTGCTGTCGTTTAGTGAGAAAAGTCTGATAGAAACGGAGAGCTATTGTTTACCCACATAGACTAGAGTCTACACAACATGTAAAGGTTTTGGCTTTCTTGTGCAGCAATGAAAAATACACCTCTTCATGGTATGGTTTGTAACTCTTGTCTACTAAAAGCTTATATATGTGGTGGTCCTTGCCCACACTCCCCTCTGCTGGCTTTTATTGGTATAACACTTCCTGTTTTTGATGTATGGAATCACTTCAATCTTGGTTCACCTGGGAGCGCACCTGCAGCTAATCAACAATCAACACTGCTCATAAGCAGTGGCAGCAAGTAGGTGCCAGATGATTCTGCCAGTCACCATTGGTACATCGGCCAACTAAGCCTGTAGTTTGTGACTCGTGTCTTTGAACTCTTAACTAATTCTGTTTTTTGCCATCAGGACACCCACCCATCAAAGCCCTCGCAGCCACCGCCACAGCCACAGCCACAGCCACAGCCACAGCCACAGCCACAGCCACAGCCACAGCCATTGACCATTCAACCCACCATCCGCTCAACACCTTGCCCTTGTACAATAAATATCTCTTCACACTTCATCTGTTTCTGGCTCGCATTTTGGTCCACATCAACTTTGCCAACTTTGCCCTTAACATAATCATCTGGCCATAAAAATGGACCAAGCGACCACTGACACCGTCCAAGAGGCCCTTGGACACCAGGGAGTCATGCTGGACAAGCATGAGCTAACCCTATGTAGCCTTGGAGAGACTCTCCGGCGGATTTCCATGGACTTGCAACAGGTCAAGACACAGCTCTCACAATCTCCCCCTTCCAGGGCCGGAACTACTGTATCCGTGAGTAGTCCTACTGGTGGCCTACCGTCCCCCCTTCAGCCGGACGTTTTTATTCCAACTCCCGAATGTTACTCTGGGGAGTTGGGCTCTTGCAGACGTTTTTTACTCAATTGCAATCTTGTCTTTAATTTCGCAGCCTTCTAGTTATGCCTCTGATGCTGCCAGAGTTGCTTTTTGTATTAACTTGTTGAGGGGAAAGGCTGGTCAGTGGGCGACAGCACTTTGGGAGAGAAATTTACCAGTGTTAAATTCTTTCGAGGCATTTTCTGGGGAACTACGCAGAGTGTTTGATCACCCTGTTCGTGGGAGAGAGGCCAGAAATCGCCTTTTTTTCCTTCAGCAGGGTTCTCAATTAGTGGCAGACTTTCGATTGCCTTTCATATCTTGGCCGCGGAGAGTGGCTGGGGTGACCTGGCTCTAATAACTGTCTTTTCACACAATTTGGCGGAAGAAATAAAGGACGTACTAGCAACACGGGATGAACGTTCCACCCTCGAGGAAATGATTTCCCTTTCAATAAAGATCAATAACCGCATTAGAGAACGGAACAGGGAGAAAGCCATTAAGTCAAATCTGTTCCAGCCACTCATGTCTGCCGATTCCGTCAAACCATCCCCCAGTGACACTAAGCGACCGACAGCCCCCCCTCCGTTGGAAGAACCCACACAACCTGGGCCAACCGAAGTTTGCAATCACCTGCCATGCACAGCCAAAAGACCGGGCTCACCCGATAAGTGGGAGCACCATGGTGAGCCAAACCTCCTCGGATTCGTGCTCTACGTCACGACTCATTCTCCCTGCTAGCATCTCCCACGGTTTAGACGCTATGCCACTGCAGGTATTCATTGATTCTGGTGCCGACGACAGTTTCATGGATGAAGGTTTTGCGGCTCAAGTGAAAATCCCTCTCGAACCCCTCAAGGCCCCCAAAGTGGTGTAAGCAGTGGATGGTAGAAAACTGTTTTCAGTCACTCATCGCACCGTTCCTCTCATGCTGAAGGTCGCAGGAAATCATCATGAATCAATACAATTATTTATTATACCCTCTCCTGTGGCACATGGCATCCTTGGTCTCCCCTGGCTCAAGCTTCACAACCCAAACATTAACTGGACGGTGGGGAAGATTGTGGGGTGGAGCAATTGCTGCCACCTGGAGTGTCTTGGCGCGGCACACGCAATCGGGAGACCGGTCAAAGAGCCAGTCCATCCTCCAGAGCCACATGACCTCTCCAACGTACCCCCCGAATATCATGACCTGGCGACAGTGTTCAGCAGGGACCTCGCCCACACTCTGCCTCCCCATCGCCCCTATGATTGTGCCATTAATCTCTTGCCAGGTGCACCGCTTCCAACAAGCAGACTACATGCCTGCACAGTCTGCGCTCGAGGGAAGGCCTCCCATCAACCACCTGCTTGTCTACTATGCCCCCTCCCTGTTCCCAGTAGACCTTGGTCCCACATTGCAGTTGATTTCATAACAGGTCTGCCTCCCTCTGAAGGTAACACTGTTATTCTTACCGTTATCGATCGTTTCTCAAAGTCTGTTCACTATGTTCCCCTTCCCAAATTACCATCGGCTCTTGAGACCGCTAACTTGTTAAGCATGTATTCCGGCTTCATGGCCTCCTTCTAGATATCGTTTCAGACCATGGTCCTCAGTTTTCCTCATCGGTGTGGAAAGAGTTCTGCAAGGTGGTTGGCGCGGCACCCAGTCTTTCCTCAGGATACCATCCCCAGACAAACGGCCAGACCGAAAGGGCCAACCAGGACCTAGAGGGTGCCCTGCGTTGTGTCACTGCCCATCATCCAGTTTCCTGGAGCACTTTCCTTCCCTGGGTGGAGTATGCCCATAACTCACTCATCTGCTCAGCCACCGGTATGTCCCCTTTCATGGCTTGCAATGGTTTTCAGCCTCCTTTGTTCCCAGAGCAGGAAAGGGAGGTAGCTGTCCCTTCTGTGAAGGACCACATTAGCAGGATTAGGGGCATCTGGAGGACCGTAAGGGCTGCCCTCACTCGTACCGCTGAGAAAAACAAGAAGCTAGCCGATCTCCACCGTTCACCAGCGCCGGAATACAAAGTGGGACAAGAGGTCTGGTTGTCTGCCTGGGACCTTCCCCTGCAGGTGGAGTCGTGCAAATTAGCCCCCCGGTTCGTGGGCCCTTACAAGATCACTAAGGTCATCAACCCTTCCGCTGTTCGACTGGACCTCCCGGCATCCATGAACGTACACCCCACCTTTCATGTTTCCCTGCTCAAACCTGTTTCCTCCAGTGACCTCTGCCGTCCTGCTGTTACACCTCCCCCACCCCTTCTCATTGATGGCCACCCAGCATTCACTGTCTCCAAGATTCTGGATGTCCGACCTCGCGGCCGTGGTTTTCAGTTTCTGGTGGATTGGGTGGGCTATGGCCCTGAGGAGAAGTCATGGATCTCCCGTAGTCTGATTCTGGACCCATCCCTCTTGCGGGATTTCTATGCTGCCAACCCCGGGAAGCCGGGCAGGCCGCCCGGTGGCGACCGTTGAGAGGGGGGTACTGTGGTGGTCCTTGCCCACACTCCCCTCTGCTGGCTTTTATTGGTATAACACTTCCTGTTTTTGATGTATGGAATCACTTCAATCTTGGTTCACCTGGGAGCGCACCTGCAGCTAATCAACAATCAACACTGCTCATAAGGATCGGCCTGGGCAGCAAGCAGGTGCCAGATGATTCTGCCAGTCACCATTGGTACATCGGCCAATTAAGCCTGTAGTTTGTGACTCGTGTCTTTGAACTCTTAACTAATTCTGTTTTTTGCCATCAGGACACCCACCCACCCATCAAAGCCCTCGCAGCCACAGCCACAGCCACAGCCATTGACCATTCAACCCACCAGCCGCTCAACACCTTGCCCTTGTACAATAAATATCTCTTCACACTTCATCTGTTTCCGGCTCGCATTTTGGTCCACATCAACTTTTCCAACTTTGCCCTTAACAATATACACATATTTAATGTTCTGAAATGCTGTTATGTCAGCACTTCCAAACTTGATCGTGCTGGCAAGTGGGGCATAGTCCAGTCTTCGAATCTGCCAGACTTTTAACTAAGCTTGAGAACGATAAACCGATACGACCGGGTATCCAGTTTTACAGGTGAGAGATACAGCTGTATCAATAGTAAAGTTATCATTCGACAGAAATTAGCCATTAAATATTCAATGAACCGATAGTAGAGATAGAATTTGGCTATCGCGAGCACAAGAATCGACTTCTAATGCCTAGTTCAATGCATTGCTTAATATGATAATAGTTTAGCTTTTACCTCACATGCTGCGCTTGTGTCATTCACCACACAGCGCACTTAGATTGTGACCGCCGTCGTGGTTGCCTCAACTTCCCATTCATTTCAGTAGAACCGCTAGTAGACGCTGTCATTACCCAATCGTCACGGGCGTGTCATAACAACGCGAGAGCTAACAAAACCACTGTAACGCACGCTCCGTAGCGTTTTCTTCACAGCCCAAAACAAAACTAATAGTGGCAACGAAGCAACATGGTAAAACAATGGACAGTTTGCGCACCACGCCAGCGATGTGCAGCTATTGATTTTCAACGCACCCAGGAAACAAAAGTCGGACTTTGAAGTGACGAATGCCGCCAGATCTGTTCGCATGGGACAGTGCTAGTGTGAAGCGGTACAGAGATCGTAAGTTTTTAACCCTGAAAAATAACCCACTACAATAGTGGAAAGGGCGGCATATTGTTTCCACGAAACACAGTCTACTTAAACATGAACACGTGGATCAGTTGATCTTCCTCAAGAAAAATCTGCCCTTCAAAAAAGATATAGACAGTGATGAGGAATAAAAAATGTGGAAGCACAGGCATAAGTGAATGACTTTGCTGTGTATAAGGTTAAAGTAATGATTATAGACCTGTCTGTCTAAAATGCCATGTTTTTATTTCCCCAGTTAGACCAGTGGTAAAGCAGAATTTATTATTTATTTATGATAACACTAGCAGGTTTGATTCTTTTTTTTTTTATTTTTTATTTTTTATTTTTAGAGCTGCTGCATATAACTATTTTTTTTTGCTTGTAAGATGTTTATGTTGAAAGTTTGCACTTAAATTACTTATCTGTTGTGTTCAAAACACCAGGAAATACAGTAATTAAATGACCGCACATTATTGTTGTCTGTCACTGGAGTTTTATTTTATTATCAGTCCCATCCAACAAAATGACGGTCCTATAGTAAGCTTTATTTTTTTTCCATAAAAAAATAAAACATAACATTGGTATGAAATTTTGTTGTTTAATTTCATCTTTAATCTTTTTTTATATGTTTAAAATACTGTACGAACACATACAACAAATGTTAACTATCGTATCGTTTTCACTCTGTATCGAACTGTATCGTTCTTAAACTGTATCGAATCGTATTGAATCGCTCGGCCTTAAAAATGTATCGTTTTTTTAATCGAATCGGAACCTGTGCATCTAGATACATATCGAATCGGCTTCAGGCCAGAGATTCCCAACCCTACTTTTAACACTACGCTTGCGCTAGGGTGACAGGATTCATATGCTGTCAAAGTTTTAAACATTTCAAAAATTACCAGCTCGATGGAACAGGTGGTAATGAAATTGTTTAATTACCACTTACTGCCTAGTCTTATCTTTATTAATCAATAAATTAGTGAGCAAGACGATTTTTGTGCTGACACAAAATATGGTTTGTTTACCGAGTAGATAATAAGAAAATGTCCAAGAGGTCCATCTGGGATCACGAAAGGCCAATGGACCATATACACGTAAAGTGATTATGATCTGAGACGCAATAGCCAATTTGAAAACGACACTCTAAATTGGTGGGAAGCGGTCCCATAACTCATTCATTGGAGTAAAAACAAATCAGAGCTGGCCTAGAGTAATTATTAATGGAATAATACTGTTTTTCATTGTATGCTGCAGCAGTCTAGATCCCCTTTGGCGTCCTTTATCACATTGGGTCAGTCTTGTTACCAGGACAAACATCTTCAAGTCTTCACCTTGAGTGTGGAGACTTTTAATTGTCAATCAAGGTATCATTAGTATGGCCACATGTAACGGATACACGCGGGTCTGTGGTGTGCGGTGCATAGAAACCTCCCTCCTGATACCTTCAAGAGGGTGCACTGGCAGCTAAAGCTGCTAGCCTGGGCTTTTGGCTTAGTGGTTAGCACGCTTGCTTGCCATGCTGTAAGCGTCGTGTGGAGTGGGTATGAAAGTATATGAGTGTGCGTGTCTGTCCCTCTATCTCGTTTTCCTGTCAAGATTGTTGCTTCTAGATTACAGTAACTAAAAGCATGCCATGTTGTTTTTTTGTTTTATTACAATAACATATTTTGGCAACATACATTTGAAAATTGAATCTATGACACATTGTTCAATGGCCCATTAATGTGTTTGACCTGGTGTGTTTTGTCAAGATGAGGTGCTCATAAACCTAAGGGATCATTCTTTTTGTTCACTTCACTGTGGTGCATAAATATATATTTTTTGTTTAGACAAGTTGATTGCCACCTTGCATATTGTTATTATTGAGTAACAGTTTTGTACTAATCATTCATTTATGTAAGTAAGACCAGAGAGATAAATGACAGCACATCACCGTGAGCCTGACTGCCTACCTACTTTATGTGACTGACTTGATTGACTGGCTGGCTAGCTGGTTGGCAGACTGACTTGCTGACAGATTATTTGGTTTACAGACTGACTGACTGACTACCTTTTCTCATGTTTGAATTTGTTTCGAATGGTATAAGCACTTTCTTCATTATCGCATTAATTAAAAACATAGCTGGAGTCAGTTGTATAAATAAAATGCTTTGAATACCAAGGGATTTTTCTGTGTGTATTAATAGAGTTAAATTCACTGGCACTTTCAGTTCTAATAAAGAAAAACATAATTTTAAATAGAAGATATTCTGAATACTTTATTTGTCATTATTTTTAATTTGCCAAGAAATCGTAATCGATATTGGAAAATCAGGTTTGAGAAAAAAATATCTGGATTTTCTTGTTAGGCAAAATCAAACAGCCCTAGTCTCTACCATTTTAAAAAATGGATAAGATGTTAAAAATCAGTCTGTGTGTAGGCTTATTAAGATTATACTACTAAGGGAAATGTAGTTGAGATAATCACTGTGATGCTGACTTGACAGTCGACATCTGTACCAAAGCACCCTTCTGGGAGCAAGCACACTTTCATGTGCTTCCCCAGGCAGTTACTAAAAGCACATGATTCCGCTAGTAATTCAATGGAGGGAGCAGGCTGATTTAGTTTCCTTCTCAGATCCACAACACAAGCAACCCTAATGGGATTGCCATGAGACGTGAAAAGCAAGGATGATGGACTCTCATATCCACTGGATTGGATTTTAGCAGCTTTCACCTGTTGCGTCACGCTGGATTCCACACTTGCAACATAGTTGTTTTTGTTGCTTTGTTTTTGTGTCTGTGAAAAAATAGGGACTGAAGTGACTTTCCCCCCAAAAGAACTCATTTCATCATATCATGCTCTCTTCTCGGTGGCTTTGTGACTTGTCATTGTGCCTTCTGAAAAATTCCAGTCTCTTCAGTTTCAACCTTCAGTTCAGTGGCTGTCAAGGTTTTTTTCTGATGAGAGATGGAAGCCTACATGCTTATTTGCATGGGGAAGCTCTAAGCTGTCAGTTGGAGCCACGGTGGAGAGCGAGAGGGTGACGCGTAGGTCATCAAACCAGTAGACACATTTTGATAAGAGGTGCTAGATTACAGATGAAAATTGTGTAAAACTCTCGTGTCATGTGAAGTTGTATTATTAGCTTTAAATTACATTGAATTCTATTTCATATTTAAAAAGTATGGTACCGGTGTTATAAATACCTCCTAAAATTGTGCATAATATGATTTATCAGCATAATTAGAACCAGCAGCCAATCAAAAATTTACTTCAAAAATGCATGCGTGCTTTTTTTTTTTTTTTTAATTTAGTTTTTTAATATTTGTTTATTTTTATTTTAGGGCAGACTAGAGATTGAGGCGTCTTCCTCAGGTTCACATGTTGGATTTTTCTTCTTTCTCTCTTTATGGATTTTTTTTTAACCTGATATCTTTCTTCCTATATTTGAAAAACCCTTTTCATCGAAGGATCTAAAGTCTGGTAAGTCTGGCTGAATGTGATTGTGAAATGGTTGTGTGATTATACTGTATTCACCAGGCAGCACCGGGGCGAGCGGTTAGTATGTTTGCCTCACAGTTCTGGGATAAAGGGTTTAATCCTGGCTCCGGCCTTCCTGTGTGGAGTTTACATGTTCTCCCCGAGCTTGCGTGGGTTTTCACGGGCTACTCCGGTTTTCTCCCAAAAACCCAAAAACATGCATGGTAGGTTGATTGGAAACTCCAAATTGTCCCTAAGTATGAGTGTGCACGCGTGACTTGTGTCCTTGTGCCCTGTGATTGGCTGGAAACCAATTCAGGATGTACCCTGCCTACTACCCTGGGTTCGCTGACGTAGGCTATGGCACCCCCGCGACCTTTGTGAGGATAATTGGCTTGGAAGATAAAAGAATGAATGAAGGATTATATGAGTCCTTCAGTTTGTGATTCGCTCAATTTGATAGTGAATTATATACTTTTATGTCGATTTAGTAAGAAATTCACAAAGAGAGAAGCTGTTGACAGTTTTTAAATATTCACACGCCACATTTTTGAGCATCAAGCATTTCAGAATTGATGAAAAACTTTGATCTGGATTCTGGAATTATGTACACAGAAATCCAAAATTAATGGATAGTCTATCACTTGCTGAAGGAGATAGTACCTTTTCTCGTAGGCAACGTCTAACTGTTTGCATTACTCTAACACAATATAATCAATCAGGGAATAGTATAGTTTCTCGTATTTACTGTTCGGCTGTTTGTATTACTCTAACACACCCAATATAAAATAAATAGCACTTATAGTTTAAGGAAAACAAGCAGAATATATGGCATAAGAGATAAAGAACGCCTTCTTATCACGGAAGGCCAACGTGTGCGTCATGCAACTGACTGAGCAAGATTGACGCTGACAAGCCCATGTCTGCACCACCAACTCTCGCAATTAGTTCTCCTGGACAGTCCATAACAAATGGTGGGGCGCCCTGTCCCAACACAAGGAACACCCGAGAATGTCTGATATCCAACTGACAACACGACTGACAAGACTCCAAGAGCCCCTTTAACGCCAAGGTGGCAAAATCCACAACCCTCGTTGCCATGACAACAGTTACTCCTGAATCCTCCTGTCCAATCCACAAACAGACAATAATCTCAACAAACACACGCTTCTTCCTGCCCACGGCCCGCCCAGCGAGAGCCTTCAAAAGACAATGTTTAACTGAGCGTTGTCATTTTTCTTGAAAACCCTTTGTTTATGTGTGATAGGGTGACCTTGCCTCCCTGCCTGAGTCCGTTTCTGTTTCGCCTTGCTGTTTGATCCCTGTCAAACTGAATAAATTGTCAACTTGTTTTGGCTGAGCCTTCTTTAAGCCTTTCATAATGGAGTCAGTACAAAGGGTTAAGACTAAGGTGAAGGTGACGCGCGGAGTTTGCCCTTTTGGCCGGATTGTCGGAGTACCGCCGGCCCGGGTCGTTGGAGCTGCGCCAGCGCGGGTCTGGCGGTCCGGCTGGCGCAATTCCGGCAGTCTGGCTAAAAGGTCAGATTCCTTCAAAATCCAAGAAGGGAATCGATTCAGAAGATTTGCTGAGTCAATAACAAATTGCATCACAAAGTAATGCGATGCATCAATTAATCAATATTTTTACCTATCCCTAACAGACACCAGGAATAAGCACATTTGAATTCAAAATCAGTTAAAGCGTCACCATGATGAAAATGATAGTTAACTTTTGTCAATACATTTCATTGTTTTGATGCTAAAAATTCAAGTTTTCCTCTGTGGTTTGATCATCTTTAAGCTGTAGGTTGGTAAGTCAGATGAAAGCATTACATGCACAGCCTCATACGTTATTACCCGGGGCTGCATTCAGTGCATCGGAATATGTGAGAGTCCCCAGATGTGTCCTACATCAGCTACAACAAAACAAAAAGGCTCATGTTCCTGAACACAGTATATGCAATGATGAAATTGCTGGAATAGTATGTGGTAAAACACCCTTAAAACAAAAACTTGAAATCACTTCTGCACTTAATTTTGATTAGAGACTGTGTATTTGTGATTGTCATGACAACACTGGCACACCTTTTTAAACAGTATAAGTCACAGGTGTCAAACCGATTCCAGAAAGGGCCAAGTGGGTGCAGGTTTGCTTTCTAACCAATGAAGAGGACACCTTTTCACCAATTAGATCTTTTACATGTGTAATCAGTTAAACTATGTCAGGTGCTGCTTGTTTCAGCAAGACGTTCATTGGTTAAACTCTCTGCATTGTATCGGTTGGAACAAAATCCAGCACCCACTTGGCCCTTTCTGGAATCGGTTTGACACCTGTGGTATAAGTGGAGACAGACAAGAAATGCTTTCCTTTTTACAGCTTTACATGATCTCAGTGGCTACCACTGACGATAATTGACGAACCAGAGTTGCTTTAAATGCAGTTGTGTTACCAGGATGCCAGGTGTGGGTGAGCATTAGTCTAACCTGGGGGGGCAAAAAAAAAAAAAATGCTCAAGTAGGTCAAAATACGGCGTAAGGCTACTGCACATGAAAACATGTTTTGTTTTCTCCTTGAGATAACTGTTGTTTTGATTTTGTCTAAACAAATAAAAGTTGATTTTATTTTATTTGACTTAGAACACATCCATAACTGACCAGTATGGACATGCAGGTGACAATTATTTTTTTTAGGTAACCTATTGTGGTTTCTCGGTTTTATTATTATTATTATAGTTATTCTTTGTTCCGCAGCCCCTTTGAGCTCACTTTGACCCCCTTAGAATGCTTCAAAATGCACCAAAATCGGCAGGCAGGTCAAGACAAGTGCAATCTTTGATACCGTGTAAAGACAAATTCCAAATACACTATGTAGCACCCCATAGCAGTCATTCTTTGTCCCGCCGACGCTTTGAGCCTTACTTTGACCCCCTCAGAATGCTTCAAAACTCACCAAACTCAACAGCCAGGTGAATACTGGTGACAACTTTGATAAAATGTAAAAAAAATTTTTTAAAAAAAATCAAAATATGCGTAACTGTGTGTAGCGCCCCCGAGGAAAAAAAACAACATTTCATTTCATTTTTTCTTAAGGTGAAAGAGGAGGTAATAACGCAAAGGTTAAAACTTAGAACACATCAGTACTAAGGTAATGGGATACCATACGCGGTGCCTAGACTGCCGTTAGTACTACATCCAGTTTTCTTTGGGTGGGCAGAGCGTGTCCGTGAGCGTGTCTCTGTTTAAATGTGACCTGGTTTTACATTAACCACACAGCAACTTTAGCATTTACCTCTTACAACACTGAAACTACAGTAAGTAAACACATTAACAGCTTTCTTAATGTTCTCACAGCTTTAATGTTATTTCATAAATTTACTCATTGGCTGCCACTGATGGTGATGGACGTCCAATCCATGTGAACTGGAGGTCTATCAACGTTGTTGGCACTGAAACATGATCTTTCCAGTGGCGCCTCCAGAAATTTTTCATAGGGGTGGCCAGATGGGGCCACTTAAAATCTATTGGTGGCACATGGCCTTGGGCAGGGCGGGGAGACTACTGAGGCTATGTCTACACGAGGATGGATAATGGCCTTAAGTGTTAAAATTATTACACTATACGGTAGGAGTGGGAACTTCTTGGTACCTCACGATACGATACGATTTGCGATACAAAGCTCACGATAACAATGATCTGACGATATAGCAATACAACGATTATCGATACTTTGGTCAGGAAATAATTCTAGAATATTCTACAAACAACTAATAAACAGAAAAACAAGCTTCTGCTTGTCTAAGGCCGTCTGTGGCATCCAATGCCAGGCAATGAGGTAATTTTGGGCTATTTAAGGTCATTTACCTGTTGATTTTCAGTTAATTCCTGTTGATTTTAGGGTATTTTACGGGTCACTTCCTGTTTATTTTGAGTTACAAAACAGGAAGTGACCTGCGTACAGACGATGACGTCACACACACAAGGCTGCTTCTACAATCTAATGATATAAAGTGGTACCTCTACATACGAAGTTAATTCGTTCCAGAACCTTGTTTATAAGTCGAAATGGTGGTATGTCAAGCAGGATTTTCCCATAAGAATACATTATAATTCCATCAATTCGTTCCACAGCCCAAAAACCTACACTAAATCCTTAATAAATACTCCTGTTACTATTGCAAATAGCAATCGCAAAGAGCAAAACAAATAAATTATTAATAAAAAAATAACAATAATATATAATAATAGCAATAATAATAATAAGACCTCTATTAATATAACGAATCGGATTCTAATGTGGCGGACTTTTATGCTGTACCTGAATGCACTGCGGGGCTGACGTGACACTGAGCAAGAGAGCGCGGTTCTATTTTACTTCCTGTTTTGATGCTGGCTTCAGTGTTGGCGAAGTTGAAGGAATAAATTATTGAAAACCTGACGCAGCTGGCGATTTCTTTGGCGATGTTACCACATTAAGAATTGTCACCTTAACTTATAAAGACTGGCGAACGGAGGAGGACCACTGGCCGAGATTGACATTCTACGGCCCTATTGTCAAGCCAGTTCATGGATGCACACACCCTGCTTATATTTTGCTATCATTTACATCTTTCATTCCATTTGAATGGTAAGTGTCATCTTTTCTTTTTTTCCTCCACCTGCACTAACCTTTTTGGATCCGGTGTTGATTTATCTCACAAGAAAATTAGCCGTGAAACTGCGGCGCTGTCAAAAACTGTCGTATTTTGAGGGTGTCGTCAGTTGTAGAAACAAATGGAGAGTCCAATTTTACGTTGGATGTCGAAAAGATCGCGTGTCGAAGCGATCGTATGTCGAGGTACCACTGTATTGAAAAGCGTGGTGGCCAGTGAGGTGGGGGGGAGCGTGGCTACCCCTGGTGGTGCTGCCACTGGATCATTCAATGCCAGCCACCCCAGGTAAAATGGATTTGATGTTGTCTATTGATGTTAATGGCAGTAAATGACTGAAGCAAAATTGACGGAATTTACCTCGCTAATATCAACAAGTTAAAAAAACAAAACAAAAACAAAGAGATTCAATCTGTTTTAATTAACTAACTTGATTAACAAAATGCATATTATAAGTAAGGTTATAAATTATGTATATATGTAATAATAGATATGCAAAAGTACATAACAGAAAAGAGCTTCTATACTTAATTACCTCAATATTGATCTAACGACTACTGTGATTCCTTAATTATGCAGGAGAACATTCTCCTAACAGAATGTCGTATGTGTGTGTGTGTGTTCTCACCATTTAACTCTGTGGTCATTACACATGCACAACATGAGGGTGGATTGAAATCAATTAAAGTGCCTGTGATATTCTTTGCACCCTCATTTTCATATTCAACACGGTCAGACCCAGAGGGTAAGCGCCGAAACGTTGTCGTGCGTCCAAATTAGGCTCAAATGTTTATCCCTGAGGACCGAGTTTGTCATTTATGTCTTGCATATATAGTCAGCAATCCATATTAAATAAAAACAACACAATTTGAGAGGTTCTATATTACCGCTTGGATGTTTGTATTTGTTAAATGAGATCAATTAAAAGCATTCGAGTTCACAGATGTATGCAGCAATGGGTTTTAGTTCATTTTATGCTCAAGAGGGAAAATTATTGAAATTTGAATGGAAGACTTACAGTACATACAGTATGCTAGTGTAAATGTATGCAGTGAGGCATGCTTTTAATGTATTAACGTTGTTTTGCTTGAATGAACAGAGAATATATTAAACATGCAGTAGTTATCTTTTTCCTATTTAACACCATTTAATCCCTAAAAATACGGTTTTATTTGTTATTCTTCAGTACCTTTAGAGATGTTTTGATTTATTTGATCTGTTAATTACTACTGATGCAAGATGCATTGTCCATCTGATAAAACACAGAAGGTGAATATAGTCATAAACTTGAGCTTGTGCTTTTAGTTAGAATGGAGTATCACACCCACTGCTAATCTGTAAGCACTATTGCTGTTGATGTTATAATATAACAACATGTTTGAGCTGGGTTTTTAGCCAGAAAAATACACCCTTTTTTTAAATTGCCCCCATAATTTTGTAATTAGTACAGCAGCATTGTTTTTTCATTGTCAGTATTGCTCCTCATTTCATTTGCAAAAACGAGTGCATACAAGGTGAAACTCATGAAATCACTGTTGCGATGTCAAAGTACGGTACTTCACTGAATCTCCTCCACTGCCAACACTAGCAATTAAACTCCCTGCAAACTCATGAAAATTATGGTCTGTAATCAATCTATAGCATTGACTTTAAGCTACCATTTGAGTCCATTCACATCTGGGTTGAATAGAAAGCATTGACAAATTAAAGCGGAAGTTCAGAATTTTTGACATTAGGGTTTATCTTGGCGTTAGTGGGGAGTTAATTCATTGGTGGAGTTGATTTCAACTAATTCTGTGAAGTTTGTAAGGTATTTGTTATTTTCAGGGCTCCAGAGTGGCTAAGCTAGCGCGAGTCGATGGTACCTGCTTAGCATGCCAATATAAAAACAATATAGATCCACAAACAGATCCAACTTAGTCATATAAATTCAAAATGCAGATTATAGTTCCAAAACACCCATGCGGCAATGTGTAATTCATTGCATTCTGCAGTATTATATTTTTTAGATGCCTAATACGAAAACAATAGAGAGGAGTGCTTCGGCCACTCGTGCTCACGATGCATTCGAGGAAGGTGGGAAGTCTGATTTTTCCCGCTTGAATGGTACAAGTTACGACCTCAAAACTTTCCAAGCAAATGTAAACAGCAAAGATGGCTGATCGCGACAAGTTGTTTTTTATTTTGGCAATCAAAAGACATTTTGACTTCAAGCAAACCTGCCTTCTCGTAAGCGATCAAATAGGGGAGTCGTTCCAATGATATTTTTCCAGATAGGAGGTTGGAAACTGTGACTTCCCACCTTCCTCGAATGCAGCATCAGTCGGCTGAGTCAACTGACAGCTGGCAACATGGCAAAATGTGCACTTCGAGGCAGTGGAAACAGACAGAAGAAATGGGCAAAGCAAAGTTTCCACATATTCCCTATGAAGAACGAGGAACAATATGAACTGGTTGCTTGCTGCTGGCAACGACATAAAAAATCAGCAGTGAAAAATAACCGATGTGATATCACTCCGCTCTGCTCCTCTGCAGAGCTGCTGGATTACAAATGTTGCTGTTCATACTGCAATTAATGACATGCAATGGTAAGTTTCATAACTTTATCCTGAAAACATGGCCAACACTATTGACTGCATAGGTCATCGATGATTTTCATGTGTGCATATGTTGTTTTTTATTGGCATGCTAAGTCAGCCCAATTGACTCACGCTAGCTTAGCGACTACAGACCCCTGAAACTAACAAACAGTGTTTGGAATAACGCCGTTATAAATAACGCCGTTACATAATGGCGTTATTTTTTCATTAACGGGGTAATCTAACTAATTATTTTTTCCGCCGTTACAACGCCGGCACCGTTACTGACGGTCAAAAGCGGTGCGTTACTTACTTTGAATAAATTGAAGAAACTACCATCCGTAGAGGGTCTACTTTGCTCTGTTTATTTGTCATCCAAGACTTGGGGTGCGTTCAGGTTCATGGCAATGAAAATAGTAAACACACATAGCCTACCTTTGCAAGAACGATGGAGTTGCCGTTTGATACGGTCATAATGTGCAGGTCCTGCACCCATCCATAGCAAAACTGTTCGTAGCTTTGTAGCGATTTGTAATTTCGGAATCGCTGATGCGTTTAGTAACACACACCAAACAATAAATACAGCAGAATGTCCATTTCGCGTAATTGTGGAAGCCCGTCGACATCTTTACTCCATTTGTCTTCGGCTTGCTCGTAAGGGTCAACATTGTTCACATCCTTAAGTTTGGTCAAATATCTGTTCTTCGCCTTAGTTATGAGTTTGTCTCTTTATCGAACTGGCAAGTTAAAGTTTGATGTCCCGCGAGCCAGACCTGCTTCCAATATGGCTGCATTGTTGTCAAATCTCACGTGATCCCCATTCTGTGACGTAAACGCTCGAGCCTAATATCACACGTACTTCAGAGCCGGTGTTTTCACACACAAACCGGAACAGCGCGTACGGCAAACACACACACGCAAAACAGATGCAGAGGGATATGATGGCAGAGCATTCAGAGGAAAATTTGTCCTTTATGAGGTGGAGATATAAACACTATTTCAAGTTAGTCGACATTAAAGGAAAGAACGTGCATGTAAAGTGTAATTTATGTCCTGGGGCAAAGCTATTGTCGACATCTGTGGTAAGCGATCCAAATCTGTTTATTTTTGTTGCACTTCAAGTAGAGATGTCCTGATCCGATATTTGGATCGGATCGGACGCCGATATGGGCAAAAAAATGTGCATCGGTATCGGATCGGAACACGTGAAAAATTCCGATCCAGACTTCCGATCCAGTTTTTAAAAAAAATCCGGTCCGGGTTTTATCGCGCACTGACTTACATAATCCATTCCAGTTTTTGCTTCCCTAAAATCCGGTCCGTATTTTACGGCACACCTTCAACACACTACATTACCGTCTCCCAATTTACCGAGAGACTTTATCGGTAAAAATGCAGCTGTGTGGGATCATTTCACCTTAAAGAACGACAAAGACGAAGAGGCAGAGTGCAACATATGCCACAATAAAGTCAAGCGTGGTGGTAAAGCTGTAAGAAGTTTTAATACAACCAACCTAATCAAGCATTTAGCGAAATACCACCACAAACAATATAAGGCGTATGTTGAGAAAACCGAAGAAAAAAAGAAAGGTCCTACGCAACTAACACTGGCTGAAACTTTTGCTATGCGTGACAAACTGGCACTCGACAGTCCCAAAGCCCAGGGAATAACAAGTCATTGCCGAAGATTCTGGATGATGAGCCATTATCTCTCGTGAGTAAAGACGCACCATCCAACACTTAGAACCACGGTACAAGATGCCCAGCCGTCATTATATCCTTGAGTGATTCGGCCATGGAAGATTCGAGAACGATTCACAAACATCCAAATTCTGATTATTGAAGTATGTCAAGTATAGCGGAACTAATACACGCAATGAGAAACGGACCGCATTGCGTCCCGAGAGTAAACATCATTCTTGTCATAGAAGCGGGTAATGCCGATGCTCAACTCACGGCTTTAGCTCAACTCATGCCACTGAATAAAAAACAAGAATACCTGACTGCTGCTGACGGCCGCTTCAAACTACGTCAACATCGTTTTACTGTAGGTTATAGATATCATATGTATATAGAACTGGATGCAAAATGACAGATTCGACGGCGTTGGCAACATTGAAGTATGGAAAACTAAACGGCCACCATCTTAAAGCAGGAGACTCCCCTAGTAGGCTGTTGTGAACCTTCCAAGCGAACCTAATTAACTTTTTATCTAAAATACTCCTAAATCGGCAAAATCTTGACTTGAATCTATCTTCAAAACAGTTTTAAAACTTTCACATGTCGAAAGTAGACAGAAGGGAAATTATGGAATATGGGGAGCAATTTTAACAACTTTAACAGTTGATTCGCAAAATTAAATGAATTGAATGTAGTTTAAAGCTGCTGATACAGGATTGGGACTTGAGTATTTTATTTACTGTTTTAAAATGTTAACTTGATACTGAAATAGTCGTTTGTGGGATTTCCCACTGAGGTTGTTTGAGTGTTTTGCTTTTTTAAGACAGTTTACAATATTATTTGCACGTTTTACTGACTGACTATACCATTTCTGTTTGTTATTTATAATGTTTTGTGTTTGTCACTGAATAAACAGGTCAGTTTCTTGTTACCAACCGTTGTGTGTTATTCAAACTCACCTAATTCAGCTGGCTAGTTGTTATCAAGAGTACTAAAACTTTTTTCAACATGAGTCTGACAACTAAGTAAGGAGGCTAAATAACTTTAAACTTTAACACATGCTCAGATAGGCCGATATCGGTATCGGCCAGTATCGGATCGGAAGTGCAAAACAATATCGGTATCGGATCGGAAGTGCAAAAACCTGGATCGGGACATCCCTAACTTCAAGTGTCGGATATATCTGTTGCTGGTGAGGTGCAATAAATATTACAAGGTTCTATAACACAACTACCTGTCTGTTCTTCTCTATTCAACTGACTCGAATACTGCTCAGAAAATTTCAAATTCTTTGACATACAACAACTTATTTTTAAAGTAACGGAAATAGTTACTTTCCCTGGTAACTAGTTACGTGTACTATAGAGTAATTCAGTAACTAACTCAGTTACTTTTTGGAAGAAGTAGTGAGTAACTATAACTAATTACTTTTTGGAAGTAACGTGTCCAACACTGCTAACAAATAACTAACAAACTACACGGAATTTGTTGAAATCAACTGTACCGACTAATTAAACCCTCGCTAACTTGAAGACTGAAGTGCATGTGACACGAAAAAGCATGTTTATTTCATAATACACGCGGTATTTTATGCTCCTGAATGATAGGGACCGCTTGGATGTGTGTGGAAGCGATCGCTATATTTATTTAGTTTTTTTTAATCCCGCGCCATGAAAATGAGAGACTTCCGGCTTCGGTCTTGCATTGAGGAGGAGGGCGCTGTGACGTGTACGGTAGAAGACGTCCTCTTCACTATACAGCGTACTGTTGTGTATGAGGACGAAGGATTCAGCTGATTTTGCGGATTAATACGTGTATTTTTTGCATCACGCCAGCCAAACGGCTGCAGAAAAATCATTCTGTATGAGGGAGAGGCGTATGCGCCTTTTTGGAGTTTCAAAAGGTTCCCATTCACCGTGGATATTGGCCAAAACAAGCCCGACTACAGTGGGACCATTGGACTTAGGAGGAAGTGAGTAAACATCTTGTTTAGTATTATGTCAAATATTAATACAGCTATTACAAAGTAAACAATACAAACTTTCTTTAAATAAAGGACTTCTTACGTTTAATCATTGATAGGCATGTAAAAAGCTCTCCTCATGCACATTATTTCATATTCCATTTAGCACAAGACTGTTATTTGTGTCATGACCATGCCGTTTATTTGGCAATTGAGGAAAATACTTGGGTAAAAAGAATATCTTGTAAAAATATTGAAGTAAAGAGACAGAAACAATGACATTTTGCAGCTCTCGTCGTCGCGTTTTCCTCGTTGTGAATAGTTCCCCCTCGACGGGCTGACTGGTCCTTCTCAAGCCATTTATATAGCTATTGGGGATAAATACTTGGATAAAAAGAATATCCTGTAAAAATACTGGAGTAGAGAGACTGAAACAATGACGTTTTGCGGCTCTCCTCGTCGCGTTTTCCTCGTTCTGAATAATTCCCCTTCAATGGGCTGAATAGTAAAACCGATGAGCCCAGTCTACCGCTGACGTCATCCACCTGTTGGGGACGCTAAAGCCCTATAATGGTAGGCGTGGCTCATCAGCAGATTAAAAGACTAATTTCTCGTCATCTGCGCTTTGCTAAATTGTTGTATATAGTCGAATCGTCACAAAATATGATTCTAATTCACATAATAATGCCATTTAAGACTTTTTTTCTCATGTCGTATGCTCTTTAAGCCTTTTGTCAAAAATTGAACTTCCTCTTTAACCCTTTAGGTAAAAAACAGATTTTCTAAAAGAAATGCTTGGCAGTTCTATCGAAAATTCAATGAACTGCCATACTTTACGTTGCATGAACTTTACATTTCCTCTGTATGTAGCTTTCTGACATTCTCTTTCTTGATGGCTCTCTGTCCAGGCGCAAAACACCATCAGTGCTTAATCTACCATGAAAAAGGCCATGTCTCAATTGTGTATGGGGCAATCTTGATTGTGCCCCAAAAATTCAACCTGACAACAAGTAGCCTAAGACGTGTAATGTGTAAAAGAGAAATAATATACTACTGGATAATGGTGTTGAGCTGTTGCTCTAAGCCAAAAATCAGTTGTGAGGTTTCTACAAGGAATTATGCATATTTTTGTTGTTTTCTTTGTGGAGGAGAAACTAGAAGAAAAGAGCAGAAGACATGATAGTATTTTGACAAAGCCACTGGACAATACATGATGTTTTCGACTGCTTAACCCCATTTGCCTTGGTAGACAATAAAGGAATGAAATAATCAGTGTTTTGACCTACATTCGTACCTTCCTCCTGTGGTCGACAGTTCCTGCAAATTGTAACAATTGTTGAAACGGCATACTTATTGCTCGGAGCTTTAAACCACAGTTAAATGCTGTGTGGCTTTTATGTTCTGAATACAAGATTCACACAATTCAGGACAAATTACTAATCATGAATGAGGAGTCATCCACAGGTCTGCATTGTGCCCCAAGTGACCCCAATTGAGGATGAAAGGAAAACAATGTGTCCTCAGGTCCACATCAGGCAAAATGAAGTAATTTGTGTGTGTGTGTGAGGTAGGAGTGGGAGTCTTTGGGTTCATGACACTGCACACACAATTAACCCATGTGATATTTTGACAAACGGCAGATGGTTGATTGGATGAAAAGGGTCAGCTATTGTGTCCTGAAGTTGGTTTGACACAGGAAGTGTGGTGATTGAACAGTTATTGACGTCAAGAAGGGTCAGACTAATTTTTCACACTGACATTTTTTTCTTATAACAATGAGACATATCTGTCATGAACAATAGTCGATAAGTTTAAAAACAAGAGAGCCGCTCGTTTCGAGGGGTGCAAACAATGATTATATTTCACAGTAACATGTTGTGGGTTGACAAACACCTTAAAGCAAACATGCTTTGGCTCATATTCATAGAACTACTGTAAGTGAGTAAGAGAATGCGAACACACTCAAAATTTCAAAATTTCAACTTTTAAATAGATGTTTTTCATTGTATAAACACTTTAGTTTTGTGTTTTACACATTACTGAAGCCATTGTTGTATTACTTATGTAAGAGAGTCAATTAAAATACTTATGAAAAAGCATTGCTTAATATATACAGTGGTATGAAAAAAGTCTCTAAACCTTTTAGAATTTCTCACATTTCTGCATAAAATCAACATCAAATGTGATCTGATTTTGTTAAAATCACACAGATGTAAAACCAGTGTCTGCTTTTACTAAAAATAGCCAAACATTTATAGGTTTTCATATTTTAATGAGGATAGCATGCATCAATGACAGAATGGCAAAAAATAAGTAAGTGAACCCTCTGCCTAAGGAGACTTAAAAAGCAATTGAAACTAATTTTTACCAAACAATTTAAGTCAGGTGTGTGCCCAATCACTGATGAGTGGTTTAAAGCTGCCCTGGCCACTATAAAACACACACCTGGTAAGAATTGTCTTGCATTGTCTGATATGCATCATGGCTTGGTCAAAAGAGCTGTCTGAAGACATGCGATCAAGGTTTTGTTGATTTGTAGCTGGGAAAGGATACAAAACCAAAAAGAGTTTTGCAATGTTGCTTCTCTCCCAAGATGTGGCCGTCCACCAAAGATGATGCCAAAAGTTCAGCGCAGAATACTCAGAGAGGTGAAAAAGAACCTTAGAGTTTCTGCTAAAGACTTACAGAAATCATTGGCACAGTCCAATATCTCTGTGCACACATCAACTATATGTAAAACAATGGCCAAGAATGGTGTTCATGGGAGGACTCCACTGAAGAAGCCACTGCAATCTAAAAAAACATTGTTGCTCGTTTAATGTTCGCAAAAAGGCACTTGGACACGCCACAGAAGTTTTGACAAAATATTTTGTGGATTGATGAAACCAAAGTTGAATTGTTTGGGAGTAACAAACAATGTCATGTGTGGAGGAAAATCACCTACATCAACACCTCATCCGCACTGTCAAGCATGGTAGAGGGAGCATCATGATTTGGGGCTGTTTTGCTGCCTCAGGGCCAGGTCAACTTGCAATCATTAATATAAGAATGAATTCAAAAGTTTATCAGGATGTTTTGCAAGAAAACGTGAGGCCGTCTGTCAGACAGTGGAAGCTAAAAAGAGGATGGATGCTGCAAAAAGACAATGATCCAATGTCATGCTGTGGCATGACCTACAGACAGCGATTAATGCCAGACATCGCAGGAAACTGACTGAACTACAGTAGTTTTGTAGAGATGAATGGGCCAAAATTAGTCCTGATCGATGTGCCAGACTGATCTGCAGCTACAGGAAGCGTCTGGTTGAAGTGATTGCCACCAAAGGGAGGCGGACAAAATATTAAATGTGATGGTTCACTGACTTCTTTCCCCTTGTCTGTCATAGTTTGCATACTGTCCACATTAAAATATGAAAACCCATAAATGTTTGGGTGGTTTGAGTTAAAGCAGACTGTTTTTTCATCTGTGTGATTTTGACAAAGATCAGATCACATTTGATGGTGATTTTATGCAGAAATGTCAGAAATTCCAAAAGGTTAAGATACTTTTTCATACCACTGTTTGTAACGTGATTGCACAAATTGTGTGACTTTTGTCCTTCTGAGGTTGCCGTAGACAGCAAAATCCGTGTTTATTGGTGTTTATATGGGTGCTGTTTTAAGACTAGCAGTATTAAGATCGCTCTTAGTGCGGTGTTAATTGAGTTGAACACAGACACCCCTGGCAGAGTTGCTGTAAATGTACTAGCAGAGTAAATCAGCCACACCATGTTTAAGTGCACGTGTCAGGAAACAAAGCAGATGCAAAGACTTGTGGGTGAAGTTACACCACAAGTATAAGAAGTGTTGTGTGTAAATAGCTGGAGTGTGTTCGTTCGAAAAAACACATCATTGTGAGCCTGACTGCAGTGCTTACTTAAGAGATGCAAAATCCCTCTGTTACCGCTCACGAGTGCAACAGTAGGGTACAATTGCCAGTTAGGCCTATGTTCTGCGCTTGGGTCCCCCACTCATCCAGAATATTGACAACATCACAATGAATATTTAAAATTAACACTCCTATTATAAGTAAACAAAATGCGGTTACACATTTTGGATGTAAAAGGTTTGAATAGGAATCGCTTAACTCGTTCAAGTAGTTTATTAGGGCTTACTTAAATCATTTAGACATTTTTTTATTGAACTACAGAATTTAATAGTTACTTAAAGCAGTTGTGTGAAACCACTTGAAATAAGGTCCTTGCATAAATACCATGTTTCATTTTTATATCGAGTATAGTGTTAGGGACCATATACTTTATATGGTCCCTAGTGTTTCACCTATTGTGGTTGGGCCTGAAACACATGCCCTGCGATAAAGAAGTTTAAACATAAACTCTTTCTATCATTTCCTACAGACTATTCTTATTTTACGGTTTTTTTATTGCATAATAATGCCTAAAATCAAAACCAGAAATCACAGGGAGAAAAAAAGAAAAAGTTTTAAGTAAATGCCTCCGCATTTGCACAGCATACCTGAATAATATATACATACCTTTTTCACCCAGAAGGGAAATATAACAGAATATGCAATTATTTAATAGGCAATATGTGTGGTGTTTTGCTAGTTGCTTAAAATCAAGCCACAGCCAGCTCAGACACACCATGCCATAATGATCCTGCTGAAAGTAACTGACCCAAATGATTACGTAAAGTTTAATAATGCAGGACCCAGTTTTGTGAGCAATAATGAAGATGCTGTTTCCCCAGGATCAATTTCCTAAAGTTTTACTTTTTGGTCCGGTGGGTATCTATTTCTAGGTTGTTGCAAAGTCTGAGTTCGGCTTGGGGCAATAGATTTTAGGGCCATAGGGAAATGTGTCTGACCCATCTCAAATCAGTTGTTATTCACTCATTTTGCACAGTAACTAATAGAGTCACAGATAAAGTTGTTATTGTTATTCTGAACATATTCATCATCAAGTTCCATCATTGAACACACATTGTGAAACTGAATGCAACTTGAAAACTCACATTTACAGTCAAACTAACAACATCCGGCAAATTATCTCACTTTCGAATGGATGTAAAAGATCCGAACTGGACATAAATGGAGTTCATTAATTCGCCGCATGACGGTTAATAACATGAGTCATAAGGATTCATTAATACCCATGACAGTGCCATGTCATAATTTTGATGCTTTTATGACCGTCTTATGACGCCGCTGTCAAATAAAGTGTTACCTATTAACCAAAATAAATCTACAAATAAGACGCACTGGACTATAAACCGCAGGATTCAAAATGAGGGAGTAGCAGCTTATAGTCCAAAAATTACGGTACTTTTTAAACTAAGGACCCAATCGATTCAAACTTCTTCAGATAGGGTTAACTGCATTAATCCATTTCAAGTAAACTAGGGCTGTCAAACGATTAACATTTTTAATTGAGTTAATCTCGGCTTAAAAATTAATTAATCGTAATTAGTCGCGATTCAAACCATCTCTAAAATATGCCATATTTTTCTGTAAATTATTGTTGGAAAGGAAAGCTAAGACACAAGACGGACATAAACATTCAACATACTGTACATAGGTACTGTATTTGTTTATTATAACAATGAATCCACAAGATGGCATTAACATTATTTACATTCTTTCTGTTAAAGGGATCCACGGATAGAAAGACTTGTAGTGCTTAAAAGATAAATTTGAGTACAAGTTATAGTAATTTTATATTAAGAAAAATAATGTCTCCTGCTCTGCCCAAATGCATGATAGGAAGTTGGGCAACCATGATTGTCAGTGGTGGCTGCAAATGGTATACAGTATGTTCTGCGTTGTGTTCAATTAGGTGTGTTAAGAAAAAGATCTGCTCCGCCCAAATGCATGATGGGAAGTTGGGCAACCATGACTGTCAGTGGTGGCTACAAATGGTATACAGTATGTTCTGCGTTGTATTCAAATAAGCGTGTTAAGAAAACGATCGTCTCTTGCTCCGCCCAAATGCATGATGGGAAGTTGGGCAACCATAACTGTTAGTAGTGGCTGCCAAAGCTTAAGCCAGTAAAAGGCGCAGTCCAATTGACGCCTGTGTCCACTCGCATTTCTCTGCCTTTTCGCTCTCAATGTGCTAAAACAGCGTCATTGTAAACTGTTTGAGGCAACGCATGAACGGGTCATTCCGCGCACGCGTTAATTGTGTCAAATATTATAACCTGATTAATTCAAAAGATTAATTACCGCTTGTTAACGCGATGAATTTGACAGCCCAAAGTAAATATTAGGAAATATCATCAATTTGTATTGTATGTACAGATCAATATTTTCTATTTGTGTAATTAACAGAGAAATGATATTGGGTTGATCAGGACTATTCGTGAATAAAATAATAGCATGTCAGCGACGCTCTCAATTATTTGTTTTCTGAACTCAATATTTAAATGTGATCTTCAGAATGAACTCAAATTCTGTTATTCCACTGACTTTCTGGAAATCACTTTTCCTCTAAATTTTGAATGGGTAACAAGTCCGAATGGTTAAGAAGTTATAGCATCTCCTGCTGATGTGGAAGAGACAAGACTCTATCTCTTTGATACACAAATCCAATGTGACACTCTGATAATTGATTCATCCAGGTAATGCCTTTACGATTGAATTCATCATTATAACTACTTTGTGTATCGTTGTGCATCATTCACACACTCATTAAACAGTAGTCTTACAGCAACAATGCACATATTATATTATCACTTAATGAGAGGAGCACTCAGAGAGAGCAGACTTCACCTAAGCAGCTAAATTCAAAGAATTGTCATATTTGGGAGAGTGATCAGTAACTTGGTCAATACAATTTTGAAGGCCATGCCTTAGTAACGAGGCTCCACATTCTCGTTCACTAGCTGCTCTGGCAGAGCAATGTCAAATGTCAATGATGTAATCTTGAGAGCAAAATTTGAAATAAAGGAGACAGCTGTCCTGACATAAAATTATCAGATGGAATACGATGTGCAAATTTAGATAGGTGAAAACAGAAATTCACTGAGTCACCAAAGCTGCGGCAAAACAACAACCATCAGTCATTCACACTCTCAAGCCACTCTTCTGAGATCACTTAGTCTATACATAGAAACTCTGCTTGTGATTCAGAAGTGGACAAGTGCATTATCTGATTTCTGCGGCCCTGCCTTATGCTTGGTTGGCCAAGCACTGAATCTGCAGAGCTTTCATGAATAAAACTGCAGCAGTAAACTTTGACTGTAATCAAAACTGATACAAGGCTTAAATACGGCAAGTTTCCGGTGCCCTGTAATCATCAGCGATGTAATTTCAAAGATGATGAATTACTTTGGTGCTCCATAATACACATAGCACTTGGCTGGATTCTGAAAGTGATGAGCACTTGAGTTTAGTTCATGTGGATATATCACTGACACAACAACGACGACAAGTCATATCTATAGGTACACTTCAAAGGCCTAATGGAATACATTACAAGAACTGCATAACATGTTGCAGCTAACGACAAAACATTCATCAAACAATGTGGGTTATTGTGCGCTTTATCTTTGAAAAAGCAGATTTATTTTTGAAAAGGAGTTAGTTTTAGATCTAATTAGACTTCATGAAGTTCCAGGTAATTGTATTGTAGGCGCTTGTTTCCTGCCCACTTAGGAGGCAATTTATTTTCTTGGGCTGATTGGTTTTGTTTAAAACTGCTTGGCCTCCCAAACTTTCTAAGCATACCAGCATTTAGCATTCGAAGTATATATAAAAGGTCCCTGCAGTTAATAGTTCAATAGAAATGCAATGCGAAGCCCCCCCCCCCCCCCAAAAAAAAAAAAAAAATGACAAAAAACATTTAATATATCTTATAGTGCAACTAAATTTCAAGGATCATAAATTATTGTTGTGTACATTGTAATCTACAATATTGTTTGCATCTTTTCTCTCCTCCCAGTGTTGTACTTAAACAAGTTCAATGAACAAAAGTTTATGAACCACTTCATATTTTGGGTGAACGTGAACTGAATGTTGTGTCTTTTGGTTTTGTGAACATTTGTGTGAACGTGTTTTCAGACTCCACTTACAGTGGGCAAATAAGTACAGTATTTAGTCAATCACCAATTGTGCAAGTCTCCTACTTGAAAAGATTAGCGACGCCTGTAATTGTCAACATGGGTAAACCTCAACCATGAGAGACAGAAAGTGGAAAAAAAACAGAAAATCACATTGTTTGATTTTTAAATTTAAATTTTTATTTCCAAATTAGAGTGGAACATAAGTATTTGGTCACCTACAAACAAGCAAGATTTCTGGCTGTCAAGAGGTCTAACTTCTTCTAACGAGGTCTAACTAGGCTCCACTTGTTACCTGTATTAACGGCACCTGTTTTAATTCATTATCGGTTTAAAAGACACCGATCCACAAGCTCAGTCAGTCACACTCCAAACTCCACTATGGCCAAGACCAAAGAGCTGTCGAAGGACACCAGAGACAAAATTGTAGACCTGCACCAGGCTGGTAAGAGTGAATCTGCAATAGGTAAAAGCTTGGTGTAAAGAAATCAACGGTAGGAGAAATTATTAGAAAATGGAAGACATACAAGACCACTGATAATCTCCCTCGATCTGGTGCTCCATGCAAGATCTCACCCCGTGGCGTCAAAATGATAATAAGAACGGTGAGCAAAAATCCCAGAACCACACGGGGGGACCTAGTGAATGACCTACAGAGAGCTGGGACCACAGTAACAAAGGCTACTATCAGTAACACAATGCGCCGCCAGGGACTCAAATCCTGCACTGCCAGACGTGTCCCCCTGCTGAAATCAGTACACGTCCAGGCCCATCTGCAGTTCGCTCGAGAGCATTTGGATGATCCAGAAGAGGACTGGGAGAATGTGTTATGGTCAGATGAAAACAAAATAGAACTTTTTGGCAGAAACACAGGTTCTCGTGTTTGGAGGAGAAAGAATACTGAATTGCATCCGAAGAACACCATACCCACTGTGAAGCATGGGGGTGGAAACATCATGCTTTGGGGTTGTTTTTCTGCAAAGGGACCAGGACGACTGATCTGTGTAAAGGAAAGAATGAATGGGGCCATGTATCGAGAGATTATGAGTGAAAATCTCCTTCCATCAGCAAAAGCATTGAAGATGAGATGTGGCTGGGTTTTTCAGCATGACATTGATCCCAAACACACAGCCAGGGCAACAAAGGAGTGGCTTTGTGAGAAGCATTTCAAGGTCTTGGAGTGGCCTAGCCAGTCTTTAGATCTCAACCCCATAGAAAATCTGTGGAGGGAGTTGAAAGTCCGTGTTGCCCAACGGCAGCCCCAAAACATCACTGCTCTAGAGGAGATCTGCATGGAGGAGTGGGCCAAAATACCAGCAACAGTGTGTGAACAGCATGTGAAGAGTTACAGAAAACGTTTGGCCTCCGTTATTGCCAACAAAGGGTACATAACAAAGGATTGAGAAGAGCTTTTGGTATTGACCAAATACCTATTTTCCACCATGATTTGCAAATAAATTCTTTAAAAATCAAACAATGTGATTTTCTGTTTTTTTTCCACATTCTGTCTCTCATGGTTGAGGTTTACCCATGTTGACAATTACAGGCCTCTCTAATATTTTCAAGTGGGAGAACTTGCACAATTAGTGGTTGACTAAATACTTATTTGCCCCACTGTATGTGCGTTATGGTGGCAATGGGCTCATCAAACTCTGACCTTCATTGTCTTCTAAAAAAAGGGGGGGGGGCGGGGTTGTGAGAACCCAAATCTGAGACCCAGTCAGGTTGTGAGTGACCTTTCTTCATCATGCTAGTTTTTTAGTGCAACGAATAGAAAAATGTAGTTACTTCATTGATTTAAGAATGCTAAACCCTTCCCCATTTCCCGTGATCCTTACTCTAATCCAGTCTCAAGCATTCCAGAAGAGGGTTGTCTGAATTAGAGATTGGGTGAAAAACTTGGTCCCCTAAGAGAAACTACTGCTGTATGCATTACCTGGACAGGTCAAATTGACAGACAGAAAGATAATTGGATGGCAATGACAAGCAAGGTCAAATGATTTTTCTCATTGTGATCACTTTCCTGATCAGATTTTACATAGAGACCAGTAAAAGTTACGTAAAATGTGAATACCTCTAATCTTATCGTAATTAGACAAAAGAAAATGTACTAAACAGCATAATGAGATGTTCATACTTCAGGAGTAAAAGCATCACAGTAAATTCTGTGTTGACCAGAGGCATAAACAGGCTCCTGATCACGATTTATATTTTAATTAGGTAAAGGACGAGACGGAAGCATTGAGCACACAAGCAGTAACGAATCACTAGTCCTTCATTACAGATCATTTTCCCACCTGATGTGAAAAGCAAATGATCAATTACTGTAGATGTACATCAGAATCTTCACTCTTTGTTCCATTTCCTCAGGGACTGAAATAATGCTTTTATATTGGCCATTACACTTTCCGACAGAATCAATTTCCTTTTTTTTTTTTTTTTTAAATCTGTCATGTGTTCATTAGACTCACATTAAAATGATAGACTTCAACTGACTTAAATCCATATTCCCACTGGGGTTTGCAGTTTTTGTCCCTATTGTATGGTCGTCTTACAGAAGATGTGATCCACACTGGCAGGCCACATACTGTATTACTGGATCCTTTGCACTGGACTGACTGCAACTCAGGCACTACAGAACCTTGAGCCACCAAGATGACATAGCTACGGATTTGGAAAGCTCTTACCGTGATCTGGACTTTAGCTTTCGGTTCAGGGGATTCAGGAGTTCGTTTTCAGTATATGACTGGTGACTTGGGAGAAGTACACAGCCCTGAAGATTTAAGGGTACAGCTTGAAGGTTAGAGGCTGCAGCTTAATAGAGTTGACAGGCGGAGGCTCTGCAGCGATGACAGTTTGAATAAAGGACATCCATGCCTCGGGACTTATGGTGCACCAACAGTGTACTGTACTATAAGGTACTCATCTGCCTCCAAGCACATTTACTTTTTAGTTTGAGGTATGACAAATTATTTGGTTAGGGTTTGAAATGTAAACTGTTGTATGTATATCACTGGAAGTCCGGGTTTTTTTTTTGCAAAAAGAAATACTAGAAAGGCGTCAAATGACCCTGATACCAAACTGACTACTGGGCTTTGTCAAACAATAGACCACTCAAACAAGCAATCGAGCAGACAATCCCCCTACACACTCCTGTGGAGTTGCGGCCTAGGTGAGAAGGGGGGGGGGGGGGGGGGTCACTCTGGATAGCTGCAATTAGCATCTTGAATATAAGAGAGATGGGTGGACTTCTTGGTTTGTCTTGCAAAAGTATTGGCTCACTCTCATGTGGAGGCAAAGAAGGCGCAGAAGGAAAAGTTGCTTTGGCAACAATCTCCAACACCTAGCCCCAGGAAAAGGACGAATGTCATATGTCACCACATAAAAAATATTTTGTTTTTGTATTAGACCGTCCTTTGTACTGAAGGCAAACTGCAGCTTTTGGAAGAAGTCAAAAGGTTGTCCGCCCGATTGCCTGCCTGAGCGATCCAATGTCCGTCAAGCAACAACTGTTTTGTCCAACTGGACAAGCCTATTCGGAAGGGGGAGAGAAAATGACCTCTAAATGTGTTCATTGCCTCAGACAACCATCCAATGACACCTTTCTGTCTCCATTCAGTTTACACACATACATACAGTATATGTGAGACATACTGTAAGTCTGACCACAGTATGGTTCCATGCATGAAGTTTAAAAAAAAAAAAAAAAAAAAGAAAGAAAGAAAAGAAAACATGACTGGTATTTTTCATTTGGATTACACAGAGGATAAAACTGGAAGAGTTGAAGGGACAAGTAAACACTTATAAGAAATGTCACATCCAGTCAGTAGTTTGATCTATTTTATGGTGGCTTTTTCACCACAACCTGTCTTCTGGGCTTGAAAGTGACAACAGGCCAGCTAGAATAACACCAGTTTACCCTTCGCCCATCAGCCAAGGTACCCCTTCTCTGCAAACACATAAGATACTAATTCAAGCAATCCAACCCTGTGGTTTTGCGAGTGTGAATGGAATGACAAATGAGAACCATAGTGCTCACAAAAGCTGATTAGGGTCAGATGATCCTTCTCTGGTTGAAAAAGTGATTTGTATCAGCTGATCCACCCTTGGTAGTTCTAGTGATATGTAATTGACTAAATATGCGCTAGAACGTGCTCAACGTTTGTTCAGCTTTTTTGTTAGCTTCTTTTTACTGGTTATGACATGAATTGCTTTTCTTTCATTTGCGCAGCTTCACAGTCCTTTAAACAGTGTGGACGCTTATGCGTCTCCAGAGTTGAGAGTGCATTGTTCCACCACAGTGAAACGAGATGAGTCATTGGCAAAAGGTTTGGTTTATCCCACCCATCGGACACCAAGAGTCTTTAGGGGGCTATGGACAGTGGATAGGGCTCGGCTGGCTGGCGTCTCTGCACGATGATTGGATGCTCTGTCTGAGGCTAAATCCTCTTTTGATTAACAGCGATCTGAGTGAATCAGTGATCTTGTCTTATTAACATCCACGGGCAGTGCTGTTAATAACGGAGTTAGAGTATGAAGGAGTTACTAACGGCGTTATTTTGGTTTTAATGAGTAATCTAATTAATTACTTTTCCAATCTTTGCAACGGCCTTACCGTTACTGAGGATGTGAAGGCGGACGTTACTACAATTTGGTTGAATGATGTGGGAGACACGGAGAGACCTGGGGCAGGAGGGGGGAAGATGGAAGGGGGCTGTGACGCCATTGCAAACGCGACGCTAGGTGGCTCAGAGCATTAGCATAGCATTCGTTTTCTTGCTAGCCTTAGCATTTAGCGTGGCGCGCGTCATCTTAAACTCTCAGGCAACTTTTTCTTTTGCATACAGTTCGTGGCGTTCAGGTGGGTACAATTAATTGAAAGTAATGGACTGTTTTCCTGTTGAGTATGCATTATCATCACAAAGTGGGCGTTGTCCTTGTAGATGCTAAAATATAATAATATTAATTTGTTTGTTTTTTTATTACCAAAAAAAAGGCACTTGCCCTAAACTTTACTTGAATGATGTATCCCAAAATATTGTGATTTAAAAAAATTTTTTTTAAATCAAAACAACTACCTCAAAAATGGGAGATGGAAGAGATTCAGAGCCTCTCCTCCATATTGAAAAATATATATATTAGGGGTTTGACAGTACACACAAGTTCAGTACGTATCTCGGTACGGAGGTCACGGTTCGGTGCGGTTTCAGTACAAAAGAAAAAACAAAAAGGCTTTTTTCCTCCCGGAATTTGAATGTTGTTGTTTGTTGAAAGTTTGTTTACCATTACAATGTTATATAGGTGAAATTTTTAAAAAATGTATAAAAGTTTGACCTGTGTTTTTTTTGGAATAAAAAAGACAGCTCGAGTCAATTCAGTCAGTTAATAAAAACAAATATAGTCAATGCGAAAGACGTTATAAAATGGATCATTTAACAACATGTACCAGTAGAAAGAACATGAGAAGTAACGTCAGTTACTTTGCAGAGTAACTAATTACTTTTACATTGAGGTAACTGAGTTACTATCTCAATTACTTTTTGGGAGAAGTAATTTATAGCAGTAACTAATTACTTTTTAAAAATAAGATTAACAACACAGTCCATGGGAGCCATTTTTCACCCGGGATTGAACCCTTGATCACAGAACTGCGGATGTACGTGGACGTGCTGAACTACTCATCCACCGTACCGGCCTAAGAGGAAAATATTGTGGAAATTTGATTTAATTTTTTTAACGTCTTCAAAACAAATAATTGTTTGTCTGGAGTGCTTGTTCACACCCGGTTCCTATCAGTATAAAATAATCAAGTAAATATGGAGTTAACTGTGAGCAAGTCTTTTGCACTACGGTTTCACAGTTTTGAAACAATGAGGCAAATTCACATTGTAACCCACAGGGTTAATAACTAAATTTTAACTTGCATTTGTAGAGTAGCAATGAACTACAGTAATTGACAATGCCTGTTTCCCCTAGATATTCTGAATTTACTGTTAGGGATTGAGCATGCCTCTAACATGCAAAAATGTCTGGATATTTTCCAAATCTTGAGAGGACATCATGAACAACAGATAAGGAAATCCCTAAATTCATTGTAGTCTTTTTGGGGGTCATGTACTTTTTACAAAGTGGTAAACCTGCCCCCATTCCTGATTCCTGATCATTAAACTTTGAAGGATGTCCCTTTTATACCTAGTCTTGACTCCCGGTTGTCTCTAGTTAAACTTGTTGCAAGCATCATATTGAAATTTAATTTCAATATAAATATTCATTTCAATATTTATTGAAATTAATATTTTATTGAATATAAATAGAATATTTATTTCATTATTCAAAACAAAAATAATAATCCTGCTATGATATATATATGTATATGGCGGAAAACACTCAGGTGACTTGAAGTTCCGCTATGAGACCCCAAGAGGGCATTTAAAAAAAAGAAAAAAATGTTGGAACAGCAAAGCCCTAACTGGAGGTGAGAGCACGTGAGAGTATAATTAAAGACACCATGATTTTAATGGGATATTACAGTATAACAGTAAATTCAGATGATCTAGGGGAAACAGGCATTGTCAATTACTGTAGTTCATTGCTACTCTACAAATGCAAGTTAACTTGTTTCAATCCAAAGTCTCCATGTAGCATGTAACATCGAGTGTCAAGACACAGATGTGAGTGGCCACAGCCGGATTTTTTGGGGATTTTATGGGTAAAACATGATTATATAACAAGGGTCGCGATGCAGAAATCGCAGACACCAAGGAGTGGTCGAGATGTTCTTTTTCATATACTATATTTACCCTTTTAAAAGTATTTTTTTTTTTAAATTTTTCTTTGTTTGGATTGATTATTTATCATCTAACATATCGGGAAAAATGTGACAGTAACAAAAAAATAAAATAAATAAAATTAAGCCATAGTTATGAGGTAAATATTCGTGACATATTTACAGACACCATTTATTTCATTGTGACATAATTTGTTTGAAAGTTTAAAATATGCTAGTGAATAATTTTTTAAAAATCATTTTAATTAAAAAAAAAAAAAAAAAAATAGACTTCAGTTAATGATTCTAAGCTAAAAATGACAGACATTTTGACTAAGAAATATAACTACTGTATTTTTTGGACTATAAGTTGCAGTTTTTTTTCATAGTTTGGCTAGGGGTTTGACTTATACTATGGAGGGACTTATGTGTGAAATTATTAACTCAATATATCTTTTCACATGTTATTTTGGTGTTTTGGAGTGACACTGATGGTTTGGTACACGCGTGAGAATGTTCTTTATGCCATAGTTATCTGAATAACTCTTAATAGCTATGTTACGTTAACATACCAACCACGTTCGCATTTCGTTGTTCATGCATCATATAACATTATCATACTGTGTATTTATTCAGCATGTTAATCTCTATTTTATTTTAAATGGCCTTTCAATATGACATATCTGTTCTATGTGTTGGATTTTATCAAGTAAATTTCCCCCCAAAATGCGACTTATACTCAGGTGCGACTTATAGTCCGAAAAATACGGTACTTACCTTCTTTTTATGGCTGGGTTGAAACAAAAGCGGTTGCGCGACGTCTGTAAACGGGGATTTCCAGGGTAAAACGGACAAATTAAAAATAGTTCGGGGGCTTAATGCGCCATGAATCTGCTATGGCAGCATATAGACATATTGTTCTATCAAACACAACAGTTGTTTTGTCTTAAAATACAATATAACAATACAATATTTCTTCAGCAGTTCAGCAGTTTATTTCAAAGAGGGGTGCAAAAGCAGAAACTGCTTTTTCAGTCTTGTCTGTTTTTTCCGCCATATATATACACGCACACCCATACATACGCACAAAACACCCCCATAACATACATCATCTTGGTATTATATTCAATTAAATGTGGTTTGAAAAGAATTTTCTAACCATTGTATTTGTTTTCATTCATATTTTACCAAACGTCCCAATTTCACTGGATTTGAGGCATTTGTTTTATTAGCACAAATACTGTATAAATATACCATGACAATGTAGTTCATTTTAAACTGAACAATACCTTTAATGCAAGGAGTCTCATTTGAGAAGAGAGTGTTCTTACCAAGCTGTGCTTAGTGATACATAATGAAGTTGGCAGAAAAAAAATGGTCCATAATAAAAATTCCTGCTGTCTCATTTACAGTCATTGATACAGCACCGTAACGAACTCCACTGCAGAGCTCACTCTATAACGCGCTGTTAAACCTTTCCATAAAAAGAGGTGAGGCATAACATTACTGGATTAAAACTCCTGTGTTGAAGGGGGCATGCATCTCTTTGTTCAAATGTTTAGTAGTAATACACAGACTTCTTAATCCATTGTTTCGTTAGGAATCATTTGCAACTCCACCACAATGGTTGTTATAGTGATTATGCTGTTAATTTCCAATCCTGCAATACAGTGTAAAAGAGAGTTCTTATAGTGCAACCTAAAATGAAGAGCTATACTGTCATGGCTGTAGTCAAACTGAAACGTGTTCACTGCCACAACTTCACCCTTACTGCTTCCAGCCTCATTATTTTGCCAAGTATGATTTTTATGTCACATATTTCAGGTGAGGTCCCCCCCTTAAGGAATTCAAATGTGGCGTTCAAAAATGTAGTGAAGGGTGCCAATGTTAAAAATATCAAGGTGAGGGAGAAAGACAATGCACACTTTAGAAAGCTGAGAGAGCAACTTCCGTGACTTGATGATGAGCTCAAAAGACTGCTTTGCCACTGCACTTTTGCTTGCCACCTGCTGAAGGAAGAAAAATGCTCGCAGTTTTAATTGCATTCAACCCTAATCCCACTTTACCGGGCAGCTGCAGGCAATCTTAAAATGTCATATTTGCTTCTTACTTCCTCTCTTCTCATTGCTCTCTCTCTCTCTCTCTCTGAATCAAAGAGTGATGAGTACCCTGCGATTTAATGACTTAATGACACGACTTAAAAGGAGCTAAAAGAAGCCTTTGGTAACACAGGGCATCGGTACTATCCTCACATATTACCAAATCTCCTTTGCTGGCCACTTACCTTGGTCAGCAATCTAGTAAGAATGCTGTTCATTTAGCCAACATACTATACTGTGGTCATAATGATATTATCTGTAAGTCTAAAATTCCCTTTCATTCTTCAGAAGGAATGAAAGAAAGTAAGGGCGTAATACGTACCCTTATTTGTCTTTACTTTGATTCCACTTACTTATTTGTCCTTCTCATCCTCCACCCTTCACTTCTATCAACTCCCCTGCCGCCCCTTTCCCTTGTATGTCACCCTGGTTCCCTGCAGCAGGTTCAGGGTCCCAGTGAAAGGTTGGTTAATGATGGACATTTGTGCCTACTGACAGAGAGTAAATTGTCCATGCATTGGTTGAAGGATGAGGCTTATATTTTGGCTCAGAATCAGGGTTGTGTGTATGTGTGAAATACAAAATGAGATGTCAACCTTCACAGAATGTATTCGAATACACATGAAGGATAATACATATTTGTGTGTGAAGGTTTCTGATTATTTCAGGATGCCAAGGTGAATCTGGAGACTTGCACTTTGCAGTGATGTTTATAATAAAAATCGCTACATCATTGTACATGTTCATGGCTCATTTTTGACCAGCAAGGTTATATCTTCAATAGTATATTTGTATATTTAGCTTTCTTATTTATTAGTCTATATTTCAGACCCACTAGATACATATCACAGAGTAAAAACAAGAATTATACATTTATACACGTATATACGTATAATACATATACTTTTATATTTTCAATTTGAGAGTTTTTCAATTGACAAGTCTTAAAAGGCCTCTATTGCTATCTTGGGCTGAATTTACATTCTGATTAAAGTGATTCAATTGTTCATTTGGGTGGCGTAAACAGGAACGAAAAACAAGGAATCTGATATTGTCAGATCTGATCATACTCTATATCGATACAATGACTGTGGTAATCTCAGTATAAGAGTCCAAACTGGATTATAAATTTCAAGTGTATTGACAATGAAATGCGCCAGAATACATCACACGCATATACATACGTCTTCACAAAACAACAAATGTGGAAAGAATACCAACATAAGGGGAAAAAAAAAAATATATGTATTATATACACTGTATATATGTATGGCGTCGAACACAGACAAGACTGAAAAAGCAATTTCTGCTCTTGCACTCCTCTTTAAAAGAAACTGCTTTATTTTAAGCCAAAACAACTGTTGTGTTTGATAGAACAATATGTCTATATGCTGCCATAGCAAATTCATGGTGCATTAAGCCCCCAAACTCTTTTTAATTTGCCCTGGAAACCACCGTTTACAGACGTCGCGCAACCGTTTTTATTTCAACCCAGCCATGAAAACAAGGTAAGTAATTATATTTATTATTCAAAATGTCTGTCATTTTTAGCGTAGAATCATTAATTGATGTCTAATATTTTGTTTAAAAGAAAAAAAAAACCCACACGACTTTAAAATATGTGCGTAATTAATTTATTAAACTTTTAAACAAATTACGTCACAATGAAAAAAATGGCGTCTGTAAAAAAGTAATGGATCTCTACCTCATAACTGTCGCTAAATTGTATTTTTTTTGTTACTATCACATTCTCCCTGATATGTTAGATGATAAATAATCCAAACAATATCGATCTAAACAAAGAAAAAAAACAAACAAACAAAAAAAAAACGCCTAAAACGGTAAATATATGAAAAAGAAAATCTCGACCACTCCTTGATGTCTGTGATTTCTGCATCGCGACCCTTGTTATATTACCATGTTTCACCCATAAAATCCCCCCAAAATCCGGCTGTGGCCATTCACATCTGTTTGTTGACCCTCGATGATACATGCTACATGAAGTTTTTGGATCGAAAAAAGGTAAGTACGCGATAATATCTCGTTAAAATCATGGCGTCTTTAATTCTGCTCTCGCGTGCTCTCGCCTCCATTTAGGGTTTTGCTGTTTGAAAACTTTTTTTTTTTTCTTAAAATGCCCTCCTGTTCAAAATTTTTTCTTCCCCCAGAAAACAGAGATTTCCAATTATGTATCACACATGCATAAAGGACAATTTTGAAATTTGGTCAAATTGGGGGTTTTAGAGCGGAACTTCAAGTAACCTGAGTGTTTCCCGCCATATATAGAAATAAGTGAAATTATCATTAAGTGCTTCAAGTAAATTTTACACAGATTTCTTGAAATAAGAAAAATAGCTCGCTGAAAATAAAGTTTGACAAACTTGTTTTAATCAAGAAACTTGTATAATCCTAAAAAAGGTTTTAAAATTTCAAAATGTTCTTAATTCAACAATAGGTATTGTTCAAAGCTTTATTTGAAAGCAAATTTTTCTTGATTATTTAGGTGAAAAATTACCAACTTTTAGATGTATGGTCTTTAAATTTGCAGTGTGATAAGTAAATCTTCCCTTATGTATGCTTACTTCTGTGTTTCCGCTTTCTGGTGTTTGCTTCTACTTGTGTATTATGCAACCTGTTCCTAATTGTTATTACTGTAGCTGTAGACTGTGAGCGTCTACAGCTCAGTCTAGATCCCCAATATTTACTGTACATGGCAGCAGTTACTTGCAGGCAGGTTTGCCTTTTCTTTTAACCAAATGTCTTGATCTGCTCCCAGGCAAAGTACTACCGTAATACCGTAATTTCTCAAGTGGAATGCAAAATTAGGAAAATTTATTCTAATGCAGTTTATTTACCAGTTCAAGGCCTCTTGTTCCCCTTGCCGAAACCATGAAATTTCTCCACTGTAGCGACTTTTAAGAGAGAATATAGAGAAAGATTGACTAGGAGTAAAAGGACGGATGTGAGTGGGGTTCTGTAAAATTGGGTTTGGAAGGAATTGGGATCAATCTCTTTGGGAGTTCGAGTCAAACAGACTCCTGTGTCTACCTCTAGTCCAAGAGCTTGTGAAAAAATGTGAACTGTAATTTAATTCCGATATGATATGTAATGTCTGGTGCTAAAAATGACTATATAACAACATTTTCATTACTCAACGTGAATCAGAGAACATCGCGGGGGCGCTGCGTGTGTGTTGATCTTTACGAGCATCTTGTAGTGTCTTCCAAGTGTCCTTATTGACAGCAAAACAGAGCAAATGTTTTGCCGCAGATGACGGCCAAACAAAATGTTCCGCTAAGTCACAACCAGCTCTGACACCTCTTTTTAACTCCAGTTCTCACCTGCGCGAACAGAATACTGCCATGAAAAAAATGAAACTGTTATACAGATAGTACTGTCCTTGCTAAGGGAAAGCTGCTTTCGAGGGATGATTTGGAGAGGGGTCTCAATCATACTGGGGTTACACTAGAAAAACAGAAACTTGTGTGCAAAATATGAATTTGTATATGGAAAGTCATATCAGAATGATTTATTGTTTTTTAGTCTTCTTTTTTCTGTGTGGCTATAAAAACTATTACCTATTGTTTGAAATGTGAGGCCAGCCTTCTGTTAAAAAAGGTATACAAAGGTCAAAATATAGGAAACACAAATCCAAGCACTGTGAATTCATAGGCATAACAAAATTAATATACTGTATATTCATTTGCTACACTGATCTTGAACGTTTTGCCTCATTGTGTTTGGTCTTCGCCATTTCTCTTTCATTAGGTGATGAAATCTAAGCCCAAACAAAAGTACTGACAGATTTAGTGATTGCCTATTTGAAAAAATGGGTCATTCAACAACTAAATAATCTGATAGTGTCCTTAGAGGAGGAAAAAAACACTTCTGGCTGAACATCGATGTTTCATTAAACAGATTAATCAGATCATCAAGTTGCTGAAAATAAAAATGATTCCAAAAGCTGTTTGGCCAAATGTGACACAGCTAGGGAGAAATTAATAGATACGCTGTGTGGATTTAACAGACTGTTTTGAATTCAAAACACACACGCACAAAAATTTCTTTCCCTGGACCTGCTGATGCCCTCTCAAAGATCACGGTCCAAAAATAATGGTGTAACAAAAAGGTGGTGGCAATAACTAATCACAATTGCAGCCAGTTAAAATGGATTCAAGTTGACTCAACCTCTGTCCTGTGTCCTTGTGTGTACCACATTGAGCATGGAGAAAAGAAAGAAGGCCAAAGAACTTTCTGAGGACTTGAGAAGCAAAATTGTGAGGAAGCATGGGCAATCTCAAGGCTACAAGTCCATCTCCAAAGACCTGAATGTTCCTTTGTCTACCGTGTGCAATTTTGTAATAATTGTAAAGCCCATGGCATTGTTGCTAACCTCCCTAGATGTGAACGGAAAAGAAAAATTGATGAGAGATTTCAACGAAAGATTGTGCGGATGTTGGATAAAGAACCTTGACTAACTTCCAAACAAGTTCAAGCAGTCCTGCAGTCCGAGGATACAACAGTGTCAACCCGTACTATCCGTCGGCGTCTGAATGAAAAGGGACTCTATGGTAGGATACTCAGGAAGACCCTACTTCTGACTCGGAGACATAAAAAAGGCAGGCTGGAGTTTGCGAAAACTTACCTGAGAAAGCCAAAAATATTTTGGAAGAATGTTCTCTGGTCAGATGAGACGAAAATAGAGCTTTTTTGGGAAAAGGCATCAACATAGAGTTTACAGGAAAAAAACCGAAGCCTTCAAAGAAAAGAACACTGTCCCCACAGTCAAACGCGGCGGAGGTTCCCTGATGTTTTGGGGTCTCTTTGCTGCCTATGGCACTGGACTGCTTGACCGTGTGGATGGCATTATGAAGTCTGAAGACTACCAACAAATTTTGCAGCATAATGTAGGGCCCAGTGTGAGAAAGCTGGGTCTCCCTCAGAGGTCATGGGTCTTCCAGCAGGACAATGACCCAAAACACACTTCAAAAAGCACTAGAAAATGGTTTGAAAGAAAGCACTGGAGACTTCTAAAGTGGCCAGCAATGAGTCCAGACCTGACCGGAAGCAGCTTTTCGCATTTTTTTGACAGCAAAACAGAGCAAATGTTTTGCTGCAGATGGCGCCTAAACAAAATGTTCCGCTAACTCACAACCAGCTCTGACACCTCTTTTTAACTCCTTTTCTCACCTGCGCGAACAGAATATTGCCATGAAAAAAATGAAAAAATACAAAGTGTTATACAGATAGTACTTGGAAAGAAAAACTGCTTTTCAAGGATGATTTGGAGAGGGGTCTCAATAAAACAGGGTTACACTAGAGAAATTACAGTATCTTGTAAATCAAAAAAGAAACTTGTGTGCAAAATATGAATGTGTAAATGGAAAGTCATATCAGAATGATTTATTGTTTTAGTCTTCTTTTTTCTGTGAGGCTATAAAAACTATTACCTATTGTTTGAAATGGGAGGGCAGCCTTCTATTAAAATATGGTATATAAAGGTCAAAATATAGTAAACCTCACCAATCCGAGCACTGCGAATGCATAGGCATAACAAAATTAATATACTGTATATTCATTTGCTACGCTGATCTTGAATGTTTCGTCTCATTGTGTTGGGTCTTTGCCAATTCTCATTCATTAGGTGATTAAATCTAAGCCAAAACAAAAGTACTGACAGATTTAGTGATTGCCTATTTAAAAAATGGGACATTCAACAACTAAATAATCTGATAGTGTCCTAAGAGGGGGAAAAAACACTTCTGGCTGAACATCAATGTTTCATTAAACAGATTAATCAGATCGTCAAGTTGCTGAAAATAAAAATGATTCCAAAAGCTGTTTGGCCAAATGCGACACAGCTAGGGAGAAATTAATAGGTACGCTGTGTGGATATAACAGACTATTTTGAATTCAACACACATGCACACAAATTTCTTTCCCTGGACCTGCTAATGCTCTCTCAAGGCTTTCGGTCCTGAAATCATGGTGTAACAAAACTAAATGTAGATTGTTTATGCTCCCACAGCAACGAACATGCTTTCTAACATAAACTGACACACACAAACACACATGAATGCAGCTTGAGTATTATATGAACCCTTTCCTTCCTGCTTGCTCGCTGTCTGTCCGTCCCTCACAGGGGGAAGGTCACTGTTATCACGCTCAATTTGATTATGTCTTAATCCAATCAGGCAGAGCACAAGCTTCATTGATTCTAGAGACATAGAACAAAGCTTATTGGGTGTACAGGCACATTGTTGATTCCTGGACAAGGTTAAGTCCAGGGGAAAATATCTTCTATCGTCACTGAGCCATTCACTGAACATGTTTGCTTATTTCCTCGATTCACCCCTGTTGAAGCGAAATGCAAAGTAAGCTGTCAACTCCTGTTGTATTAAAGGGGCATTTCTGCCTACTTCTGTTTAGTGAGATTGTCACTAAGAGCGGACTTCCAAGTGAAATCCCACAATAGCTGCAGAAGATGAAATGCCTGATTGTACCTCGCAATATAATCCATCCAAAAAAGCGAGAGCAGGAGTGAGATGCTGGCTGGAGAGCCAAACAGCAAAGCACACAGGAACAGTTTGCATTTGGAGATGGATGATGAGGCAGCGTGAGCTGCATGAGAAGACCTCAGAATACTGAAGAGCGGGATTCTGGAGCGCTAAGCAGCTTTCTGTCTCTCAAATACATCTGAAGCAATGTGGCAACACACCAGAAAGTATGAGGACTCATAGAAATCGCATGCACATAAAGCTTAATATTTAGTCAGATGAAGCAGAAGCAAATGTGGTTAGTCAGCACTTGGAAGATTTGTCCTTCATCCTTCATACTGCCAATCAGTCAGTTAAAAGCACATTAAGATAGAGGGCTGCTTAGAATTACATTTAGATGACCTGCCCTCGTCTACAACTCACAGTTTAGGTATCGGCTTTGATAACTCAGAAGGACAGCTGTTGAATGTTTAATTTCAACTGAAGCAAAATCAGGGTGACCTTTCTTGATGTGATCCCCCCCCCTGAAATGAAGACAGAGTAACAATGTGCCTGTAGCGACAGGTCCCCACGCATTCCTACACTTTCAAAGCAGCATGGAAGAAGCTGGATGATGACAAGAGTTATTGGGGAATGGCCAGGCCCACTCACCTTCTGGTTCACCACACAGTATGCGCTGCTATTCTAGACAAGGAGCATAGAGAAACGAACTGACATTAAAAGAGGTAGCACCAAACTAAATGGAAGTTTTGTGTATCAGCATCTCTCATCCTGTTTTGCAGGGAAAAATAATAAACAATAAATCCAGCATAAACGACAAGGAAAGCAACAAGATGTTGTAATGTCACGCTGCTTGTAATGTATTTGCAGAGCAACACCCGTGTGTGCCACAATAGAAAGGCAACCACCATGCATAATATGACTATCAGCCACATGCAGCTGCATAAAAGGAGAATAAGATGCAGTGTCAGGCATGAAACAAAAGTGAAAAAAAAAAAAACCAAAAAAACAAAAACGGACATAACATTACTGCAGTTGCCTATTGCTTTATAAAACAGATGTAATCTTTCTGCTGGAAACAAAACGGGCACAAGTGGGGGTGTGAACATTCAAAGCTGGTGCAACATGCACATGTTGACCATTATTTTATGGGCCACAGTGGGAACAAGGACCCACAGTTTGCAGCTTGAAAACTGTGGTGATAATGTCCATCATCAGCTTGGACCAACTATTATCATTCGCAGAAAAATATAGGAAATACACTTCTTCTTTGCTATATACAACAACCAAGTTATGGTCATTTTATTTATCTGGGGCCAGTTCATAAGAGACATTTTCTCATGGAATTTTAGACATTAATTATGTCAAAACTGGCACACCTTCACACACCAAATAACAACGCGCTTGGGGGATGGTGGAAGAAGAAGAAACCTTGAACAGGACCCAGACTCTGTGGGTCATCTGTCTTGGGGTGTCGGGACCAGGGGTCGCGTTAACCGAATATTTTCCGTCGTTGACCGATTTTTTAAAACGGTGACGGAAAAAACTGAAGTCCATCTGTCATTTTGACAGGTTGCAATTCACACCCCAGACCACAGGGTGGCGAGTGAGCATATTAATTAGCTACTGTCTCTCTTGATGCATGACGTCGTTGGCCTTACTCTGAAAAATGTCAAGGCAACTGAGTGTCTGAAGTTTCTTCAAAAAGCCCCAAAACGACAATGGTGTTGATAAAAGAGGTGAAAAAAGAGGGACTGCACAAGCGGGCACGCAATTCAAGTCCATGCGCACCAGGAGGAAAGTGTGACACTGCGTTCCGGCCACAGCAGGTGAACTGTTAATTTCATTGTTCCATATGTAGCCTAGCTACTGGGGCCACAGTCAGCTGTTTTTGTCAGTGCGGAGAAAAAGTTACATATTCATCTGCTTGATGTGTGATGGCACGGTGTGGATTCTCTGTTAAGCTTGTTGGGACAGAATATTAATTTAAAATGAATGAAAACTAAATACTATTGAATATGTTGAAGCGGTATGCAATGTTAAGAGTCTTGTTAGCTCGAATTGCTGTGTCCAGCCGCTGTAGGTCTGAATCTACACCGGAACGCGCGCGGCTCTTAAGTGTCTGTCACGTGACTGTGTCGTAGCCGGTAACGCGCTCGGCCAAATGGACACACAAGTACGGAAGGTGAATTATGCCAAACAAAGGGTCAGCACAATGTCATTATCATCATTTTAAAAATTTAAGTGACGGGTAAAAATAGATTATGACCGGATTTTTATGACCCTGTCAGTCAAAATGACAGACAACGAAAAAGTCTAGTGCAACCTCTCGTTGGGACAGAGGGTAGATAGCGAGAGAAAGCAGGATAGTGGGGTGGAGCAACAGGGGAAGAACAAGAGAGCAATGGGCACAGGATCAAGTGTATCAACTACAGTTATAGTCCCTTGCTGGCAGAACAAAACAACGATGATAGCGCATATAACACTATTGTCCTCAAAGGTAAGTCTGAAGTGAACAGTGCATGTACTTTTAAGCTACTTCGATGATTACAACACAGTGCACAATACCTTTTTTTCGTGGCAGAGTTCTCTGCTTGTAAGGCAATGTAGTGCCACTAAGCAAAGTGAACTCATGATACAATTTGGGATGTTTCCGATTTGATCACGTGATTGTAAATCGGGCAGATTGGGCCATTTTTCAGAGGATCGGAATTGGGTTTTAAGTTATGAAAAAAACTTGGTAACATTTTACAATAAGGGTCCCTTAATTAACATTAGTTAATGCATTCTTCCAAATCCATTTCTGTATCCACTCAAATTGCCTATATATATATATATATATATATATATATATATATATATATATATATATATATATATATATATATATATATATATATATATATATATATATATGTATATATAGTATATACTGTATATATATTTGGCATATACATATTTTTGAAAATCTGGTAAAACCATCCAAAATTGTTCCACAGATTAACTCGCTTCATTGAATTGTTTTAGATAAATATTATTGATATCAATTTGAGTCAGCTTATTGGTCTGATCATTTCCAAATAACATAGTTTCATTCATGTTTAAAGAGTTTTAAACATTTTTTTATATCAATCCATCATTTTGAAAATGATTAATTCAGCGATAATTGTGTTGGGAAACTGATTTCTTTCCAGAGTCAAGTGATGTCACAGGCAAGAAGAATGAACTGATCCCTTACTAATATAAATAATTACACAAATAAATAAAATGATTGATCCTCGGGGGACACCACCTTATTTGGATCAGATCTGATTTGACATTTCACGCAGCGATCTTGAGTTGCTTGACAATTTATTCAAAATACCTTTGTTAAATACTGAGACAATTAGCATTAATGGTAGTGGTGAACAAATCAGTTATTCCTATATGCAGTGGGGAGAACAAGTATTTGATACACTGCCAATGGGTTTTCCCATTGACTGTGTATCAAATACTTGTTCTCCCCACTGTATATGGCGGAAAACACTCAGGTGACTTGAAGTTTCGCTCTGACACCCCCAATTTGGCCAAATTTCAAAATTGTCTGATATGCATGTGTGATAGAGTTTATTTATGGGAAAGAAAAATTTTGAACAGGAGGGCTTTTAAAAAAAAAATTGTTTTTTTAAACAGCGAAACCCTATCTGGAGGTGAGAGCACACGACAACAGAATTACAGACGCCATGACTTTGACGAGGTATTATCGCGTACTTACCTTGTTTCAATCCAAATACTCCAGGTAGCATGTATCACTGAGTGTCAAGACACAGCTGTGAATGGCCAAAGCTGGATTTTTGGGGGATTTTATGGGTGGAACATGGTAATATAACAAGGGTCGCGATGCAGAAATCGCAGACATCAATGAGTGGTCGAGATGTTCTTTTTCATATTTACCCTTTTAAATGTTTTTTTTTTTTCCAAATTTTCTTTGTTTAGATCGGTTATTTATCACCTAACATATTGGAGAAAATGCGACAGTAACAAAAAAAAAACCCAAAAACAATTAAGCGATAGTTATGAGGTAGATATCCGTGACTTTTTTAGACACGATTTTTTTTCATTGCGACGTCATTTGTTTGAAAGTTTAAAATATGCTAGTGAATAATTTTTTTAAAGTCGTTTTTTTGTTAAACGAAATATTAGACATCAATTAATGATTCTAAGCTAAAAATGACAGACATTTTGAATAAGAAATATAATTAATTACCTTTGTTTTATGGCTGGGTTGAAACAAAAGCGGTTGCGCGATGTCTGTAAACGAAGGTTTCCAGGGTAAAACGGACAAATTAAAAATCGTTTGGGGGCTTAATGCGCCATGAATCAGCTATGGCAGTATATAGACATATAGTTCTATCAAACACAAGTTGTTTTGTCTTAAAATACAGCAGTTTCTTTTAAAGAGGAGTGCAAGAGCAGAAACTGTTTTTTCAGTCTTGTCTGTGTTTTCCACTATATGCTGTATTCGCATTTCCAAAATACCCGCCAGAGTTGTTTTTCCTGAAACTTTTGACGAGCACAGCAAAGGCCAAAAATATCTGGGTTGTTTTTGTAATTCATAGGCTAAAAATCTGTTATCAGTGATATCAGTGTTGGGTTAGGGTTAGGTTAGGTTAATGAACACATTAAGAAAAGCGTTTTGGGTTTGGTCTTTGCTATTAAATCCGACCTACACAAACCGTCGATGTGGCAGCTCAATAACGGACTTCTGCAGCCTGAAGAAAATTTAGTAGTTTAATTACCTTCCTTTCCCTACAGTATAATTCCAGAGTCAAAGCAATTGGCACACTCAGCTGGTCATGCCTGTTAAAATCTAAAGCTCTCATAAATTTCTCTGCGTAGGGCTTGTATTGATCTAGGTCACACTGCTTATGCATTGTGGGAACTGTTCTAGCATAATTCTCAACGGCTTTCAACGACAGTTTTAAAAGTTGCTGCTGGCTCTTAATCCTCAGATCAACTTGATAGGTATCATTTTTGCGCCATTATGCACTCATAACTGTGTAAATCTGGTTAAACTGTTTAAAATCTATAAAGATCTTAAACGCCATTTAGTGTCCTCTGGATGGGGAAAAAATAATGAGTGTGGAATTATCTGTCTAAGTGAGAAGGATTTGGAAAAAAAAGTCATTATCAATAGATTTTTAGTGAAAATTACTGACAAGTGTAAACCAATATATGATAAAATATGATACAATGCAATACACAGAGTTTATTAACGAATGGATCCACTTCTAATGGATTGGACGTCTAGTGCCGTCTAGTGCAGCCAATTACTTAATTTTGTACAGGTCTCTTAATGTTTACAATTTGCCAAAACCCCTAATTTAGACAATAGTTACAACTCCATAAAGTTCAATACTAATTACTATATTTTTCCTGATAGTTTGAAATGAATCAAGGAATACCTTGAGAGAGAGTTGCCCTTTTTCCAGCATTAAAATTAACAAATTACACAGAAATAGAGAAAAACATTTTTTCCCCACTATCTAGTTAATGTGGACATTCGTGTTTCTTCTTGGGAAATGTCTCTTTACACTATCAGCTAAAAGTTAGGGAGAAGAACATACTGAATGGAGATGAAGGAGGACATTTGACAGGTTGAAAAGAACAGAAAATAGTCTTTTGTTGAATGTTCAACACAAAGAGGTAATATTTACTGAAATCAACAGCTACAGTGGGGCAAATAAGTATTTAGTCAACCACCAATTGTGCTAGTTCTCCTACCAAATATTAGAGAGGCCTGTAAACCAAAATAGAACTTTTTGGTAGAAACATAGGTTCTCGTGTTTGGAGGAGAAAGAATACTGAATTGCATCTGAAGAACACCATACCCACTGTGAAGCATGGGGGTGGAAACATCATGCTTTGGGCCTGTTTTTCTGCAAAGGGACCAGGACGACTATTCCTGATAAAGGAAAGAATCAATGGGGCCGTGTATCGAGAGATTTTGAGTGAAAATCTCCTTCCAAGATGAGACTTGGCTGGGTTTTTCAGCATTACAATGATCCCAAACACACAGCCAGGGCAACAAAGGAGTGGCTTCGTAAGAAGCATCTCAAGGTCCTGGGGTGGCCTAGCCAGTCTCCAGATCTCAACTCCATAGAAAATCTGTGGAGGGAGTTGAAAGTCCGTGTTGCCCAACGACAGCCCCAAAACATCACTGCTCAAGAGGAGATCTGCATGGAGGAATGGGCCAAAATACCAGCAACAGTGTGTGAAAAGCTTGTGAAGAGCTACCTAAAACGCTTTGCCTCCGTTATTGCCAACAAAGGGTACATAACAAAGTACTGAGATTAACTTTTGGTATTGACCAAATACTTATTTTCCAACTATTTTATTTTTCCAACTACTTATTTAGACCTATGGGTGGAACAATCATGAGGTACAAAAATGAGATATTTTAAATATCAAATCAAATTTCTATACCTTGAACTTGTTCAACCTATTTATTGCCTTCAAAGTTTAGTAGATGGTTAGCAAACTATTAACAACTCATCTTTAAAGTGTGAGTTAATATATTAAGTGTTAACCCTTGCTAAATCCTGTTTTTTTTTCTCATGGAACCTGCAGATGCATGTGTTGACTTGCAGCCATCTTTTTTTTTTTTTCCAAAAAGAAATGTAAAAATTCTGAATTCGTCTCAAAATCATGAAATTCTAGGTGTATCAATTGTGATACATTTGGCAATAAAGGGTTATGAAATGAAGAGTAGTTGCAACTTCAGAATAACATCCCAATAACAGAAATAAATCATCAACTAATACTTAATACGTCATTAGTAAGTTATGAATAGCTTGTCAATACTATATCTCTAATTTATAAGGTGTAGTTATAAATCATTGACGTACAGCTTACAAGCCCTTTATTACTCATAAACCATCAGTTTATTTATGATATATTAACGATCTATATGGCATCATTATAAATGCTTAACAAAATGTTAACAAACACTTGACAAATCAAGAATAAATCATTTATTAACAGTTTACTAATGATTTATTAACGAGTTATAACATAGTTACTCTAAAGTGTTACTTTTTAAAGTACTACATAGTACAGCAATATGGGATGAGATTCATAATGCAAATATGACTGATTTTGAGCTGCCCAACAACTTCTCCCATGACCTCACAAAAACTATGACGCAAGAAGTTTAAGGACAATTCAGGACAAGATCAAGAAAAGGGTATGAATCTCACTGTCAAAACAATTGAGGTATAAAATAAAGGGTGGTGTGTAAAAGGGAAATTGCAGATGAAGGACACAAAGTTCACTGATGACAGGTGATTTAAACTTAACAGTAATAAAACCTGCACCAGCTCTTTAAACCATAGTAATTTACTATCCGTGCTTGTGTAAACAACCTTAAAGCAAATCTTGCTGCTGATTACTTGTTGGCTGTGCAGTAAACTAACACGTGGAAATTCATGAGGGTCTATGGTGTCCCCTGGCATCATAACATCTCTAAACAAAATATACAACGGGATCAAGCCTTGATATTATAATGTGTTCATCCATAATTAAGTGCTTCATTTCCATATTACCAGTACTTGCTTGCACCTTCCCTGTTAGCTGAGCTCTCTTGCAAAAACATCTGCTTCAAAAGACGTGTGAGAGACAGAGATGCTAATAAGCAGTGTTTAGCAGTAGCAACACTACAACACGCCATCACTAGTTTAAAATCCCTTATATTTCTAAGTAGTTCGGTTGTAATGTTGTGGTGTTCAAAATAGGAAGGTCACCTGTTCCGATTGTGTTTTTTGTTTTGTTAAATAATGTTCAGCGCAATCAATACTCCACGCAATAGTGGAAAAGGTTTGAAAACAAGAACTACTTTACTGACAAAAGTCTTTGTTATACTGAGTCAGCAGAGTGCATTATCAAATGCTATTTGATAATTTTGTTGAACTGTTGGTAAGTATTTTTGGTCGTTTGTGGCATGGTTGACATCAGACGTTTTTATTCATATAAACCTCTCCTGAGGCGATAATATATGACACACTGTTATGATATATTCATTTTGCATATTATTTCAACAGATTATTCATTTGAAATTGTCTTAATGAACTATTATCCGTATAGTGGTATTAGCAAAATACTCTATGTATGGAACTAGTTATACAAATGTTGGGATGTCCCAGTCCGATCAATCGGAAATCGGGCCGATTGCGCCGTTTTACAGACGATCGGAATCGGGTGAAAAGGATTGGGTTTTTAATTAAAAAAATATATTTTGCTTTTCTGCTTCATGTTCATACAGCCTATCACTCTCCCGACTGCTGCTTTTCTTGGTAATCAGTGCAGCTGGCGTTTGGTACTTAAAGTTAACGATGATTGACAGGTTTGTAGCTTTGATCTGGCGAATGAAGGCTTTGCAGCATGGGCATCAAAATGTAAGTGAATTAGAGTGTACTCACTAATATGAATTATATGAATAACATGGAGAGTGATTAAAGTATAAAGTTAAAGGTAATGCAATGAAAAATGTGGGTGCCCCCTACTTTTTGTGTTGGTGCACCTTAAGAAAAAAGTTAGGTGCACTATTGTAGCCAATGCAAGTGTGGAGCCTTGGCAATATATGTCGGAATGTTAATTTTTTTCAATATCGTACGGCCTAATTTATAGATATTTTTAATTTTTAAGGTCTAAAAGGAAAAAAAAATGTCAGGTTTGCGGGTAGGCACGTGTTGTGTAGACCCAAATGCAGGGAACGGGAGGCGAGGCAGATAGACAGTGCAAAAATAATTTAATTAAGGCAAGCAAAAAACAAAGTACCAACAAATAATGTGGAGATCCCAAAAACACTGCAGCAAACAAAACACAGGTTACTAACAAAAGGCTGGGTATCAAAAACTTACTGAGGGGTACACGAGGGCTTGGAGAAAACTGACGAGAAGAGGTTCGGACGTGCACATGGAGATTGACAATGACGCAACAAGGAGTGGAAAGAAACTGGGAGCTTATATACACACAGGCTAGGGGTAACGAGACAATGAGGAACAAATGGGTGACACAGGAGGACGCAGGTTGGAAGATACACTAGGAGCTGGCACAACAGGTGAAATCAATGGGCAATCACAGGGACACACTAGGAGGGAACCAACACATAACCTAACAAAAAATAATAAATACAATACAGAAATACAATGATATTGCCAAAAGATAAAAAAAAAAAAGAGGGTTATCTCTACATAGTACAAATTTAATTCATTCCAGGACCTTGTTTGTAGGTCGAAATGGTCGTGTGTCGAGCAGGATTTTCCCATAAGAATACATTATAATTCCTTTAATTCGTTCCACACCCCGAAAACCTACATTAAACCCTTAATAAATACAGCTGATACTATTGCAAATAGCAATTGCACTGAGCAAAACAAATACATTCTAAATAAAAATCTGAATAATAATATAAATAATAGTAAAAATAATCAAAATACCTGTAATAATGTAACAAATCGGGTTCTAATTTGGCGGATGTGTTTTGCGTGGTGTACCTGAACGCACCACGAACAGTGACAATAAATACTCTGAATCTGAATCTGGCGGACAGTAGACATGTTTTGTTGCACAAGTTCTGAAATAAATGAATAAAAACCTAAAAAAGCTGGCGATTTCTTTGGTGATGTTACCACAATAATAATTTTCACCTTAACTTATAAAGACTGGCCAACGAAGGTTGGAGGAGGACCGTTGAGTTCGTAAACATTCTCATTGTAAACATTGTCGAGCCAGTTCACGGACGCGAACACCATGATCATATTTTTCTGTCATTTCCATCTTCATTTCAATGGTAAGCGTCACCTTTTTCCTTTTTTTTCGCCACATGTACTAACATTCTTGAAACCCATGTTGATTTCTCTCAAAATCAGCCGTGTGTCCGTCTTGCTGGAAAAGAAACTGCGGCGCTGTCACAAATCGTCATATTTCAAGCATGTCGGATGTATGTAAGATTCGGATGTATAAACAAATGGCGAGTCAAATTTTACGTCGGATATCAAAAAAATCCTGTGTTAAAGTGATCGTATGTCGAGGTACCATTGTATGTTTCATACGCCACAACACTCCCGGAAAAAGCGGAAGAGGAAGTAATGTAAAAAGTACAGTACTGTAACATGTTTGGAACTTTTATTCAAATTAAAAAAAACAAAACTTTTTTTTTGTATCTCATCGGGACTTGGCATCGGCCGATTCTCAAAATCAGGTGAATCAGAATTGGCCTCAGGTGCACAGATATGCGATCGGGTTATCCCTAATACAAATGGATTAAAAGCTACAAAAAAGTTTATGAAGACAAATCTTTTTAAAGTTTGAATGGATAGACGATATACAAAATTCATATATTAAAAATGTCAATTTCTGTAAAGTGTGTCAAAATAGTTTCTATTTTGGAGAAATAGTGTTCATTTTCAGTAATGGTTACATAAAATCTTGACTTTCAAGTCAGAAGAGAATTTAAAAAAAATTATTGATGGGTGGTTTAATGTGATTTTGATGAATTTGATTGGACCACAGGCAGTCAGATAGAAAGATTGAACTGGACATCAAACCCTCTTGACCATTTTAGGTGTCAATTCATTAAATGCATGAGTGAAATCATTATTAGTTATTAAATCATTCCATGCAGTTATTGCTTGGTTTAGTGGGCAGGGGGGCACACAGACTGATGGTAATGGAGCTCATGTACATGAGATCCACTGACACATTTACGTCACTTGTGGTTATCACTAGCTCATTAAATGAGGGTGCCTGCTGTGTGGTATGTTGCCACATCGGCCAAGCGCAATGACAATGCTTGAGTCATGCGTGAATCACAATTAAAGGGAATCAGAGGGGCAGCTTTGATTGATGGTGAATAGAGTCTGCTCTGTTCATGCCAACAGCAACAGTAAGGCCTTGTTCAGACTGGCAGTCAAAATCAGATTTTTAGCCCATGCAGATTGTAACTGGATGGCTTTTTTGTATGGTCACAAAGCATAGAATTTTTTATGAGATGGATTGAAACCACATACGGGAGGTAGTTTCATATCCGATATGGCCAAGATGCTTCTCAGTCCGAACAGCAAAGGTGGGTTTTGACTGTACGTGATTTCACTCTACGCTGGACGATGCCTTCGTTGCGACAGCAACCTGTCAGATGGGTCAATATTTGGCCCAGTCAGAACAAGCCCAATCCGATATGGACATTTGTTAAAAATAGTGTGAACAGTAAGCCCTAAAAATCAGATTTGAGGAGGAAACCAATTGGAATCGGATGCAGTATGACGGCCGTCTGAATGTAGCTTTACTGCACCCTGATACAAATATGCTACACATTTTTTCTTGCTCACTGATGGAGAGGTGGTAATTAGACAGCACATTATTAGTAGTGGTAATAAAAGCATGCTAATTAAGACAATATTAAAAGGGAGGCACATAATGTGACTTTCCTGTTCCAAAAATAGATATAATGCAGACACACCCCTCCACACATGCTGTACACACACAATCATGTTCTGTAAATACTATATATTTACTCAGCTTCAGTAGGGAGAACCACCAGCGAAACACTCACTCTCACAACTCTCATCTATGTGGACAATCACCGATTTCAGTTTACCTTCCTCATGACTGGCACAATCCATCAACAAGCCCCTCTGCGTGTGTGTATATCAGTGCACGTGTGTGAGTTCAGCCTCCCCACGGAGCTGATTTAGCACTTCTCAAAGGAGACGCTGTATCGAACGAGGGCCTGGAGGAGAGCTCATCAGGCTGGCAGTGTAAGCCTTTCCGGCCTCTTCGGGGGCTAATTACAGTGCCCCGTCAAACTATACAGACTGACACACACATTCACAAACACACACAGGTTTGCTACTATTTGTACGATGGCATCATTTTTTAAAACTCTTAAAACTACATGTGCACCATCACAGTGAATTATTTTATATTATTAGGGATGTAATCTCAAGACACAAAGAAGCAAAAGAAGAAAGACACAAGGTGAGAGAAGAAATTTTTTTTAAATTGTGAAGGGGATGACAATTGGCCTGCCCATCCATTATTTTGGAAAGTATACGGCACAATCAAATATTTAATGCACTACCTATGTCGGGAAATGAGTTTTTAAAATGGCTATTCAGAATATGACTCGACTGTTATGTCAAATTTTAAATAATAATTACCACACTCATGACTTGGCAGCTAATTTGCCAACAACTAAAAGGTAAGAAATCTTTGAGTGTTCTTGGATACCATTAGTGGACTTCTATTTCGGCCTTCAGTAGTGATTTTCCTGACTTAACACAAATCTTTATTATTTCAACTATCATGAAGCAATTACAGAAATCATCAATACTACATTACTAAACACCAACAACAACAACATAAATTTGAATTTAAAAGTGTTCAACTGTGTCATGAACATTACCCGGAGCAATTCCGAATCAATATACAGTGGTACCTCTACATACGATCGCTTCGACACACGAACTTTTCGACATCCGACGTAAAATTTGACTCGCCATTTGTTTCTACATCCGACGACATGCTCGAAATACGACGACGATGGCAGCACCGCAGACGAATGCACGGCGGATTTTCTTGTGTGACAAATCAACACAGGTTTCAGAAAAGGTTGGTACAGGTGGTGAAACAAGGAAAAAGTTGATGCTTACCTTCAAAATGAAGATGCAAATGACAGAAAAATATGAGTGTGGGGTGGGCATCCGTGAAATGGCTCAACAATACATCTCCACGGTCCTCCTCCGACCATCGTTCGCCAGTCTTTATAAGTTAAGCTGTGGTAACATCTCCAAAGAAATCGCCAGCTTCGCCACGTTTTCATCATTTCTTTCACAACTTATTCAACACAAAACGCCTGCTGTCTGCCGCAATTGATGGTGTTCTCAAGAGAACATTCAAAGTGAAAGTGAAACTCAAGCTCACCGGTCCTTCTCTGGCACGTCAGCCCCGCGGTGCGTTCAGGTACACAAAAAAACGTCCGCCTTATTAGAACCCAATTCGTTACACTATTACAGGAATTCTTCTTCTTCTTTTTATTATATTATTCCAATTTTGATTTATAATTTATTTGTTTTGCTACGTGTAATTGCCATTTGTAATAGCACCAGCAGTATTTTTTAAGGATTTAGTGCAGGTTTTTGGGCTGTGGAAGGAATTAATGGAATTATAATGTATTCCTATGGGAAAATCCTGCTCGACATACGACCATTTCGACTTACAAACAAGGTCCTGGAACGGATTAACTTCGTATGTAGAGGTACCACTGTATATAAAATATATAGATGGTGCAATGATCTACTTATCGAGTGTATAAATGTGGCCCTCAAACATGTTGTTGAGTTTCCTTTTGCCCTTTCTCTAACTCTGCTTTAAATATTATGTAAATTGTAGTACTTTCTCAAGCAACCATGTTTCTTGCAGGATTTACACAAAATAGTTATAGCAAAGCAAATCCATTCTGGTAATGGCACAAATGGACTAAACACCCTTCCCCAAAGCAACTGTTTTAAAACACTGATGGAGATGTGAATTATACTTGAATTTTTGAGCATGAATGTAAGCAATTTGGGGGTGCACATAATATTCGAGTACAAAAAGAAATTGTGTGGGTGCGTATAATACAGAAGTATGTAATTTACACAAGAAATTGCAGTACATACTGTAAGGCAGTGGTCCCCAACCTTTTTCCACCTCTTTCCACCTGTCCTGTTCATCTGCTTGACACGGAGAATGAGAATCTGAGTGTCCTATTGATGCTACAGTTTTAATGTATCACGTGGGAGTATGAAAAACTCCCATTGTGATGATTATTCATTGTGTTTCGTTTATGAGAAGAAAGCAGCGAGCGGGAAGGGGTCATGGGGGTATAAAAAAAGGAATTAGAAAAGGAGAGAGAGACAGAAGAGAAAAAACAAACAACAACAAGAAATACATTCAGCACCTAAACCAACTGCGAATATAGGAATATATATATCAGTTGTATATCCGGTTGACACCATGTGGGGGGCCTGATGACCAAGGAGAAAAAGGAGGGGGGGGGGGTGTGAGAAAGAGATGTGATTAGGCAATGCGAGGTGTAGAACCCAGTAATGTGTGAATCTCTTGTAAATGCAGATATGGTGACATCCTATTTTATGATGCCTGATCACTAATCCTGGCACCTATAGTTTCTCTACCTGAGTTTAATTGTGCTCAGTCATGTGTGAATACAGTCAGACGTGTGATAGTCGTACAGACAAGTGGGAATTCTGCGTGGGGGCCACAGCCCCTCCCCAGGCAATCAGGGAGTTTGAGCCAGCCCATCCCTCTTCCCGAAGCTCCAGCAAGGGGGCCGCTGTCATCCCCCGGGATCCAAGGTGGTCTCCCGGAGCATCTGCATCCCCATTAACCGGCCTTCAGGGATGGGATGAAGAGACACGGCACCACTCCCCACGCCCACTCCCACCTCCGTGGCGCATTTGCTACCGGGCCGCACAGAAATAATAATTTATTAACGACCGCATTGTGGCCGAATTAACCCTGTGCCCCTGCTTAACACACCAATATCCCTGTCTCCTCTAGATATAATACTACAGGATAGATTAGAATGTCTTCATAGAAATCCATTGATTGGACTGCTAGCAGTACATTTTGTTTGTGTATATAATATGTGCGCTTGACCTCAATAATAACGTATTACTAGGCTGCGGGCGCAGCACATTTGTTCCCGGAAATAATTAGCCCCCACATGAGCGACGATGACTGGAAAACATACGTCTTTGGAGATATTTTATATGGCGAAAAGGGCATCTGACGAGCCTACAACCTCGAAGAACCACGAACTGCGAAGGAGTGGATTCATGAGCTGTTTGTGAATAAACCGAGTGATTCGAGCATGTCTGTGCAACAGGAGGATCAGCTTGTAGAGATCGCAAATGACGGCGACCTTATTAAACGTACATTTGAGACAACAACTCTACCGAGGTTCTGGATTAAAGTCATTCCGGAATATCCTGACATCGCTACGAGAGCATTAAAAACCTTGCTACGATTTCCAACATCGTATCTTTGTGAAGCGGGCTTCACAATTAATGCTTAACGACAAGGCAAAGTCGTTAATGGTGAGAGCGTGTGCAATTGTTGTGTGCAGCTAACATGGGAGGATGTATCCGAGGAAAACTTTTCTACATGTCCTTCCATGATCAAACGTAAGTTGATATTCCTTTCTTTCAAGAAAGTTTGTAGTGTTTACTTTGGAATCGCGGCATTTGCGCATTTTGCGGCTATGTTTAACATTACGCGCATGCGCAGAACCGCATCGTTGCAATTTTTGATGGGTTGCAAAATTTGTCAGAACACCGGTCCGTGAAAAAAAGATCCAAATAACACGGTCCGTGGTGCATAAAAGGTTGGGGACCCCTGCCCCAACCTACTAGGCCCAAAGCAGGACGGGGTTCCCAATCCAGAGTGGGTGACACCCCGCCGACCCGCGGCCAGCCACCCGCGCGGGAGCCCAAGGAGGATACCCGAGAAGAAGAGGGAAGGTGGAAGCTGGAGAGTGCCGAGAAGCCACTGCAGGTTGGCGTGGGACCAGAGCCCTGACCCCCGCAACCAGCATCCAGGCGAAGAGGAGGCCACGCCCCGAGAGCCATGCCATAGAGAGAAAGTGTGAGACCCACCTACCGCCCTATTACTACTGTACTGTGGCTGCCAAGTCCCCGACTGGCAGCAGTTACCCAGCACTGTGATGGGATTGTGTGAGGAGGGTAGTGCAGTTCATGTGGAGACTGAGTTCTATCGCTTTTCACTTTCTGTCCCTATCAAGCAGCGGGTGCTGTTGAGCACCTCCACCGTCACAAAGCACTCAGGCTGACATACTTTTAGCTTCATTGATAGATCAGCATCCTGAACTGATCCCCAAATACTGCATGTTGTTTTTAGGCTTTAATGCCATTTTAGTAAAATTCCAATCTGGCTAATTTATGCCAGATGTATTTAACTCCCTTTATTTATATTCCAGGATTCTCTTGCTTGAGATGAATTTTTTATTGCATCAAGGGAAGTAGCCTTTTACTTACGGATAGACGGGGAGTATTTTATGAATTCACGTCAGCCACCCAGGGTTGTAGAACAAGTTACTATGGGAACACTAAAAGCTGCTGCTTTTATAGGTATTAGGGCTCTAAAAATGGGTTCAGGGGAGTAAATAGTTTAGAAGGCTCTTACTAAGTGTAGAAGAAGCCGGGTGTGCTTCACTATAAAGCAGGGATGTAAACGCAAACTGTTCAGTGCCATTCAGCTAGTAGAATAAGTGGAGCCATCATGTATGGTGTGCCACCTGTCCATTGAGGAAAAAAAATACTTGCATGCGTGCCTGTGAGGCTCGTGATGCCTGAAGAGGGCATATCCTATTATGGGGGAACTTTACAACATTGCTTATGGGAATATTGCAGCTGCTAAAGGCTTTATGTTGTGCTTGCAAATTTCAACTCTGTACAATTAATTTACTTGGAATACGGAATGCAGGTGACTTCAACACACAAACCAGCTCGGGGTTGCGTACACTTCACACTGGAGCATTATGGATCCCTAGTTACTGTGAAGACACAAATGTCAACAGAGTCAGGTATAAGGCATTGGTAACTGTAAAACAGTCCATTGGTCTCCCTAAAGCCAATTCCTATGCCATTACAGCCGTGTGGTGCAATAAAAATGAATTTGATGCATCCATTTACCAATCACTGCCAGCACTCCCAGTTAAAATGGATTGGATGTCAATCGCCATCTTTGGCAGCGAATAATTCACAGGTAGAGTTGTCCGATAATGACTTTTTAACCGATACCCGATATTGTCCAACTCCAAAAATCTTATACCGATGTCAAACCGATACCGATATATGCGGTCGTGGACTTAACATATTATGGCTAATTGTATTGTGATGACCCACTTAATGTTCTAATAATGATAAATGTAACAACTTCAAGGTTTTACAAATAAACATTCCGTGAAAAATAAGAACAACTTCAAATGGATATGAATAAGTGCCTATATTGCACCACTATATTTATATATTTATCTCTCAAAATAGTGCAAACATAAGTTTTTTGATCAAGTGCAAGTGCAAGTGCGAACAAATTAGGCTCTAAAGAGAAGTCAGATGCTGGTGTACAGTTTAATTGCCTTTACTGTGGTCATCTTTCTCTTGACAAGAGCACTGATACTTTATTGTAAAACTAAAAACAACAAAACGTCGTGACAATAACATGAAAAAAAGTCACAAATGAAGCAAAGTATACATCACGTGTCAATTTGAATAGCACTAGCTGGTAGTACAGCTTGCAAGCAATGAAATTATGTCACCACATTTGACCACAAATGCATACAAAACGAAATATACACACTACATAACGCTCATCAGTATAATACAAAGGAAGAATATAACTTTCAAGCGATGCTTGTATAAGGAACAAACAACGTGGTGAGATTGAAAGAACTGCTATAATACATTGGCTGTCGATGTTGGCACGACCATTTAGCTCTCTTTATTCGCAATGAGCTCACGTCAGCATATTACATCAGCAGAAAGGGCTAGACCAGATATGTCAAAAGTCCGGCCTGGGGGCCAAATGCGGCCCGTTGTCAAATTTCATTCGGCCCCCAGCCTCTGTCATAAAATCAATAACATCTGGCCCGCACACAAACTTGATAAATTGGTCAGCAATACTGCTACCAGCATATGCAGTAGCTTACACACTAAATGCTGCTCCTCATTTACCCACTAAAAGGCAGCAGCACTCTGAGCAACATTACCCCGTGTGACCCTCTACTTCCAATTTTCTGAAATGGCGACAATCAACATGAAAAAGAAAGTTGACTGCGACGGCCGACGATACAAGGACAGGTGGAAATTGAACTATTTCTTCGCTAAAATACACAACAACTGTGTCTGCCTCATTTGCAAAAAAAGGCAGTCGCAGTTTTTAAAGAGTTCAATGTGAGGCGATTGTAACCCACGTTACTATGATATGGAAACCTCCCCGCCGATTCCTTCATGTAAGGACGCTAACGGCTGTACCGTTGGCTCGAGCTTATTGGCGCAGTGGTTACCGAACTTGCCTGCCAACTAGATTCGTCGTGGCACGCGGGTTCACGTCCCAGCCTAGTCAGAGGTGGGAGCGGAAAGCGGGGCGGCATTGACACTCGTGTTACAAATGGGGGATCGGCAGCGAAGGTTTTGGGGGGAGAGTGTAACGGGTACACCCACAGTGTATCCGTTGTAGCACGTGGAAACCTCCCCGCCGATTCCTTAATGTAAGCACGCTAACGGCTGCGCCATTAGCTCGAGCTTATTGGCGCAGCGGTTACCGAACTTGCCTGCCGACTAGAATTGTCGCGGCGCGCGGGTTCGCGTCCCAGCCTGAAGATACGCAAAGAAAAATTGAAGCAACTTGAAGCTAATTTAACTTCACAACAGCAGTATTTTGCAAGAGCCCGAGAGTCGAAAGAGAACGCCACAAAGCCTAGTTGCGAGATTATTATTTATATTAATTAATAATTTTAACAAAGCAAATGTAACAACCAGAAAGGCTTGCTTAAATTTGCTTAAATATATTGTTTTATTTAAAGGACGTCAGCCAAGGTTGGCCCCCCACATTTTTACCACACCAAATCTGGCCCCCTTTGCAAAAAGTTTGGACACCCCTGGGCTAGACATTTTTAAAACCACACCATTACACATAAGCGCCAACAAGGGGCGTCAAAACACCAGAAACACAGGCAGGCAATAAGTGGACATGACAGCGCTGCCATATGCATTTTGTTCCAAAATTGATAATAAAAAACTGATGTTGATATTATCCGATATCATTTTAAAATGCTTTTATCGCCCGATAATTATTTCTCATTCCATAAATGTTAGTTCTTTATAATGTGTATTTTGTCAATCAGCAAATTAATACAGTATGACTCGTTCATTTTTCAAACACGTATCCTATCTAGGGCTATATGAAAATTTGAGTCTATTAGTTGCCAATAAATCACAGTGAGGCACAATGACTTGGTGTAGTTGCTTCACTTTTATGCTTTTGGATGGTTGAAGGAACACGGAAGAAACCTACACAAGCATGGGGAGAACATGCAAACTATAAACATAATGGTTGAATGGACATTAAAACTCAACTCATATGCTGACTAGAGTAAACCTTTATTCCTTCTTTAGTTCTTTTTTATACCTGACACCACCACAGTAGGCACTGCAAAGATGCAACTGAATGGATTAATAATTTATATTTAAAAAAAGCACTATGAAAAATGTCAGTACTAGAAATAGATGTAGTGATAATGCACATAGACATTTCAACATGAAATATGCATGTAAATACTGTATGTACCTACCGTATACAAACAGAGGTATATTGTGGTGGTTGGCAGAGGAGGAACAATTGCATCTGTGTGTATTCTTCCATGCATACTTACAAACTTTGATTCAATTAAGTTGGGATGTATAACTACTCCGTTGACATGTTTTTAGCTTTATAATATGCCATAAATTTCAAATGGGACACAGGTCTGGGCTGCCAGTAGGCTTCTCAAACATTCTTTTATTACTAAGCAGCCTGTTGTAACATGTGCAAAATGTGGTTTGGCATTGTCTTGCTAAAATAGGAAAGGACATCCCTGAGAAAAGACATCACTCCAAAACCTGTATAACTTTCAGCATTAATAGTGCTTTCAGAGATGTGCAAACTCGTAGTGATTTTTTGTTGATATATGGCTTTCACTTCTGAATTTCAACTCACATTTCAATAAATCAATGAAATGAGATGACTGACAATGGGCTTCAAAAATTTTAAAGGTTTTCATCTTTGCTGCCAACATGGGAATTTTTCCTTTTTCTTGGAATCTCTTCACAATATTAAAGTCTGTAAATCAGGGATCCCCAACCACTGGGCTGGGGGCCGGTACCGGTCCGTGTCGCATTTGCTACCGGGCTGCAGAGAAATAAGAAATAATTTGTTAACGGCCGCAATCTGGCCTGTGGCTCTTGACCAATCCGAGTAGAGATTTGTTTACATTGCCCTCTAGTGGTTTGCCTCTATTACTGGGCTGTTTGCACACCTATAGCAGCTCAGCGTCAGTCAATGTAAACAGTAATGTTAGCTGCTGTTGGATGTGTGCTTTGGGCGGGAACGTCTTTTTTTAAAGGGAAAAGGCCACCTGCTGAGCCAGAAGAGGAGCCTCCAACATAATATGTGGCTGAAATCTAGCAAACGAGGCGAAATATAGCGAATGTCGTGTGAGCCTCATACGACATTGCGAAACGTATCGCTAAAGCCAAGAAACATTTGACAGTTGGAGAAGAACTCATTATGCCTGCGGCCAAGGATATTTATCGACAAGTTTTTGCAGAGGTCGCTGTTAACAAACGTTGATTCAGCGTATGGTGAGTTACATTTTCTTTTTTCAATGTTCATTTTTAGCCCCGTTGTGTTGTTTTATATTTACTGTAATTTACTTTACATTTACTGTAGTGTATGAACATTCAGTTTTTTTTTGTTGTCAAATTTGGCCTCATAGTCCAACACTTGTGATAACCTTTTCATCCTATGAAATGTTCGAAATAGGTGAATTTTTCTAAGTATTCCTCAAATTGCCCAGTCTTGTTACTGCTGTCCTAACTTTTTTTTTAAATATCTTGCAAGCATCCAATTCAAAATAAGAGAATATTTGTAAAAACAAACAGACAAAAAAAATCAAACATTAAACATTGTATGAATTGTATTTTTAACTGATCAAAGGTAGAAGGTAGCAAAAGGATTTTTAAAAATCTTTTTTAAATTTTTGTTCCCGACTTCACTAGAATTGTTTTTGTATTCATAGAAGCTCCAGTGTGACTTTTCTACATAGTGCACTGAAATTGTGTTTCAAAAGTAGAAGTTAAAAAATGGAGCGGTGACATTTGGGTGGTTGATGGTAAAAATAGTTGGGGCAGTGACACGATGGGTGCTTTTCACCTCCTGGGTTATAACAGAAGATGGTGTGGCATTTTGTAAAATGATCTACATTTTGAAAGATCACATGTGAAGGATTTAGATAATCATTTAAAAACAAGGAAGGCATGAGTGATTTATCTGTGACTGACTTTGAATGCTTTTTTATTTACTGTGAAGATTGTTTAAGTTGAAAAAAAAAAAGAATGAATTAAAGAACATATACAAAAACAAGCTGGAATGGAAATACAGTACAAAACGAGCTGCGTATGGACAGAGGCAGGCAGAGGCTAACCCCCAACTCGCCCCCCCCCCCCAAAAAAAAGAATATTGATGGTCTCCTTCATGCTCCAGTAGCTTGCCGTCTTTGTGCCAGTGGATGAAAATATCGGCATGTTCTGACTGAGAAGGGAGTAGCCATTAGTGATGAGTCCTCCACTGCTACTCATCCTAAATTCTAACGCCCTCCTTGGCCAGGCCAACCTCTAATCTGTCCGTCAATTACAATTTACGGGTAACACACTCTTGAGTCACGCAAAGAGTACAGCTAGCCTGAGGTGTAAATGATATGCATAGTGCAACTCCCTCGTCGCTTATCCTCACAAGGGTTGTGGGAGATGCTAGAGGCTCGCCTAGAGCCTAACCCAGCCAACTATGGACAATAGTGGGGTACACTCTGAATTGGTTCATAGACTCCACCATCAGTTGACAAGACAGCTCCTACAGACATTGCGCCACGCCTTCCCGTAGGTAACTGACTGAACGTTGAGTTGGCTTTAACTGTGATAAACTCAAACACACGCTGCGTTCCAACGCTGGATTAAAGGTGAAAATAGGACGAAGGTTTTACTGCATACAAGCGGCAGGGGTGTCTCAACTTAGTGATTTGGTCAAGGATTCAAGGTAATTATTATATTAAATAGCACCATGCATGCAATTTGATACGTTGTGAAAAAAAAAAATCAATGGACAAAATAAGTGTAACTATGAATATTTACGGAAAATGAACGATGACTGCCCGTTTTTTGCTTTTAACCAAGAATCTTGATTGTATTATGTTCATATCTAAAGAAATTTTGCAATTTAAGCATTTATTTACAAGAATTTTCAAACTGAAAAGCTCTTTGTTTTGTGACGGCCGCCATGTTGGATTACACAATACCGTTACTGTGGCTTGAAATGTTTACGTAAAATTAACGATAACTGGCTGTTTTTTTCTTTTAATCAAGAATCTTGACTGTATTGTGTTCATATCTGAAGAAAATCTGCGATTTAAGCATTTATTTAGAAGAATTTTCAACTTAAAATGCTCTTTGTTTTGTGATGGCCGCCATGGTGGGTTTTGTGTCTCTACACAATAGTGGAATTCAACCTAAATGAGTTGTGATTTGTCAGGTACGAGACGGAGAAACCAGTTTCACAGACACAGGATTTTATTGATGTTGAGAGGCAAAGGAAACAATCAGGTCAAGCGGTAATGGCTAGTTGGCATGTTTTCGTGCCTTATATACTGTTCTCAGTTGTTCTTTGTGACATCTTAAAGAGTACACAGTCTTTGTGATGGAAGCTTTGTGATGCATGAGTGTGATGCAATATGCTGGCATAATGCTGGTACATTGGTACATGACAGCGATTGTATAAATAAAAGTGAAACTTTTGCTTTTGTTGTGTAAAATTAATGGGATTCTGCATGCTTTTAACTTTCTGATGTGAAAATTGAGTGATTTATTAGCTGTTGAAAATTAAGCTGCTATTTTGGGCAAAAACTTATATGTTAAATGTTGCTATTGATCCTGAAAATATCGGTGATTATCTCTGCATTTGGTGATTTTTGTGCATCTAGCGTAAAATTGGAGAATTTTATAGCCATTTTAAGTTTTGTTATATTAAAAAAATTATCGGGATTTTATTAGGGAACAACTTTGAATTTTTGGATGTTGCTGCTCATGGACTCTCATACAGTGCTGCTCAAAAGTTTGTGAACCCCCTCAACATTTTGGAATTTTCTATTATTTCAACCTGATTTCCTAATCAATCAATTCAGTAATTTTTTTTTGTTTTTTTTAACAGTTGTGTTGTCGAGACTAAATTAAAAAGAGTTTTCATCAACTGATGTAGGTGCAAAATTGAACTGTTTGGTCACAACCAAAACCGCCATGTCTGGCGAAAAGTCAACACTGCATACCACCAAAAGAACCTTCTCCCAACAGTGAAGCATGGAGGTGGGAATGTCAAGATCTGGGCTTGCTTTTCATCCTCAGGACCTGGACAACTCCACATAGTCCAGGGAATCATGAATTCTGAGGAATATTGTCAAATCCTAGAACATAACCTGACGCCATCTGTTTTGAAGTTAAAGCTTGGCAGAAGGTGGATCATGCAACATGATAATGATCCAAAGCATTCCAGCAATACAACCAAGGAATGGTTGAAAAAGAAGAAGATTCGTGTTCTGGACTGGCCCAGTCAAAGTCCTGACCTAAATCCCATTGAAATGCTGTGGCGGGACCTGAAGCGAGCAGTTCATGCCAGACGCCCATCAAACCTCTCTCAACTGACTGCGTTCTGCAAGGAAGAATGGGCAAAAATCCCCCAAAGTAGATGTGAGAGGCTGATTAGTCACTACAGAAACCGTTTGGTTGAGGTAATCTCTGCAAAAGGAGGCGCAATATCCTATTAACTGAAGGGGTTCACATACTTTTGCACACATGATATCTGAGTTTTTCTTAAATCAACCACTTTTGTTAAATAAAGAATGACAATATAACTATTTCTTTTGTTTCAGTCCATTATTTGGAATGTCAGTATTGTGGATTTGGGTATAACTTAACATTTAATAAGGTTATTTTAGTTTTTTTTACAAAAAATCTGACCCTCGCTGTGGGGTTCACAAACTTTCGAGCAGCACTGTATATGCCTAAGGGAGGTGCCTGTTTTGGTTTTCGGTCGCTACTGGCTTTGGTTTAGAATTTTTCAGTTTTTGAAAATAGGCCCGCTACGGATCGGCCCCTAGACCCGAGTCGCATCAAGTGATAGTGAAGTCCATGATCGGTTGCCGGCAAATCACTGGGCACAAGGAGACAAGCAATCAGTCACGTGCACACTCACTCCCAGAAACAATTTAGAGTGTTCAATCAGCCTTCCATGCATGTTTTTGGGATGTGGGAGGTAACCGGAGGACCTGGAGAAAGCTCAAGCAGGCATGTGGAGAACATGCAAACTCCACACAGGAACAACTTGATCCCAGAACAGTGAGGCGATGTGCTAATATTTCATCCACCTTGCCACCTAAAATATCATCATATTGGATTCCGTTTTATCATTAATTTAGGTAGAGTTGAGTCTTTTCCACACATATTTTTTAGACACTGTGGTAGCCAATATGTGAAAATAATGTGTAACTACATCATATGAGTTCAATGCCGACATCTCCCTGGTAGATGTATTTTGTCTAATCAGTAACAAAACCCTGTGCAATTAATAATTGGTTAGCCAGCTAACGTAGCTTTTAGGCACAATATAATGAAATGCATCATTTCAACTTTCACCTCTCTTCTTACCCTTACCAGACCACATGAACATTGCTCAAGAGACCAATCTTTACGCTCCCTGGCAAATTGAAACCATTCCCCTTGAGGCTCACGGATAAGTAGTTAAGGCTACACAACAGTTCATTTCCAATCAGCTGTGACTTTGAATTATAGGCAGGAAACAACGCCTCGCCAGATGCAGAGTAGTTAATTTTTTATTATATATTTATCCACTGATTTCAAAATCACTGAGCTCTTTTATCGTTTTTATTTTGTCATTGATTCTGCACCACTAAATTTGTTCACTAGTTTTTTTTAATTTTTTTTTTATAATACTGTATGCCTTTGTTGTGAACAGCGAAGAGCAGTTCTGTTAATCTGTTCAGCTACATTTGATTTCAGATGTGGTTTTAACTCTTTGATGCACAGCAGGGGTTAAAAGTGACCCGGCTGAGTTTTTATTTTCTATATCTCTGCAATTCATTAATTTCAGGAGTATTGTTACACACCGCCGTCAGCGATGTTGATTTATGTTGGTTTTCATCCTGTTTTATTTTGGTGGGTTCCTCTGTGTTAAGTTTTCCTTGCCATGTTTTTGTTCCAAGTATGCACTTCCAAAGATCTTTGTTTCCTACTTGTGTTTTCTTTTGGACTTTGAAGCTGGCCTGTGTCACATGGCAGAAAAATAAACCTTTCATTGAAACCTTCATTCCTCTTCTCGTCTTGTGCGTTTGAGTCCAGCTGCGTGTGCCCCCAATCACGACAAGTATTCAAGGTAATCCTCAATTAACTTGTTTTTAATCACGACACATTCTTGATCTATTTTTTTTGTTTCTTACTTTTGGAATGAAAACGCATTTTGATTCACTACCCGTCAATTGCACAACATGGGTCAAATATGACTCCTATCCATTTTCTATGTTATTACATGTATGGCTAAGTGTTGAGATATTGATAGATATCTGTGGAAATGCTTTGTTTATTTTTTAAATCAATTATAAGACCAAGCATGGAGCAAATATCTTGGTTTTTATTCAACACAACTTTTTATTTATTCTTTCGTACAAAATGAACAACCATAGCTTGTATTTGCCCATCAAGTTTAGACACATGGGTAAGAAACAACACGCATTCATTGACACTTTCTCCTTTTTGCCTATCCGAGTATTGTCTTTCGAATGTTATAAAATATGTCATGACAATTGTGAAATAGCTGAACATTGCCTAATATTTGATTAGGTTTAGATTACCTTGACAGACTACATGCAGTACAAGTAACTAACTCACCATTGTCGGCAGTCACATTTAGTCAAGTATGACTCTCCTGCTGCTTGGTTCTTGTGGGTCTTCAACATAGGTGGAGTTTGACTTTTGGGGCGTGGGTGGGGGGGTGGGGGGCACAACATGCAGATGACCCCAAAACGCAGTGTCAGCAATAAAATTAACTTACAAGAATATTTATAATAATAAGTTGACAATGAGCGTTTTTTTGTTTCCTATCATTCTTGAGGGGAATTCTAAATCGGACTGCTTAGGCAATACTTTTCGCCAAGATCGTCATTCATTGATTACGGAATGCCCGCCGGTGTCGTGCCAATGTAGTTACCCCAGTCAAAAATAGTATCCCCTGGGCAAAACCATATGGAGGTAGATTTGTCTATTATTCAATCAAAAAAAAGTTGCTTCAGTAAAAAAAAAAATTGTTTCAATCAAAATATATATTTTCAATCAAAAAAAAAAAAAAAAAGTCGCTTCAATTAACAAAATGTTTGAATGCAAAAATAAATTTGGAACTCAAAAAAATGCACGTGAAAGCTATTTTTCTTTGAATTTTTTTTTTATTAGAGTCAAGTTTTCTTTTATTGAAGTAGCTTTTTTGATTGAAGTAGTGTTGATTTGTGTTTGGGCCACATTTTGGCTAGGATGTTTTTGTCTTTATTATTCAATCAAAAAATAAGTTGCTTCAAATAATTTATATTTTCAAAAAGCAAAATCACTTCAATCAAAAAACGAAAAATTTCAGTCACAGAAAACATTTTCGAATGCGAAAAATTATTTGAGATTGAAAAATTTGCATTTGAACACTTAATTTTTAAGTTTTCTTTGATTGAAGCAATCCTTTTTGTGTTTGGGTCATATTATGGGTAGGACATTTGTGTCTAAATCATTCAATCCCCAAAAAAGTTGCTTCAATCAAAAAAATATTTCCAATCAAAGAAAAAAAAAAAAATCATTTGAAAAAAATTGCCCTCCGCTATATTTTTTGTTGTTGTTGAAAATTATATGAAAAGCAAATGACCGTCTAAGGTGCTAGTCACATGATCCGTTCGAAAAATAATCTTGACCCACTAAAAAAATTTTTTTTTTTGTTCATTTCATTCATTTTTGTTGCAGTTTTATTGCTTTACAACTTTTATATACAGTATATAGGACAGTCAATTTCATGTAATTACACTTTTCGACCACCGGGGGAGCCCCTTAAAATCCGCTTCTGGTCTTCAGGTGAGCATAGAGGCCAATTCTGGACCCAATTATTCTGCCGCAAGTTGGAGTGGGGAAAGTAGTAGTTGTGGGTTTAGGTTGGTCTTGTTTGGTGGTCGCGCTCTCATTTCTGAGTTTGCTTTTGTCTCGTGCAGAGTCGATGGAGTTCAGTGCTGTACCGTGCAGCACCTCAAGGCCCATTTAATTATTTGAGACAAATTATTATTGCAGTATTAATCAATTTCATATTAAATCACTCTTGGAAGGATAAGTGATTTTTGACCAATGTGTGTAAACTTTAATATTGTAAAATACATTTTTAAACCCACAATCAGAGGTGGGTAGAGTAGGCAAAAATGTTGCTTGAAAACAAAAAAAGCAGTGATTTCTTCGAGGATTCAAGGTATTTATTATATTTTTCCTACCATGCATGCATTTTAAAACGTTGTGAAAAAAATCAATGGGAGAATGGGAACCGCTACAGCATTGGCATCATTCTTCGACATATTTACGTAAAATAGATGCATAACTGCCCGTTCTTTTTTAATCTTTTAACAAAGAATGGAGACTGTTTTACCTTCATATCTATAAAGAATTTGGGGATTTAAGCATTTATTCACAAGCATTTTCAACGGAAAAGCTCTGTTCACAAATGGCGGCCGCCACATTGACTAACAGACTAGCATCATTCTTCAAATATTTACATAAAATAAATGCTAACTACCTGTTTTTTTTTTTTTTACTCTTTTAACATAGAATTGAGACTGTTTTACATTCATATCTATAAAGAATTCAAGGATTTAAGCATTTATTCACAAGAATTTTCAACGGAAAAAGCTATTTGTCTGCGATTCCACTCAGTCAGCTTTGACAGCCACGCCAACAAAGCAGGCCCCTAATTAATCAACCCCACGTCCCGTGTCCCGTCAATAGTTATGAAGTCTATGAGTCAGGTTAAAGTAAAAGTAGTCATCCAAAAAATATAATCAAGTACGAGTAAAAAACAATTTGGTGAAAATAATCAATGAATGTCAAATACTTAATTTTTTACGGTGCTTGAAAGACGCCACGTAATTGAACAGGCCGGTGTCATCATAGAAGGGTAAGCTTGTGTCTGATATGTATAATTGAGTCCTTTTTTTAATGTATAACTGAGTCGTGTGATTATTATTGCGACGTCTCTTTGGTGAAACTGGTTGGCATCGCTGGCAAAAAAAAGTAAAGTCTAATATGTGGAATAAAGAGGAAAAATGTAAAGACTAGTGTAGCCCAAAGTAACGGAGTAAGAGTAGCTTTTCGTCTTCACAAACCTAATCAAGTAAAAATAAAACGTATGGCTTATTAAAACTACTCTTAGAAACACATTTTTCTCAAAAAGTTACTCAAGTACATATAACGGAGTAAATGTAATTCCTCTGCACATTATGTATGCAAAAAAAATGGAAACGATCAGTCGTTATTAAAAACACGCCACTTAAAGAATATTTGGCATATTCAATCATAAAATGAATTGATTTCAAAAGATAGACTGAAGATAAACTCGTGAGGAATGAAATAACTCGAGAAATGAATGTGGTTAATTTTTTACCCATGTTGTGCTTTAGAAGGAGTGCAGATACTGTATGTTGTGCAACGAATGGTTTAAATGCATCAAAAAATGATTTGTATTCTCTGTGCAACTTGAAGGGTTTTGCCAAGTGAAAATTGATGTTTTAAAAAAGCACTTCAGAGAGTACTCCCAAGTCAGTTGTCCAATTTATTTATGTTTTTGGTTCTCTTTGTACTGTGCTGGAGGAAATGCGCCCTCATTTCTTTTTTACAATTTTTTATTTCACTGAACGTTTAAGTGATTTCCAATAACATCACAGATTTTTTTCTTCTCAACGATGATTGATGCTTTCCTTTCATTTGTAATACCGTGGTGGGCATTTCCGTAACACATTTTCCTAAGCCTTGCAGCATTTTTCTTTTTTTCTAATAGGATAGGACCATAGGCGGGGTTTGACTTTTGTGGCGGGGGGGGGGGCAAAACATGTTGATGACCCCGGAATGCGGTGTCAGCAATTAAATTAACTGAAAAAATATATGCCCGGTTAGTAGCTTAGCCCATGCTCATAAATACAGGCATCCCAGCTATGTGTGTGTGGGTATGCGTGTTTTTCTGTGGGGAAGTATATACCGATTTTTGCGTTCCATTTTTCCAGTCACTCACACCCTTGCAAAACGAATCCTCACTGCAGTGAGTTTGAAAATGGCGACAGGCAAAACAGGAAACTGCATCCCTTTTGACTGAATATTCCATAATCATACATTGAAAATGAGCGTTTTTTGTTTCCCGTCATATTTTAGGCGAATGCTAAATCAGGCTGCTTAGGACAGCTATGCTTTTGGCCAAGGACATCGTCTATTGAATATGATACGCCTGATTGTGGCTCTGTTGTACTATTGTCATCTTTAGTGGGACAAACTGAAACTCCGCTCACCATTTTGGCGGTGTTCTCCGGCGTTTAATGGTACACATGTTCAATCCTTGGTTCTCGCTCAGTAATTGTTGTCGCTTTTGAAAGCTAAGGTTTGAAAAAAATTAAATATATCCGTGTTGTTTCTTCTATCCTGAGGTGGTTTTGGCTAAGCAAAGCAAATGACCGTCTCTAAGGTGCTAGTCACATGATCTGTTCCAAAAATAATTTTGACCCATTATAAATATATATACAGTACACAGTGGGGAGAACAAGTATTTGATACACTGCCGATTTTGCTGGTTTTCCCACTTGCAAAGCACGTAGAGGTGTGTTTTTGTATCATAAGTTCTCTTCAACTGTGAGGGACGGAATCTAATACAAAAAAACAGAAAATCACGTATGATTTTTAAATAGTAAATTTGCATTTAACTGCATGAAATAAGTATTTGATACATTACAAAAATCGAACTTAATATTTGGTACAGAAACCTTTGTTTGCTGTTGCAGATACCAAATGTTTCCTGTAGTCCTTGACAAGGTTTGCACACACTGCAGCAGGGATTTTGGCCCACTCCTTCATGCAGATCTTCTCCAGAGCCTTCAGGTTTCGGGGCTGCTGCCGGGCAACACGGACTTTCAGCTCCCTCCATAGATTTTCTATCGGGTTCAGATCTGGTGACTGGCTAGGCCACTCCAGGACCTTTAGATGCTTCTTACGGAGCCACTCTTTAGTTGCCTTGGCTGTGTGCTTTGGGTCATTGTCATGCTGGAAGACCCAGCCACGACACATCTTCAGGGCTCTCACTGAAGGAAGGAGGTTGTCAGCCAAGATCTGGCGATACATAGCCCCATCCATCCTCCCCTCAATATGGTGCAGTCGTCCTGTACCCTTGGCAGAGAAGCAGCCCCCAAAAATGATGTTTCCTCCTCCATGTTTCACGGTTGGGATGGTGTTCTTGGGGTTGTACTAATCCTTCTTTTTCCTCCAAACACGACGAGCCGAGTTTAGACCAAAAAGTCCAATTTTGGTCTCATCTGACCACATGACCTTCTCCCATTGCTCCCCTGGATCATCCAGATGGTCAGTGGCAAACTTCAGACGTGTCTGGACATGCACTGGCTTCAGCATCGGGACCTTGGATTAGGACCTTGGATTAGTTGGATTTTAATCCATGACGGCGTAATCTGTTTCCGATGGTTTTCTTTGAGACTGTGGTTCCAGCTCTCTTCAGGTTATTGACCAGGTCCTGCCGTGTAGTTGTAGGCTGATCCCTCACCTTCCTCATGATCAGTGATGCCCCACGAGGTGAGATCTTGCATGGAGCCCCAGAACAAGGCAGATTGACCGTCAACTTGAACTTCTTCCATTTTCTAATAATCGCTCCAACAGTTGTTACCTTCTCACCAAGCTGCTTACTTATTTTCCTGTAGCCCATCCCAGCCTTGTGCAGGTCTATTATTTTATCCCAGATGTCCTTATACAGCTCTTTTGTCTTGGCCATTGTGGAGAGGTTGGAGTTTGTTTGTTTGAGCATGTGAACAGGTGTCTTTTATACAGGTAACAACTTCAAACAGGTGCAGTTACTTCTGGTAATGAGTGGAGAACAGGAAGGGTTCTTAAAAAAGAACTAAGAGCCGAAATATTTACTAGTTCGTAATGTATCAAATACTTATTTCATGCAGTTAAATACAAATTTATTATTTAAAAATTATACAATGTGATTTTCTGGATTTTTGTATTAGATTCCGTCCCTCACAGTTGAAAACTTATGATACAAATTACAGACCTCTACATGGCTTGCAAGTGGGAAAACCAGCAAAATCGGCAGTGTATCAAATACTTGTTCTCCCCACTGTATATATATTTTCATTTCATTCATTGTTTGTTTTATTGCTTTACAACTTTTATCGACAACATTTTACTGGCAAAGTCAATTATAAATTCATATACCGTATTTTTCGGACTATAAGTCGCACCTGAGTTTAAGTCGCACCAGCCATAAAATACCCAACGAAGAGGAAAAAAAACTTTTATAAGTCGCACCGGAGTATAAGTCGCATTTTGGGGGGGGAAATTTACTTGATAAAATCCAAAAAATAGAACAAATATGTCATCTTGAAAGGCAATTTAAAATAACAATACAATAGAGAACAATATGCTGAATAAGTGTACAGTATGATAATGTTACGTGATGCATGATCAACGAAATACGAACGTGGCCGGTTTGCTAACGTAACATAGCTATTAAGAGTTATTCAGATAACTATAGACCCTACTCACCTACGTCACAAAATGATGTGTCACTGTATCCGGCCGCCATATTGTCCGTCATTTTTAAGCCCTATTCTCAATGGTTTCAATTAGTCGTGCAATTTATATAGCAATTCATGGAAGCCCTGGTGTTATCTGCAGGCATGAAAATGGGTCAGGGGTTAAAAAGGTGAGAAGGATGTGGAGGAAATATGTTCCGGTACATTGTACAACCCAACAAAATATTGAGCTCTGTCGACCCACACTGTGTTTCAGCAGGGACGTGCAGAGACCGTTGGAGGGGCGGGTGCTCGTCGATCAAAAGGGGCACATGAACAAGTACTTACGTAATACACCTTAAAACAACAGAACTTTTAACAATTTTAACCAGCTTTAGGTAATATTTGGCTGCAACTGTGACATACTTTAATTAGGAGGGGGCAACAGTGAATAGAAATCAACACTGTCATCAACACTTTCTGGATGTCACTCAGTCTGTCTGCCTCTTTTCTTCCTTCAACCTCTGCAAGATGGTCACTGAGCTACCAACAGCTCAGTTTTCTCAAAACTATTATTTCATTATTATCCATACTTAACAACACTAGCACCTAATAATTAATAAAGCAACAGCATAAAATCCTATAGAAAAATAACATTGTAATTGTGTTTATAATTGTATTTTACACCCAACTATCCTTGCAAACTTATTCTTACCAAGTGTGCTATTCACCCAGCTGATGAGGTATCCACTGCCTTTAGCAGATTCATTCAACTGTTTTTTTTTAATTTTTTATCCCTCAATCTCATTTCCTGACAAGACATACCTATATAATGAAATATAAATCTTATAAATTTTTTTTAAAAAAAATCAGACTCCCCGGTGGCTTTTATTTTTAAAGCTTTCTTAATTTCTTTCTCTCTCAATAACTATGGAGGTGGATTTGTGTCTTTATTATTCAATCAAAAAAAAAGTTGTTTCAATCAAAAACAAAGTTGCTTCAATCAAAATAAATATTTTTAATCCCAAAAAAGTCACTTCAATAAAAAAAAATGTTTTTGATTGAAAAAAATTAATTTGAGACAAAAAAAACATTTGAAAACTATTTTTCTTGATTGAATCATCTTTTCACATTGAAGTAATGTTGTTTTGCGTTTGGGCCACATTTTGGCTAGGACATTTGTGTCTTTTTTATTATTCAAACAAAAAATAAGTTGCTTCAAACAAAAAAAAAAAAACAACAACAAGAAAACTCACTTAAAAAATAATTCTATCAAAGAAAAAGTTTGCACATGTGTCCATCATCGTTTAACAAAGTGAGCAGCCTCAGAGGGTTTGAGTAGACCCTCTATGAAGCATTTAATAAAGCCAACCATTTTCTTACTACTTTATTGTTGTTTAAATAATAAATCGGTGGGGGAGTAACATGCTTAAAACATGTAATTCTTACATTTTGAAGTGCTTAAAAACAATTTATAAATGATACTTTGGGGGGGGAAAGTGAAAAAACATGTCTTATATATGTATCTTTTCCCAATGTAAAATCTGAATAAATGCATTGAACGTGCGCAAAAAAATTGTGGGGGGGCGCTACTTTGCGGTTTTCACTTATTGCGGCGGGTTCTGGTCCCCATTAACCGCTAAAAACGAGGGATCATTGCATTTCTGAAAAGCTTTAAGAAGCAAGAATCATTCCCGCCACTCGTCGGGCCGGTGTTGTGCCGACACCGGCCGTCATCTCAAGTCCAAGCCGAAAATAACGCGTCTCAGGCGGACGATGGGAGCGATGCGAGGCGCCCCCCTCCATCCGAGAGCAGGCCGCTTACCGGTAATTTGGCTCAACAGTGCGTTTCTTCGTTTGTATTACTGCTAAATACACAAGCTTGACGCCAATTTAACGGGAGCTATTTTTTCACGGGAGATTTGCCTAGCTCTAGCAGTGTTCAACACAAGTTGCAACGAATAGCAGTAACTGTATTATATCGCAAAATATGAAAACGATTGAAACCCTTACTCACCAAATTCAATCTGCTGGCAAATACAGGCAAGTGTGTATGCTGCGCTCTGGTCTGCCCCGGTGTGGATAAGGCCTGCTTTTTGTTTTCACAGCTTTGCAATGCAACCAAAGGCTCTCCTCGCACACCCTGTACACGTAAAGAGTGCGGGTGATTGGAATAATGGAACGCAGTTTGGGCCGATGATTGGTTCTCGTCAGCGAAGCATCTGGAAGGATTTGCTGACTGTCCAAGTGTCACTGTTTTAAAGGACCGATTTCTGAATTGCTCAGTTTCCGTACTAAGTTAATCACATTATGATAATAATAATAATAATTAAATAAAAATCTCCCCCCCCCACCCCCCACCCCCAAAAAGAATTTCTCCTCGGATCTACGCAATTCACGTAGGTCGCCCTTTTTGACTTCAAAACGGCGAATTTCGCCGAAAGGTGAGAGATTTTCATGCCTGTATCTGACGCTGTAAACTCATTGGATGCGTTGCATAAAAGGCGTTATGTGGAAAAGCTTCAGTTGATCCATTCGCCAGATCCATATTTTATGCCTAAATCGATGTTTTTCGACCCGTTGTCTTCGCCGTCTCTGCCTGACATCTGCTACCCTGATATTTACAACTATCTTGTCCACACAAAATCAGCCTATTCTCACGAAAGTTTGAAAAACTTTAAGAGCTTGGAGGCTTATAAATACTTCGTTGCTGGTTGGGTGAAACAGGTCCTCGTCCACGAAAATTCGGCAGGAATCTATCTTGTGCTTGAAAAGGTGAGTTACGAAATTTTCAATTCAAAATCTTTTGTTCTTGCTAACATCCACTGTCAAGTCTAATGTATTTCATGTCATTTGTCAATGGAGCTAGGGCTTTTAATGTTTATATGGTTTAGCGATAGCACTCTCACTACATACATATATGATATGTAATAAATATGAAGTGCGATAGCACTACTCCAGATTGTCCCTAGTTGAATTTATTTTTTGGCTTTTGAACCCAATAGTGAAATTGTAAATTAATTGTATGACAACTGTCTTATTATCCCCTTATAATTATATATTTTCAGGTAGTTCATTCACAACGTCTGAGTGTATGTTTTTGGCGATTAGCCTAGCAATGATCTTAATTGTGGTTGTCAGCTCTAAACCCTCTAAATATATATTAAATGCATCTTACCAGATATAAAATGACTACTACATAATCTGTGGTAGTTGTTTGGAGCCCAGTTTTCTCGTAGAATTGCAGCAGTCCATCTCGCTCTCCTCTCCAGGTCTCTCGGAATACGGTAGAACTTCAAGTCTCTCCGTCTATCTTCTCTGTTATTGCAACCGACCGCCACACACGCCTTCACCATTTTGATTATCAATGTTAACGAGCAGAAAAACACGCCATAATAGGAGGAATTTACGTAGCGGTAATGCGTCAACACGACGAGTTGACGGACAATATGGCGCGGGGGCGTGGTTGTGACGTCATGTGAGTAGGGTCTATAGCATAAAGAACATGCTAACAAGTTTACCAAATCATCAGTGTCACTCCAAAACAGCATGTGAAATGATACAATAATGTGTTAGTAATTTAATATATCTAGGTCGCTCCAGAGTATAAGTCGCACCCCCAGCCAAAATATATAAAAAAAACTGCGACTTATATTCCGAAAAATACGGTACTGTATTTGAAAGTCAATTACATGCAATAACATTTTCGGCCACGGGGGGCTCCCTCCCTTAATCTCCACGTATGGATAGGACCCCCCATGTAGTTTAATAAAAGTAAAAAACTTTGTGTAAGGTGGAATATATTAATCATTGCAGTAGCTAATCTATAGAAAGCTCTTTGATTTGTTAAATGCTATTGATCTCAGTTGGAACTGTAAAGGCTTAATGAACTGTGAAAATATATTGACAACTGGCAAAGTTTCATTTAATTCAGCATTGATAAAACCACCTAATGACACAAATCTGAAAATGGAAAGGGATAAATAATCTCTATACCAATATGTTTTAAATCTAACTATTGGTTCCCAGATCTGCTCTTGTGCCCCTGTGTGATGAAGTGTTACCTTTCCATTGCAAGACTTCAAACAGGATGCTTTCAAAAGTGGCCACTGAGCTCACCGTGTCACAGAAAGAAATATATGTAATTTCAATTTCACCACTCAGCCCCTTGTTAGAGAAGAACAATTTGTGAACTGACCAATCCCAACCTTTTTGTGAGTAGTGTACATAGTGGTTTTGTACATTGGTGCAGCTAAGAGTCAAATGTAATTTTTGTTGTCCAGGATCATGCAATGTAACCCGACATTTTGATTGGCTGTAAATCTATGCTGTTCAAGCGTCATTCACTTGCGACTTGACAATTGGAATTGCAGCCAAACCAAACTTTTATTGCAGATGGTCTAAAACTCATAAATAGTTGTTGCAAAACCACGGCTGAAATGTTCAATTGCATTTATTGAAGTTGCTCGCTGTGCACCTTGCTAATGAATAAGTCAACTAACAAGCAAATTTCAAAGCAGGACAAATGAAAAATAGCTCAGATGACCCTGACAAGGACACAAGGAGACAAATTGGCAGGCTGAAAAATAGGTATGAAACAAAGGGGCAGGCTGGTAACTGATTGGCTAGCAGGTAAATGCAGATGAGACATGGGCAAATCTAATCAGAAAAAGGAATCATATCAAACAACCAAAAAGCAAATTGAAACTCCGCTGTCTAAATTGGAGACTGTTGTTCTATGACTTTGTTTGCAAATTTGCCATTATGTTCAGTGATTTCATTTGTATGTCATTTTTCATTTTGATTGGTTGCTCAAGGTCACCTTATTGCCGATTTGTGAGTCTGTTTGTGTCTTAGAAAATAACTAATGAGATCTGAGCCATGTATATACATGAAGGGCGTCGGTTTGGATAGGTACAGTAGTGACAAAACACCACCAAATTTTCAGAATGCTGAAATTATCCCCACCAACTTTTAGGCGACCTTATTTGCATTACATGATGACTTCAGTTATACAGGTAATTTAGATTGTCTTCCCATATGTTCTAAGTATAAAAATGACCCTACCTTTATTAAGTGAGTTATAATCATTATGTTCAGACCAGAGGTTGCGCTAGACATTTTCGTTGTCTGTCATTTTGACTGACGGTCATAAAAATCCGGTCATAATCTATTTTTACCAGTCACTGAAATTTTTAAAATGATAATGATGACATATTCAGTAGTATTTAGTTTTCATTCATTTTAAATTTTGTAACGCTTGCTTGGCGGCGAAAAATTAGACACTGAAGTTGTATCCGCCAACAACACCAACAAAACAACTCCACTCCCAAAGAAAAAGAGGCAACCATATAGACCCCAATCACCAACGTCACACAATGATCTTAATTGTGGTTGTCAGCCCAAAATCTTCTAAATATATATTAAATGCATCTTACCAGATATAAAATGACTACTACATAGTCTGTGGTGATCGTTTGGTGCCCAGATTTCTTGTCGAATTACAGCAGTCCATCTCGCTCTCCTCTTCGGGTCTCTCAGAATACGGTAGAACTTCAAGTCTCTCCGTCTATCTTCTCTGTTACTGCAACCGACCGCCACACACGCCTTCGCCATTTTGATTATTAATGTTAACGAGCAGAAAAACACGCCGTAATAGGAGGCATGTACGTAGCGGTAATGTGTAAACACGACGAGCTGACGGACAATATGGCTGCTCCAGTCAGGCGGCGGAGTTGTGACGTCATGTGATTGGGGTCTATAGACAAGTTTCCTGAGCGAAATATGGGCGCCGCCATCTAGAAAAATGTCTGCTTCGCACTTCCGGTCCGGTTGAGTAGCAGTGTATTAGCAGTGTATTGACGACGATAAAACTACGAAATCAAGCCAGAGCAACCCATGGAATCTTCAAAAATTGATTCAGCACGACCTAGATGACACGTAGATGAGATTGGATAGCAGTTCGTGTCACTTCGTTGATCATTCGTGGACAAAATTATTAACAACGGTCAGCCTGTGTTAACGTGAGGAATGGATTGACACTACGGCCATTAGTGACCAAAATGTGGTGAAATTACAAGTTATATTACATTTGCCGACTGCAGAAGGGCTGACATGGATTGTTTTGTTACAAGGAAATGCTACAAGGTTATGTACATATGATGTTAACACAGATAGTATGTCATTCTTTTTTTTTATTGCAGGCATTGATCGCAATAAAACATTTAGACATGATTCCATTTCTTGTTTTTTTTTTAAAACGATTGGTGCACTCCAAAACAGGTCAATAAATCACATTTATAAAAGTATTGCAAAAATAGCATACGAGAATGTGATATCAGACCGCAGAGCTCCGGAGCCTCGTGAACAAATAGCGACATCACGGAGGCCCTCGGCGGCATTTAGATGTGCTTTTTTCCCGTCCTCGGTAATTCCAGCTCCAATAGCATATATGTAAAGATGCTGCCGTTCACAAGTTCGTAGTTGGATCACGGCGATCTCGGCGAACCACAGTCTGTCACAATTCCTGCCTCTCTCTCGGCCTCTCCCGGGAGTCGAGCTGTCATCATCATTGTGGAACGCAAACGATATATGTTCGATATATGTCCATCAACGTACAAGTCAAGTTGTCTTCCCTTTTATAACAGCATTTCCCAGCTGTAAACAAACGAATAAAAACTTGTAACACTTGGATTTATGCGGTGCATTCAAACACGATTAGCAACAGGCGGATAGCAGCAGTAGCAGAAGCTAGTTGTTGTAAAAACAATTAAACTTCGTAATTACAATCATCATCGTAATATCAATAGCAAAGGCAACAAGTCGTTTCATGCGCCAGATTTTAGGTTTCGTATTTTTAGAGCACATTACCTTCCATAACAGCGGGGGCATGACTGCAGGAGCTGTCAGTTTTGTACATCTCCTTCCGTCCCTCCTGTATGACGAGTACGAGCACCCATGGTTTGGAAATCGACATGCTACGAAGCATGGAGGCCTTGGCTTGGTTCTCCACCCGCCTACATCAAAATAACATTCCCAGGATCTTGTATAAAGACCTTCCAACTTCGATTCCACCGCCATTGACTTTAATGGTAAACAGGCGGAAACGGAAGGGGAAGGAAGACATAAGGAAGTAAACCGGTACCTCGAAAACTTGTCTATACACAGGCGGCAATCTAGTCCACCAATTGGATGACGCGCTGGCACATCGGGTGCACCAATAAGAACTTCGCGTTGATGTGTCAATCACGGTGCTGCCGCCAGACCCCGGTGACGCTACAATATTCTGACAGAATAGCCAACGACGTCATGCATTAAGAGAGACAATAGCTAATTAATATGCTAACTCGCCACCCTGTGGTCTGGGGTGTGAATTGCAACCTGTCAAAATGACGGGCGGACTTCAGTTTTTTCCGTAACCGTTTTAAAAAAACGGTCAACGACGGAAAATATCCGGTTAACGCGACCCCTGGTTCAGACCTACATTTTCCCCTTTTGACTTGCTGAATGTGGCGGTCCAATTTTTTCCCTCAAATGCACATTTGATTGGCTGATGACTTGACCCCTCTACCCTCCCGCAAAAACAAACGAACACAACCACACAGCCCCGACAGAATTACATGTCGACAAAATGCCGCCTCTTCCGCCCCCTTTGAAGAGGAGGGATATTAGAAGTGTATTTTCGGGCAGCAGCCACTGTAAGTAATGGAAAAATACATCAATGTTGTGGAAAAATACATCAATGTTGTGGAGGTGGTGAACACACCACTAATTTTGCTACTGAAAATCCGACCTGCATCAGAGTTAGCATAACATTGTGTGAATTTGCTAACCTGCAAAACTCGAGTAGGAAGCTGCTGAGAGAGAAGTGTCCTCCTCTATGTTTTTTACTGTTAACGTAAATTAAACAGTGAGAAATGCAGTGAACGGAGGTTTACCCCCTTCTCCCCAATTTCACTTTTATTTTAGTTATGTGGTCTTAAAGCAGCCCAAAGGAGCTTTCATTTTCTTTTGAGTTCGGCTATGCTTGTGGACAAGCAGTAGTGTTTTACCTGAAGGAAGGTTCCATTTTTAAGTATTTTTGTTATTCCCAAACTAAAAAGTTTTTTCAGTTATATTTATTTAGACGGACAATGTTGAGTGGTCTTAAGACAAATGTATATTTTTTGCATTCCGGGATTGTTAAGGGATTAACAAGTTTATATTTTTATGTATACTGCTAATATATGTTCAAATATTGCAATTTAAATTTGCTAATAAATTCCAGATATTTATTGTGGAAGTTTTCAAAATGTTGTAGTCGTTTTACAAAACAAGGGTTGAACCAATACTCATGAAAGCTAGTATAAGTCAATACAGATTTATTTTGCATTGATCATTTATCTTTATCAATTAGTCTGTTAATAAAAGTCTATCCATCTGTCTATCTATCTAATTAATTAGGTTTATATTTGTGAGAAAAGTAGCCCTGACCCCAATTCACCCAATCTGTTTGGTCTTATTATGGTCCTGTACCCAGCAAAAACTTTACATAGAGGTTATGCTGTTATATCGTCCCCACCAATGTTAAGACCAAACCCACGCCCTGGATTTACATCTGCTTATTAGAGAGATTAACATTGCTGATCTAATGACATGGACGTACATTTAAACTAAAACATTTAAATTTCAGTCAAACTGAAAGCCTTTGGTTCTTTTTTTTTTAAATAACTGATGATAATGTTATAATATATACTGTATATAATGTTAAATTGAAGTAACACATTTTTTTTTTACTAAAAAGAAATTGGATTATACTCACGTCCACAGACAAATTAGGATAAGATTTCATTTACAAATAAGATCAAACATATTCAGACGGTGTTGGGGCACCTTTTAATGTTATTGGTATGAATCAATAAATGTATCAAGTCCCATCATAGCAGCTTGCTGCCTACATGTTCTGCACTGTGCTCAATAACGGAGGGTGAAAAAGCATAGAAAGGAACCTGTCATGCATGAAAGTAATCAGCAAGGTCGACAACGCTGATTGCGGAGCAACTGTCTATAGTTAGTTTTTGTACAAAGTGAGCACAATGCATAGGGGCTAGCAATCTACATGTCAAGTGATATGATACATGATTTCTAATACAAAACGAGGCATTGTCCAAAAAAAAAAGAAAATCCTTTGTCAAATCAGCCGGATTGCAGGGATGACTTGGTAACAGGTTAATCACACCTTGTACAACTTTAATGAGATACAAGTATGGTAGAAAACAAGTATTGACAATGTCTAATGTTGTGGTTGTAGCTTGTTGTCGTTGTGCTGCATCATAGTAAGTGGAGTTTGTAATACTGTAAAAGAAATCCAATATGGTCAGACTGTGGTCATTAGATTAGAATGCTACACATTAATATTATTGCAACAGTGTTGATCAAAAGTGAGCATTATGATCTTTATAAAGACATATTTGGTATAGTATTTGTATTGTATTAGGCTAAGTTCAATGTCGCTCTCAAAAAGAATATTTTACCCATATACAGTACAATTTTGTGTGTGTTTATAGATTTTACAAGTCTTAATTTGACTATTCTGTTGTGAATGTACAAAGGACCAAAATGACATGCATGAGCAGACATGATCCTGTCCTAATTAATGACAAGCCAAAATCATCTGACTTGTATGAACCACTCAATTTACAGCCTGCATTGAACACCTAAGTTTTTTGTGAACATTCATCCTCCGGGAAAATTCAAGAATGCGGATTCCAGCTTTTTAGTGACATGTTGCATGCATCAAATTAAAAACAAAATACAGTAAATTGCATCAGATTAAAAATTAATAAATATCGTTAGGGACGTACCGAAAGCAAAATTCTTAGCCGAAACCGAAAACCGAAAATTGGAAACACTTGGCCAAAAACCGAAAGGCTTAATAATACACATGTATACAATTCATTTTTTATTTTCTATTATCCATTCAAACCATTAACAACATCTTGTGTATTGTAGTTGATGGTAAGGAGAATTGGCGGCGAACATCTTGTGTATTGTAGTTGATTGTAAGGAGAACTACAATACACAAGATGTTGTTAAAGGTTTAAATTTTTTTTGTTTTGTTTTGTTAATGTGGGTCCTGATCTTGCGAGAGAAATTCCAGATCCAGGGGAAATGGGAAAAGAACATGGAAGGATTGCTGAAGAGAAATCCTAACTAAATGTTTTTAATTGATGTACCGTATTTTTCGGACTACAAGTTGCACCTGAGTATAAGTCGCACCAGCCATAAAATGGCCAACGAAGAGAAAAAAAAAACATATGAGTCGCACTGGAGTATAAGTCACATTTTTGGGGGAAATGTACTTGATAAAATCCAACACATACTATAGAACAGATATGTCATCTTGAAAGGCAATTTAAAATACAAATACCATAGAGAACAACATGCTGAATAAGTCTACAGTATGATAATGTTACATGATGCATGAACAATGAAATGCGAATATACCGTCCTCACCAGGAAGCTACGGCCCGGTCCTGGCTATACAGCAAGCTAAACTTCCAAATGACAATGCTGGACGTTCGTATAATTTGCTGAATTAATTTTGTCCTCGATACCAAACAGGTTTGCATCAACGTAAATAAATGATAATTAGGTGCTATTACAGCAATGACACAAATGGTTAGCATGCATTCACTACCATTAGCACATCGTTCAAACAACCACACAACTGGCTCCAAGTGTCCGATCGCGGGTGGAAAACACACAACAACAACAACAGAAAAGATGATACACACAGGCGTTGCCTCTGTAGAAATATTTTACACGCATAAACAATGAACGTAGGTTCGCAGCAGAAAAGTGCAGATTGAAACCCCTTAGGAGGGTAATTTCCCAGCAGCAGTAAGCATTTTGTGGCAAACTCTGAACGCGTCCTATAGTAGTGCCAGCGGTGCCGTAGCATTCTGTTCGGTGGGCTTCACGGCCGATGAAACCTTGATAAATGCGCTTTCTTGGGAAGTTTGGGACACTCGAAAAATGGGTCAGACACCTAAAGTTGCTACGCTAAATGAGATCTTGATGTACGTTTGTGTGGAACTGTAGTTCACAACATCAACAAAATACTATTCCGTTCTCGCTGAAACTAGTAAAGCTCTTTACAATACTATCTTTACAATACTATCACAATCTCTCGTAGTCCTTAAAATAAGATTAATTGTTTTCTTGTGCAACAAGTGGAATCGATCGGTTGCCAGGCGAGTGTGCTAGGTCCTAGCGGCTGCGAAGCCAAGCAAAGTCACTCCCAGCCAGATTAAACTAAGACTGGCAGAGGTGGAATGGAAGTCGCGGAAAAAATGGAACAAAAAGAGGAAGCCGTCATGCCATAAAATTATTGTGTTAACACACACTAGCTCACGTCTCTATGTATCGTCTTTGTGGTGTATTCATTTGAATTTACAATAGTTTGAAAAGGCCTTGCAAATCATGTGTTGTTTTTATATTTTAGACAATGTCTCAGCTAAATTGGAATTGAGTTTTGTACATTCAACACACTAAGAGGCAGGAGTTGTGGGAAGTTGTGTGGGGGGCTAGACAGATACAGATTAATACTGAAGGGATACCAAAACAGACATTTAATTACATTTGTCAGTGATAAAAGATTCAAACTACAAAACTCAGATATTTGATCTAGTAATGCATATGCAATTAGTCCAAGACAAATTTAATATAACATAGTAATTGCTGTTTTGACTGCCATGAAAAATGTGTCATGACTGAAATTCAGCAGAAATGTCTCCTGATCAAAAAATAGCTATGGGCTTGCACATGTACATATACAATAGTCTGAGTGTTGCTCTAACTTGCAATCCCAAAGGATGATGTCACTCATACTGGGACAGTGCCAAGCTGATCTTTTGAATTGAGTAAACCAACTCCCATTGTCGCCTGATGGATTTATAGGGCCATCGCCCTCATACTTTACACCAAGTCACATGGAAGCGACACTGAGAAGGAGCAAGGAGAGAAGAATTGAGAGCAGGCACTGACAAATAACTGCTTGTCTCTTTGCTTCGTAAGGGAAGCCATTATCAGGAGTGTCATTTACTAAAGTCTGTGTTTAGTTGTTTTCTTTAGTAACCACAACATACTGTACAGAAACACCAATCACTGTCTTAAACTTAATCTGAAGTCAAGACCTGTCATTTGTCTTCCCAATGCCACTTTACAATGAGGCTTCCCTAATAAAAGGTGCATAAATGGTTTATAAACCTATTTGGTAATTTGTTACTATTTTATAATTATTTAACAACAAGGTCATTACATCTAGCAATGTCTTGCTTGCCAAGTCTTATTCTATGTCTTTGCTTCTTTGCTTGTTTATGTTAGTCAGTCTGTCCATCCGATTTCTACCAGCAATCATGTTTAGAGGCACAGGTGGGCTAGGACATATTACCATCAGTGACAGGGTATGCATCGACAAACTTGGATTAAAAACCATGTTCACAGCAGTGTGCAATTTAGAGTCATAAATAACCAAACATGAATAAGGGCAACAGCAAAGCAACCTTACTTATATAGCGTGTTTCACAGACGTTCACATTGATGCATGTATTCATACATACATACATTTATACATCAATGCGCTGATGCTGCCATGTAAGACGCAGTCAGAACACTGGGGACAACTGGGGTGAAGTGTCTTGCCATACAACGATAATGTGCTAAAGCGGGAGACATATTCGAACTCCCGAACCTTCGATCAAAGGATGACCCACTCCACCACCTGTGCCACTGTGATAAGGATACTGCAACAGGGGAGGAAACTAAAATGAGATTCAAACCTAAAACCTCTCGACTTTGAGACAGGCGTGCCAGGCTATTGCTGCCAATAAAATTAGGCAATTTTTATACAATTCCTTGGCTTACATTAAATTTAACCATTATAGCCACATGATGAGAAATGTAACATATACTGTACAGTACAGAAAAAAAAGTAACAGCAATAAATGGTAAGCCTGTATCTTTTTGTATACTATTTCTGATTGTTTTGTACTATTTCTTAATTTTTTTGTCTGCTGTATATGGCAGATAACTCCACAATGGACAAACACAGGAACTGCAAGGAGGAATGTCAACAGCAATCAGTCAATCCAACTATGCTCTGCTTCAAGTCATGGGGATCAAGGGCAGCTCGACAGTTTTCATCTCTTGAGGTACTACTTGTTAATTCTTTTCTTCTCTTTGTGTGATTTGAATTGGTAACCCTAAGCCTCTCGAGACTGCCATCCCAAATTGGAGCATTACAATCAGTGTTGTTAATAATAGTGTTAGAGTATAACAGCTTTACTAACGGTGTTATTTTTGTCAGTAGTGAGCAGTGTTGTTAATAACGGCGTTAGAGTGTAACGGCGTTATTTTTTTCAGTAGTGAGTAATCTAATTACTTTTCTCATCTTGGCTACGCAGGTTACCATTACTTAGGATGGAAAGCCGTGCGTTACTATGCGTTACTACGTTGGTTGAATGACGTGAAAAAAGTCCGAGGGACACAGACTCACGGAGATGAGAGCTCTCTCGGAGGGAAGGGAGTTGTAAACGTGATGCTAGGTGGCTCCAATAATACCTGACTGTAGCCGGTAAGCTACAAACTACACCCACATGATTCTACTTTAGATATCACATGTATATAGACCTAGATGCGAAATGAGAGACACAGCGGCGTTGAGCACGTGTATAGAGAACTAGATGCGAAATGCTAGACTCGCCGGCGCTTGTAAACAGCCGCCATCTTAAAGCAGTAGACTCTGTTGTAGAGAACCTTCCTAGCGAACCTAATTAACTATTTATCTAAAATACTCCTAAGTATTTTAGAGTACTAAGTTCAGTTTTAAAACTTTCACATGTCGAAAGTAGACAGAAGGGAACTAATGCAATAACCGGAGCAATTTTAACAACGTAAACAGTTGATTCACAACATTAAATGACTTTCAAACATAGCATAGGTAACTATGTTTTTGTGTGTGTTTTTTTTGGAATGAAAAAAAAAAAAAAAAGAAAGGTAACACTAGTTACTTTGCCAAGTAACTAATTACTCTTACATTCAGGTAATTCAGTTACTAACACAATTACTTTTGGAGAGGAGTAATTAACTGTAATTCATTACCTTTTTAAGTAAGATTAACAACACTGGTGGTGAGTAATCTAATTCATTACTTATCCCATCTTTGCAATGCTGTTACTGTTACTAAGGATGTGAAGGCTAGCGTTACTACAATCTGGGTGAATGACGTGGTAGACACTGAAAGAGGGGTTGTGACGCCATTGCAAACGTGATGCTAGGTTGCATTCGCATTCTCGCTAGCGTTAGCATTTATCGTGGCGAGCGTAATCTTAATCTCTTGGACATTTTTTTTTTTTTTTTTTTTTACATACTGTTCGTGGCGTTCAGGTGGATACAATTAGTTGAAAATAATGGACAGTTTTCCTGTTCAGTATGCATTGTTATCACCAAGTGAGTGTTGTCCTTGTAGATGCTACAATATTATAATAATCTGTTTTTTATTACCAAAAACAGTCACTTGCCCTAAACTTTTTTTGAATGATGTATCCATAAACCTTGTGTGATTTTTAAAAAAATCAAAACAACTAGAGGAAAGATTGAAGAAGGGAAGAAATTCAGAGCATATTGAAAAATATATCTATACATATTAGGGGTGTGACGGTACACGCATGTCACGGTTAAGTATGTACCTCGGAACAGGGGTCACGGTTTGGTGCGGGTTCAGTACAACAGGAAAAACAAAAAGGCTTTTTTTTCTCACAGCATTTGAAAAGTTTGTATACCGTTACACTCTTTTATGTAGGTGAAATTAAAAAAAAAAAAAATTCAAAAGGGAAACCTATGTTTTTTTGGGAATAAAAAAGACCTTTCACTTCAATCAATTAATATAAACATATTTGATGTGAAAGATGTTATAGAATGTTAAAGAACATGCAAATAATATGTTAAAGAATGTTAAAGAACATGAAAAGTAACGTCAATTACTTTGCCGAGTAACTAAGTCTTACGTTGCGGTAACTGATTTACTAACTCAATTACTTTTTGGGAGAAATCATTTGTAACTGTAACGCAATGAATGCACCACTATGTATTTACTACAATAATCCTTCTTTAATCATTACATACAAGATAATGCTGCAGACCAACACAGCAACACGACATTTGCAAAGTAGTTGGCAACCAAGTACTTACAGTGTAGTTAGTGATGTCGGTGATGGTTTACTAAGTGAGAGGGTTACCTTAAAATAATTCCCCATGTTGGTAACAACTAATCAAAATTTTTACTATATTTAGTTGATTAATAAGACTCAAGTTTTTCCTCTAAAAAGTTTCCGTTCGCAAGTCAAAGCAAAATTTTGGCTGAAGGACGACTCGCACCTCACACGACACAGGTCACTCGTACGTCAACGCATCAGTGTTGCGTTACCTTATCTGACCTGTTATTATCATGCTGCTGCACTGCTTGTAAACTTCTACGACTGGGATATGTCTCTTGCTGACAGAGAAGCTGGGATTTGTACATGTTAGTTTGATTAAAAATGTATGCTTGATTCACAGTATAAAGACATTAAAAGCTACAAGGGTTACTAAACGAGAACATTTTTTTTTACAAGCCACAGTCTGACAGGGAAGCTGACTTAGGCTTTACATAGTTTATCTGCATCCTCTTCAACATTAAGCGCAGATATAACATGCAACTGCAGTATAAGGCAGAATACATTTTTTAATAATGTCAATCAGTGTGATGACTTCCAGAGGTCTAGAATGTAAAAGGCGACAAATCATAACAGAGGGATCCTTCAGGGGTTCAGTATCCAAGCAACTAAAATGCAGCTTTTTTTTTTCTTTGCTCTGCAGTGTTACAGGAAGGAATACACTCCCCCCGTTGCGGCAGGTTAGATGCCTGAAAGCTGACAAGTAACACTGGATGAAAAAAAAAAAAAGAGTCTAAAAACTCCCCAAAACTAAACAACAAGCAAAAGTGACACGAACATAGTGAGTGACTGAGAAAAGGAAGTGCCAAAAACACACATCTTGGGTGACTCAAGAGGCCTTTATCACACAAGCACACATACGCAAAGCCAACACAGTTAAGTGAACAGAGAATACACGCACATGCCCACAAACCATAGGTCTCTTATGAAGATGTCCTGTTGCCATGACGATGGGTGAGGAGGTGTTTGCGGAGTCTCCTTCCCAGTGCATAGTGTTTTCCCTCTTGCTCTCCCACTTAAAGCAGATGCATGAGTATAAAGCTAATCTGCTGTCTCCACCAAGGCTGAATTAATGTGGCCCACTTCTAATGCTCATAGGGACATGCCAAATCATAAACTACTAATGCTATTTGCTTCATTTCAAATCATGGAACTCTTTGGTAAGGTTTGCCACTGATTTATAGTTCACAAGATAGGGGGCTTCTCAACACAAGTTCAATAACAGCATTTGTACAAAAGTGATTCGAGGGTATAACTGTATTAAGACTCCAAATTGTCCCTCTGAATCACAGGATCGTGCAGTCCCAAGGAAATTGTAAGTATTTAGGTAACTAAACTTATCATTCTAGGTCTTTACCGAATTTTAACAGCAATAAGCATGATGAGGAACTCAACATGCAAGAATCCAAGTAGTACAACCTTTTTGTAGCAGCTTTTCGGCTGAATATATGAAGGCAATTCTGAAATTATTCTCAGGCATGTTAACCCTCCCCTTATGTTTGATGTAACTGTGCACCAGCTGGTTTATGGTATCATCAGATTTGTCTTTTAGTGGCTATGACTAAGTGGTAGCTATTTCCAGATGGACAAAAGAGCAAATACTCTATTAACGGGAGACATCTTGACACATACCAAAGAGATGTCCACATCAGTCTTATCCAGATGTTCTCAGATGGGATTTTCATCCCGGCATTATCCCTTACTGACCCTGTTTTTCATTCATCTGTAGAGGGGCTGACAGCTGTGACCACCTGAAGTGCATTAACATTATTGTTCATCAGTAAAGGCCACAACATTTTTGTGATGTGTTGAAATGAATGACTGTTTGCTGCTTTTTAAGTGATTGTGGGGCACCCCCCCCCCCCCACCTTTTTTTCCCCCTGAAAGTCAAACCATATCGTATAGTGATGATCAGAGAATGAACTATTTATTGAACTGAGCAGTAACTCATTCCTTGTCTAGATTTATTCTGGTAAAAAATATTAGTAGTTACTGTATTTGGATGTCAAAGTCAATACTTAGAGGCTGTATTGGCAATTATACTACACTGTAACTATACAATTTGCTATTTCATGGTTTTCCTGCATGACAGACGCACGGCAAATTTTCTTGTGAGAGAAATCAACATCCCAAGAAAGTTAGTGCAGGTGGTGAATAAAGGAAAAGGTGACGCTTACCATTGAAATTAATGAAATGATTAAAAAAAAAATATGAGCGTAGTGTATGCATCAGTGAACTGGCTCGACAATATGGCCAGAATGTCTAAGATCTCAAGGACGACTCATTATTATTATAATTATGATTGTAACATCAACAAGGAAGTCGCCAGCTTCATCAGGTTTTAATCATTTATTTCAGAACTTGTGCAACACAACACGGCTACTGTCCGCCGTAGCCGACGCCCACAACAACAGAACATGAAAAGTAAAAGTAAAAGCTTCCCACTCTAACGCACCTTCCTCACTCTGTCGTCAGTCACACGGTGCGGTGCATTCAGGAACAGCATGCAAAACACACCTGCCACATTAGAACCCAATTTGCGACATTATTATCCTTATTATTATTATCATATTATACCTATTTGTATTTAAAATTTATTTGTTTTGTTATGTTTAATTGGAATTGTACCTGCAATATTTATTAAGGATTTAGCTTAGGTTTTGGGCTGTGGAACGAATTAATCGAATTATAATGTATTCTTATGGGAAAATCCTGCTCGACATACGACTATTTCGATTTACAAACCAGGTCCTGGAACAAATTAAATTCGTATGTAGAGGTACTACTGATTGTTCATTTCACACCAAGCATTAACAAAACATTCAGCAGCATGTCAAGAGCCAATGTCTTTTGTCTTAAATGCATTGTTGAGCATTTTATAAATAGTTTAATTCCCCTGAGTTAATCCATTGAGTGGTCTCCCTTGATTTATTTTGGGGTAGGATAATTACTGCTTAAAAAATGTTATTAAATGAATTAGCATGTGCTGTTTATATTGTAGAATTATTTCAGGGAAAAAAAAAAAAAGATGTTCACCTGCAAATGATGAATGAGCAGCACTGAAGCTAATTAAGGTATCATTTCAGTACTGGAAGCTCACAATAAATAAATTAGTGTAATTTAATTCATTCTAGTTAATTTGAGTACTGCAAACTCATATAAATAATTTATTATAATCCAATTGTTAAGGTTATTTTGAGTCCTTAACTTCAAACAATTCAATGACATCTAATTAATGTAACATAACTTACATTTTCTAAGGCAGCAAGTTTGCATTTTTTTTTTTTTTAATTAAAGTCAATTATCGTATTTTATAGTGTACAATCACAAATGCTGGTACAATCAATGCGATTTAATTACAGTGGTCGTTCCCATCTTTTATTGATCCCAGATATATCTACAAAAATTACGCAGCCCCACAAAAATATCGCAAAAAGCAAAAATACTTTTGATCTGGTCTCAAGTTAATCACAAATTTACTTAACCGGAATAAAATCTGAACCTCTTTAGTGGATTTGTTGGCAAGAATCCCTAAATTCATCTGTCGTGTGAATGTTATAGTTGGATAGAGAGATTCATTTTTCACTCATTGAGCTTGTGATCGATAAGCGTTCTGCCTGTCACTCTACTTTCCATATATATGATATACGTATGCACAAAGATCAATTATGAAAAGTAAACAGATACTGCATGTATATTTTCTACTCACTTTAATACAGTGTTTAACATAGTGCTGTGTTACAGTGGTTGGGAATCCTTGCATTGTAGCATGAACAAATTCAAATCCAATTTTAAACACTCACTGACACATACTATGTAATTGTCTCTTTACTAAGGAAGTTAAAAAAAAGGGAAATTATCAGAGCCAGATGATGAAAGGATTCAAGAATTCATCAAATGTAATAAGGTGGGAGATACAAGGTGCTACACTACTGGAGATTAATTTGAACAAGAAAGACAATCAAAAGGCTTATAAGGTACCATATTTTTCGGACTATAAGTCGCACCCGAGTATAAGTCGCACCAGCCATAAAATGCCCAACGAAGAGGAAAAAACATATATACAGTAAGTCGCATTTTTTGGGGAAATTTACTTGATAAAATCCAACACATAGAACAGATATGTCATCTTGAAAGGCAATTTAATATAAAAATACAATAGAGAACAACATGCTGAATAAGTGTACAGTATGATAATGTTAAATGATGCATGAACAACGAAATGCGAATATACTGTCCTCACCAGGACGCTAAGGCTCGGTCCTGGCTATACAGCGAGCTAAACTCCCAAATGACGATGCTGGACGTCCATATAATTTGCTTACTTTATTTTGGCCGTCATTATGACACCATCATTTGAAGAGTGCAAATAAAAATAGAAATAATACAAATCAATTTCGTCCTCGATACCAAACAGGTTCGCATCAATGTAAATAAATGATAATTAGCTGCTATTACAGCAATGACACAAATGGTTAGCATGCATTTGCTAGAATTAGCACATCGTTCAAACAACCACACAACTGGCTGTAAGTGTCCGATCGCGGGTGGAAAACACACAACAACAAAAGAAAAGTTGATACACACTGGCGATGTCTCTGTAGATATTTTATTAGCATAAACAATGAACGTAGGTTCGCAGCCGTGTTTCTCTCTCGCTAACTCGCCCAGTCGCTGAGATGCTGCGTAGCTGTCCGTATTCTTCTGGCATGTGAGCGCTCTTCTTCGTGTAAACAAGTGCGAGTGCGCCCCCACTTGGGCATGGAAGCGCCACAATAATACAATAATAATACAATTGAACACACATTGCCAAAGGCAGAACACAAACGTGGGCATAGCTATTAAGAGTTATTCAGATAACTATAGCATAAAGAACATGCTAACAAGTTTACCAAACCATCAGCGTCACTCCAAAATACCAAAATAAAATGTGAAATGATATCATAACATGTTAATAATTTCACACTTAAGTCGCTCCTGAGTATAAGTCACACCCCCAGCTAAACTATGAAAAAAACTGCAACTTATAGTCAGAAATTATGGTAACTCCTCTGATTTGCATAATAACGGATAGAAAATGGGAATTTGAACCATCATTTCACAGATGTTTACAGCCTAGGGTTTACGTTTAGTGGCTCAGACATAAATATCACTGTGACAAAGAGATAAGGAACGTTGCCTTGCATCTCCATTAGTCAACTGCCTCTTTGTAGACAGCAAAAAGAGACAGATTGCACAGTGAGAATAAACAGTCACAACAAGACGCGTCTTGAATCCCAAAGGAGGAAAGTTGGATTAAAACCTAATTTTTTTTTTAGCCCCCCAAAATTAAACATTTAGATCCATTATACATAATTGAATTAAATTTTATGTCCAACAAAAAACAGATTTATGGAATTAATTGGTTCTGTGGATTGATATGAAAACCAATGAATCTTGATTGCTAATATACAATCACTTCTTAGGAATACATACATCCTTGGATTAGATTGTGGAATTGTTTCAGAAGTGTAAAACTGAAGTAATTCCCCATGAGTGCATGTACATACACGCATACACAAACAACCTCTTAATTCCCGCCAAGCTGATTGAGGGCAGTGCCTCAAAGCCATTACAGTACTGATTGAAATCATATTTTGTTAATGTCGAGGCCAATGCATGGAGCTCCCAGGCATGTTATGCACATGGGAGAAGATATGCTTGATATTAATTAAATCACACTCAGGCATAGAATGATTTTTATTTCATTTTTATAATGAAACTCAACACGCAGTGGGATAGTTCTTCTGACACCCTTTGCTTGTCAAGCTGCATTTTATTATAAGGTTATACATACATTTTAATATTGTCACATTCTTTTGCATGTGGTTTTCCTCAAAGATGATACAACAACATGGCATCTTTTTTAAAGCTTCAAATGATAGAGAATATTACGCTTGTGACACTGAACCCTAAAGTTTTTGTTCCACATAAAATGAAGATCAAATGATTCTAACTAGCGCAGAAAATGGAACTGTAATAACAGTTAAAGTTCATTCAAAAAAATTATAACCAATGCTGAATGGACTGTATAAACTCCCCCAACAGGTATTTGAACCATGTAGGTCTTCAGAGTAAATCTCCAATGGTTAACAGTCAATAACATTATTAAAAGATTTATTCAGTATAGGCTTTAGTATTCGAAATAAGATGTGTCAGGCCCTGCGATGTTCTACTCTCCAGCTTCAATATCATAACTGAAGCTTTGTAAAGTCTCGGCGGACAAATCGAGAGGCTTCCTCATATGCCTGACATAAAAAAAAAAAAAAAAAAGACCAGTATCCATCTGTATTGTGCATCTGCTCACTCGCAGTCTGTTTGAAAAGCTGACGGAGCAATCGTAATTGCTACTCACACGTCATTTTTACTCTCACATTTGGCAGGCACGTTGAGATGTGACCCAAAAGCTGTTTTCATATTAACAAGCTAAGGTTTTAACCCCCCCCCCCCCCAAAAAAAAAACAACAACAAAAAAAACATGTCATATATATGTAAACCTTTTTAAGAATAGCCTACTTATTGAACTAAATGTGAATTCCTTGGATTTTATACCTACAAGAGTGATAGATTTTTAAAAAACGTGAATTTATACTATTTTTGATTTTACAAGCATACAGTATACTGTACGTACCATTCTGCTTCGAGTCTGCATCAGATGCCAGTGTTATAGTCAGTGTTGTTAATCTTACTTTAATAAAGTCATTAATAACCGTTACAAATTACTTCTCCCAAAAAGTAGTTGAGTTAGTAACTCGGTTACCTCAATGTAATGTAAAGAGTATGTATGTAATGTAAAGAGTAATTGGTTACTGGGCAAAGTCATTGACGTTACTTTTCATGTTCTACATGTTATTACATGATCCATTCTATATCGTCTTTCACATCAAATATCGTTATAGTAACTGATTGAATTGAATTCTTTTTCATTAAAAAAACATATGTCACCCTATTTACATTTATAAAAGTTTCACCTATATAACGCTGTGAGAGAACAGCCTTTTTCCTGTTGTACTGAACCGTGACTTGTGTATACCATCACACCCCTTACAGTGCTGGCCAAAAGTATTGGCACCCCTGCAATTCTGTCAGATAATGCTCAATTTCTCCCAGAAAGTGATTGCAAATACAAATGCTTTGGTAGTAGTGTTGTATCGGTCGCGAACGATTCGTTCTTTTTGAACGAATTGTTTGGGTGAACGAGACCGAACTAATCACCATCTGCACTGATTCGTTCTATGAAGTTGGTGGCGCTTGTTCGCTGCGTGGGAGGGCGTTGAGCAAGCGGCAGCGTCTTCTGACATCGCACACGACCAATCAGACGCCAGCCTCATCGCGGGCAGGGGAGGGAGCGGAAACAGAATCATGGCGTATGTCACTCATTTCCACGTGTGGCCAATAAGCAGCCAGCGTGCAGGCAGGGGGGAAAGACTGAGTTTTGTCACTTCCCGTTCAGTGATTCGGTCCTCCGGTTCCTGACCTAGCTTGCTGCTAACTTGACTTTCCAGTAATGACTATGCGGTGAACGAGTCATAAAATGAAAGGAAACGACTTTGTCACATATTTGTTAACGTGGAGCCTATCAAATGCTGCTCAAAAAGACAAAAACACCACACAAATCTAGCGAGCATGGTTTAGTGTTCTACTTTTCTCAACAGACTCGGGACTGTGCCTATGACGATATACTATCAAATTTACAGTAATTTAAAACACGCGTAGCTACGAGGCAAGCAAAACCTGAGCTGCGGTCGCGTGACGGCAGTGAAGCGGGCAGAGAACTGTCACTATATGGAGGCTTCATGGCAGCGATATGTACCTCATATGTGCACAGAAAAAAAATATTTAGTATGATCACCATAATACTGATTTGCAATGAAACTGTATATACATGTCAATTTTTTCCGAGTGTTTTTTTTTTTTTTTTTCCGTGTCAGAGGGTGTCGGTTGGTTTGACAAATTATGTCAATCCGTCCATCATGTGCTACTCAAGCGCCCCAAAAACAAAGCGCGCGGACACGGGAGATGTCGCAATATGTCTACATTTTTCTTAACAGACTAATGAGAGTAGAAAGGCGAAATCATAAAGCAAACAATTATTTCTCGTCAGCATTTGACGATCTGAGATGCGGGGACGACAGGGGAGCTGACCGGATTATTTTATTTATTAATACCAGTGCAAAAATTCAAAACGATCATCTTAATAATAAAAAACGAAAATACAACAGAGCGAGAGGTTAATATGATGTGTTGGCCGTTCCATAATTAGAAATTAAACTTTCGATTTATTTTTATTTTCGTGACAGCAGGCATGCCGCGTTGGCTGTTAGCAGCAGCATTGTATATGTGAGCAAGATCATGCTAAAGAAAGTCCGTGCGCCCCCGACCCCAAACCCCGACTTCCCCCTCAAAAGGAAAATGTTTAACCGTGTCCTAATTCGAAATGCAAGCACGAGCCATGACTTTGAGCCCATAGAACTAGGACAGACGACGCGGAAGTTCTCCCTCGCTTTTGCAGCAGCGGGAGGGAGACGAGGCTGTCTCTGAGAGCAGAATGATATCGCCTGTCACTCATTTCTGAAACTACGACGAGTGGTCAATGTGCAAGAGAGGGAGGGACCAAGCAATGTCACTTCCCGTTCAGTTATACTGCGAAGCGGTCTTTGGTGATTCGTTCGGCAACGTCACTTCCCGTTCACTAACCGAACGATTCATTTGGGTGGGGAGGGAGATGAGGGGGGCGAACGATTCGTTGAACGATTCGTTTGAACGAATCGTTTTACTGAACGAACCGGAATGGATTCGTTTACTCAAGTGAACGACAGATCCCGTCACTATTTGGTAGTAATATCTTCATTTATTTTGCTTGCAATTAAAAAACACAAACGAGAATGGGAAAAAAAATTAAATCATTATCATTTTACTAGGGCTGTCAAAATTATCGCGTTAACGCGCGGTAATTAATTTTTTAAATTAATCACGTTAAAATATTTGACGCAATTAACGCACATGTCCCGCTCAGACAGTATTCTGCCTTTTGGTAAGTTTTACAGCAAGGTTTTTTGTGCTGTCTAACAGCGAACTCTTGTTGTTGCTTTGCGACATGGTTTATTGCTTTCTTGCCAGTTCAATTTGGCTGCACGACGTCTCGGGCTGACGCCTACGTTGTAATGTTGTGCTTATATGATCCTTGGACAAGATTTGTCCGTAAGTATGGTTGTTGTAAAGAATGTACATATTATGTTAGTAAGCGAAATGTTATATTTTTTGTATGAGACGCTTTTTGTTTATGTTTAGTGAACCTGTATAGCGTGCTAAGCTAACGTTGTTGCTAATGCAATGCTTGTGTACTTTTTTTTGTAGTTTCACTACGGTCTAAAGAGGACAGTGGTTTGAGGCCATTTTATTAATAAATTAGATGAAAAGGAAGAAGTCTGATTATTAAGGCGTCGTTCACTAGCTGTCTAGCTTTGGAAAAAGTAGACGCTTCGGAGTGAGGACAGCATAGACAGATTTAAATGACAGTAGAGTGAAATGCCCACTACAGTCCTTATGTACCGTATGTTGAATGTATATATCCATCTTGTGTCTTATCTTTCCATCCCAACAAATTATTTTACAGAATATATATATAATTTACAGAAAAATATGGCATATTTTATAGATGGTTTGAATTGCGATTGATTGCGATTAATTACGATTAATTAATTTTTAAGCTGTAATTAACTCGATTAAAAATTTTAACCGTTTGACAGCCCTACATTTTACACAAAACTCCAAAAATGGGCCAGACAAAAGTATTGGCACCCTTTGAAAAATTATGTGACTCTTCTCTAATTTGGGTAATTCACAGTACCTGTTACTTACCTGTGGCACATAACAGGAGGGGGCAATAACTAAATCACACTTGCAACTAGTTAAAATGGATTAAAGTTGACTCAACCTCTGTCCTGTGTCCTTGTGTGTGCCACCATGAGCATGGAGAAAAGAAAGAAGACCAAAGAACTATCTAAGGACTTGAGAAGCAAAATTGTGAGGAAGCATGGGCAATCTCAAGGCTACAGGTCCATTTCCAAAGACCTGAATGTTCCTTTGTCTACCGTGCGCAGTGCAATAAGTGTAAAGCACTGTGGCTAACCTCCCTAGATGTGGACGGAAAAGAAAAATTGAAGAGAGATTTCAACGAAAGATTGTGCAGATGGTGGATAAAGAACCTCGACTAACATCCAAACAAGTTCAAGCTGTCCTGCAGTCCCAGGGTACAACAGTGTCAACCTGTACTATCCGTTAGTGTCTGAATGAAAAGGGACTCTATGGTAGGATACCCAGGAAGACCCCACTTCTGACCCAGAGACATAAAAAAGCCAGGCCGGAGTTTGCCTTACCTGAGAAAGCCAAAAACGTTTTGGTAGAATGTTCTCTGTCAGATGAGAAAAAAGTAGAGGTCTTTGGGAAAAGCCATTAACATAGAGTTTACAGGAAAAACGAGACCTTCAAAGAAAAGTACATGGTAGTGTTGTATCGGTCGCGAACGATTCGTTCTTTTTGAACGAATTGTTTTGGTGAACGAGACCGAACTAATCATCATCTGCACTGATTCGTTCTATGAAGGTGGTGCTTGTTCGCTGCGTGGGAGGGCGTTGAGCAAGCGGCAGCGTCTTCTGACATCGCACACGACCAATCAGACGCCAGCCTCATCGCGGGCAGGGGAGGGACCGGAAACAGAATCAGGGCGTTTGTCACTCACGTCCACGTGTGGCCAATAAGCAGCCAGCGTGCAGGCAGGGGGGCAAGACTGAGTTTTGTCACTTCCCGTTCAGTGACTCGGTCCTCCGGTTCCTGACCTAGCTTGCTGCTAACTTGATTTTCCAGTAATGACTATGCGGTGAATGAATCAGAAAATGAAAGGAAATGACTTTGTCACATATTTGTTAACGTGGAGCCTATCAAATGTCACATATTTGTTAACGTGGAGCCTATCAAATGCTGCTCAAACAGACAAAAACACCACACAAATCTAGCGAGCATTGTTTAGAGTAGTACTTTTCTCAACAAACTCGTGACTGCCTATGACGACATACTATCAAATTTACAGTAATTTAAAACACGTGTAGCTACGAGGCAAGCAAAAGCTGAGCTGCGGTCGCGTGACGGCAGTGAAGCGGGCAGAGAACTGTCACTATATGGAGGCTTCATGGCAGCGATATTTACCTCATATGTGCACAGAAAAAAATATTTAGTATGGTCACCATAATACTGATTTGCAATGAAACTGTATATACATGTCAATTTTTTCCCGAGTGTTTTATTTTTTTTTTCGTGTCAGCGTGTCGGGTGTTGGTTGGTTTGACAAATTATGTCAATCCGTCCATCATGTGCTACTCAAGCGCCCAAAACAACGCACGCAGACACGGGAGATGTCGCAATATGTCTACATTTTTCTTAACAGACTAATGAGAGTAGAAAGGCGACATCGTAAAGAGCTAACAATTATTTCTCGTCAGCATTTGACGATCTGAGATGCGGGGACGACAGGGGAGTTGACCGGATTATTTTATTTATTAATACCAGTGCAAAAAAACAATATGATCACCATAATACTGATTTGCAATGAAACTGTATATACATGTAATTTTTTTCCGAGTGTTTTTTTTTTTTTTTTTTTTTTTCGTGTCAGGTGTTGGTTGGTTTGACAAATTATGTCAATCCGTCCATCATGTGCTACTCAAGCGCCCAAAAACAAAGCACGCGGACACGGGAGATGTCGCAATATGTCTACATTTTTCTTAACAGACTAATGAGAGTAGAAAGGCGACATCGTAAAGAGCAAACAATTATTTCTCGTCAGCATTTGACGATCTGAGATGCGGGGACGACAGGGGAGCTGACCGGATTATTTTATTTATTAATACCAGTGCAAAAATTCAACACGATCATCTTAATACTAAAAAACAAAAATACAACAGAGCGAGATGTAAATATGATGTGTTGGTCGTTCCATATTCAGAAATTAAACTTTCGATGTATTTTTATTTTCGTGACAGCAAACATGCTGTATATGTGATTGTATGTGTGATCAAGAACCTGCTAAAGAAAGTCCGTGCGCCCCCGCCCCCTACTCCCCTCACAAAAGGAAAATGTTTAACCGTGTCCTAAATCGAAATGCAAACACGAGCCATGACTTTGAGCCCATAGAACTAGGACAGACGACGCGGAAGTTCTCCCTCGCTTTTGCAGCAGCAGGAGGGAGACGAGGCTGTCTGTGAAAGCAGAATGATACCGCCTGTCACTCATTTCTGAAACTACGACGAGTGGTCAATGTGGAAGAGAGGGAGGGACCAAGCAATGTCACTTCCCGTTCAGTTATACTGCGAAGCGGTCTTTGGTGATTCGTTCGGCAACGTCACTTCCCGTTCAGTAACCGAACGATTCGTTTGGGCGGGGAGGGAGATGAGGGGGGCGAACGATTCGTTGAACGATTTGTTTGAACGAATCTTTTTACTGAACGAACCGGAATGGATTCGTTTGCTCAAGTGAACGACAAATCTCGTCACTAGTACATGGGCCCCACAGTCAAACATGGCGGAGATCCCTGATGTTTTGGGGTCGCTTTGCTACCTCTGGCCCTGGACTGCTTGACCGTGTGCATGGCATTATGAGGTCTGAAGACTATCAACAAATTTTGCAGCATAATGTAGGGCCCAGTGTGAGAAAGCTGGGTCTCCCTCAGAGATCATTGGTCTTCCAGCAGGACAATGACCCAAAACACACTTAAAAAAGCACAACAAAATGGTTTGATAGAAATCACTGGAGAATTCCAAAGTGACTAGCAATGAGTCCAGACCTGAATCCCATAAAACACATGTGGAGAGATCTAAAAATCGCAGTTTGGAGAAGGCCCTCTTCAAATCTCAGAGACCTGGAGCAGTTGGCCAAAGAAGAACGGTCTAAAATTCCAGCAGAGCATTGAAAGAAACTTATTGATGGACACTGGAAGCAGTTGTTCGCAGTTATTTTGTCTAAAGGCTGTGCTACCAAGTATTAGGCTGAGGGTGCCAATACTTTTGTCCTGCCCATTTTTGGAGTTTTGTGTAAAATGATAGTGATTTAATTTTTTTTTTTCATTCTCGTTTGCATTTTTTAATTGCAAGCAAAATAAATGAAGATATTACTACCACAGCATTTGCAATTGCAATCATTTTTTGGGGAGAAATTGAGCATTATCTGACAGAATTGCAGGGGTGTCAATACTTTTGGCCAGCACTGTAGATAATTTTTTAAAAAATATGCAGGTGAGGCTTGAATCTCTTCCCTCTTCTATCTTTGCTCCTGTTGTTTTGGTTAAAAAAAAAAAAAAAAATCAAACATGGTTTATGGATACGTCATTCAAGAAAAGTTTAGGGCAAGTGACTATTTTTTGGTAATAAAAAACCAAAACCAAAATATTATTATATTGTAGCATTTACAAGGACAACGCCCACATGATGATGATAATGCATACTGAACAGAAAAAAAATCCATTCTTTTCAGCTAATTGTACCAACCTGAATGCCACAAACTGTATGTAAATAATTTCCCTAGTGTTTAACATGATGCTCGCCACGCTAAATGCTACTGCTAGCGAGAACGCGAATGCTATGCTAATAGTCCGAGCCACCTAGCATCACGTTTGCAATGGCATAACAACTCTTTTCTCCTCCTCCTCTCTCCCGCTCTGCTCTCTCCATGTCTCTCAGACGCTCTCTCTCGCATCATTTATCTAACATAGTAACACATAGTAACACATGGCTTTACATCTTCAGTAATGGTAACGGCATTGCAAAGATAGAAAAGGAAATTAATTAGATTACTCAATACTGACAAAAATAACGCCGTTAGTAACGCCGTTATACTCTAACGCTGTTATTAACAACAATGTCTTTTTTGTTATTTTCCATGGACCAACAATCCTAAAATGGGAGACAACAGCGTCTCTGAGGTGCCCACAAAGTGAATTATAAGAAACAATGCACAACAGATTCTGTAGTTAAAATGCTATTTTTATAACACTTGAGTCACATTATTCTCATAAAAATGTAAATGCACAAAAGTGGAATATGTTTTCAAAATCAACAAAAAAAACCCAACACCTAATCAGCGTTATATTTAGTAAAAATTTTGGGCGGAAAATGAACAAAATACACACGATCTTAAAATTTTATAAGGAAGTCAATAACAACAATTAGCCCAGATATAATCAGCCTTTTTTAAAGATGAGCTATTGAAGCAATCCACCTTTTTTCCCCCTCGCTAAGAACTACAAAAAGCTACATCAAATATGACTCCTCCATCATTGTCTTTCTTGTTTACACAGAACTATTCTAATAGAGCTAATATTGACATTGTATCCCGATATCTACACAAACTATATTCCAGTATTTATTCTACTTTATTACTATTTTTCTTTTAATAACAAAACGTTTTTATCGTCTTTGCCCTACTATACTGGAACAAATTCCTCTGTGGGCATCAACAAAAGATTATCTTATTTTACAAGCCATTAATTTTGTGCATTTCCATAACTGCACAGTTCGCACATCATACGGTGCAAGAGCGAAACAGCTGTGGAATAAAGGTGCTAAATCTTATAAAAGGATTTCGCATGATTGTATACCTAGACTATTTTTCATATACAAATATACGTTTAGTGAAGGCCCAGTTCAACAATGAATGGTCCGCCACGCATACATACTTTACATAAAAATGTTATATGTCAGTGGATGCATACACAAAACTAAAACATTGATTGATATTAATGATGCAACGTTGCTAATCTATTGTTTTATCTGTTGGTGATAATGTCAAACATGTGTTGCTCAGCAGGTAACACAGAAGCACCACCTGGCCTAATGACCCTGCTCCTTAACACACAGCAGGATTTTGGCTTGTGCAGCCTAAGATCAGCTGTGAGACGCGTTGTTTGTTGCATCATCAAACTCAACTGCATGGTGATGGTTGGGTTAGGTCAGCAGCACATTAATGGTGTTGGATTTCCATTGATGCCGTAGTGAGAAGATGCAAATGTGGAAAAAAAGTGAGTTCAGACCATCTACACAATATGAAAAGCCGTTTCAGCATTCATTTGACATCCCACCAATGCGTTACATTTGCTCTATGTCCTCAACAGTGGGGCTATTCATTGGATTTACAGAAAGACTATTTTCACATGCGCCTCCTGTTAATTGACATTTCTGCGCACTCTGAACTGCTGCTGTCAGGCAAGCGCTTCAGGTTACTGAAGACCAAAAAACAGTTTCTATGCAAAAGCAATAGCCACACTTAATAAAGAAGGTTCTTGGCATAGCTGTGAAATAATGAGTCGTAAAACACTGCAGATGTGAAGTGATGCTTGTGTGTATGTGGTATGCGTTTTAGGGCTGTCAAACGATTACAATTTTTAATCGAGTTAATTACAGCTTAAAAATTAATTAATCGTAATTAATCGCAATTAATCGCAATTCAAACCATCTATAAAATATGCCATATTTTTCTGTAAATTATTGTTGGAATGGAAAGATAAGACAAGATGGATATATACATTCAACATACGGTACATAAGGACTGTATTTGTTTATTATAACAATAAATCAACAAGATGGCATTAACATTATTAACATTCTGTTAAAGTGATCCATGGATAGAAAGACTTGTAGTTCTTAAAAGATGAATATTAGTACAAGTTATAGAAATGTTATATTAAAACGCCTCTTAATGTTTTCGCTTTAATAAAATTTGTAAAATTTTCAATCAAAAAATAAACTAGTAGCCCTATTCTGTCCTCAATGTGTGTGAGTACACAAATTGACAGATAGCGAACATAAGTTCCAAAAAGAAATCAGACGGTGTGGCAAAGTTGCATGGGCTTTATTGAAGTCATCTCTTTTTGACAGGAGCACGTTTCTTGTATTTTTGTAAAACTGAAAATAACAAGGCAATGTGTCAATAACTTGCATAAATCAAAAAATAACATAAAATGTACACACACGTGTCCATTTGAGCAGTAGCACTAGCCAATTAGCTCACAAGCATCTAACAATGTAACTGCATTTCACCATATATGTGAACAAATTCAAATACACATCATCAATAACTATCTAATGCTCATGAATATAAACAAAGGAGGAATATAACTCACAAGAGGTGCATGTATTAGACACAAACAGTGTGATGGGGCTATGAGAACTGCCACTGAATACTGGATGCGGACGTTAGCTGGTCTGAATAGCACTGTCTATTAGTGTGAGTTCGCGTCGACATATAATTACGTCAGAAAAGCGCGCCGAAACCCAAATAATCAGCTGCACTGAATCGCCAGCAGAGGGCGACATTACGCCACATAACATATGCAAGTCACACCCAAGCGCCAGCAGAGGGCGGAAAAACTCCATAAAACACAATTAACAAGTTGGCCTTTCACTGTACTGACATTTAAATCTGTCTGAGCGGGCCTAGTGCGTTAATTGCGTCAAATATTTTAACGTGAATAATTAAAAAAATTAATTAACGCCCGTTAACGCGATAATTTTGACAGCCCTAGTTTTTAAAAAAAAATTTCAAATTATTTTTTTTGTGCACTCTTAAAGAGCATACGATAGGAGAAAAAAAGTCTTAAATGGCATTATTATGTGAATTAGAATCATATTTTGAGACGATTCGACTATATACAACAATTTAGCAAAGCGCAGATGACGAGAAATTAGTCTTTTAATCTGCCGGTTAGCCACGCCTACCATTATAGGGCTTTAGCGTCCCCAACAGGTGGATGACGTCAGCGGGAGACTGGACTCATCGGTTTTACTATTCAGCCCATTGAGGGGGAATTATTCAGAACGAGGAAAACGCGACGAAGAGAGCCGCAAAATGTCATTGTTTCAGTCTCTCTACTCCAATATTTTTACAGGATATTCTTTTTATCCAAGTATCTTTCCCCAATAGCTATATAAATGGCTTTAGAAGGACCAGTCAGCCCGTCAAGGGGGAACTATTCACAACGAGGAAAACGCGACGAAGAGAGCTGCCAAATGTCATTGTTTCTGTCTCTTTACTTCAATATTTTTACAGGATATTCTTTTTTATCCAAGTATTTTCCCTAATTGATAAACAAATGGCATGGACATGACAAATAACAGTGTTGTGCTAAATGGAATATGAAATAATAAAAATGCATTTATTCAGGATGACATGGCAAAATTACTCCATAATGGTCAAAACTGTCGCCTTCACCTTTACTGTCGCACCTCCCAAACGATATTTTATGACACCTAAATCAGCCATATGTCATTTCCCTTCCCCGGCTTCAGAGAATGTAAACAAACCAAGGGGCGTGACAGCTAGCCTACACACGAACCCGAACCAAGTGATGTTTCAAAGTCTTCGAAGCGGAAAATCACACATAACTAGCCTGGATTATTTGACATGACGACTGGGTTGTCGATTGTCTTCATGGATTGGCAAACCGCCCGGCAGAGAGCAATTTACAGTTCGTTCCCCGGAGGAGGGCGGCTGCAGTTGTTGTGCAGCTAACGTGCTGCTAATGTGCATGAGGAGAGCTTTTTACATGCCTATGAATGATCAAACTTAAGTAGTCCTTTATTTAAAGAAAGTTTGTGGTGTTTACTTTGTAATAGCTGTATTAATATTCGACATAATACAAAACAAGATGTTTACTTACTTCCTCGTAAATCCAATGGTGCCACAGTAGTCGGGCTTGTTTTGGCCAATATCCATGGTGAATGGGAACCTTTTGAAACTCCAAAAAGGCGCATACGCCTCTCCCTCATAGAGAATTATTTTTCTGCAGCCGTTTTGGCTGGCGTGATGCGAAAAATAAACGTATTAATCCGCAAAATCAGCTGAATCCTTCGTCCTCATACATAACAGTACGCTGTATGGTGAAGAGGATGCCTTCTCCCGTATACGTCACAGCGCCCTCCTCCTCAATGCAAGACCAAAGCCGGAAGTCACTCATTTTCATGGCGCGGAATTCAAAAAACTAAATACAGTGCCTTGCAAAAGTATTCGGCCCCCTTGAATCTTGCAACCTTTCGCCACATTTCAGGCTTCAAACATAAAGATATGAAATTTAATTTTTTTGTCAAGAATCAACAACAAGTGGGACACAATCGTGAAGTGGAACAACATTTATTGGATAATTTAAACTTTTTTAACAAATAAAAAACTGAAAAGTGGAGCGTGCAATATTATTCGGCCCCTTTACTTTCAGTGCAGCAAACTCACTCCAGAAGTTCAGTGAGGATCTCTGAATGATCCAATGTTGTCCTAAATGACCGATGATGATAAATAGAATCCACCTGTGTGTAATCAAGTCTCCGTAGAAATGCACCTGCTCTGTGATAGTCTCAGGGTTCTGTTTAAAGTGCAGAGAGCATTATGAAAACCAAGGAACACACCAGGCAGGTCCGAGATACTGTTGTGGAGAAGTTTAAAGCCGGATTTGGATACAAAAAGATTTCCCAAGCTTTAAACATCTCAAGGAGCACTGTGCAAGCCATCATATTGAAATGGAAGGAGCATCAGACCACTGCGAATCTACCAAGACCCGGCCGTCCTTCCAAACTTTCTTCTCAAACAAGGAGAAAACTGATCAGAGATGCAGCCAAGAGGCCCATGATCACTCTGGATGAACTGCAGAGATCTACAGCTGAGGTGGGAGAGTCTGTCCATAGGACAACAATCAGTCGTACACTGCACAAATCTGGCCTTTATGGAAGAGTGGCAAGAAGAAAGCCATTTCTCAAAGATATCCATAAAAAGTCTCGTTTTAAGTTTGCCACAAGCCACCTGGGAGACACACCAAACATGTGGAAGAAGGTGCTCTGGTCAGATGAAACCAAAATTGAACTTTTTGGCCACAATGCAAAACGATATGTTTGGCGTAAAAGCAACACAGCTCATCACCCTGAACACACCATCCCCACTGTCAAACATGGTGGTGGCAGCATCATGGTTTGGGCCTGCTTTTCTTCAGCAGGGACAGGGAAGATGGTTAAAATTGACGGGAAGATGAATGCAGCCAAATACAGGAACATTCTGGAAGAAAACCTGTTGGTATCTGCACAAGACCTGAGACTGGGACGGAGATTTATCTTTCAACAGGACAATGATCCAAAACATAAAGCCAAATCTACAATGGAATGGTTAAAAAATAAACGTATCCAGGTGTTAGAATGGCCAAGTCAAAGTCCAGACCTGAATCCAATCGAGAATCTGTGGAATGAGTTGAAGACTGCTGTTCACAAACACTCTCCATCCAACCTCACTGAGCTCGAGCTGTTTTGCAAGGAAGAATGGGCAAGAATGTCAGTCTCTCGATGTGCAAAACTGATAGAAACATACTCCAAGCGACTTGCAGCTGTAATTGGAGCAAAAGGTGGCGCTACAAAGTATTAATGCAAGGGGGCCGAATAATATTGCACGCCCCACTTTTCAGTTTTTTATTTGTTAAAAAAGTTTAAATTATCCAATAAATGTTGTTCCACTTCACGATTGTGTCCCACTTGTTGTTGATTCATGACAAAAAAATTGAATTTCATATCTTTATGTTTGAAGCCTGAAATGTGGCGAAAGGTTGCAAGATTCAAGGGGACCGAATACTTTTGCAAGGCACTGTACATATAGCGATCGCTTCCACACACATCCAAGCGGTCCATATCATTCAGGAGCATAAAATACCGCGTGTATTATGAAATAAACATGCTTTTTCGTGTCACATGCACTTTAAGGGATGCACTCAATTTTGTTGTACTTGTACAATGGAGGAATTAATTCTATTCTATTCTATTCTATTAAACAGCTAAATGACTTTAATTATATTGCACTTTTAATATAGAACTGCTACTTTCACAAATTTCACAATTACAACCCCCTGCTACAATGACAAAGGCACACTAATAGAGCCTTGTGATTTAATATATGTGGTATGACATTTTCGTAGGACAAAAGTTAAATTCACTAGTAAGAAAGTAATCGGTTCTTCTGGAGTGCTGAACTTTGTTACTCGTGAGCATCTACACCAGTGTTTTTCAACCGGTGTGCCGCGTGGGATCGTCATGTGTGCCACGAGCAATTATCCAGTGTCGCATTTGTATATATATCTCTTTTTTTTTTTTTTACGGTCACCGGGCAGAGTTGCAGTAGCAAGGAAGGAAGGAATATGTAAAACATTTTGTGGTCGTGTACAGATGAGCGAGGTATTGGTCGCGTCGCGTTCAAGAACTACTCGGATTTCTAGCCATCAGCGACCTTGCTGTCCGCGACAATGTGGACCCAAGCACGTCTACTGCACATCATTTGGTTAGACTCGTCATGTGTCGATATACTCGAAAGTGTCCTTTCTATTTTATCCATATGTGACGACCGTCAATCCTCCCCGTTTTATTCCAACACATTGTTGAAGACAGCAAGGTTGCTAATGGCTAGAAATCTGAGCAGTTCTTGAAAGCGACACGAGTAGCTATCCAACAGCACCATGGTGCCAAGCAAGTTTAAACGTCATCTTCAAACGAAACACCCGTCGCTTCAAAACAAGTCGATGGACTAATTTTTTCGCCTTCGTGAAAACAGAGAAACAGGCAATTTTTTTTTAGAAAAACTACAAACGTAAATTAGAAGGCCCTCAAAGCCAGTTACCTTGTTGCTGAACTTGTTGCTAAATGTGACAGAGACATAAATACTGCCTGCAAAGCCTTTGTCTGCGAGATGTTCGGCCCTGATGCAGTTAATGCATTACTCAAGTCCCCCTGTCTGATAATTCTGAGCTTTTTCAAGCAAACAGTGGGGCAAATAAGTATTTAGTCAACCACTAATTGTGCAAGGTCTCCCTCTTGAAAATATTAGAGAGGCCTATAATTGTCAACATGGTTAAACCTCAACCATGAGAGACAGAATTCAAAGTTCGTGTTGCCCAATGACAGCTGCAAAACATCTCTGCTCTAGAGGAGATCTGCATGGAGGAATGGGCCAAAATACCAGCAACAGTGTGTGAAAAGTTTGTGAAGAATTACAGAAAACGTTTGGCCTCCGTTATTGCCAACAAAGGGTACATATCCAAGTATTGAAATGAACTTTTGGTATTGACTGAATACTTATTTTCCACCATGAGATGCAAATAAATTATTTAAAAATCAAACAATGTTATTTTCTGTTTTTTTTTCCACATTCTGTCTCTCATGGTTGAGGTTTACCCATGTTGACAATTACAGGCCTCTCTAATATTTTCAAGTGGGAGAACCTGCACAATTAGTGGTTGACTAAATACGTATTTGCCCCACTGTAACTGCTATAAAAAAATAACAAAAAAAAACCCCAGAAAAACTGAGAGCTGTTGAAGAATAACAATATTGGCTTTGTCTTCATCTAAGCAGGCTCAAGTTTCACACTGAGAAATTATTTATATTAAATGTACTGCGCAGAAAATAATTTTGGAACATTTTTGGTTTGTGATGTGCCACGAGATTTTTTCCAATGTAAAAATGTGCCGAGACTCAAAAAAGGTTGCAAAACACTGCTCTACACAATATCATCTACACCAGGGGTGGGCAAACTATTCCACAAAAGGCCGCAGTGGGTTCGGGTTTTTGTTGCAACCCATTAAGAGGACACATTTTCACCAATCTGCTGTTTTACAAGTGAATTCAGTCAATTGCAGTCAGGTGCTTCTCATTTCTGCTGAAACTTTATTGGTTATACTATCTGTGCTGGGTCAGTTGGAACAAAGACCAGGACCCACTGCGACTCTCGAGGACCGGTTTGCCCATCCCTGATCTACACAATACTTTTACTACTTTTTTATGAATGTTATTTTAAAGATCACACCCCTGCCAAATTCAATAATCTTTCATCAATTTTCTGTACTACTCATGATGACAATACAAATAAAAACTGGGGGTTCAGTAGTTTGCTTAAGGAGATGTGGACATATAGTCATGGAGATTTGGGGTCCAACCCATAACATTTGGGTTGAGAAAGGACCACTCAAACACCTGACCCATGTCATTTTATGTAATGGACCATAATGACAGGTAAACTGATAATATAAACATGTCTAGGAGTGGGACCCTCTGGTTACCTCCTGATATGACACGATTTGCAATATAAGGCGCATGATGACGATCATCTCACAATTTGGCAATACAACAACTATTAAGACGTAGGCGAGGAAATCAGTCTACGATATTCTATTACTATTAAAGAGAAAAAAAATACTAAAAGCTTTTTCAAAATGGAAAAATAAACAATTTTTGTCGTGGACAATCTGTCAAAAACTTGTCTTCCTCACAGACTATGAGAATATTTGCTGTATTTCAGTGCAAAATTTCTGTAAATAAGTACAGTATGATTATATTATTGCAACACCCTTGTACACAAATGATTGTCTTAAGTCATTGCCTGTCATTGATAACGATGGATGTCCAATTCATTTAAACTGGGAAGTGTGGCTTTCAATGCTCTAGCTTGAGTGCCACTGAATGCGCTAGACATCAAATTCGTTTTGACTGGGATGGGCGAATGAGCGCTCCCTTTTATGTCAATGGCAGCCAATCAGTTAACAGACAGTATTCTAGTGGAATAGATGCCTTTATTAAACAGTGACATATTTTTAGATGATATATCAATCCTTGGCGAGACCATATTGATAATCTATTGACATACAAAGTGTCGCGATATATCACCTCATCGATATATTGTCATGCATGACAATGCCTAGATGCTGTAGCCACAGCCATTCACACTCACATTCACAGTAGTTCTTGATTTTACCTTAAATTCGTAATTCGGGAAAATCATTGGAAGCTGAAGAGAGAAATGCCGCAGCCAAGATGAACCGTTCACAAACTTGAAACGTTTCACAGTGAGGCAAAGGTGATAACTAGTTCTTCCACGATGCTGCCAAATCATTTGATTAAAATTTGGCAATGTCATGGGCATGTCACATTGATGATTTATCCGCTGTTATTAATAGTCAAGCAGTAGGGGAGCGGGTGTAATTGCATTCTCGTGATGACTGACTGCCTAATGCAGTGAGCAATAGGAGGAGGTTCACAGGACTCTAAAGAAGCATTTCCACCAAGTATTATTCCATCGATGTGAAAACTTGAAATAATTCACTGAAGCCAACTATACCATGCTAATGTAAATAGACATTACAGAGAAAATGATGGGAAATTATGTTAACACAGTTGACCTGCACTTTTGTATTAATAATGTATGCGCAATCAACTTTAAACAAAGTACTTGTTTATTTTTTAATGTCAGGATACGTTGAATAATACAAATACGTTCATCGTTATGCCACAGTAATTTTTTTAACAGTGTGCGTATAGTGGGAATTATTATTTTGACCGTGGTATATTTATCCATGTAATTATGAATTATAATATACCGACATGAATAATCATAAACCGTGTGCATAATATGTATGACTAATGACGCACATATTGGAGAATTGGAAACAAAAAAATAATTAGTGTTATTAATTTATGTAAATATTCTAGTTATACAATCTCAGATTCTACAGTCATATTTGAAAAATAATTACAAATCGAGCAGTACAGTGGGGATCATAATAATACACTGTATGTTTAATACATAAGCTAAAGATATAATATTGATTTAACCACTGTGTGTAATAAGTATAGCATCCTCATAAAGTGTCCAGGAAGTATTTATTTCACACATTTGTAGGTGAGAGGTAAATGTATGCGGACTGATTTAAAAGACAATTAAAGATCAGCTATATTACGGTACATGTAAAAAAAACAAAACAAGGATTTGAAGACATTAAATAATGAAAAACCTAGACTGCAAATGAACATTTTGCTCATTGGTCTGACTTCATCGTTCTTTGTTTTATTCTCAACGCAATGATGACTCATGTTTGCCACGGCCGAGCTCGCACCTTTTGAACCATCTCCCATGGTAAATTGTCTGGAGGGAACACAGTGAGTCCTTCCCTCATCAGAGGTCACGTTCGCCTGTGACAAATCTCTGCATCTTCATTCACAGCACTTCATAACACTTGTGACAGCTGTGACTTCATTGTAATATCTCTAGCCTTACGTGCATAATGCCCATTTTTTATGCCGCTCCCCAACTAAGATGAAGTTGTGGATCAAGAATTCAAATCCTGTAATTTATTTGCTGCATCATTTTTGTCACAAATCAACTCATTGTGTAATCAGCGTTTCACAAGACTAATGTGAAGGCTGCATGGGGTCAGTTCTCACTGAGTAACAGCGTGATCGTGTGTGTGAATTATTGTCTGCTCAATATGTGACTTGTGATTGATTGCCCACGAGTCCAGGGTGTAAAATGCCTTTTGGTGAAGATTTGGTGGGATTTACACAAACTTCGCTGAACACGCTAAGTGGTGTAGAGAATAGTTGCTATTTGGGGGTCAATGTGTCTTAGCTGATAGATTCCTAGTAGTAATAAACTAATAAAACCTCAAGATACTTGAAGGCTATGAAAAAAATGATCACAAGACAAGCCCAAGTATGCCCTTGTCCCTTTACTAAATAAAACCCTGAGCTTCTTGCTTCAATGCTTTACCAGCACAATTGTGAGCTATTTATTTATAACGAGCAATATGGCCCAGCATTGCTTGTGTTTGTGTAACGTGAACGCAATACAACTGAACGGCAGATAAAACATACTTTTCTTTGAGATGCAGATGTAATGTAGTAATAGTAGGACACCATAAAGGGGTTATTGCACAATTGCTTTTCCATCACTGTGTACAGTATAGTGGCGAGTAACGTGGAGAAGAATTAAAGAGGCAGTTTTTATGTTTCACACTTGCTGCTCTTTTACCCATACACTGCACAACCCCAAGAGACAACACCTTTAATGAACATAAAACACCAGAACATAACAACGGAAACCACCACTCTCAGTCCTGGTTGCCCCAACTACTCATGAACCATTGCGGACGTAACACATAATAAATAACAGTCATGACAGTATGAATATCCAACTGAAATGAATCCCTTAGTAATATTTGGAAAATTGTAGATTTTTTTAAAAAATCGAGTGTCTTGTTGTTGAGTACTCAAAGCCACAACCTATTATCATAGCACATTTAAATTTGTACATGAAACCGTAAAGTTTGAAAGCCAACTGCGACATTGCAATCACAAGAGATGTGTCTTTTGCCCAAAAGACTGCACTGTCGCCTCCACAATCAGTGATGATCCATGATAATTTTGGGAGTTTGGAATTAATTTTCCACACGAAATAGAGGCCTAAAGAAATCAGCTAGGAACGCATCCAGAAACATAAAGTGTAAATGTTAAAATTTCGTTAAAAATCCGCCCGGCCATTTTGGAGTCCATAGGGAACGAACACACACACACAAACACGCACCCTCACACACCGTTACATTTACATATAAGTATAAATATCTCGGTCAATTACTACTAGTCAATTGTGCAGTTGTCATGAAAACTATACCTTAATCAAAAAATATTTTGGCATCTTACTCAGATGCTACAAATTATAGAACAGTTCAGTGTCATTAAATTAAAAATTTTATGTATTTTGTGTTATTCGGACTACAATAATATGTTGAAATGCTAATACAAAGGGTTCATAACTAGCTGAACCTCAAATGTCTGGAGTGTAAGCGATAGGCTAAATACCATTAGCAGATGTTAAGTGTGATGTGGATGTTACGGATTGTTAAAGCACCGCTACGGCTCAGTAGGATATATTCATGCCATGGAAGACTATTATCTATATTTGTAGACATGCTTAACACAACTTGTTACTGTTTAGTTTGTTGAATAATTTGAGGTTGAATAATTTTGACGTTAACTATATAGCTGGCTGATTTTTTACTTTCAAGGTCAAATTCCAATATGTGGTGGTTTATGATATGTTACCAAATTATCAGACAAAATACAAACATTCCACTCAGCTTTTTTTTTTTTTTTTTTTTTTTTTTACTGCCAAACAGCAGCTTTGCTTTCCTTTGCCCTACTTTCAGTGGCGTCAATGGTGTTTGTAGCAGATGCTGCAGCTGTGTTCAGCGGGAGCAGAAAATGCTGAGCATATACAGTAAAAGCAAAGAGACAATTAGCAGCTAGAAATTGAAGACAAAAATCTGAATGGCCAAATAAAAACAAGTACCGTAAATGCTTCACTTTAACGAGTAAATGTTGATATAACAACAGTCGTTCAGTTTGACCAATTAAGTTTGGCTTAGAGCAGTGGTTCTTAACCTTGCTAATGGTACCGAACCCAATGAGTTTCACAGGTGCATTCACCGAGCCCTTCTGAATTTCATTATAAAGCCATTTTTTCACGAATTCCAAACCTAACAAGCTAACATCTAAGTGAATTCCTGTATTTCTTCCAGATTTCAAGTTTATTACAAATAATTTTGCCTTTGCTGTAGATTTCTACGTTGGTAAATAAAATGTAACTCATTTTATTTCACACTGTTCCTTTTTTTTGTTTTCATTAGAGATGTGGGTCCGATCATGTCATTTTCAAAGTATCGGAATCGGCAAAAAAATATCGGCCTTGCCTTTTTTTAATGTATATATATTTTAATTAAATCGTTTTCTAATTGTATTTAACGTTACAGACATAATATGTTACACTCATCCAAAGTCTTTAGTTTAGGCATAAAGTTGGGTTATCAAATTCATCCCAATAATGGCCGCACTTAATTTATTAAAAAATGTGTCACGTTATATATTAATGTATACGCTGGACGACCCTCTCACTCATTGTTGCGCTCAATCTGTAATGACGCCGTCTTACCTATATAGAGAGATAAAAGGCAGCACAATAGAAGTAGAGTGGATTTTGGCAGCCTTAGGAGCCATATTTTATTCGCTAATGCCTTGTCATCCCCCTCCCTATGATCAGAAATATCATGGGAAGCAAGGTGGCTATTGATCTTTGTCTTGGCACCCTAAGTTATGTCCCAACGCAGAGAAGATATATCAATTGGTAGCACGACGCACAGTCATGGGTGCACTTCCCATCATGCATTTGGGATGGCCACAGTATCATTTACTGAAAGCTCAACAAATACACTAGATGGCAATATTTCGTCACAATACACAAAGTCACAAGTCTTTCTATCCATGGATCCCTCTCACAGAAAGAATGTTAATAATGTAAATGCCATCTTGAGGATTTATTGTCATAATAAACAAATATAGTACTTATGTACTGTATGTTGAATGTATATATTCGTCCGAGTTTTATTCATTTTTTTTCTTAATGCATTGCCAAAATGTATATGATCGGGAAAAATTATCGGGAATGATTGGAATTGAATCGGGAGCAAAAAAAAAGCAATCGGCTCGGGAAATATCGAGATCGGCAGATACTCAAACTAAAACGATCGGGATCGGATCGGGAGCAAAAAAAAACATGAACGGAACAACCCTAGTTTTCATGTTTACATTCTCTTTTTATTGTCACATCCTTGCATCACATCCTATTTTCATGACGTAAAATGACGCAATTAAAAAAAAAAAAAAAAAAAACTATACGCAGTTCACGCTGTCTGTAGGTCTGTTATACTTTCTCATACCAAGTGCCAGTCAACCTTCCACTGAGCAAACCGATTTCTCCTGCTATTAGATAGAGGGCTAGCAGTTGAAGGAAATGGAATAAAGCCTGTAAATTGAGGGCAAACTAGTCCAAAACCTGGTTTAAAATGCCACTTTGTCTAAATTTAGTCAGTGTACAAAATAGGGCTCTGCGTTTCTTAACCTTCACCGAACCCCTGAAGCTTACTCACCGAACCCGTGGGGTTCGATTGAACCCCAGTTAAGAACCACTGGTTTTAGAGGTATCAGCACAAAAAGATTACATGTATTCTGTTTATTTTAATCCATTTCAATCAATAGCTTAAGTCTTCAGATAAGCATTTTCATTTTGACAATGCAAGCCACCACAGCAGCTCACTGTGTCAGTAAATCTCATCCAATTTTAGCTCTTCACCACTTCTTCTAACATCAAGCCCATTTGGTTGCATTGTTGCGTGCTGCATAATTAGTAGACATATGAGGAATCTCTGAGTAAGCATTATGTTAATGCATTCTGAATCTCAGTCACTCTCTATTTTGACTCAGCTCCTGCAGGAAATAAGATTGCTGGTAAATTAAGATGCTGAATACAAGAATAAAACAACAACAACAAAATATAAGTAGATAAGGTGACTCAAGAAAATAGTGAAATATAAAAAAGATGGGACGGAATGTATCTTATAAATCTGGCAAAGTGACCAAGTTGATGCAAATTTATTAATACTGCAATGCAGTTCTGTGGTAGTGCATGTCAGTTCACATATACTACAGTATTTAATTATGGGGAAAAATGAAAAAATGTAACAGGATATGATGTGATAGAGGTGACTGAATTGGGATCATTATGGAAAAAAAAAAAAAAAAAAAAACAGGTTAAAAAAAAATTACGTATATCCATTCATCCATTTTCAAGCTTGCAACAATGTTGAAAAGGCAAGATAGACCACAGCCAGGTCACGATTCAGCCGTTAAACAAAATAAAAGTTGAAAGACCCAAATTAAAGAAAGAAAAAAAAAAAAAAAAAAACGCACTCATGACGTCTCCTCGCCAACCTCCCCCTCAGCTCCAAACCTTCCAACTTGTTTTGATCTTCCTCCTTTCTGCTCCCACTCACTCGCCATCACAAAAACATGCACATGTGCTTGTCTGTCCGCCCACATAAACCACTGGCATGGGTGAGTCCCCAATATGAGGCAAAATTTGAATAGGTGGGGGTTTATGGAAAGACACAAAAATGAGTGCAGCACTACTGACAAGTAGTGGTGTCTCCATGGCAACCAAGGGAGCAAAGCCCTGCAACGTGGTGTCAAACAAACAAAGGATTTAAAACCTAAAGTGTTGAGTGGTGGTCGTAATGATGGGATGGGGTCAATAAAAGTGAGTGTAGGCAAAACCTGTGCTGTACTAAACACTCTATAAAATAGATATTTCAGACTACCAGGGTGAAATATTAGCCTAGCCTACTTCATCACATAGTGTTACCCTTTTTCTCCTATATTTTTTTTATCTAAACAACTGCATCATTAATTGTCTTTAAACATGAGCGCTCACTAAAATTATAACTCCATTAAAATTACTCTTATTAACTAACATTTATTTATTTTTAGCATCCATCAAAGTGGTATGAAGGCCTGGGAAGTAAAGGGGGAGACGAGGGCAAAGAAATTGTGTAACTTCTAAGGCTTAGGTACTCTCTGTGAGGAGATTTCTTTGAAAGCCATAAAACTATAACCATTTATTGTGTAATGTTGTGAGGAAATCTACATGGATACAAGCAGGGAACTGAATAAACAGTTATCAGGAAAAACAAGGTGCACCACCAACTTTACTGCTCAAAAGTAGAATACAGGTGAGCTGGAATTCATACCAGCTTTAAGCAAGTGACTGGGTAGACCAGTTGCCACTTAATCACAGAGAACGTTGAACGGAACATTCATGCTTTTGGAATGTGGGTGTAAACTGCAATACTCTGCGAAGCCCCATTCAAAAGGCACTCAAAACTGCAAGAGCCAAGAGAGAAACCCACAGCGAGGCAGACGGCTCCACCATGCTTTCGAAAAGAATTTGATAGTGTAATTAAAAAAGGGACACTTACCTGGTGACCGAATAAGTGCGATTGATTCCAATGTTAATTGCCTTTAAATAGGTGAAAGTGGCCATTGATTAGAAGTGTCCTGCAGTTTGCTTCCATTATGTACTGTATGTCCACCACTGCAACCCAAGGACAGTGGTGGAACTTTATCATATCTATAAAATACAATTCTTAAATGATTCAGAGGCCAAAGTTAGATATGTATTGATAAATACATAAATGGCGGAAAACACAGACAAGACTGAAAAAGCAGTTTCTGCTTTTGCACCCATCTTTAAAAAAACTGCTGTATTTTAAGCCAAAAGAACAGTTGCGTTTGATAGAAAAATATGTCTATATTCTGCCATAGCAGTTTCATGGCGCATTAAGCCCCCGAACTATTTTTAATTTGTCCGTTTTACCCTGGAGACCCCCGTTTACAGACACCGTGCAACCGCTTTTGTTTCAACCTAGCCATAAAAAGGGAATTATATTTATTATTCAAAATGTCTATCATTTTTAGCTTGGAATCATTAATTGAATAAAAAAACAACTTATAAAAAATATTCACTTGCATATTTTTAACTTTTAAACGAATTATGTCACAATGAAAAAAATAATGTCTTTAAATAAGGTCACGGATATCTACCTCATAACTATCGCTTGATTGTATTTTTTTCTTACTGTCGCATTTCCCCCAATATTTTAGATGATAAATAATCAATCCAAACAAAGAAACAAACATACCAAAGAAAAAACATTTAAAAGGGTAAATATTTGAAAAAGAAATTCTCGACCGCTACTTGTTGTCTGTGACTTCTGCATCGCGACCCTTGTTATATTACTGTGTTTCACCCATAAAATCCCCACAAAGTCCAGCTGTGGCCATTCACAGCTGTGTCTTGAAATTCGGTGAGACATGCTACAACTGAGTTTTTGTATCGAAATAAGTTAAGTACGCAATAATATCTCGTTAAAATCATGGTTTCTTTAATTCTGCTCTTATGCTCTCACCTCGAGTTAGGGTTTAAAAAAATTTTTCGTCCCCCAGAAAATTGAGATTTTAAGCTTTCCAATGACATATCACACATGCATATAGGACAATTTTGAAATTTGGCCAAATTGGGGGTCTCAGAGCAGAATTTCAAGTCACCAGAGTGTTTTCCACCTTATATATTTTATAAGCCAAAGTTTGAGCAATAATAACGCGCTTAAAGTTTGGGGGTTGGTTGGTTGAATTAAATGGCATTACACTTAGAAGTTGTTTCCAAATATTTGAAAAGAAACAGTCCTAAAACACATGTGAATCTTTTTTGTTTGAATGCACTGTGCTAGATTAAAAACCGTTTGGATGAGTTTTTCGTGTAAGACCAGAGGAAGCCTGAGAAACACTGGTAGAACCGTAACATACTTTGAGGACACTCAAGAGGGGGAACGAGAGAATGTGATTAATAAATAAATAAATACTAAATTGTTAAGTGAAAAAGACAGTTCGAGGGCATAAGAGAGGTATGAAAAAAGATTTAAGAGTAATAGTTATTTCATATTTTGTCATTATTTACATTTACAGTACAATGGTACCTCGACTTACGATCTCTTTGACACACGATCTTTTCGACATCCGAAGTAAAATCTGACCCGCCATTTGTTTCTACATCCGAAGACACACTCGAAATACGATTTATGACAGCGCCGCAGTTTCTTTGTTTTCCTGCAAGACGGACGCACGGCGGATTTTCTTGTGAGAGAACTCAACATGTGTTCCAACAGTGTTGGTGCAGGTTTGGGGAAAAAAAATGAAAAGATGAAGCTTTCCATTGAAATGAAGATGGAAATGAAAGAAAAATATGGTGTATGATCTCGGCGGTCCTCCTCCGTTCGCTAGTCTTTATAACTTAAGGTGACAATTATTATTATTGTAACATCGCCAAAGAAATCGCCAGCTTCATCAGGTTTAAAATCATTTATTTCAGAACTTGTGCAACACAACATGCCCACTGTCCGCCGCAGCTGAACATGAAAAGTGAAAATAAAAAGTATCCCTCACTCTTTCATGTCAGCCACGTGGTGCGTTCAGGTACACCACGCAAAAATACATCTGCCACATTAAAACCCGATTCATTACATAATTAAAGGTATTATTATGATTATTATTATTACTTTGAGTATATTATTATTCCAATTTTTATTCATAGTTTATTTGTTTTGCTCTGTGTAATTGCTATTTGCAATAGTACCAGCAGTATTTATTAAGGATTTAGTGTAGGCTTTCAGGCTGTGGAATGAATTAATGTAGCGGTACCACTGTATTATGTAAATTATGTATATTGTCACTCACTCACTCACTCACTCACTCACTCACTCACTCACTCACTCACTCACTCACTCACTCACTCACTCACTCACTCACTCACTCACTCACTCACTCACTCACTCACTCACTCACTCACTCACTCTTACTTTAAAAAAGTAATTAATTACAGTTACAAATTATTTCTCCCAAAAGTAATTGTTTTAGCAACTCCGTTACCTGAATGTAAGAGTAATTCGTTACTTGGCAAAGTAACTGGTGATAATTTTCATTGTTTTTTTTTTCCCCTCAAAAAAAAAAAAAACAAACAAACAAAAAAAAAGGTCACACAATGTGAAATTTAAAGGGTTTTTGGGGCAATTGGCCCTAGACCAATTCTTTACCCTAAACTTAACTACACACAGGGGTAACTAGATAGTAACCTTTGCTATGTGCGGAAGTCATTTAATGTTGTGAATCAACCGTTAAAGTTATTAAAATTGCTCCCGATATTGCATTAGTCCCCTTCCGTCTACTTTCAACATGTGTCAGTTTTAAAACTTTCATCATTTAAAGACAGATTTAAGTCAAGATTTTGTCGATTTATGAGCATTTTAGATAAAAAGTTACTTAGGTTCGCTAGGAAGGTTCTCTACAACAAAGCCTTCCTGAGAAATCTACTGCTTTAAGATGGCGGCTGTTTACTAAGGCATCTTGTTCTTTATACATGTTGCTAATGCCCCCGTGTCTGCTATTTGCATCTAGTTCTATAATATGTGATATCTACCGTAGCATCGTGTGGGCGTAGTTTGAAGGCTATCGGCTACAGTCAGGCATTATTGGAGCCACCTAGCATCGCGTTTGCAACGGCATCACAACTCCCTTGCCTCCTTACCACGCCACCACTCCTGCTCTGCTGTCTCGTCTCCGTGAGTCCGTCTCTCAGACTTTTCTCGCGACATTCAACCAACATAGTAACGCATAGTAACGCACGCCTTTCCCGCCTCAGTAACGGTAGTAGCGTTGCCAAGATGAGAAAAGTAATTAATTAGATTACTTACTACTGAAAAAAATAACGCCGTTAGTGATGCCGTTATATTCTTACGCCGTTATTAACAACACTGCTCACGAGTGAAAAATCGACACAATACAACAACATCCATCCACTTTTATATTTTTGATTTATATTCCTTAGGTCCACAAGAGAGCTTGAGCTGATCCCAGCTGCTAGAGGTTGGGTTCTGGTCACTAGTCGACAGTAAATGCCAGGACGCACTCAAGAAAGGAGGCAGTCAGAGTGCCCAGAGAAAACCCACATAAGCATGGCGAGGCCAGAGCTAAGATTCAAATTCCCAATTTAAGAACTGCGATTCCGACTTGCCAACCACCATGCTGCTCCGTGATACAATGATTATGTAATAATCAATGAAGTGGGGGGAAAAAAAATATTGATGACACATCACGACAGCTTTGCAACCGTATATAACAGAAGTCATTTAAAAATATTGAATTTCGTTGTAACACCACTTCCTTACGGTACTTAGTGCTGTATAGTACTCTATTGTGTGTACGAGTGTGTGTCTTTTTTTCAGTTCTACAACATTTTAGTGAAAATACTGTATGTCGTGCTGGGACAGAAGCTTGTCGTGACATGGTGACACTGCAGCATTTTAACGGCCTACAACAGGTTTGTGCGTGTATGCCCGGGCTTTGGGAATGTTTTCCAATGGGAGAAGTCGATGCATTCAGTTGGACAGTGATTGAAGTCAAAAGCATTAACCCAGCAGACAGAGCGTGTTGACAATCGTTTGTGCTTCACACGGTCTCATGAGCGCAACTGACACATCACAAACGCTCCAAAATGACACATTTGACACCAGTAGCTGATCACTGCCTCTGGGTATGCTGCTGCATCCCACTGTGGATCAACTGACCACTCAATTAGTGACACAAGCTGGCCATCTGTGCTTAGTTCACCTTAAGCAAAAATGTGTGAACAAATTGTGTTACGTTGCTAAACTTGTCAGTTGTCAGTCAAAACTCATTCTGATCAAAATTTATATGAAATAAATTGACAGTCTCTGCATGGTGGCCATTTTATACAATGAGGTGCATTTTAGATTTTATGGGTTTCAGCACCATGAGCATTGTGTAATTATTGACATCAACAAGCTACTAGTTTATTTTTTGATTGAAAATTTTACAATTTTATTCAAATGAAAACATTAAGAGGGGTTTTAATACAACATTTCTATAACTTGTACTAACATTTATCTTTTAAGAACTACAAGTCTTTCTATCCATGGATCGCTTTAACAGAATGTTAATAATGTCTATGTCATCTTGTTGATTTATTGTTATAATAAACAAATACAGTAGTTATGTACAGTATGTTGAATGTATATATCTGTCTTGTGTCTTATCTTTCTATTCCAACAATAATTTACAAAAAAATATGGCAAAATGGTTTGAATTGTGTTTAATTACGATTAATTAATTTTTAAGCTGTGATTAACTCGATTAAAAATTTTAATCGTTTGAAAGCCCAACTTTTGTTATATTTTGTGTGCACTGAGTAGTACGTTTTATTTTTTTTCCCATTATTGCAGGTTTATCACAGCAAGCCTGCTAGTAAGGAGTTCTGTTGTAGAGATTCCTGAATGTCAATGCACTGTCTAGCTCACTTAGTTTGAGGGGCACCACAACTAAAGTTGTCCTAAATTATTGGGTAGCCGATAATATCGGCCGATAAAAGCATTTTAAAATGATATCGGAAAATATCTACATCGGTTTTTCATTAGCGGTTTTGGACCAATATGCACGCTGCCTTCAAAGTGAATGTAGAAGCCTTTTGCCTACTGCCATTGTACAAGGGCTGGTCACAGCTTAGCAAAGCAATTATACTTATTGACCATCAGATGTCAAACTAAGATGCTTGGGATTTGTTAGTTGAGCATTGTCATTATTAAAGCATCCAATGGGGCATCATAATACAATTAGCCATAATATGTCCGCATATGTCGGTATCGGTATGATATCGGTATTTGAGTTTTGGACCTGGACAATATCGGTTCTCAGTTAAAAGGTAATTATCAGATAACTCAAACCTAAAAAAACACTTTTTTTAACAGCTTAAAAAAATCCATGACATTCTTATGTTAATAACGACACAAGTACAGTAAATCATTTAGCAGTTTTTTTCTTTACAGCCCATACAGTGGCATGAAAATGTTTGTGCATACCCAGGGTGCCCAAAATGTTATATTAATATGAATGGAAGCCCAATGGGAACATTGAGTGGTATACAAAAGTTTGAGCACCTTGGGTGTGTCCAAGCTTTTGCATGCAATAGTGTTACCTCCCTCAAAATCTATGTTGTCTTTCAAAACTCATTTATATCAAATTCCTCTTAATGGAGCTAAATTGTCTCTTCTGTCTCTGCACACTTACCACTTTAGATACACCCGGAGGCATTAATTTCTTCTGCAATCTGACCATAAAAACTGACATGTCCCTATAACAATTCAAAATCACATCACATCCACAACAAGCTGCAAACATTCAAACACAGACAGATTCAATTTAAAAACCTCTTAGCTGCTTTGGATAAATTGCTCCTTTTGTTGCTATCAGTGAGTCGAATAAAATTATGTAAATTAGCATTGCAATCTGCCCATGGCAATATTTCAACCAAGCTCTCACAGAAAGAGCAACATGTCAAGGTGCAGAATGTTGACAGGTCATTCGACAGATGTTTTAATTGTTTACGAGTCTGAAGGTTTTAGTGACCATGTCTGTTGAGTGCCACAGTAAGTCTTGGATCTTAATCTCTGTATGTAAACAGTAAATTCCTTTATTTTTATTTCCACACACAGTTTACTCTGGAAAACACCTAAGTTCCAAGAACAAAGAAGGAGAATAATGGCAAGGTTTGTTCAAATTTGAAACAAAGCACGATAAACACACACTAACCTAATCAAGGCTAAGGGAAACACATTATGTAAGCAAGCTTTGGACCCAATCAAATTTTAAATGACACTCCTGAGTCATTCATCTTGTTTAAGAAGTGAATTTGACAGCATCATTCTCAGTGGTTCAACAGATGTATTTGTCTCGCTCTTGCAGCACTGTGATCCCCTGTCAGGTTTTTGAAAGCATCATAGAAGATGACAAGACTAATCTGTATCCTGTTTTTGTCATCCAACTTGAAGCATCAGACGCTGTCCAGTACACTGACTGCATTGTGGTCAGTATTTGGCAGGATTTTGCACTTTACCTTAAATGTTGTAAATTTAGTAAAGTATTCAAGGTTCAGCGATTATTTCAGTGTGCTTACAATGCAGTGGAACTGGGGGGGAAAAATATGGTTTGCGAGTCCTCACATGCTCGTCTTCTGATTTGGTGCTTTGTTATCTCGTCGCACGACAATAGCAATGCAAACATAGTGAAACAACCATTCAAACCAATGTACAATTTTGTTGTTGTTAATTAGTTTTATGCAAATTCCAACAAAATTCTAATTAAAAAAAAAAGGGTGGGGTGGGCGACCGAAAGTATATGCTTGCAAGGGTAATTTCTGAGGGCGAGGTTGACAGAAACAACATATAAGCCGTATTGTTAAATGATCATCAGCTGCATTGTTACTTTCATATCTTAAAACCTACAGCTTACTAAGCCGAATTCATTTACAATGGTGACATTGCTGTCGCCATACTTATGTAATTGCTCGCATATGGGCCTGCTCGCTGATATAACAGCCATGGAAGTTTGTTGAACTTTGTTTAAAAGGATTATTGGGAAGGGAAAAAAGTGCCTGGTCTTGACAGATAAACAAGCAGGCAATTGCAGGAGGGTGGTGAGGAGATTAGTTTTGTTTTCAGTCATTTGTTTCAAAATGTCTGGCTACCCAGTGCACTCAAGCACTAAAAATTCTTAATTATAACAAATGTTTAGATGATAGCAAAAACTTCTTGTTGCGAACGATAATCATTAAGTTGGCTTGAGTTACACTATTAAGAGGGCAATGTGGGTGTTTCAGATTAGGTACTCATGGAATGACTAGCCACAGTGTACAATAGGATACGAGCAGTGCCTACTTCAGTATCATTGAATGGACGCCATCCCATAACATAGTTTTTTTTACAGTATTTGTGTTTGCAGCAACTGTTTAAGATGAACAGATTCTATTTTGGTAGCCCATGCACAACTAATGCACATTTATTCATGTAATATTAATTATTTTTAGAAATACAGACCATAAAGTGGAAGTTCAGGATTTTTTATATTAGGCTTAATCTTCGAGTTAGCAGGGGTTTAGTTAGTTGGTGGAGTTAATTTCAACAATTTCCATTTCGTTTGCAAGTTATTTGTTAATTTCAGGGCTCCAGAGTGGCTAATCTAGCACGAGTCAATGGCACATATACAGATCTACGAACGGATCCAACATAGTCAAATAAAATCAAAACACAGATCATTGTTTCAAAACACCCATGCAGTCAAAACAATTTCACACCAAACTGCCCTAATTCATTTCATTCTGCAGGACTATTTTTTTTAGATGCGTAATATGACCCCAAGAAAGAGGAGTGCTTCAGTCACTCGTTCTCACGCTGCATTCGAGGAAGGTGGGAAGTCAGACTTTGCCCGCTCGGAAGGTACCAGTTGAGACCTTAAAGTATTCCAAGCGAATGTAAACGGCAAAGATGGCTGATAGCCACAAGTTGTTTTTTTATTTTTGCCTTCAAAAAACATTTTGACCTCCAGCAAACCTGACTTTTCATAAGCGATCAAATAGTGGAGGCGTACTAATGATATTTTTCCAGATCAGAGGATGGAAACTCTGACTTCCCACCTTCCTCGAATGGAGCATCAGTTTGCTGAGTTAACTGACATGGCGAAATGTGCATTTAGAGGCTGTAGAAACATACAGAAGAAACGGGCATAAGAAAGTTTCCACAAATACCCTATGAAGAACGAGGAAAAATGTAATCTGGTCACTTGCTGCTGGCTACGACATAAAAAAAATCAGTGGTGAAAAAAAACTGATGTGATATCACGCCGCCCTGCTCCTCTGCAGAGCTTCTGGATTACAAATGTTGCTGTTCTAATAACTTTATCCTGAAAACATAGCCAACACTATTGATTCCATGAGTCATCGATGACTTTCATGTGTGCATATGTTGTTTTTTATTGGCATGCTATAATGGTGCCATTGACTCGTGTTACCTTAGCCACACCGGAGCCCTTAAACTAACAAATAACTTGCAAACGAAACAGAATTTGTTGAAATCAACTCCACCAACTAAGTAAACACTTGTTTACTCGAAGATTAAGCCTAATGAAGAAAATCCTGAACTTCCGCTTTAATTTTTTCCCTTGACTCTATTCAATTCAAATGTGATTTTCGGTGCATTTTGTGGGAAAATGCTCAAGATGCCTTTAGGAAAACGGCCAAATGCATCCTCATGGGGTTTGGTACGTCAGTCTTAGTGTATCAATGTGAAACAGTGCAGAAGGAATGTAGGAGGGGGACCTAATGATGGATGACCAAACAACATTGCGGGAGATCAGATGTTCATTTACAGCAACAGGAGATCCCTTAGTTGCTAGCGAGGAGGTGTTGCAGACCTACTCATCTAAGCAAAGACTTTAACTCCCCACTGATAGGGCCACCTGCACTTCCAAATACACCACTGTGATGACTGCTGGGATGTCCTCAGCTACAACCATCTGTTCAAAAGGTACAGACTGATAGAAGAAGAGCCTTTCTAAGCCTACGCTCTGTATTGAAGTAAAGTAGCACGTAGCAGCCTGGGCGGGAGAGAGACTGTCTGCAGTGCAGCAGTGGACAAGAAGGATTCCGAGCATCTCCTCCAACAGACTGATCAGTGTTTGGACAAGAGTCTACAACAAGAAACAGGGAAACCCTGGACCCTTGAGTTTACATACACCCACACTCATGGCATCCAACACCTGATGAATCACTGATGAGGATTTCCTGAAAGTAAGCTTGTGTTGTTATCCTTGCATTGAAAACCAGTCAGGAAATTAGACAGTTGACACACTAACATACACACATAAAGACAACAAGTAATAAATTACACACATGCTCTCACGCAAAAATGACCCGCCCTTCATAAGTTTTCATACAGCTGCGCACAACCAGGTGAGTTCAGCATTGCCTGGCATGCATGCATGTACAGTAGATGGTGTAACAATTTCCTCCCAAATCACTGGTGACATTAGTGTGTTTTTTTTTTTGTTCATTAATTCGTAAATACACCGTTCATTATAAATACCATAGGCCTCACTACATATGACAATGTGTAGAAAATATCAATTTGGAATTGTACAGTGACTCCCATTTCTGCATCGAGATTTCAAGTTGCTGCAGTCAAACAGAATTTATTGAACAGCTCGTTAGGAAATCTAGAGTGAGGATGAGTTATGAAACAGGCACATTTGAATACTGTCTGTTTTCCATACGTCAATCCTGCAACTTCTGTCAAAATATAATCTCCTGGGGGGATTCAAAAGCATAACAGAAAGCTCCCCACCAAAAACCATCACATTTTGAGTAAAATATATCAAGACCAGATAACTAACTTACCTGGCAAAGTGTCTACAAGCAGGTGGCATCTGAGAGCATAAGCTGTTTTGTCACCAAAGGCAGCAGAAAATCACAGTTATGTGCAAGGTGCACTGAATGATAGACTTCCTGAGCACTCTGTGTGCATGCAGTCTTCCCTATGGCTTGCCTTTAAATTTATTGATCATAAGTGGTAGCAGAAAAGCCACCCAGGCTAGAACGGCGGTTAAATGTCAGTGAGATGCTGTGACCGCCACTGCGATGAGTTGTGAGCGCACTGTTAGGAGCATCCACTGCAGCACGTCAGAGTGGCGGTGCAGCAAGAGAGAGGAGAGGCAAGCAATACACACATTTGCCGCTGGTGGTTCCCTCTGCTAGGTTGGAGCTAAACTGTGACTGGAATATGGATCCTGGACTTCAAATACACAGTGATTTCTGAAGCAGATGGAGGGTTATGTGGTGAGATAGCGTGAGACCGAGGACAGAAAAAGAGCAAGAAGGGGTGAGATGTTTGTTATGTTACATACTGTATATAGAATATACCACCCATGACATCCATCATCATTCTTCATCTATAGGCTCAGCAGTCTTTAAATAATATATCCCATCATACACTTGAATCTCAAATATCATACTTGTTCTATACCTCCTTGACAGAAAACATGTCTTCGCAATATGAGGAGACATACAGTGCCCCACCAGCATCATGTCCACGACACATCCTTTTGAATAAAATGTCTTTATTGCCATTGCACCCAGTTGCCTCTCATTTTTACGTTGGCCACACCCCTCGGTGCAATGCAACTCGTCCTCTTCCCATCAGCCAACTCCAAGATGTGCTTTTGGGAAATGTGATTTTCATCGAGATCTGAACTTAATGATGTTTGTCATGATATGGGATGCGGCCCATGAGTCGATCATAAGCCCTCTCTACTGTGGACACTGAGAGTCTTCTTCCACTTGGCCCACATTGAATGCAAATGGGAGGTTCTTCCCATCAACCGCCTGCTTGGCTTTGTCTTTTCTACAAAACCGGCACCACCCTCTCTGTTCACTATGCTGACAAGCAGCAAGTCACTCCATGGCTTTAAGTGCCTTCTCGCCTCAGCTATCCTCTAACTCTCATGACACTTTCATCATCTCATCCAACTTTCGGTGCTCTCATAGCTCTGTAACCATAGTTTGACTTTTGTGGCATGGGGGAAACGTTTTGATGATCCCAAAATGTGAAGTCAGCAATTGAATTAACTTACAAGATATATACTCGGTTAGTAGCTTAGCCCATGCTCGTAAATAAGAGTGGAACAATATCTCGATACGGCAATATATCGCGATATTTTGCAACACGATTGGTTATCGATATGATCCCGCCAAGAATCGATACTTTTATTTGACTTATTGAGCATACAACGTAGTATGGTTGTTGTAAACTGCTTATTCAATGTATGTAGAGCAATTCCTTGGCGGTCCACTAGGGCCGCTCAAGAGTGGCAGTGAAGGTAAAGTGCATGCAAGTCGTCTAGAGAAGAAGAGAGAAAGCTACAAGAGGGATGAAAAAAATGAAATATACAAAAAATACACACGGTCCCAGGCCTCAACTGGGACCGTGTGTACTTTGGTCAGATGAGACCAAGATTGAGCTTTTTGGCAACAAACACTAAGTGGGTCTGGCGTGCCACGAAAGATACGCATGCTGAAAAGCACCTCATACCCACTGTGAAGTATGGGGGTGGGTCAGTGATGTTGTGGGGCTATTTCGCTTCCAAAGGCCCTGGGAACCTTGTTAGGGTGCATGGCATCATGAATGCTTTGAAGTATCAGGACATTTCAAATCAAAATCTGTTGCCCTCTGCCCGAAAGCTGAAGATGGGTCGTCACTGGGTCTTTCAGAAAAACAATGACCCTAAACATATGGCCAAATCTACACAGAAATGGTTCACCAGACACAAAATCAAGCTCCTCCCATGGCCATCTCAGTCCCCAGACCTTGTTTTGTTGGCAAAAGGGGGTTGTACAATGTATTAACACCAGGAGTGCTAATAATTGTGACACACATTATTTGATGTCAAATAATTTTTTCTTTATGTGGGATTTTTTCACCACTGAATGAATGCACTTGTATTGAAGGTTGGATTTTCCCCCTTTTTTTCCCATTAAGGTCCCATATTATTTGAATTTTTAAAAAATTATTAGAAGCTAAAAAACACATATATTTTTCAGGGGTGCCAATAATTATGGAGGGCACTGTAATAAACATACCCTTAAGCTGAAAAAACAATAATTATGCATGGCCACCTGCAGCTGGTGGCCACCGGATTTCTTTACTGCCATCACTGCTTTGCTTTCATCACCTGGGGTAAGAAAGTTTTGCAATGTAATTGAGTTTTTAATTTACATGTAATATTTGATGACATTTGGTGTTGAGTGATAAAAAATAAACCAGGACCCTAAATTGGATGGAAATGAATATCAAACAAGTCACATTAATTTACTGATTTATTTGAAATTGAGAACCACTTTCCATCTAATTTACTACACAAAGTGTTATTACTGCCATTTTTATACAATAAGCTATAAAAATGGTTTGAATAACTTCCAAGATATATAAGGTGATGTGCATGTTAATTGATGTAGCCTACATATTAAAAATTAGTAATTTATTGCATTTTTAATTTCTATACATTGAATTCATGTTTTTTTTTAATTCACTCAATACTGCCAACACACAAAAAAATCAGGATTTCCACTTAAAAGTTATTAAGTAGCTAATATTTTATTGTTTTATTTTGTTGTTTTTAAGGTGAGGAAGAATGTGACTGACTGAGTCCGACATCTGAAATGCTGAAGCAGGTGGTGAAGGTACTCAAACCAATGCTTGTGGCAACAAAGGTCATATACGAAGAAAAGAGACCCACCAATTCTATCATTGCCCCACTCCAAGCTCAACTGCTGAATGACACCTACAGTACTGTTAAATTTTTAAAAAAGATTAAAAGAAAATTTTCAATTTTAAAGAAATGAAGGGTGCCATTCATCATGATACCTCCAAGCGATATCAGTGGTTGTGGTTTGTTCCTTCTACATGTGCAGGTACAAAATTTGCAGTAGATTTATATTTTACAGCAATATTGCACAGAAAAGGTGTTACTGTTTAATAAATGACAAACAGCATTTTTTTCTATTTTGAAATACCTAGTTTTTTATTTCAACAGTTGTATCGTGGAATATTATAAATCAATTTTCTGACCAAAATACAATCGCTGTATCGCGATATCGTGAGATACTCGTCATCGTGAGCCTAGTATTGTGAATCATATCATATCGTGAGGTACCCTGAGGTTCCCACTCCTACTTGTACAGGCATCCCAGCTATGTCTGTGTGGGTGTGCATGCATGTGCGAAATGAATCCTCACTCACCGTGGTGAGTTTGAAAATGGCGGCAGGCAAAACAGGAGACGGCATCCTTTTTGACTTAATATTCCAGCCAGGGATATTTATAATCATACAGTGAAAATGAGCGGGGTTTTTTTTTCCCCATTATTTTTTAGGGGAATTTAAATCAGGTTAGTTAGGACAGCTATGCTTTTGGCCAAGGACGTCTTCCATTGAATATGGTACGCCTGGTGGTGGCTCTGTTGTACAATTTGCATCTATAGAGGGACAAACTGAAACTCCACTCATCATTCTGGCGGCGCTCTCTGGCGTTTCATTGTCCACATCTTCAATCGTTGGTTCTTACTCAGTAGTTGTTGTCGCTTTTGAAAGCTATGTTTGAAAAAAAAAAAAAAAAGCGTATATCCATCTTGTTTCTTCTGTCCTCAAGTGGTTTTGGCTAAGCAAAGCAAATTACTGTTTCTAAGGTGCTAGTCAAATGATCTGTTTGATAATTTTGACCCATTATAAAAATTTTGTTTCCCCATTTCATTCATTTTTGTTGTTTGTTTTATTGCTTTACAACTTTTATAGACAACATTTTACCGGCAAAGTGTTAATTTTAAAATTCATATACTGGAAAGTCAAATACTTGCAATGATACTTTCGAGCACCCCCCCCCCCTTTTTTTTTTTTAATAACATTTTTTAAAACTCAGCAACCTCTGTATTCTAGACTACCCTATGCTAGCGTATAGTGATCCCTCTGTATCTGCAAAGAGACAAACTGTTCGACTTGGTTCAACAGTTGGTCATGTTAATATTCGGTTTTGCTGTTTGACTACAAACCCTTTCAAACAACATTCACTGCGGATGAACTTGTTGGGGGTACCGTTATGAATCATCTGTCATTTTCAACATGAAGTATTGGCTCATGATGTTTAAACTACCACTAAAATCCCTTACCCACCTTTAAGAAGAAGCGTACAATTTTTTCATAAGTGTACCATTACTGTAGAGCGGGAGTAATATGTGAAATTTGAAAGCCACACTTATATGTTTTTACGAGGAGAAAATACTTATTTCTTAATGAAAAATAATACAGTGTGGAAAATATGTAAAATGTGTAAAATATATATTTTTATATTAATATAAAAAATTTAAATCAAAGTAACTTTTTAAACCTAAAGAAAAACCTTGAAAACGGTGGGAAAAAAGGGAAAGTATATTTTCATAATAATCTATCAATTCTAAATTGTGATTAAGGGGCAGTTTACATGGCGACTCTGCGACACAAAGACGCAATGACTGAGTTGCGGACTCGCCTCGCGTGCATATGGTGTCGGCGAAGACAGAAGGCGAAGACGCAAAATTCTGAATCCTGCCTCGAAAGTGGAAGAATTCGATTGCGGGGGAATGAGGGGGGCTTGCTTCGCATGCATATCAAAGGCTACTGCCACGCCGGACCCGCGAGGATAACGTCAGCACTCGTACACGTCACATTGGGCGTGTGCAGCGGTGCTATTTAACATTAAAAACTGCAAATTGCGGAACGCCGGCTTTAATTTACTGTTTCAATAATATTTTTACATTGAAATATTTTGAATGTTTCCATTTTTGTGCCTTTTGGAGCAAAAGGAAAATGCCACTGCTTCGAATGGGCGGGCATGTTTTCTTCCGGGCTGAGGAGCCCCGTGAGGTCAAAGTGCATCATTCGCTGTCACCTTGTAAATCTGCACTGCCCCCTAGGGCCTGGCATGAATACTACATCGTTTTCATGCGGAATTGCACATTGTTCGAATGGAAACGAAACCATGTAGATGCACCTTTGAAATTTTTCGTCTTCTCGGAGAGTCACCGTGTAAACAGCCCCTAAATGTCTAAAAAAGTGCAGTATGAGAGCAGTTTTAAGATCTTTATTAAAAAAAAAAAAAAAAATTCTTCCCAATATTTTTGGGTTATTAAAAAAGTGGTGTGAAACGCATATTGTAAGGTTTTTTTTTGTTTTTTTTTTTGGTAATGGCGTAAATGTAACTCTCAAAAAACATACTAATATACATTTTTAAATGAATGAAAAAGTTAATTTACAGACATACATTCGTAGTTGTGTTTTGTTGAGAAAAAACAATTTTTATAATATACATTTTAAGATTTAATTAGGAAGACACCACGGCTGTGTGTGACTATCATGATGATTGATTCAACCATTTGTTGTTGCATTGTTTCTCATGGTAGTCTTTAATGTACATGCTATGCTAGCATGCATAGGTTTCGGTCGTGTGACAGAGCTTACAGGAATGCCACGAGGAAATACTCCACCACTGGGCCAGCCTGACTTTGACTTTCACCATGTACAAGATAGCCAGCCTGGTTTCTGCTGTTTTGGCTGGATTTCAAAATCGAAGCCAGAGGTAGGGCTAAAAAGCAAGGACCAAATCTGAATGAACCAGCTACAGACGTATGGATGTGATGCACACACAACGCGACTGACACTCTCAAAGTTCTAGTGTTGTAGTTCACATACAGTCATGGCATGAAGTAAAATGAGTGCACCAGTGAACCATAACTGTTGTCTGCCATTTTTGTGGGGAAAATCTATGAGTACATGGTGAATTGTTGTGTACAGTACTGGTTTTTGAAAAGAGAACAAATGCTGAAAATTGGTTGAAAGATTTGCAGAGTTACTCTGCGTTGGACTCCTGCACTTTTAGACATTGTACAAGCAGTAGCAGGACGCTGAAAAAAGTGCTATTGACTGGATGCAGAGGTAAAAAGAAGAGAATGCGTAAGACCTCTCTTGATCCTGTGATGGCCTACGCTCTGCCCTTGCAGCCCGCCAGCGCCTCCTCTTTCTGAGGGGCCTCGTACAGGCCTGACTGTGGTCAATCTGTGGCTCACACCTGCCAAGGGGTGTTGGGTGACTGTTTGGGGACCACTGCAGCGTTGGGACTCAATGGTGCGAGGGGTCCCTGCGTGTCCCTGAGTAGGGATGCGCGGACTGGACTGGGGGGCAATGGTGTGGTCCCACCACAGTTCTATTGGGGTATGGTTGAGGCGTTTCCTTGGAGTATCGCTCTGTTTACAGAGCCATGGATGGTTCCTCATTGACAAGCTCTGTCCCTGTGCAGCAATTCCTTTCATTTTTTTTTGTAAAAAAATAGAACAATTGACTAATCCTCATAATATGGGCTCCTACCTCACATCAAATGCACTGCTAACACTCACCCCAACTTGCCATACCCTTAAATTTCCTGCTGCCCCTTTTCATGCCCTATCTACTAGCTAGTGTCCGTCTTCCTCACAGGGTGTCCCCTCAGTTGATGAGATTGATGATTTTGTTACGATCTCTATTATCAGGGAGTTTATACAAATATTCACTGATGAATCTGTGCTCCTATTCCCTCTGTTCATTGTCTCTGCCTCTCCCCTTAAACCTTCTCTGCAGTTGCATTTTCTCAATTAGAAAAAAATGTTTCTTAAGTATGAGGACATAAAGCAATGCCAACTTTACTGTGATGATTGATATATCGTTTTACCATACCACACCACACCACACCACCATCATCCGCTTGATCCGAGATCGGGTCGCGGGGGCAGTAGTTTTAGCAGGGAAGCCCAGACTTCCCACTCCCCAGCCACTTCAACCAGCTCTCCCGGCGGGATCCCAAGGCGTTCCCAGTCCAGCCGAGAGACATAGTCTCTCCAGCGTGTCCTGGGTTTTGTACGCCGGTGGGACATGGGACATGATCTATCGTTTTTTTTTTTTTTTTAATTTTATTGTTTAACAAAGTATTCTTTCAATTGAAGATCCATACTGCCTTGCAAAACTGTGAAAATGGTCCAGATCCCACAGGAATGCCGCAAGGCAAGGTAAGTCTAATTTGATTGCATAACAGAAGTAATAGAAAGCGTTTGACATTAACAGCAGCAAAACACAGTTATTTGCAATAGTAAATAAATAAAAAAAAAAGCACACATAAAATATTTTATAAAAAAGTCATACATTGCTTTTTGAAAGTAAGTATAGCAGAGTACATCGGTAACTCTTATGTTCGGAGTACACTGTAGTAAACAAGTGTTTTTTTTTTTTTTTGTTATTAGCCTGGATTTAAAGTAGCTGAGAGAGTAGTGAAATGACACAATTTGCAGTTTGCATGTAAACATGTCCAATGTCAGTCAATGAAGATATTACGCTTACTTGGAACGTTGGAACCTTCTAGAAATAAAGGCAGAGCTTGTCAGATCACCCAACATGCCAGCCGCCACCCACCGTTGAATGACGAAGTTTGTGCCACAAAGAGGGTAAAAAAAAAAAAGAAATCTCATCTCTCAAAAGCAGACCTTTACGGACGTCTCAGCTTCAACTCTGAATTCTTTGAGGCCTGTACAAATCATCTTCTAATCAGTTATTAGATAGACAAGTTATCAATCAGATAGACTCAGGTGTTTGTTTTGCACACACTCTTACTATTACCTCGGTAGAACTTTCCAGTGTGATGAACAGCAAATAACATAATAATAATAGCAAATAAGTTTGTATTTAATAAAAAGTAAAGGAAGAATGCCAAACAGTACGTGAATTTAGGAAAGTAAGATACTACCGGAGAAGCACGAAGGGGAGGGCACACACAGCGGTAAGCAAGTCAATCGTCCGACAAAGCTGAGACGCACCAGCATCCTTAAATACAGACGTGTACTCCTTACTGCATCATAAAGAATTGAGAATACATGCATATAAAGAACTGAGAATGCAAACATGTCATAAAGAACAACAACTGAGAACAAACACATGACAGATAACAACTGAGAACAAACACATGACAACAAGGAATCTACCTCCATAGCAATCAGAAAGCCTTTGATACAACTTTAAAAGGATTTCGATTAGTTACAAGAAAACAATGCCACCTCTATATAGAGGGTTGGGTACCAAAGCCAAGTATCAAATTGGTACCGGTTCCGAAGCAATTGGTGTTAACGGAATAAATAAAAATGAACATTTCGCAGCATCGTTGTGGTGCCTGAGTATTTTTTTTTAACCTGCTCACTTGTTCTGTAAAAAGGTGTGACACACAACTGGTATTGGATAAAACCCAAACCAAGTCCAAGCCTTCATATATACCAATTTTCTGCAACATAAGTAATTCAGTTGCATTCAGCGGCATCTGCCAGCCGTCCACTTCTGATGAGATGCGCTGCAATACCAGGTGGGCCACCTAACAGAATCAGAAAAATATTAAATGTTAGATAAGCAATTATATTAATTATTGTAATGTTACTTAAACATTAGTTATTGTCTAAAAATGCATCAACTAATGTTAATGAAGGGACCCTTATTGTAAAGTGTTACCTGGAATTGCGATTTAGGCAACCGCCTAAGGGCGCACCAGCGTTCAAAAAGGCGTCAAGAAAAATATTCAAATAATATTTGATGCTAACAGTATTTAAAAAATTATACAAAACAATAAAACAAAAGAGCAACAAAACCGTTCATAATAAGTCTTTAAATAATAATGAAATCATTTTTCTAGTGTGCCTTCTGCCCGTTTCAGTTTTTCCTGTGATGCGATAATTTCACCACAGAGCCTAGTCTCTCTCACCACCCAGCAGACCAGCGAGCTACCTGAAGGTGCTATTTTTAGCCTCCGCAATTGAGCGACATTATGGTGACAAGTCAACTTCATGAAAAGACAAAAGAAAAAAAGACAGCAGAGACGTGAAGAAAAACAGGTTTGTTGTGATGATTTTTTTCAACAGCATATGCACGTATAGCGCAACTGCAAACTAGCGGTTATTTACATAAAGCTTATATGACTTAGTGCTAAAGCACAATTATACTGTCATTAGCCAGGCTGTTGTTTTAGAAATATTTTCAGTATTCAGCCAGCTGTGGATTAGTTTCAGTTAAATTTACTACCCCTCCAATTTTACAGAAATTTCGACAAAGTGTGTGGGAGACTAAAATTGTCTTGCTTATTTTCATTTGATGTGAACCACTTTTACCTTGTGTTAAATTGTGCTTTTCAAATAAATTTGCCTTGCCTAAAAGTGCCAAGGTTAATTAAATAAATACACCATTAAATATGGAATTAATAATTTCAAAGTTCTGTGGTATGGGGGACTAAAAGTGCCACGGATTTAAATGCAAACTTTTGTTATTAAATGTGTCATTAATTCATTAAAATGGCGATCACGTTCATGTAAAAACATATTCAATTTATTATTATTATTTTTTGCTATCGTATATTATTTAATTATTATTGGATAGTCCCGTGTAGTTGCCTTGCTTCAAGAATTTATTTTCTTTTAACTACGCCCATCAAAGATAGTGGCCCGATCCAAAAGACAGGTACAGTAGGCTGCAAGAATTTAGGCGCTATTATGGTTATGTCATGCTAGTTTCACAATCAGCAGCTATTTGACTAATATAATGTAACATTCCACTTTCTTCTCTTTGTAGATGCTCTTCTGAAATATTTTCCATCAACCTCTGTACATCCTGGGCCATCTTTTACACCGAACTTATCCACATCAGCACCAAGTCCAAGCCCACCAAGTCCAGGAAAGAAGTGCACCTTCCAGAATAACTGTCATATGATAGTGCAATAGATGCTTTTGCATCAGTGAAGCCAAGGTGAGTAAGGTTAGGCTATAGGTCAAAGTAAAAAAAAAAAAAAGTTTCATTTTAAAGTGTTCTGTGTGTCTTTATATAGGTTTTTGTGGGTGGGTGTTAATCATATTGTAATAACAATTCCAATTTATTTAATGAATTAGTTTTTTTAAGTGTTTTTTATTGGTGCTTTTGAATAGTTATTACAGCATTTTTCTTTTAATTTGTGCGCTTGTTCATTGTCTTTTTTATATAATAAATTACAAAGAGATAATGTGCTTTTTCAGTGTGAGTGTTTAAATATAGGTGGTGAAAATGGGGCGGGGGGGGGGGGGGGGGCCAACAAATGTGTTGCCTCGGGCACCTAATTGATCAGGAACGGCCCCGTTTTAAATTCACACAATTTTCGTTTTATTAGCCACGTGCAGTTTGCATCCCAAACATGCCAAATGGTGCAGTTAAACCAGTTGATTCAGTGGAAAATTTTCTAATGGCTTACACTGTATTTAAATTTAACATCTTGTTCTTGCATGTTGTACTGTAGAGCTTGTTTATTATTTTTTTTAAGACTGAGTGAGGCGGTGCTAGTACTTTTCCTTCTTTGACATCTGTACAAAATAACTCACACACCTTTCGGGAATCTAAACCTAGTATTTACAGAAGAGGCAGTGCCACAAATCTGCAGCGTTCTACCATGCCATCACTTGTCAAGGTAAGATGCTTGATAATCCATTTTAGTAGGCAGCACAAACCTAATGTAAAATCGTAATGCAGATGTTATCCTTTTATCTGAGCACTACAACAGTAAGTGAGTATGCTCCAGGATCTTGTACTATATTACCGAGAGTATTCGCTAACCCATCCAAATAATTAGAATCAGGTGGTCCAATAACTTTCATGCCCACAGGTTTATAAAATCAAGCACCGGTTTTAAAAAACGTTTGTGAAAGAATTCTTGTGAATAAATGCTTAAATCCCTGAATTCTTTACAGATAGGGTTTAGTCAAATTTGCGGCTCGTCTTTTAAGTTCACTGTGGCGCCGCCTTACCACAACAAAGCTTTTTACGTTGATATTCTGTTGAATGAATGCTTAAATCCCTGAATTCTTTATAGATATGGATGTAAAACAGTCTCGATTCTTGATTAAAAGCACAAAAAAAAACGTGCAGGTAGCATTTATTTTACGCAAATATTGCGAACTATGATGCCAATGCCTTAACGGCTAATTTCTTCTTTTTTTTTATTTTTTATTTTTTTAGCAAAGTTTCAAAATGCATGCATGGTACGAAAAATATAATACCTTGAATCGTCGAACAAATCACTCCTGGGACAATCCTTCCTGTTTGTATGTGGTACAGCTTTCGTAATTTTTGAACCGAAATCCACCGTTAGTTCGTTGCGTGCATGTGTTTGTGAATAGCTCCTCTTGATGTGGGCGGCCCCCTGCTTGAATGAGCTGCGCAGTGCATGGCCGAGCTGACCCGTCAATAATGATGATGTCTATGCCTACAGAACGCTGCCCTCTGGTCTTTGCCCGTTGGGCTTCCCTAAATGTTGATCTTCTTTTCGGATGTGTTGCTTTTGAGCAAAAAGACAAGGTTTCTTTGTGTGTGTAGGAAAATAAAACACAACAGATGATGGAGGACCCGTGGCAGAAGGCGTACGATTTTGCCGTCGTAGTGGCCAGAAAAGCTGGGATGGTGAGTTGCCTGCAAAAGAACCCAACTCCAGATATGAATGTGGGCATGAAATAATTGCTGTGCTGATGAATTTTTTCCCATGTATGAGTGCAGGAAATTAAAAAAGCCAGTGAGAGCGAAATAAAGGTGAGGACAAAAAGCTCCACTGCGGACCTCGTCACAAAAACAGACGAAAAGGTGGAGAAGATTATTATCACCTACATCAAAGAGGAGTTTGGAGCTGACACTCACAGGTGACACCGGTTGTTTTGCTTGGACTATAACTGCACTGCAACTGCACATGGGTCTACAATACTACATCGGTTTCGGCGGTTTTACGCTACAACTGAGTTTGTCCATTTGTGCCGACGTTGCCGCAGCTTCATTGGCGAGGAGTCAGTGGCAAACGGCAAACCGTGCATTTTGACTGACAAACCCACGTGGATAATCGATCCTGTGGACGGAACCAACAACTTTGTCCATGGGTAAGACATTGTCATTGTGTCTATTTTCTATACAAACGTACCTATGCACATTCCCCAAATTTTTGGGTCATTTTCACAGGTTTCCCTTTGTGGCAGTGTCTATTGCGTTCGCAGTTAAAAAAGAGGTAAATCCACGGACAAAAATACTCTGTGTTGGGAAAAGAATTTTAACAATATTCGCAGTTGGAATTCGGGGTGGTGTACAGCTGCTTGGAGGACAAGATGTACAAAGCCAGGAAAGGAAAAGGAGCTTTCTGCAACGACAAGCAAATCTATGTGTCGGATGTGCGAGGTAAACCCAGAACTCCAGAACAACATTTTTTACTAGGAGTACAGTGGCTCCTACTTTAAAATTTTAGGGGCGCAAGCACAAGATTCAGGGGTGCACACTGTAAATTGACATACAATGTTTTCCTCTAATTTTCACTGACAAATACTTTCACAATAAATGCATGAAACTAAAAGCCCACTGCAAAAATTGAAGTATTATAGAATTGGCATTTATCAGGTAAAATTCCCCTGAAATGTTTTTTCTTTGCGCAGATTAAAATCAAGCCAAATCAAAAACTGTATGCAGTAAAGTTATCATAAACTATACGGCTAAATCCCTGTTTAGCCATGTTTATTTACAAAATAAAACACAGAGGTAAATTAAATCTACATTTACTCACACACCAATTTACTTTACTATTGTACATCAATCCACATGTCTTAGTGCATGCATATTTATGGTCAAAGATTTGAGTAGACAAAGGGGGATCATCTTGAAGTGTTCATTATTTATTATGTACCAGGATGGGTGTCCAAAAGTTTTTTTAAAATGAGAAACAAAGAAAAAGGTCTCAAAAATATGTGTATTTTTCACTCACATGATTTGACCTGCATTTAAGGTGTCAAAAAATTGCCTTCAGTTCAAAATGTTTCTTCCCCCAGACAATAAAGATTTTAAACTTTCCAATGATGCATCACACATGCATTTAGGACAAGTTTGAAACCAAACTGGTGGTCTCAAAGGGAAACTTCAAATCAACTGAGTGTTTTCCACCATACACATGTACATATATAAATATTAAATGGCATTACACTTAGTAGTTGTGATTAAGATTGACAGTATTATGTAAATTACACCATATACAGTGCACATATGTATATCTATCTATCTATCTATCTATATCTATCTATATATATATATATATATTTTTTTTACTTAAAATTATACTTATTTACACTGTATAGCTTATGCTCTGTTGCCAGCTTGTCCGAGTCACTGTTTCTTTCGTGAACGCATTTATGTGCATCACACAAGAGGGAGAGCTTTGTCACGCTCTGCATTTACAAGCAGTCGACAAGTTGCAATTGAAATAAATCTTGAGAAAACTACAAAGAAAGTCTAACATTGTTAATTGGGATGTTAGAGTCGTTGCTCAGTTGACAAGTAAAAACATGATCTGGCGTACACTTGCGCATAACAGTAGCCAAGACCGGCCGAGCCTCTCCGGGCGCCCGTTTTGTGAGTTTCGCTCTCTTAGAAGTGGCGACAATTTGACAATCCAAAAAGTCACGAAAGTAAAAACACCTGTGTGACTTAGGGTACCATGTGGTTCCCTTTCGTGGTTAAATTTTCCCCATTGCATTTTTTTATATGCTCCAGTTCGCTCTGCATCCAGTCGGGAGGCGCCAACCCACCGATGGCCGAGCGGAGACCGCTTCAGACATCGTTCACCTCCACCCTCTTTTTCCTATGTTGTATTTTCCTTTGGCAAACCAGATCGTTACATTACCGCCAACTAGTGGATTAGACCGTGAAGGAGTTTGTCAGCAACAAAAATAAACAAAAAAAACTAGCAAGCAAATGAAAAAAATATCATTATAAAATATCGCACTGCCTCTGATTTTAGTTGCCTGCCCTCATTTTAAGTTGTAACCCTGCAAATGCATCTGTTAAGGCCAAATTATACCGGACGCTTGTGCGGTACGGATCCGCCAAGCTCTGTGTTGACTCTGTGCTCCGCAGTACGTCAAAAATGGGACAAAACATACCAGCTGCACACAACTGCGGTCCGGGAGCTCCTCCCCATCGTGAGCTCCCGCGTCATTGCGCGCAATAATGTGGTATTAAAAACAACGACAAACACACTGAGTCTGTACTCAACAGAGAAACAGGCAAGACTTGGACTTGATTTGACTCAACTTTTTTTCCAAATTTTTTTTTGCTTTTACCATAGGTTTGTGACACCCCGACAACGTCAACAACCCGTTCTCTACTATTTAATTACTGTTCTAAATTACATAACGTGCATAAAAACTCCCCGTCCATCCTCATAGCTCCTGCTATGGCGTTCCATCCAGCTTCATTTTTAAAGTTGTCCTTATAAAAAGGATATGCTGTATCATATATCACTTTGTGTCTTTCCACCTCCATAATGAAACATTCATCGTCCATGTTCGCTGGTTTTTAAACTGTGAATAAGCACCTGGTTTGTTGACTCCGGGCCAGGCCCCACCCATTTTATCAGATGCATCTCCAGCAAAAACAGAAAATAGCCCAAAACATCCGGCGGGCTCCGTAACGTTGGAGATGGTCCGCAGTCAATCCGTAGAGCATAAGCAGCTGGTATAATTTGACCAATATGATAGAATGGAAACAGATTGCGTCTGCCGCTATATCTTGGCAGATCCATACCCCACACGTGTCCGGTATAACTTGGCCTTTAAGCATTCCGCTGTCTTGGCAGATATCCATAAGTCCATCATCATGTCAGAGCACGGGACGGACAGGAGCCTGGAAAAGGTGACCAAGATTATCTCCACCATTCAAAGGATCTGTTGCATTCCTGTTGATGGGCAAGTATGCGCTCATATGCTGAGGCGCTGTAATGACACCAGACTTAGCTGTGAAACAGGAATGTTTTGGAGAAAATCCAATCTGTGCTTAAGTACATGTAATGCAAAACCAATCTCTGCTGTGACAATTTGACAATGACAATATTTTCTCACACTAATTAAATTACTGAGTCATGTCAAAAAGCATTTTTTAAGACTCACAAAGATCCATAACAACTGAAATTGTGTATTAAAATCCACCTTGTAGTGGCAGGGTTGACACTGAATGACGTCATCACAGTCAAGACTTGCTGATTTTATCGAAGTTGAAAATGGGTCAGGAAAGGAAGTCCCAAAGATTTTTTTTCATTTTTTAATTTGAATGTTTAATTTTATTTTTGAAGGGCTTCTATTATAATTTCGCTCAATAAAAATGTACTTTTTAAATAAATAAACGTTTCACTTAAGTTTTACTTCTCAATTAGCCTTTGCTAATATGCTAATACGTGTGCTGATTTCTGATTAGTTCAAATAAACCTCACATATAGGTAATATATCCATTGATCGCACCACCTTTTGTTTTATGTGTGCAGTTTTTCATCAGTTTTCATATTCCCTTTTGCTGGGCAATTTATATAAACTTTGCCCACAGGCTACGCAACCTTGGCTCTGCCGCCATCAACATGTGCCTGGTGGCGAGCGGGAGGGTGGAGGCCTTCTTTGAGATCGGAATCCACTGCTGGGACATTGCAGCGGGGGCAGTGATTGTGAGAGAAGCTGGCGGAATTCTCTTGGATGTAAATGGTACGTACACTTTAAAATGTGATCAAGGTGACATGATGGTTGGGTTGGGAGAGGCTTACCTAAAAACAACTGCAAATAACAACTGGGATACTACAGCTGCTTTTCTTGTGGGAAACAATTAGGAGGCCCATTCAATTTGATGTCCAGAAGGTTGATGTCGGCAAATAATGACGTTATTGCTCAACGGATCATTGAGGAAATTGAAATATTCCCTGTGGAGAGGGATGACGTGGAGAAGTGAGATCATCTTCACACAGCTTTTTTGTTTCTGCATGAACACACACAGAAAGACCATCTCCCTTATTTTCTGTATTTTCTCACAATAAAATGATTACACAACCAATGACCATCAATGGCTTTTTTTAAATTGGAAAATATATTTATATATATTGTAGGGCTGTCCCAAACGACTAATTTTCTCCCGATTAGTCAGCCGACTATTTTTACGATTAGTCGACTAATCTAATAATTAATTATTTTTTTTTTAAATTTATTTTTTAAAACTAATTTAGCAATGAAATTTTTGTTGACGCTTATCAATTATAAAAAAAAAACATATTGGAACACTCAAATCATTTATTAAAGTACAAATAAACACGTAAATAACAATAATAAATCACAAAAAAACAATGAGTTCAAATGCTGATAGAATTAACTAGTGTAGCATCCCGACTGAAAAGATGGTCTCTTAAACTGATGGTTTACAACTTTTATTCCATCCTTGATGTAAACACACCGTAAGAGCTACGGCGCACACAAATAAAGCAACACAATTAGAAATTAACAAAAACTTTTCACATTTTTCCTTTTAAACCTTATTTATATATCAATGAATTGCCTATATGAATTGCCTTTACCTTATTACCTTATCATTGACAATCTCTCCCTTGAGTGCAATCACTGTATATACTGTATATATTTATGACCTTTTAACCTTATATAATTTTCTATACCATAAAATAAACCATAACATGAAATAAACCTTTCAATTAGCATTAAGAACAATACTAATAGCACTTATAGGCCAATTGTCAATGAAACATTATTATTTAGTAAGGCGACAGCACCCTCTGGTGTACAAAAAATGAAAGAGAAAAAAAAAAAAACCTTACAAACTGCGTGAAGGCGCTTGAAGTGTGTTTATTCACGGCCGACGTGCAGCTAAGCTTGGCACTGAAGAGACAGGACAGAAGAGTGTACTCTCCTTTGTTTCTTTGAAATAAGTCAATGTTTTGGACACTCTGGTGCGCTTTTTCTGGCTTTGTGCCGCTTTCCCTGCTTGCAAACAGAGCATCCGACATTCTAACTTTCCACGCATATATTTTTTTAACCCTTCATTTACCGTCGACGGTATGTTGTGCTCGTCGACGGATTTACGTCATCAATGACGTCGACTACGTCGACTAGTCGGGACAGCTCTAATATATTGTATATATTTTTGGACAGCTTTTGGTTAGACAATGCAATTTAGAGTCACCTCCTCCAAGGCCATGACCTCATCAGCGTACAAGGACACCAAACTATAAACAGTATCAAAAAATAAAAGCCATAAAAACAGCTATTAAATACAAAATAAAAATGAAATTATAGTAAATATTATGATCTCCATAAATCTGTTGAGAGAGTAAAGTTTGGGACGTGTGCTACGTAAAGTCCTTTTTTTTTTTTTTTTTTTTTAAAAGAACTCAATTATATGGATAAGGATAAATAAGATTATTGTGAATGGGAAAATGTAAATTTTGTCCCCAAAATTGTCATCATTGATTACATTATTTAAAAGGTCAAAATGTTGCACATAAGACCACAATGACTCCATATTTAAATGTGCTTGTTAATGTTGGAATTTGTCAAAATTAAAATGATTGCACAAATTTCCGCGATGCATCGTTATCACCATATTCAAAGAAGAAGACAGAGAGAACTGCAACAACTACCGTGGTTGTTAAGGATTGCAAGCAAGATTTTCGCCCGCGTTCTCCTTAACAGTCTCCTCATCTTGGCAGAAGACGTCCTCCCCCGAGTCCCAGTGGAGTTTTCGACTTTCCTTTTCACCAAAACTCCCTCTCAGGCTCATTCCCCAACAACGGTGGCCTCAAACGGGTGTGTACTAGCGACAACGTGCTTTTCACTGTACACAGCAGCAATGATAAATGAGATACCGCCAGACACACCTACAAGATACACGTGCTAACAGCGGCTACAAAAATCATTGTCTTTAAGGCAATAGTCCCGTCTACACTCTTGTATGCATGTGAAATGTGGATCCTCTACAGGAGTGACATTAAAAGCCTAGAGCGCTTCCAACAGTACAAGCTGAGACAAATTTTAAAAAATACTATAGGAGAGCCACACCACCAGCATAGATGTCCTAAAATGAGCCTCAGTAACCAGTGTTGAAGCCACCACATAGACTTCATAATGTATTGACGGGACATGGAGCGCGGTGCCGATAAGTAGGGGGCTTGCATTGTTGGCGAGGCCGTCAAAGCTGACCGAGTTGATTCACAAAGAGCTTTTTTGTTGAAAATTCTTGTAAATAAATGCTTAAATCCCCGAATTTTTTATGACGTAAAACAGTCTCGATTCTTGGTTAAAAGCAACAACAACAACAAAACGTGCAGTAAGCATTTATTTTACGTAAATATGTCGAAGTACAGTGCTAGTCTGATAAAGTGAATGTAGCTAGCTGCCGCCTTATGTAAACAGAGCTTTTCTGGTGAAAATTCTTGTGAATACATGCTTAAATCCACAAATTCTTTATAGATATGGAAGTAAAACAGTCTCGATTCTTGGTTAACAGCAAAAAAAACTTGCAGTTAGCATTTACTTTACGTAAATATTGCGAACCATGATGTCAATGCAGTAGAGGCTAATTTCTCCCATTCATTTTTTTCACAACATTTCAAAATGCATGCATGGTACGGGAAATATAATAATTACCTTGAATCCTCGAACAAATCACTCCTGAGACAATCCTTCCTGTTTGTATGCAGAACAGCTTTCGTACTTTTTCAACAGAAATCCGGCGTTAGATCGCTGTGTGCGTGTTTGTGAATAGCTCCTCTTGATGTGAGTGGCCCCTACTTGAAGGCGAGGGACAGTACATGACCGGTCTGACCCGTCAATATGATTATGAAGTCTATGGCCACCATTATCTACCACTGTCTCCGCTGGGCAGGTCACGTCCAGAGAATGGATCCAACCCGGCTCCCCAAAATAATGCTCTATTGCGAGCTCGCAAACGGCACTATACCACGAGGAGCCCCAAAGATGCGCTACAAAGACAAGCTTAAGCGTAACCTGGTACGAACCAACATCAACCCCTCATCGTGGGAGAAAACTGCCATGGACTGCAAAACATGGAGGGGAACTATTTACCAAGGCATTGTGGCTTTCAAAGAAAAACGAACAGAAACAGAACAGGCAAAATGGAAGCGAAGACAAGAGAGACAACAACAACCCCGTCCTCCACCTACCCTCCCTTGTGGACAATGCCAGCGATTATTCCACCATAGACTAGGCCTCTCAAGTCATATGAGACACAACCCCCCCCCCCCCCCCCCCCCCACAAAAATAGGCTAATAAACGACTAAAACTAATACTCTGACACGAGTTTGAAGCCGACGAAGCATTATATATTGTCCTCGCCAGGGCGCTACAGCTCGGTCCTGGCTATACAGCGAACTAAACTCCCAAATGTCGATGTTTGGACGTCCGTATAATTTGCTGACTATATTTTGGCCGTCGTTATGACATCATCATTTGAAGAGTGAAACTAAAATTAGAAATAATGCAAATCAATTTCGTCCTCGATACCAAACAGCTTCGCATCAACGTAAATAAATGATAATTAGCTGTTTATACAGCATTGACACAAACGGTTAGCAGGCTGTCTCTCTCTCTCTCTCTCTCTCTCTCTCTCTCTCTCTCGTGTAGCTGTCTGTATTCTTCCGGCGCGTGAGCGCTCTACTTCACGTAAACAAGTGCAAGTGCGCCCCCACTTGGGCGTGAAAGCGCCAAGAACTAAATGCATGCATTTCAATATAAAAAAAAAAAAAAAAATCGACAATACAATTGAATACAGATTGCCAACGGCAGAACGCGAACTTGGCCATAGCTATTAATAGTTATTCAGATAAATATAGCATAAAGAACAGGCTAACAAGTTTACCAAACCATCAGTGTCACTCCAAAACACCAAAATAACATGTGAAATGATATAATGTGTTAATAATTTCACACATAAGTCGCTCCTGAGTATAAGTCGCACCCCCAGCCAAACTATGAAAATACTGCGACTTATAGTCCGAAAAATACGGTATGTGCTAGTATCACAAAAAATGTTCACAAGGAAAAAGTAAACAATCTTGAGTTGTGATTGACTATTAATGAGCATTTTTGACCAACTGCCTGAGGGACGCCTCACTTGCTCTAACAAGGGAGCATGATTTTACTTGTAGTCCCTTGGTCCGAGCAGGACTCAAGGTCGCTTGTCAGAGCTGCTTGCCGGCAGCCCAAATCCTTCAATGATTAACAGTGGCAGACAGGATGGAGCAGCTGTCAATCTAGATCTATAATGATGGCCAAGAGAGACGGCCAGCCGGTCGGGCCCCAAACATCCCCGTCTTCAACCAGGTTGAACGGAGATTTATGAAACTATTGGGGGGAAAAAATACATTTATTCCTCCCTCAGTGGGGACATGCACAATACAATACAATATCTCCGGTCTTGTTCTGGCAAAGAGAAAAAAAACAAAAAAAAACAAGACTCTTTAGGCAGTCACATGGGAGGATGATTGATTACTTGATAGAATTTAGTGGTAATTTGATCACTGATTAACATACATTAAACTAAAAATATGAAATAATTGTAATTTGTTTTGTCATGTTCATTTTAGAAATGTGGGTAAAACAAGTAACAGTTTATTTTGAAAATTAAAATCAACGGTAAGCGTGAGAAGACAGAGGAAGATGGATGGATGATGTGCTTTATTCAAACAGAAGAGGGACAGTGAAATCCTCGAACCAAAATGTTGCAAATTTTGACAGTTCAGGCTATATAAATTATGTGGATATGTAATGGTAACAAAATGCAGTAATATGTTCTTAACCCATTCACTACCAAAAACATACAATGTTATTTATGATGTTCAACTGCTCATAACCAAAGAACGAAAAAGAGTAGAAACACTTTTTAATGACGATTTGATGATTTTCTTTTTTTGTTGTTGTTTTGTTTTCATGTACCCATAACACACAATATTTTGTGGCACTTCAAAGAAAGGAATGTCTTGTGACATGATATTTGGTAGTATATAAGCTAAGGTATCCAAAGAGGCCAAGGAAACCATATTCAATTCACTTTTCAAATACACAATGTAGTATTGCAACGACTACGTATTAAAAGTCAGATTGGAATTTCCCAGAAGATAACAAAGGAACCTGTGAAAGGAATCTGTTATCTGAAAGATTTTTTTTAGACAGGACCTGAGACAGGTTCACCATCACAACAACGAGCATCGTTTGCGGAAAAGCAGACGTTTTAAATGTTCTATTTTACATACACAAAAGGATTATCCAATTGCTGTAATGTCGGCCAACAGAAATCGGATGAATTTTTGCTCTTGGGATATTGAAACTAGATGATTTGGGGAATTTTAATTCAAACAGTAGCTCTAAAGCAGGGATCAGCAACCCTGGTCCTCGAGTGCCACTATCCAGCTTGTTTTCCATGCCTCCCTCCTTTAACACACCTGGATCAAATAATCATGATCGTTATCAGGCTCCTGCAGAGCTTGCTGATGAGCTGATCATTTGATTCAGGTGTGTCAAAGGAGGGAGAGATGGAAAACAAGCTGGATAGTGGCACTCGAGGACCAGGGTTGCTGACCCCTGCTCTAAAGGATTCATTGACAATCAAAATAGTTGTTTAACAGTTTGACAGTCAGACAACAAAGTGAACATACAAATTGCACCTAGTTCAGGGGTTGGGAACCTTTTTGGCTGAGAGAGCCATGAACACCACATATTTTTTAATTTAACTCCGTGAGAGCCATACAGTACGTTTAAAACTAAAAATACAAGTAATGAGTGCATTTTATGTAATTTCAACACTTTTAAAGTACAATGAGTCTCTGAATTATTTTTAATATCATTGTTATGCTATTGCTAATCAATGATGAGTATTTCTTATAATTAATGCGACTTCTGGTGCAGCATGGTTTTGCTGATGGCTGTGTAGTCTGGTTGATACTTGGTGGGGTTAAGCTTGATGCAGGTGTTGAGAAACTTCGAATGCATCTATTTCATGTTCACGAAGCACCACAAATCCTGTTTTTCCCCACCATGCACGGAGCACCATGAGTGCACACCGAAACAAGTTTATCCATCGGTAGATTTTTTTCTTTAGCGAACTCAATGAAGGACTTGAATAAATCCTCCCCTTATGCTGTCTCTTTCATAGTCAAAACCTTGCAATCACGCTGAACTGGGATAAATTGCTTACATATGTTGACTCATCCAATGCGAGAGAAAAAACGTTGCCACATTTATGTCCTTCACTTGCATTGCCTCAATTTGATTTGACATCATGGTACGATCGTGAACAGTTCTTGCCGACAGAGGCATGTCTTTTATCTGTTTAATTATCTTGTCTTTATCCGAAAAGTCGTCAAAAACTCTCCACAAAGGCAAATTCGTCTGTCCATTCCTGCTGAAAAGTAAGATACTCTGTCTTTTTTCTTTTAGCCATCTTTGCAAAAGGGTTTCTAAAATTAGCTTACAACTCGGAAAACAAAACTGAAAACGAGGTAAGTTTACTTCCTGATCTCACGCACATGCGCTTATCGGCCGCTATTTTCGACAGCAACCCCACTTGAAGAGTGTCTCTGCCTCATCTGCGTCGCCTATGCGATTGATACAGTCGATAGACACTGCTGGCCAAAAGTATTGGCACCCCTATGTTACCGGCACCCCCAAGGGGCCGCTGTTACTTTTATTGTGACCGGCATTGTCAGTATAGAGCAGCGAGGAAGAGAGTGGTCGAGCTAGAAGAGAGTGAGAGAGTAGTTGGAAAAAGTGCGCAGTTGACATAGACTCGAGTGGCAGTGTCCCCCACATGCTTTTGTTGTTAATGAAAGTACCCACAAAAAGCCATCCGACGCCTCTGGGTGTTTGTATGCACGCCGCAGTCTTTCTGGAGAGGATGTCGGGCGAACCGAAGACAGCCGACGACAACGAGCCAACGTGAATCGCCGGTCCGCTTCTCACTACGGTGGCAAGTTGAAAGCACCGCCAATTACCAGTCGAGGGCGAATTGGTAACACTGGGGGCTCGTGCGGTCTTGCGACCCCAATGTTTGAAATTTGTACCTATCCGCGTTTTCAATCCAGGTTCTGAGCCTCTTACTTTGAAAAGGGGTGGTGACGGGCATTTTGGAGCCAGCTGAGCTAATAAGTGAAAGTGGCTCTCACGCCTCCATGGCTGAAGAAGTTTCCGTTACACGCTGCGCTCCTGCAGTGCCCGACCACCTTCAAACCTTGTATGCTGAAAGCTGCGTTAACCTGCCTGAGTGTGATCGTTTGAGGTTGGCTAGCCTACTGCAGTCTAATGCCGACGTTTTCTCGAAAAGTCCGAACGATATAGGTAATACAAACCTAGTTCAATATGACATACTGACCACGCCAGGTCCCCCAGTAATATAAACCCCACGCCGCATGTCCAAAGAGAAGCAGGCCACAGCTGATGAGCAGTTGAATCAAAACCTAACGGCTGGGGTACCCCGAGCTAGCAATAGTAGCTGGGCTGCGCCCATCGTAATGGTTCGAAAAAAGGATGCTACTTCGAGAATGTGCGTAGATTATAGGCTTTTGAATGACCGCACTATCAAAGATGCATATCCACTGCCACGTATTCAGGATACGCTTGATACTCTGTCCACCACCAAGTATTTTAGCACTCTTGATTTGACGTCTGGATATTGGCAGGTGGAAATGACGCCGCGAGCCCGTAAAGTGGCTGCGTTTTGCACGCAAAAGGGTTTATTTGAGTGGAATGTAATGCCCTTTGGTTTGTGTAACGCACCTGCCACGTTCCAACGATTGATGGATCGGGTGCTGGTGGGGTTACAATGGGAGACCTGTCTGGTTTATCTCGATGACATTATCGTACTTGGCAAAGACTGCACCGAAATGTTGACGCGGCTAAATGAAGTGTTTAACAGATTACGACAGGCCTACCTCAAACTAAAACCGTCCAAGTGTTGTTTGTTCCAAGAACAGGTGGTTTACTTGGGCCACGTTGTATCTGCTCAAGGCGTTGCTACTGATCCGCAAAAGATTCAAAAGGTGGTTGAATGGCCCCCGCCACGCAATATTTCCGAGGTACGTCAATTCGTCGGTTTAGCTTCCTATTATCGGCGTTTTGTTGAACACTTTGCCACAGTTGCTAAACCACTTCACGAGTTGACTAAAAAGTACGCCCGTTTCAACTGGACTGATGAATGCCAGAGAGCCTTTGAGGAGCTGAAGGGTCGGTTGACTTCAGCGCCTATCCTTGGGTATCCCCTAGATGGTGGGGAAATGTTTCTTGATACTGATGCTTGTGATTGGGGAATTGGGGCGGTGCTATCTCAGGTCTAGAACGGGGAGGAAAGAGTCTTAATAATAATAATAATAATACATTTTATATATAGAGCGCTTTTACCGGTGCTCAAAGGCGCTTTACAGTTGAGGAAGAAAATAAATAAAGCTCACACAACGTGGGCAGTAGACAATAGAGAAAGAATTACAAATTAAAAGCCAGTTTAAAAAGGTGAGTTTTTAACAATTTTTTGAATGTGGAAATATTAGAACAGGTGCGGATGGTTTTAGGGAGTGCGTTCCAAAGTCAGGGGGCAGCAACGGAGAAGGCTCTGTCCCCCCAAGTGCAGTGTGTTATTTGTGGGGGCAGTGCGAGAATGTTTCCATTAGATGAGCGGAGGTGACGGGAGGGGGTGTGGGGACAGAGAAGGGCCGTGAGATAAGGAGGAGCCAAGTTATTGAGTGCTTTGTATGTCAGAAGGTTGATTTTGAAATGTATCCTGTGTGAGATGGGAAGCCAGTGCAGTTTGTGAAGGACGGGTGTAATGTGATTCCTGTAGGGGGTACAGGTGAGAAGGCGTGCAGCGGAGTTCTGGATATATTGTAGTTTATTGAGGAGTTTGACTGGAGATCCAAAAAGAATGCTGTTACAATAATCGAGTCTGGAGGTGACGAATGCATGTATGAGGGTTTCTGCAGCAGAGTAGGTGAGGGAGGGGCGGAGGCGGGCTATGTTCTTGAGGTGGAAGAAGGCAGTTCTGGTGATGTGGTTGATGTGCTGGTCGAATCTTAGTTTATTGTCGAAAATGATACCTAGGTTGCGGGAGTGTGTTGAGAGAGGGAGGGTGCAGTTGTCGATGGTGAGGGTGAATTGACTGTTATTTATGTGAGCTGTAGGGTCTATGATGATTATGTCCGATTTGTTGCTGTTGAGTTGAAAATAGTTAAGTTGCATCCAGGATTTAATTTCGCTGAGGCAGTTGTGAAGTGTAGATCTGGTGCTGTGTGAGATGGTTTTAGTGGAGATGTATATTTGTATGTCATCGGCGTAGCAGTGAAATTGCAGTCCAAATTTTCGGATGATCTGACCAAGGGGGAGGATGTAAAGAATGAAGAGGAGGGGGCCAAGAACTCAACCTTGGGGGACACCTTGTGGTAGGGAAATAGCAGGGGACGTGCAGTTGTTAATGCTGATGAATTGTTGTCGGCCGGTGAGGTAGGAGTGGAACCAGGAAAGTGCAGTGCCAGTGATGTGTAGAGACTCTAGTCGGGAGAGCAGAATGGTGTGGTTGATTGTGTCAAAAGCAGCAGCGAGGTCCAGGAGGATGAGGATGGTGAGTTGTCCGGAGTCCGAGGAGAGGAGGTCTTAGCTTATGGAAGCCGCAGATTGTCGGGCGCGGAACAAAATTATTGCACCACTCGGCGCAAACTTTTGGCGGTTGTAGAGTTTGCTACCCACTTTCGACAGTATTTGCTGGGGAGAAATTTTTGCGTCCGGTCGGACCACAGTAGCCTTCGTTGGCTAACGCGATTGAAAGAGCCTGAAGGCCAGCTCGCGAGGTGGCTGGAATAATTGGCTGAATACGATTTTGAGGTGCTCCATCGGGCCGGCAAGAACCACCAAAACGCTGACACGTTGTCGCGGAGGCCATGCAGGTCTTCTTGCCCGTGCGTGATGCAGGAGCCCGTGTCCAATGATTTTTGCGATAGAGTGGTGCAGTGCGAATTTAACGAGACCGCTGCGCATGGGGCACAGGCACGGCACACTCTAGTGGGGGTAGTTGGGAAGGAAAGAAGCACTCCAATCCCTGAAACTAAATCAACCGCAAGTCAGGTTTACCCCACTGTAAATGATAACGGTCAGTCCGTTGCGAGTGTCCCCCACATGTTTTTGTTTGTTAATAAAAGTGCCCATAAAACGCCATCCGACGCCTCTGGGTGTTTGTATGCACGCCGCCGCCTTTCTGGAGAGGAAATCGGGCGAACTGTAGACAACCGACGACAACGAGCCAACGTGACTCGCCGGTCCACTTCTCACTACGGTGGGAAGTTGAAAGTACCGCCAATTACCAGTCGAGAGCAAATTGGTTACACCTAGATAGACACAACGACATGTATGTTTTCCACTTTCCCACTAAAATTACTTCAAACCGGCTTTCTAGTTGCCTGTTGTAATATATGGACTACGTGCCCTACGGTCACCTTGCGCTCATGCAGCCAATGACATGGAACTTGGGGGGATCTAACATAGCATATCTAGGTTGCTATTTGATGATATCTAGTGCGACGTGCACGAGTGTTGTCAGAGCATTAAAAAAGTTAACATACGCCGCAAAAGTCATGTTTACTCAATACTGCACAACACCAGCATATGACCGGTGACCATCACCGTTTCGCGCAATGAGCAAAGGAGTATAACGAACCATTTTTTTTTTTTTTTTAGTAATTAAAGATTTGTCTGTGAGCCAGATACAACCATCAAAAGAGCTAGATCTGGCTCGCGAGCCATAGGTTCCCAACCCCTGACCTAGTTGATGCTACTGTATATTTCAAAGGTCTAAGATGGTTTTGCTTTTCGTAAGAGTAGCAATACTGAATATTTTTTTCTTCTTTCTAAGATCTTGAAGTCCTAAATCCATTATACAATCAAGTGTTCAGTTTTATTTGATCAGTACTATTCATTCATTATATTTGTTTTACAGGGATATTACTGTACACAACTTTACCTTTGTGTGTTTAACTGCAGTTTCAGCAAAAAAAAAATCATTTCAAATGTCAAATAAAAGACAAAGTCAACAATGCAGTTTGGACAGAGCAAAGATGTGCCGTGCCAGAGAAATCAGCCTCTTGGTGTCCTTGCAATAAAGATGCAGTCAGTGAATGAAATACTAAACAGTCAGTCTAATCGTTCACCAAGTGGCCTTATCCGTGCTCGTGTTTGACTTTGGCCAAATTACATGCAAAGGTGACACACTTCAAACTGCCTTGATATGATGCTTGATTGATGTGCGCTGCATAAGGCAGTTTACCGCCTTGTAGGCGTCAACACCACTATTTCTACCATACCATAAATGCTAATCTCTGATTTTGTTTCCCTCTTGAAGTGTATATCATAGTAAGCACATGAAAGAGAATGTATATTTTCGAAATAATGGCATGATAACTGCAGGGCTAACCTTGTAAATAGTCCCGTTACACCTATACATGTATTATTCCAAACAATTATTTCCCCTTCATTCTTACAATCAACAGAGTGGAACAACTGCAAAATATCAAAACGGTGGAAAGAGTAGGACATTAAGTTTCTCCAAGAGGAAACATATGTCCAACAGACAAATCAAATTGGGAGCTAATTTAATTCTCTGTCTGCATGCTAGGAATATCTGGCTCTGCAGGCTGCTGGGATAATGGTGCTCTTCGTTTATCTGCTCTCATCTCATCTGCTGCAACTCCTTTGTTTGCTTCTTGTGTAAATGGGACGTGTGCTACGTAAGCAGAGTCTCATTGCTAAAAAGTGACACAATAGTTCAGGGTGATGTGTTCACATACTGTGGAAAAACCTTGCGGTTTACTAAGCTATTCACGAGTTTCTTCGTCTACAAAAAGACTGAGTCGCCTTGCTTTATACCTCCCTTTTTTCATTTCACACACGCGTTATATCCAAGCTGCTTGTGCATTGACTGGGTCAATACAGAGCTTGATGAATTATGTTTGGTATAGCTCTGAGGGGGATTTTTAAACATTGCAACAATGTGCAACCAATGCCAAGTTATTCTGTTGCAGTTAAGTGAAGTATAAGAAATGAATTAGAGTAGGTGTGATTAGTTGGCTGAAATAAAAAGTGCAACAGATCCCCCCCCCCCCCCCCCGAGTATTAAAACTGAACTAGTACAAATGTGTAAGCAAAGAAATAGAGACTGTAATTGCAGATCAAAGTGGTGACAAGTGCATGCAACTGCACAGATAAAGAGATGAGCTCTTGTTGTGAGCTTTCTGGTAAATATTTGCTCATCTCTCAAATACAATGCCTTGAAATGATGTAATATTAAAACATTTTCCATTTTTACACCGCTTACAGTACATAATAGGCAACTCAAAGTGCTTAAACAGGGATGGAAATCAACACGCACCTCCTTCAACCATAAGGATACGGAGGTTGTGGCTCCTGTGGCACTGCTTCAGAAGGTTGGAGAAAGGAAACGGAGAGAATATATCAGTATATGTTACTCACAATGTTACGCCCCAGTCTAGGGATTTCAGGATGTAACATGGGGTATGTGCTCCTCCCGTCCAACCCTCACCCAGAAAGGCCAGTGAAAATGGAAAATCAAGAGCAGGTTCTTTATTTGGCTCAAAGGCAGGGGTGAAAGTGGGCCAGAACGGTCAGGATCGCAGTTCCAGTATAAGATTCAGGGCCGGAACACAGTTCCGGTATAAGCTTCAGGGCCAGAATGCTGTTCGGGTACATGGTGCTTTGATTCCGAAAAATATGATGGCAACTGTCAAAACGCTATGTAAAAAAAAAAAAAAAAAAAAAAATGCTAAGCTGCCACACATGCATTTCATCTCCAAGAAGAAAACAATCCACCAACATCATATTTACATACACAAGTATTAACAAGCACAATAAAGTGCTTGTGTAGTGTAATCTGTTTCCACCGATATTAATTTTATTCCACGGACGGCATGGAGGTTTCTCCAGCTGCTGCAGTTATCCGAGTGTGACGATGATGAGTCACGTCGATGTGCGAATGCACGCAGCAAAACAAAACGCCTGTACTCATTTATCCGTTCAATTGGCCGACATACTGACGTGTGATCAGCAGAGATAGTTAGCTCTGATTGGTTCAAATGTGCATATTTTCTGGAACAGCAAAAAAAAAAAAAAGTTTGTTGAATTGATTCGACAAAAAAAGGGCAATGCAACAGAAAATGGATCAAACCTTTAAGAGCAGGGAAAGAGTTGAGGAGGCTTATTTATCATATTTAGTTTTATTTGCTCCGATGGGGAGGTTCACAACATCTTAGCTGTCAATGTGCACTTTGGACTTATAAGTGTTCATTTATGTTAGGCTACTTATTCTTTTCCTTATGATTTAAACAAGTCAATGTCTGCGCGATCTTCAAAATATATTCCATTTCACTCTGCATAATATAAGTAATTTGCACTTTTTTTTCTTAATGTATGTTACTTATCTATTTATTGTAAAAAAAAAAAAAAAGTAAATGTTTACATTAACTTCAATTTTAATATACAGCCTATGTTCTTTAGTAAAAATTGAGATTTGGCATTTAATATGTGAGGAAATGAAGGAAAATAAAAATTAGGAGATGGAGGTTGGGGTTATTGCTGTTTTTGTTAACTTTTATTTTGCAAATCATTGGTAAAAATAAAATTTTGAATGAAAATCAGTTTTTGTATGTGTTATAGAAATAACTGTGCCAAAACAGTTTTCTTTGCATTTCAGTAGTTTTAGGAGGTTTGAACCCCCCACCCCCCCAAAAAACTGAAAATAAATAATGCACTAAAATAAATAAGAATAATAAATAAAATAATAAACAAAATTTCTGGCTTTGTGGCGACCTTCACGTCGGGGAGTTCCAGCATGAAATTCTAGCCACTTTCACCCCTGCTCATAGGGAGAACTTTGCCAAAATAACAAACAAAAACAATCTAAGAAACCCCTGCCTTCCATAACAAAAAAAAAAGTTCAAATCAAAGACATTTACTAACCTAATTACTATAAACTTAAACAGGAGAAAACTGCACAACAAAAATGTTTTCTCTCTCCTACTTGACGGCTCTACTATTTACATAATTTACAAAATATACAAGGATCAAACAAATAAAGAACCGCTGCTGGAATCTGAACACATGAACTGGCGTTTCTGAACGCTGGTATGGCTGGAGAGGAGGCCGTGTGCTTGTTGCAGGCTTCTTAAGTAGGCCAGGAAAGTCCACACCTTAGCCAATCAGGTGGCACCAATCAGGAGCTGCTGAACAAGGGACACCTGCACCTAATTCACTTAATCATCACACCAACTCACGCACACACAGCAGTGGAAACAAGCAGTACAAAAAAAAATGACCCACAGGGCCATAACACACAATTAAAAGACTGTTTAATCGGCGCTGAACTGCTAAAACCGTTTCAACATTTCTGATAGCTCTCTCTCATATTTCTCTTATCTTCGGGTCTCCATAAACATGCCTAGAAGTCACACAGCAAACACGCTAAACTCTTAATAGTAACAAGAGGGCAAACCAGACAAAAAATATACAGCAAGTGGACAACTTCAGTCAACGATATGAAAAAAAAAAATCTAAATTGATGATCAAATCATGCTCTGAGCCGGTACTTTCAAATTTAATTTCAGTTCTATAACTTTAATTTAAGTTCTACCTCGAGATGTGTAATTCCCACTTACAGAAAATTTTAAAACTGGTGCCATGAATGGACCATAAGATCCTGCTGCCCTATTGGTCAGAATCTTTACCATCATGCTCAGTAACATGATCCTGCTCTCCTATTGGCCTGTTGTTGGTGATGTTTAACCCTTTAAGGTCTGGGCCTATTTTGTCTGATTTTGCATGCCTTTGAAGTTGCCTTTATATTTCAAAGAAAGAATTGTTTACGATGGCCTGGTTTGGTCCCTTTTTTTGTGACACCTTGAACTTCATGTCCAAACTGTTGTTTCTGTCACTGACCAATTATCAATCATCATTTTGGGCCCAAAAAGACCAAAAATTCCACAATCGTTTTGTCAAAATTTTTAATTTTGATGTCCAATTGACAACCAAACATGCGTAACGAACCGTTTTGAAACTTTATTTAACATGTTAGGATGAACATTCAACCAAAAAAATTTAGAATAAATAGTCTTATATTTGACAATTCAACATAAACAACAGGTATAGCATAGGCGTTTTTTGCCTTTATACATGCTCTAGTCAAAACAGGTTATATACAGCAGACCGAACAGTGAAAAAATATATACCATCTAACACAAAAAGTGTTTAGAGGCCATCTCTTTATGAGTTTAGGTATTGCGGCCCATCACCTGATGAAAACTATGTACACACAATCAAGCTTCTTGAACACACATTTATATACACAAATTGAGAAGACTGATTGTGGGAAAAAATGTATATATATACAGTGGTACCTCTACATACGATCACTTCGACACACGATCTTTTCGACATCCGACGTAAAATTTGAGCCGCCATTTGTTTCTACATCCGACGAGTTGCTCGAAATACGACGACATGACAGCACTGCAAACGAACGCACGGTGGATTTTCTTGTGTGAGAAATCAACACAGTTTTCAAAAAAAGTTGATACAGTTGGAGAAACAAGGAAAAAAGTGATGCTTACCTTTGAAATGAAGATGCAAGTTATAGAAAAATATGAGCTTGGGGTGCGCGTCCCTGAACTGGCTCAACAATACAGCTCCATGGTCCTCTTCCGACCACCGTTCGCCACTATTTCTAAGTTAAGGTGACAATTATTATTGTGGTAACATTGCCAAGGAAATCGCCAGCTTCGTCACGTTTTTATCATTTATTTAAGAACTTATCCAACACAAAACGCCCATTGTCTTAAGCAGTTGACCGCTCTCAAGAAAACGAAAGTATTATCTCTACCGCACCGACCTATCTCACTGAGACGTCACCTTCGCGGTGCGTTCAGGGACAGTAAAAAGTGTCCGCCATATTAGAATCCGATTCGTTACATTATTTACAGGAATAATTATTAATTATTCTTCTTATTATTATATTATTCTGAATTATTTATTTATAACTTATTTGTTTTTCTATGTTTAATTGCCATTTGTAACAGTGCCAGCAGTATTTATTAAGAATTTAGTGTATGTTTTTAGGCTTTGGAACGAATTAATGGAATTATAATGTATTCCTATGGGAAAATCCTGCTCGACATACGATCATTTCGACTTACAAACAAGGTCCTGGAACGAATTAAATTCGTATGTAGAGGTACCACTGTATATAAAACATTGGGGGGAAAAAAAGTATTTTCAAAAACATTTACAATAAACAAGTTAAATTTTTTTCAGGCATGCCACTCCGAAAAGCAGTTTCGTCCTGGAATTCGAAACAGGGCGACATCACACAGCCCACACTTCCATGGGGTGTTGGTCCTCTTTCCACCCTTCCATTTTCATTTCACTTTACTTTCATTGTCACTATAAATGTACATGAAAAAAAGTCAGTATTTATGAAAATAATAAAGTATAAAATAAAAATATATACAGCAATAAATAATAATGGAAATCTATATGTATTGCCCTGCGATTGGCTGGCAACCAGTTCAGGGTGTCCCCTGCCTACTGCCCATAGTTGGCTGGGATAGGCTCCAGCACCTCCGCGACCCTCGTGAGGAAAAAGCGGCATGGAAAATGAATGAATGAATGAATGAATCTATATGTATGACAATAGAAAGAATACCATAGCTGAATATGTGCTACATCCCTAATCTTCATATAGAAAGAAGATCACCACAATTATAAATTCCTGCCTTGGATACACACAGTTCACGTACGACTTTGATCTGATATGCACATTTTATTATTATATACACAAACACACACTTATATTGCATCAAAATTAACTTTGTCATGCAAAATCAAAAGAAACTTTCAAAAGAAACTTTTTCCAGCCTAAAAAAAAAAGAGTGAGTTTGCTTACCTCTGCTCGTCGATGGCGTCACCCACGTGTTCAAATACGTCACTATCTTCACTCGAGGACTCTTCCGAAGAAGACGATGATGACGAATTTGGACCATCCTCTTCCTCAAGTTGATCAAATAGCACAATTGCTTGCGCTAAATTTAGTTTTCCGCTCATTCTCAAAGTCACACAAAGTCGCTGCTCGATCCAAACGGCCGTCGGCTCGCCACCTCGCTGCTTCAGAACACTCCTCCCTCTCGTTCGGTGGAACCTCGCATGGCAGTTATATTTATTTAAAAAACGCATTTTGTGCTTCCACTGTGACTTCGAAAGGGTTCGTTTGATTTGTGTTTTTTTCATGGAGCTTCCGTTTTGAAAAAGGACAAGAAATGATGGAAATATAGACACAAACAAATGATCCATGCAGCGTTTTAATGTTTTTTTGAGAGGACAATAAAACTATAAAACTTAAATGACAATATCTCACGTTTTAATTGGTCGATTGACTTCAAATAATAACGAGAGTAAACCGCAACTTCCGCACTTTAAAACGAGACCAACCAACGGCATGTGGGTGACGTATTTAAAACGTGAGGGCGCTTCAAAGACGACGTGCGCTGAGGACGCGCCGGCGCGTCCTTCGACTCTCAAGGGTTAAAATTAGGTGTAGCAGTGTGATGACGTGCACAGGAGGTTGTTGTTGTTGTGGTGGGATATAAAGAGGGCTGATATCTTCGCCAAAAGAGCACAAGTCTCCTTTCATTTTTTTCACACGAATAGTGCTTTTACGCCCACATGCGGTCCACCACATTGGTCTCACTTACGATTTCGAATATTGCCTCGCTCGAAAGGTAAGGTTTCTGATTTCCTTTCCCCCCCTTTTTTTTGCATTATTTTTTATAATCTACAACATTAAAGTCATTAACAGTTAGGTTAGGTTTATTGAATCATTCAAATGTATTTGGCTCATATTTCAATCTGGCTTTACCCTTATTATAAAATTTTGTTTAATTTTAGTAGAGCTTGGAATGGATTAGGTGATTCACACTTAAAATGCGATTCATTATGCTGTAAGAAAATATTATGATACGAAAGCAACTCCAGAACTGATTTCTTGTCTTGTGGTACCGCTGTGTAAGCATCGGGTTGAAAATTGAAAAAGCAAGAAATTATATTTTGATTAAATTTGACACACATAAAAATGTTAACTATTCACTTTTCAGGCTAATTTTGTTTTTGATTTGAAATTGAAAATGGATTGACCAAATGATATACAGGTTCTAAAAGTTAGCCAAATTCCGAGATTGTCAGTCATCTACAAATTGGACATCCAGAATATGACAGGTGGGACCAATCATTTCCTGCCACATACAATGGAAAGGGAAATGACACATATTCGAGAGTGAGTGATGGTGCGTATTATACCCATAGAGAAGTGCTGGAATCGCGGAACAAGCTCTTGAATCGGTGAAGAATGGCCATGAATGAAGAATAGTGCTGACACAAAAATTTGATAGTTCATGTACACAAGCTGGGTCGTCTGCAGAGTTGCATTAATGTGAACATTTGAAGGCCAGTTGGCTGAATAAAAAGGTCAAGTTGCGATGATTGCGCATACAGTATATGGCAAAAAAACACTCAGGTGACTTGAATTTCCACTCCTAGACGCCCAATTTGGCCAAATTTCAAACTTGTCCTATATGCATGTGTGATACATCATTGGAAAGCTTAAAATCTCAATTTTCTGGTGGAAGAAAAACTTTGAACAGGAGGGCATTTAAAAAGAAAAAAATAAACTCCTAAAACGAAACTCGAGGTGAGCGTATGAGAGAGCATAATTAAAGACTTTAACATGATATTATCGCATACTTACGTTGTTTCGATCCAAAAACCCAATGTAGCATGTTTCACCGAGTGTCAACACACAGCTGTGAATGGCCACAGCCGGACGTTGTGGGGACTTTATGGGTGAAAGATGGTAATTTACCAAGGGTTGCGATGCAGACAGCAAGGAGTGGTTGAGATTTTCTTTTTCAAATATTTACCCTTTTGAACTTTTTTTTTTCAATGTTCTTTTTTTTGGATCGATTATTTATTAACTTAAATATCGGGGTAAAAACGACAGTAACAAAAAAAAATACAATGAATTAATAGTTGTGAGGTAGATATCCGTGACCTATTTACAAACACTATTTTTGTTTTTTTGGGGGTAACTTAATTAGTTTAAAAGTTTAAAATATGCGAGTGAATATTCTTTTTAAAGTTGTGTTGTTGTTTTTTTTTTAAACCTAAATATTACATCAATTTATAAATCTAAGATAAAAATAATAGACATTTCAAATAATAAATATAATTACTTACCTTATTTTTATGGCTGGGTTGAAACAAAAGCGATTGCGTGGTGTCTGTAAACGAGGGTCTCCAGGGTAAAACGGACAAATTAAAACTAGTTCAGGGGCTTAATTCGCCATGACACTGCTATGGCAGCATATAGACATATTGTTCTATTAAACACAACAGTTATTTTGCCTTAAAATACAGCAGTTTATTTTAAAGAGGGGTGCAAGAGCAGAAACTGCTTTCTCAGCATTGTCTGTGTTTTCCACCATATAGTATATGCAACACACAGACTATATGTTGACATTTCATGTAACAATCCACCATCTTTATATAGGACATCCAACAATATTCAATTAAAATTCTTATGGATGTAGGTTTAAAATACACAAGTATAGCAGTGAAGAGAGTACATTTGACAATGCCGGAATGGATAAAGATTCTAATTCAAAATTTCAAAAGGTAAAACATGACTAAAAAAATTATTTTTTCTAATATACATATTACATAATTATGCAGGAAAATTCTGCCTCCACGTACTCATTTTGCATCTTTTAAAGTGGCAAAAAGAAAAATTACAGGATGTGTGTGATGCTCAGATGAAAATTAAAACAGAGTGCTTGCACATGCAATCAGGCTTCCTTTGATTAGATTTAAAACGCAAAAAGAGGAGTAAAATACAGTCCGGCCCACATGGGAAGGAGAAGAGGCATAAACTGTACACACAACCTCTTGAGATGGATTTTCATCCAATGTGTTTGTTAAAATAAGGATCTGACTAGGTATATCAATGGACTTAGTGGACAACAATTGCAGGTCACCGATACTATACGTAATTTGTTTCTGAGTGCAAAAATGACCAGGCTTCATGCAGCGCAAATAAGTATGTGTTTGCAGCCACACACAAAAACATTGTGTTGCCAATAATCTTGGACTCAAAAACACTTCTCTGGCATGCCAACATCAGATAATCTTGTGAATATTTGCCTACACATGAGACATTTTCCAAAAGCAGAAAACATGATGACATGCGGATTAAAGCCAGATAACATGAAACTTTGTTCGTCATGAGCTATTTTACAACAACAAAAAACATGATGACATGCGGATTAAAGCTGGATAACATGAAACTTTGTCTCCTATAACCAATTTTATCTCTCTACCAAGAGAACACAGAATGCCACACACATGACAGAGAGTAATTCCCTGTTTTGTGTCTGATGAACACATTTCCAAAACTTTTATTGCACCAAGGCACTTATATTCATGAGGAAAAACCTCACTGCAAAGTGCAAACACCAAGACAGAAATGAGAGCAAGTGCAGGACAATAAATATAGAATCACTCCATTCTGAGGGAAAAAAAACATGGACTCATGAAAAACAAACAAAGAAATCACAATCAAAAACACATCTCTCGTATTGAGTAGCACCACCTTTGGCTTTTATGACAGCTTTCAGTCTCTGAGGCATGGACTTGATGAGTACTCCTCATCAATTTGGTGCCAACTCTCTGATTGCAGTTGCCTTGGTGTGGACCATTTTTTTCCCAATTTCCACCACAGGTTTTCAATAGGGTTGAGATCTGGGCTATTTGCAGGCCATGACATTGACTGGATGAGTCTGTCTCCAAGGACTGCTTTAACAATTTCAGCTCTGTGGCATGATAAAAGTGACTATAAAAGTAACATTTACTGACCACCACAATGATTTTTTAAATTCATTTCTTAGTGTTTCTGAATGCCAAAGAGTTGCACCTTTGAAGTAATTCATTATTCTTTCAAGCTTTTTATCTGAGTTTGTTGTACATGATAAAATGTCTGAGTGAGTGCTCGTCCGAGACTGGTCATTCCATACTTTTTGCCAGGGGTTGTACGATACAGCGCAGACAGTTCAACCAATGAGGTTTCAGCTGAAACAAGTAAGAACTGACTGATTACACTTTTGTGATTTATGAAAATGTGCTCTTAATCTGTTGTAATGAAAACCTAAAAAAAAAAGGAGTGAAATCCTGCATCCACTACAGCCCTTTTTGGAATAGTTTGGCCACCCTTGACCTACAGTATGACATCTGTTTGATCCCCCAACAAAAGAAAAGAAAGGGCAAACAAATATCTGTCAATGGTGACAGAATGAAGAAACCAAGGGTAATAGTTCAAAACACACTATCAAATACAGACAAGGTCTGATTCATATCTTGCAACTTGAATTCCTCTGCCTCCACAAGGTCATCTTCTTGTTCCTGACATATGGTCATGAAAAGACAGGTACTGGAAACGGAAAATATAGTGAATTTGGAGCTTAATCAATAATGCGGTGCTTTGGCAAAAGAGGTAAAGAAAAAGCGCAATAAACAAAATTCTCCTCAGTGAGCCTCTTTAATGTACACTTTAATGGACATTCTTTTGTTAAAAAAAAAAAAACATATATATATATATACAGTTGTGGTCAAAAGTTTACATACACTTGTGAAGAACATAATGTCATGGCTCTCTTGAGTTTCCAGGTATTTCTACAACTCTGATTTTTCTCCGATAGAGTGATTGGAACAGATACTTCTTTGTCACAAAAAACATTCATGAAGTTTGATTCTTTTATGACTTTATTATGGGTTAACAGAAAAAGTGGTCAAATCTGCTGGGTCAAAAATATACATACATGGATCTAAAAAAGCGAATCATTGACTTGAACAAGTCAGGAAAGTCACTTGGAGCCATTTCAAAGCAGCTGCAGGTCCCAATAGCAACAGTGCAAACAATTGTTTGAAAGTATAAAGTGCATGGCACTGTTTTGTCACTGCCACGATCAGGAAGAAAACGCAAGCTATCACCTGCTGCTGAGAGAAAATGGGCAGGAGGGTGAAGATTCAACCGAGAATCACCAAAAAGCAGATCTGCCAAGAATTAGAAGCTGCTGGAACACAGGTGTCAGTGTCCACAGTCAAGCGTGTTTTGCATCTCCATGGACTGAGAGGCTGCCGTGCAAGAAGGAAGCCCTTGCTCCAAAAGCGGCACCTTAAGGCTCGACTGAAGTTTGCTGCTGATCACATGGACAAAGATAAGACCTACTGTACTGGAGGAAATCAGACGAAACAAAAATCGAGCGGTTTGGCCACAATGCCCAGCAATATGTTTGGAGGAGAAAAGGTGAGGCCTTTAACCCCAAGTACACCATGCCTACCGTCAAGCACGGTGGTGGTAGTATTATGCTGTGGGGCTGTTTTGCTGCCAATGGAACTGGTGCTTTACAGAGAGTAAATGGGATAATGAAGAAGGAGGATTACCTTCAAATTCTTCAAGACAACCTAACGTCATCAGCCCGAAGATTGGGTCTTGGGCGCAGTTGGGTGTTCCAACTGGACAATGACCCCAAACACACATCAAAAGTGGTAATGGAATGGCTAAATCAGGCTAGAATTAAGGTTTTCGAATGGCCTTCCCAAAGTCCTGACTTAAACCCCACTGAGAACTTGTGGACAATGCTGAAGAAACAAGTCCATATCAGAAAGCCATCAAATTTAACTGAACTGCACCAATTCTGTCAAGAGGAGTGGTCAAAGATTCAACCACAAGCTTGCAAGAAGCTTGTGGATGGCTACCAAAAGCGCCTAATTGAAGTGAAAATGGCCAAGGGACATGTTACCAAATATTAGCGCTGCTGTATGTATATATTTGACCCAGCAGATTTGATCACTTTTTTCTGTTCACCCATAATAAAGTCATAAAAGAACCAAACTTGATGAATGTTTTTTGTGACAAAGAAGTATCTGTTCCAATCACTCTATCAGAGAAAAATCAGAGTTGTAGAAATAACTGGAAACTCAAGAGAGCCATGACATTATGTTCTTCACAAGTGTATGTAAACTTTTGACCACAACTGTATATGGCGGAAAACACTCAGGTGACATGAAGTTCCGCTCTAAGACCCCCAATTTGGCCAACTTTCAAAATTGTCCGATATGGACGTGTGATACATCATTGGAACGCTTAAATTCTCAATTTTTGGGGGGAAGAAAATTTTTGAACAGGAGGGCATTTCTACAAAAAAAAAAATTTAAACAGCAAAACCCTATCTGCAGGTGAGAGCATTGCAAGAGCAGAATTAAAGACGCCATGACCTTAACGAGATATCATGGCGTACTTACCTTGTGTCGATCAAAAAAAAAAAAACCCTTGTAGGAAGTATCACTGAGTGTCAAGACACAGCTGTGAATGGCCACAGCTGGATTTTTGGGGGATTTTATGGGTGAAACATGGTAATATAACAAGGGTCGCGATGCAGAAATTGCAGACATCAAGGAGTGGTCGTGATGTTCATTTTCATTTATTTACCCTTTTAAATGTTGTTTTTCTATTTTTCTTTGTTTGGATCGATTATTTATCATCTAACATATCGGAGAAAATGCGATTGTAACAAAAAAAATACAATTAAGCGATAGTTATGAGGTAGATATCCGAGACTTTTTTACAGACACCATTTTTTTCATTGTGACGTAATACTATACTGTATTTCATTTATGATCATGTTAGATTGTCCAATTACTTTTGATCCATTTAAAAATGGAAGGCACATTTAAATGGGTTGTAATTCCTACGCTGTTTAGCTTATTTGGATGTATATACAGCACTCTCTCTTGCCCTAACCTATGAGAGCGAAAAATCTATCCTGAGAAATGTCCAAATAACTGCAGCTTTTGGGAAAAAAAAAAATGAAAAAGAACACCAATTCGGTATTAAATTCCAAAACAGACTTTTATGTAGCATTATCAAAGAAAATACATGCAGAATCTACAGCAACTCATATCTTGAAACTTGTCCTCGCAAGGTCAGTTCTCCATTAATGGTTTTTAAAAAGTCAGTCTTGGAAACAGAAAACCGCTGTGAATTCAGAGTTTAATCAATAATGCAGTGCATTGGCGAAGTAGGTCTAAGAACAAGCAAAATGAATCAGTCTTCCTGCTGCCTCAGTAAGCCTTTGTAACTGTGCAATTTGAGGACTTTCTTAGTCAACAAATGTATTGCCCAAAAAGTGGGGAGCACAGTGGATTCATGGTTAGAGTGACAGCAGCACAGTACAATGGTTTTGGATTAAAATAGGGCTCTGGCCTCCCTGGAGTTTGCATGTTCACCCTATGCCTGTGTGGGTTTCTCCAGGTACACTAGTTTTCTCCCATGTCTAAAAAAACATGTAAATGATAATTAAATTGTAATTCATTTTATTATTAGGCAGAAATTGGTTCTCTTTTATAGATGACTGAGCATCCCACTGTCATAATCACACAAAACTCCATCCATCCATTCCAAATCCCCCTGAGTTGGTGCCTATTCCATCTGACTTGAGGGCAAAATGCAGTATACACACTGCCAGCCAACAAGACACACATATTAGATATAAACTACAATAATTCACATCCACATTCAAACCTCTGGACAGTTAAGAGTGTCTCGAGTCAATATACTGTATATAATTCACTGATCAATAAACACTAACAGGAACAGAACACCATACTCCAATCACACTTCACACACTTTCCGATAACCCAACCAGCATCCTATCAAACAGTACATTGACCTTACATACGTTTAAGGCAATTCATAACCTCTGTCTATTTCTTGCTGACTTCATCTCGGACACTCAGCTCGGACTCCTCCAACAGCCTCATCATTTATCACCCAGTGGTCCACAACCTTCAGAACGCTCTGCTCCTCAGCTTTTGAACACCCACACAACATCAGGAGTACAGACTTTTATCTTATTTGAAGTGTCATTTTAGAACACAATCCTCTCTCTCACAATCTTTCACTTCCCTGGTTCACGCTCCTCTGTTTCTCTATCTCAATGCAGCCAGCCAATGGGTGATTCTCATGAAAGCTATGCATTACGGAAATGAAAGACATTTACCAAAGCTAGCTTAAATTAGCAGAATGCGATTATGACTCTGTAATTTTTTTCATAAACAGTTTGAGCTCCCTAATATTATATTTACAGTAAAATATCTAATTGATCTAAGTCTGAAAACATAATATTACACATTATGGTATTGATCACCCACTATATGGTTGGGGAAGCAGGCATATATAAAAATCTAAATTAAACTTTTAACAATATTTTAAAAAGGCCCAAAAATCTTGCCTATCTTTTGTCTTGCCTCCTTTGTGGTGCATTATAGGTCAGAATAACTTTATTAAAAAATAATAATAAAAATAAGAACTGATCATGACAGGACCATGAACACAGTGCTGAAAGATGGATGTTTGGACACTCGATTTTCCTTAAATATTATTTTACACAAAGTAAGAAACCATTATGTCTCATCGTAATCTGCTAAACAATATAATTTTACACATATATTTTTTATAAAAGTGATTGATATTTATGATGCTGTATTGAGGTAAAAACCTCAAAGCTTTTCATGGACGCACTTTAGTAAAGAATTTACGACTCTAAAATGATTTTTTAAAATATACAAAATACTATTTTGGTAACAAATCGTGGACTGGGCCACATAATAGACATAATCATCTCCCATCTAAAAACGAACTATTTCAGGTTTCATGACTATAACCCTAATATCTTCAAAGTCATAGTTTAGGTTAGCTTTGTGAGAATTACCCCAAGGCTTCGCCTACAATGACTGTTTGTTATAATCTGTTTAAGGATTCTTCCTTATTTCCTTTGTTCTGTTCTGAAGAGGTGTGAAATGAATTTCATTGATTTGAATCTGGTAACCGATGAAATGTTTGAGTCTTCTGCTTTTCGCATGCTTCCATAGAGAGGTCAAGCACCTAAAGTCCATTTTTTTCTTCTACTGTGATTTGATTGTGTGCTACACAAGGCATGTGCCTGGCTATCATCAAGGAAGTACAGTAGAAAATAAGTTGATGTGTGAAGCCACACCGTCGCCGGCAGCTCTTCTTCAATGAGCTGAGTCAGCATTTTTGCTTTACCACGTCAAATATTTCAATTGATCTGCTGTCAAGAAGAGAGAAAATTAAAATAGCTTTCTTTGGTAAAATTTTGGATGGACCATGGTAGTCAGAGCAAACCTCATCAACAAATCTCAACAATTTTAGAGGCTCACCATCCATTGGTATGCAGTTAGGGCCTCTAAGGCCTTCCCTGCTGGCCTAAACACGATCTGATGCACTCACCTTCATTTATATCTTAAGTTCAGGCATGAAAATCACTCACCTTTCGGCGAAATTCGCCGTTCTAAAGTCAAAAAGGTTGACCTACGAGAATTGTGTAGATCCGAAGAGAAAATTTTTAGGGGGGGGGTCGTTAGTCCAACTAACTAACTAACTAACTAACTAACTAACTAACTAACTAACTAACTAACTAACTAACTAACTAACTAACTAACAACATGTTTTATTGAGGTTGCTAAGCCTGTGGCGATATGCAATGAGTCCATTTATTGCAAGGTAAATAAAAATGAGGGAGGTAATTTTCACGGCTGCGTTTTATCACCGCGTGCAGGCATACATTTGTGCGTGCGTGTAGATGACATATGAGACTCCAGTTGTTGTGACCAGATGTTTATTGGTCAACAACACGCCGTAGAATTACAGTTCACACATACAAAATAAGCAAACACATCTACTAGTATATTAAACACTGTAAACGTTAGCATTGCTACACTGAGACTAATGGGGAAAAAAGACAACCTACTTTAGCCATCTATAAAACATTGGCAGTCTTTTCCAAAACTCAAACTTGCGGTTAAAAGGAGACACTTCAAACATGAAAAATCGCTGGTTAACAGCATTTGCAAACAAAAAAATGAAAAAAAAAAAAAAGAAAAATCTATGAGTGACACCACAAGCAATGACAAAAAGTGCTTTTTTTTTCTCTGGTAAACATTTCAAAAATAAAAGCACGTCCCGTTTGTCATATAAATAACGATTTCTGGAGTTAATCCCACATACTTCAGAATTAATACAATAATGCTTCAGATTTTACACTAAGAATAACTTTAAAATGACACCCTTTTTAAAAAATATGATTGGCAATGATTATTATTATTATTATAATACTATATATACTGTACTTTATATAGTTGTATGCTATAATAATAATGTTAGGCATTTTTTTTTTTTTAATCAGAATTGTTTTGAATAATGTTGGAAAGGCGAAGTCTGTGTTGTGAATCTGTTTACATTCCATTCTTTCGCACTAGTAAATGCTATCAGCTAAGCCTGCACAATATATCATTTGAACATCACCATCGGAATGTGCGCATGCGCAATAGTCACATCGCAGGACGAGCAATTTTTTTTCTTTTTTTCAACATTTAAACTTTTGTATTACTTCATGAACGCAGCAAGTGTGTGGATCCTGGATTAAACTGAGTTATAAAAATTAGGGCCGATGGCGCCATTTTTCAGAGCATCGGAACCGGGCGAAAAGGATCGGGTTTTTATTTAAAAACACCATCCATTAGGGTTGTTCCGATCATGTTTTTTTGCTCCCGATCCGATCCCGATCGTTTTAGTTTGAGTATCTGCCGATCCCGATATTTCCCGATCCAATTGATTTTTTTTCTCTCCCGATTCAATTCCAATCATTCCCGATAATTTTTCCTGATCATATACATTTTGGCAATGCATTAAGAAAAAAATGAATAAAACTTGGACGAATATATACATTCAACATACAGTACTTAAGTACTGTATTTGTTTATTATGACAATAAATCCTGAAGATGGCATTTACATTATTGACATTCTTTCAGTGAGAGGGATCCACGGATAGAGAGACTTTTGACTTTGTATATTGTGACTAAATATTGCCATCTAGTGTATTTGTTGAGCTTTCAGTAAATGATACTGAAGGTCATGCCCAATGCATGATGGGAAGTGGAACCATGACAAGTGAAACCACGACTGTGCGTAGTGCTACCAGTTCATTTATCTTCTCTGCGATGGGATATAATTCAAAGTGTTAAGAAATAGATAAATTGCTTCTTTGCTTCCCCACATTGCTTCCCACGATATTTCTAATCGTAGAAAGAGGGATTGTAAGGCTTTAGCCAATTAAAATAAGGCTCCTAAGGCTGCCAAAATTCACTGGACTCATTTTATGCTGCCTTTTAGCTATTGGCAAAACGGCGCCGTTACAGATTGAGCGCGACAGTGCGTAAGTGGGTCGTGCAGTGCATGCATGCATTAATTGCGTTAAATATATTAACGTGATACTTTTTTTTTTTTTTAAATTAATTGTCGCCGTTATTGGGATAAAGTTGATAACCCTACCTTAAGCCTAAACTAAAGACTCTGGATGAGTGTAACATACTATGTCTGTAACGTTAAATACAATTAGAAAACGATTTAATTAAAAAATATATACTGTAAATATATTAAAAAAGGCATGGCCGATATTTTTTTGCCGATTTCGATACTTTGAAAATGACGTGATCCCGATCAATCGGGACATCTCTACCATACATTCATGTTTTTCTGCTTCATGCTCGTACAGCACCACAGTGTCTCACCGTCCCTCCTGCTAGGAAGCGCGACCAAACTGTTTTTCTTCGTCAACAGTGCAGCTATCCCGAATGGAGCTATTCAAGTTATTTGGTGAAAATTTTCTCGTTTTAATATCGCAATATAATATCGCAAACTCCCCAAAAATCGCAATGATAGTTTTTTCCAATATCGTTCAGGCCTACTATCAGTATTTGACCTCAGTGCTAATGTGTGATTAATTATTGTTTACATGTTTATTTGTACTTTAATAAAGAATTTAAGTGTTCCAAAATATTTTGTGAATTAATAAACGTTAACAAAAATGTTATTACTAAATTAGGAAAAATAAATAAATAAATAATGGGGAGAAAAATGTGTCGTTTTGGTACAGCCCTATATATATATATATATATAAAATAAATAAATAATGGGGAGAAAAATTTGTCGTTTTGGTACAGCCCTATATATATATATATATATATATATATATATATATATATGTATATATATGTCCTTCTTAATATTTTCTTCTTGTTTTTTGAAGGCGTGGCGCAGTGTTTTGGCAATGGCACAGTGTTTTGGCAATGTGTCCCGTCAATATCATTTTGAAGTCTCTGTCTATGTCTATTAAAAAAAAAAAAAAAAATATATATATATATATATATATATATATATATATATATATATATATATATATATATATATATATATATATATACATACATACAAACATATATACACATACATACATATATGTATATATATATGTATATATATATATACATATGTATATATGTATATATATATGTGTATGTGTATATGTATATATATATAAAATAAAAGCTTTAGGATTTGACATCAATATTTGTTAGTTTTAGTCTTCTAATATATGAAGTGTGGTGTTCTTTTACTGTCCTGGAACATTAGTTTCATTTCCAAACTTTTACACTATTAGATGTGTTTTCCAATGTTAAGTTTTCTGTTCCCAAAATACTATTGGCCCGGAACAACTTATCTGCCCCCCCCCCCCCCCCTCCATTCTGCCTGCCTCCTGTTTTTGTTCTGTGCTAACATTCATCCACATCACATCACATTTCAAACAGAAAATGGTAAAACCTTGATCTTGGGAGCGCAAAAAATGTAAGGGTACATACAGTACCTTGCGAAAACATCGTAAAAAAACATACCTATTGAGATTGAAGTCCCTTATATCAGGCAACAAATTGCCAAAGTCAGAAAGATGTTGAAGCGTTGAGGGCAGGACCACTCTGCTGAGACTTATGCTCTAATCCTTCAATTTCATATTTTAGCTGGCTGCAATATATAAGCCACTCTATCGGCCACACACTTCTGGCACTGTCAAAGAAACAATAGACAGTCGGTCAAAAGATCACCATTCTGCAATTAATACCTTCCTTGAGGGATCGAATGCAATATATGAGATTTGGGATACAGTATGGAATGCAGCGGAGTTAAGTATTTAATGCTTTTGTATCCTTTTTACTATATATTTTTTTTATTTTGTTTGAAATAAATTACAAGAGCTCCCCCATGAGTAAAGATGTTGGCATTAAAACAATGGTTACTTTTAAAGAGCCATAAAGAGCTGCAACATTTACAATGGAAAGATTTTAAAAAGCATGGGGAAAGTGAAAAAAAAAAAAAAAAAAAAATCCCCCTTCCACCATTGAAAGCTGCAGAACCATCTAAAAAATATATGAAATGGCTGGAGGAGACGAAATCACTGATAAGAGCAATAGCAGAAGTGATCCTGAAGAAAAAGCAATGATTTGGAAAAGGCACATTACTGAGGTGTATCATGCCGTGAAATGTGTTGAGTTTTATCATGTCTCCCAGTTGAAAAAGATATACACTACCTGGACACAGAGTTATTTTCCTGACCACAAACTTACGCAGCCAAGCCAGCAATTCTCAATCCTTGTCCACTCTCCTGTTAGCCATTTTTCCCTTCATTTCTTTAGGCCTATAGCCAACACGGAAAAATGGCAGCTAACATCCTCTTGTTTCCCTGCATGGCGGCTTGTTCCATTAGAATAACTGGCAGGAGATGATGTGTGAGAGTGTGTTCTGCCTAGAATAACTCTCCATACCTCAACCATCTCCTATATTCCTTTACTGGGATATAAACACAGTAAATGATATCTATTGCAAAGTAAGCCGTTGGAATATCCTATATATAGAAATGAATTTGGCATTAGGTAAAATGTGGGAAATACTTCCAGTATTTAAAAATTGGAGGCACATACAGTACATTACACATGTTTCTCTCATTGGAATCATGGCAAAACTGATGTTGACACTCTATATTTTCCAACTTCAGCTTCACAATACATTTATCAATAATATGCCGTTTAGCATGACAAAATACTTGTGATAAGTCTTCCTGTTATGATTAATAGCCACCATTTGGTAAGTGGCTGGTGCGGTACTATTTAAGTGATAATGTGTGCTCAAAACACTATGAATTATAAATAGGAGAATGTCTTGTATATGAACGGGAAATGATTGTGTTGACCTAAATTCTCATTGCAACAAGTTTAATGCAGGGTCTGACAAAAAACATAATAAAAAGATATAGAAGCCATCATATTTCGACAATAGACCAATACCCCTACCCCCTCCCAGCGCCCTTGAACTATGTTGTTCATAATCTGATGCATTTTAAGAGAATTTTTAAAGGCTAATGAGCTACATATAAATATCCCATAACACAATGTGGACACCTGTGGCTTTTAGTCCAGCCTGTCTATTATATTAAGACATGTCATTTTCTTGTAGAATTTGCTGGGTGTGCCTTATAGTTAAAAAAATTACAGCATATGTTTAATTTGTTATTAATTTATGACTAAAATCAAGGAGAAAATAGGCATGACTAACTATCTAAATCTCCTCCAGAAAATGTTGGTTTGTGAGTAATTTTATTTCTAATTCTAGTATTCGGGGAAAAAAAAAAATTGCCTTCTCAGTCATCAAAATATACGTATTTGTTTTTTACAGGTCCAAAGTTTTCCACAAAATATTAAGTACAATCAGACAGACAGTTTTTGTGTAGTACTGCTTCCAAAAATTGATCTTGATATATGAGATAGAGAAAATACAGCATTATAGTAAGTATAACACCATCTAAGAACACACTTTTCCTCTCTGGCTTTGTGTTTAGTCATTGCTCCAAACTGTGATCTGGGAATGCGTTTAAAATTCAACCTCCCATTCTGTGAGTATTGACCTTGTAGTGTTTGGGCAGGCTGCTAAAACCACCCGAAAGAGTCCGCTTGGGTGATTGGTAGCTGCGCGGACAGCAGGCTGATGCATTGTGATGGCACACAGATTGAATACTTTATAGGTCTTTGGTTTGTTCCCATATGGCAGTACACAGTCTCCCAGCAGCTTCAGGGGCAGAGAAAGTGATGAACAGTCAGGTCCATAAGTATTGGGACAGCGACAGTTCTCGTCTTTTTAGTTCTAAAAACCACAACAATGAATTTGAAATGAAACAATACTGTAAAATGTGCTTGAACGGCAGCTTTAATTTGAGCGTATACACGCTGCCCCCAACATGCTACAGTGTATCACAAAAGTCAGTACACCCCTCGCATTTCTGCAGATATTTAAGTACTGTATATCTTTTCATGGGACAACACTGACAAAATGACACTTTGACACAATGAAAAGTAGTCTGTGCGCAGCTTATATAACAGAGTTCATTTATTCTCCCCTCATAATAACTCAAAATATGGCCATTAATATCTAAATCCCTGGCAACAAAAGTGAGTACACCGCATGGGAACTTAGTACATGTCCAAAAATGTCCAATTTGAGTACTGCTTGTCATTTTCCCTCCAAAATGTCATGTGACTCGTTACAGGAGTGCTGTCAGCATTTCTGCAGAGGTTGAAGAGGTCAGTCTGTTAGTGCTCAGACCATACGCCACACTCTACATCAAATTGGTGTGCATGGCTGTCACCCCAGGAGGAAGCCTCTTTTGAAGACAGTACACAAGAAAGCCCGCAAACAGTTTGCTGAAGACATGTCAACGAAGCACATGGATTACTGGAACCATGTCCAATGGTCTGATGAGACGGGCGGGCTTTCTTGGGTCTTCTCGTGAGCTCCATAGCTATTGAAGGAATTTAGTCCTCCCGGCCAAAGCCGTACGGAGACGCCGGCAACCGAATTGAAATGGTGCTCCGCTGCTCGACGCCCCCGCGAGCCAAACCGGGAGGAAGCAAAACTCCGCGCGTTCCTGTGTTAACCCTTTGCACTGACTCCAAGTTCCAAAAAGTTTGAAGAAGGCTCACCGATAGCAGGTTGACAATTTATTCGTTCACAGTAGTCAAAAACAAGGCAAAACAGACGATATGGGAACAATGCTGGATCCAGGGTCGGTAACACAACGGCTACATAGGAATGTTTCCGAGGAGTGACAAATTGTTATCTCAGTGTTCAGTATTTTTAACGCTTGTGTTGGAGTGGGCCGGGTTGAAGGCGGTGGGACGTGGTTGCCACAGCGACTGACGCAGGCCTTGACGTCCTAGGCGCCCTTCTTATCAAGTTGTTGGTAGGGAAGGAGCGCCCTGGCCCCTACCGGAGTGCTGATGACGCTTTTCTTCGCCTATCAGGCGATAGGCTCGACCACTTTACTGTGTCTAAGGGCATGGGCCTGTTTCTTTAAGCTATGGTTAAATGCTTTACTATAATAAATGTGTTAGACTAATGCAAAGAGTTACATGGCATCTAAGAGAAAAGTAACTATTTCCTTTATTCCCCCTCACGAGCCCCGACGGGGGATCGTAAAACATGCATGGGGTCTTAGAATATATATGCTGATAAGGATAGAGATCAGGATTACCTCTTACACACAGTAGTTAAATGCTGTAAAACAGACAAGGCAAACTCATACAAAAAACTGAATTATATTAATTTTTATTTTTATGGTATTGAACACTATTCAAGTGCTTTTTGTGCACACTCGCGAAGAGCTCTTAAACTATTTTTTTGGCTTTCAAACAATGGTCAAACATCCTGACGTGCACTAGTCAAACACTCACACACTCTAGTCAATCGTTCTCAAGCACTCTTACACACTAGAGGTGTACCGGTTCAAGTGGATGTATTAAACTGGTTTTGCATGTCTGGTTCAGTTCAGTTTTATGCATTGCTTTTTCATCAAATTTATTACTGGTCAGATCTAAGTGCCTTGTGTAAAACCTAATTCCCAGGTGGTTTCTTCACAGACGCCTTTAAATGTTGGACACTGTTGACAGCGGAAACTTGAGGTACAAAACCTTCCTACCTCACTACCATCTGCTGTATGGGAAAATGAATAAATCCAAAACTGTCTTGACATTGCATTGCTTCACGGAAGTTGTGAATGCTGTTAGAAACACGTCTACAATGTCAGCACACTTAAAACGGCACCAGCACTACCAATGAATGTTGCAGCTACACGAAGGAAAATCAGCTGTGATATTGTCACTGCAACCAGATCTGTGCTTTCTGCATAAAATGTGGATAAATTCATCTCTAGCCACAAAATTAAGCTACAATAATTAATTTTGTCATGTTCACACTATTGTTACTAAGGGTTCAAAGTTTTGTTTTTTATGTCCACTTGGGATTTCGTTCAGATGTTCTATTAAAGTTGAATCCATCTAAAACTCATCTGAGTTTGGCTGGATCGCACAGTGGCACTTTGGTGAGCACGTTCACCTCACAGTTCTGAGAGAGTTGGTTCAACCTTCCTGAGTGGAGTTTGTATGTTCCCCCGGTGCCTGTGCGGGTACTCTGACTTCCTCTCACGCCCCAAAAACATGTATGGTAAGCTGATTGAGTGTGTGCCGTGGTTGTCAGTCTCTATGTGCCTTGCAACTGGCTGGCAACCAGTTCAGCTCCTGCCCGTTGTTTGCGACAATAGGTTCTAGTGTCCCCGAAACCCACGGATAAGGATAAGTCATATGAAGATGAATGGATGAAGGACTTTGGCTGACTTCAGCAGATTTGTCCGTAATGAAGGCCATGGTCGCTGTTTTTCAGCTCTCCAAATATGAGTGGGCGTGTCAGGGCAGGTACTTGAATAATAAAGCACAGTTTCACTGTCAGCGATTTCAAATCTGCTTACTTGCAGAGCGGTTTGTGATTACAATCAAATCTCTCTCATTCATCGTGACCTCCCTTATGCATAAAACAGAGAAATTTGGCATTTGGCCGCAAAATTCTAAACATATTGATGCTTCAGTAATATGAATAATCCAGATTTTAGATCTAGATCTGTGAACAACTGTTGTGACACCGATTTAAGTAGTGCTGCAAACTTTATTTTATTTCACATTGAGTTCAGACTCATAGAGTCGAAGTTTGCATAATCTCTGTGTTGTAGACTGAAGAGGAAGATAAGATGTCACCTTGAATGAAAGCAGGCTCCAGTTAAACTAATAGAGAAATGAATGGGTTGCTGGTGCAGAAAATTAAATAGGCCATGCATTACCTTCATGAATAGAGAGTAAAGCATGGCCTGCAGTAAAATAATATTTATGCAAAATCTGAAGGAAAAACTAAGCATCCTAGGCTAGAACATTTATCCTCGAATACAAATTCTAAATGACCACAAAAAATTTTTTTCAATTAGTCAAAGGTCAATCTATTGAGGATGGTCAGGCCACATGGGATGAGACTTTAATTAATATACAAATATACAGTATTCTTAAATTGACAACAATAATAAAAAAAAAAAATGTCTGCTACCAACATACAGTGGTATGTCTACATACGAATTTATTTCGTTCCAGGACCTGGTTTGTATGCCAAAATGATTGTATGACGAGCGGGATTTTCCCATAAAAATAAATTATAATTCGATGAATTCGTTCTATAACCCAAAAACCTATGCCAAATCCTTAATGAATACTGCAGGTACAATTACAAATAGTAATTAAACTTAGCAAAACAAATAATGAATACAAATAGGAGTAATCATAATAATAGTAATAATTTAACGAATTGCGTTCTAATGTGGTGGTTGTGTTTGGCATGCTGCTCCTGAACGTACCGTGTGACTGACGAGAGAGAGATAGGTGGGGCAGAGTTTTTACTTTCTCTTTCCATGCTCTGTTGTTGTTGGCATTGACTATAGCGGACAGTAGCTGTGTTGTGTTGCATAAGTTCTTAAATAGATGATTAAAAACTTGACGAAACTGGCAATTTCCTTGCCGATGTAACAATAATGATAATTGTCACCTTAACTTATAAAGACTGGCGAAGCCGGAGGACCATCGAAATAGTAGACATATTCCGCCCATATTGTCGAGCTAGTAAACCTACACACACCACGCTCATATTTTTCTATCATTTCTACCCTAATTTCAAGGGTAAGCATTACCCTTTTCTTTTTTTCACCACCTGCACTAACCTTGTTGGGACCCATCTCGATTTCTCTCACAAGAAAATCCGCCGTGCGTTCGTCTTGCGGGAAAACAATGAAATTGTGACGCTGTCATAAATCGTCGTATTTTGAACATGTCATATGTCGAGACAAATGACGAGTCAAATTTTACGTCGGATGTCGTAACGATCGTATGTCAATGCGATCGTATGTCGAGGTACCACTGTACTTAGAATCACTAAGCACGCTGATCTTTCATAGTCTCCCACCGTAGTCACACTGAAGTCAAGACACACATAGACTTGTCATGTTTCCTAGTGTCAGCCTTTAAAAGACTTTCCCTTGACTCATTATCTCAGTCTCTCTCCACCTTTCATTTCATCACTAGTTGTTCGTGTGTTCTCTTGAGGGTCTGTTGACTGTACTTTGTACCACTCACGCATAGACGTGTGCGTGCATGCTTAGCGAATAGCATCCCTTAACACAGGTCAAATAGTCCCTGCGCACACTCTTTCAATTGAGAGCAATGCCATCTACTGTTATTGTGTCATAAAATGATCCAGCTTTTCTTTGTCATTATATTTTACTTTATCTAGAATTTATATTTTGTATTTTTGCAATGAAGGTTGAACAAATTGATTAGTTTGGTAACATGCTTAATATGATAGATAGTGAGGCTCAATCTAGGCTGTATAAATTACCATATTTTTCAGACTACAAATCGTAGTTTGTTTTTTTTGATAGTTTGGCCAGGGGTGTGACTTACACTCTGGAGTAGGGATGACCCGATCCAATCACGTGATCGGCGATTTGGCCAATCAGGCCATTTTTCAGAAGATCGCAATCAAGTGAAAAATATCAGGTTATTAATTAAAAAAAAAAAATCTTCTTGACTAAAATGTGCATCCAATTACTCAATGTCAGACAAATTTGCCTCCGCGCTTTCACTCAACAACAAGAAAGAGCATCAGTTATGTCTTTGCCCCAGAATGCACTGCGCAAATTGAAAACATGCCAGCCACCCTGTACCGTTTTATACTGCAGACAAAAAAAAAAAATTATCGATAGAATCAGGGCTGTCAACAGACTTGCAGAGGCCCAGAGACAAAAGACCAATATAGGGCCTCCCACTCCACTCCACCCCTGCCACCGGCTTGTCACGAGAACATACGCAGTACTTTTAACGCTTTGCAAGCAATGACAGTGTAAATTTTCAAATTATTTAATTTGAGATGGACAGTTAAATTTAACAGACCATAATGTGATGTGACACAATATAAACAAACAATTTCCATCTATTGTCCCATGTAGGCTACAGTACAATACAACTGAGAGTGCTATGGCTGCCTGCTAAGCAACAAAACAGTAAAGCTAAAGATCCTGTACCTGCCCCTCCACATCCATGGGGTTATCGAGCCCTCAAATAGTGATGCGCTTAGATTTTTTTGACAGCAAAGTCATTTATAACATCAGTCAAATTCCGTTTTTGAGCAAGCTCACGCTCAATGGAGAGCATGGCTAGGCTGCCCTGTGATACGGTGGAGCGTAGGTAGTTTTTTATTATTTTCATTTTATTGAGGGCTCGCTCTCATCCAGCTAGTCACTGGTAAAGACAAGAAAATGCGTAGCAGTGTGCTACGTGTGCGCACGTGTGTAACAGTGTGCTTCGTATTAGCGTTTACTATAATACACAGTGGGTGTAAACCCACGATAAATCCCGAATCTGTTCAGCCTCGCACACCTGGTCCCCACAGACTAACATATATCCCTGACCTCCCATCACATTCTCTCTCCTCGGCTCAACGTGAGCAGCATGTCTTGTCATACCGCACGTCAATAGGCTACAAGCGGCTGGTGACAGACTCGAATGTATTCGCGAATGTAAACGTTCAGCGGCTGTTGTTCACTTACCGACATCACCGCCCATAGCCAACTCTAGCCCTAATTCTCTGGCTTCTTGTCCCCCCATTTAAAAACTTCATCATTTTTTCTTGTTCACCTATATGAGCTTCATCTCTTTTTATTTTATTTTCAGGGCACCTGATTTATGACGACTCGCCATGTTTAGAGTTTATAACAATGACAGATTTTAATTTCCCGCTTCAGGGCACGTACGTAGTGTAGCCTTGAATGTGCCAGACCGGGGTCAAACCATTCTCTGCTAAGACAGAGGGGGTGTGGGGTTGTCCAAAAAGAAGGAAAAAAAAATATTTGAAATATTTAATATGTTAAAGTTTTTATGTATATATCGAGTAGAACATAATATTTAATCAGACAATGATTTCAATAAAAAAGCAATATGTGAATGTAAGGTAAAATAAATTAAGGGTCATTCAGGGGTTCCTATAGTCCTGAGGCCTGGGACGACATACCCGGTTGATCCCCTCACCACACTGTCGACGGGCTTGAATAGAATACATGTTTATAACATTCTAATTCCATATATTGATAGTAGAGGCCAGCAGTTGTATTTGTAGATCTCTTCTCCGTTCGTTGTTTCAGCCTGATATCCCCTATTCTATATTTAATTTCAAAATGCCCTTAAATATGAAATGGATGTTGTTGGTGTGGGATATTATCAAATAAGTTTCACCCCAGAAATGAGACTTGTACTACAGTGTGACCTATACTGTATGTTGTATGTTTTTCCCACTTTATTATGCATTTTTTGGTGGGTGTGACTTTTACTCCGGATCAACTTATAGTCATAAGAATACAGTAGGTATTGATCATATGACTCAAGAGCAAAACCCTGGTAAACATTTATATCTACAGGCATTACCATACTTGTTTGTCTCCATTTTAGGAAGCTTCTGTGTGCCTGAAGAAAAAAAAAATACTGCACTTTAGTCCACCACAATATCAAAATGACATGCAAATTCTCATTACTGATAGCAGTAAAATGGAAAATATAAAGTTTTTTTTTTTTTTTTTTTTTTTTTTTACTAAAAAGATTACGAACTGAAAGCAAGATTTAAAGTAAAAAAAAACACACACACACGAGAAAGAAAAACACCTAGTTAATAGCTTTTATGCTGGTGTCCTTGAAAAACATAATACTTCCATTCATGCAGCTTATTGGTATCCTATCACGAAGCACCAAAGGAATTATAAACACTGTGAAGGAGTGTTTTTTTGGTGATTATTTTGAAGGCTGGTTGGTGGCCTTGTTTGGCTGATCACTCAATTCGTGAACATTAAATAAATTACAGCACCAATTAATATAGCTGTAAGAAAATATGTGATTCATTTATTGTATCAAGTGACAGCAAGTGTTCTGACGCTCAAACCTAACAAAAGAAAATGGTCAGTGAGATCAGAGAAGCAGGGATGCATGCAGTTAGGGCATCTGTTTGGGCCTTTATGTGTAGGATGTGCATTTTTTTACTCCAGTTTTTCCCATAGTAAAAAACTTGCTAGATTAACTGAAAGTATTACATTGTCAATGTGTGTGAATGTGTGCATGCCTGGTTGTCCATCTGTGCCCTACTGTGACTGGTGACTGGTGATCAGACCCAACTTCTCACACAAAGGCAGCTTGGCTGACCTGTGACCCTGAAATATTGATGGAGATCAGGGAGATAAGTGAAGGAAGGAACCGTGCCACATGTTTCCAGCCAGTAAAAAGTCAGCAAATCTCTCACATCACAACATCTCAACAGCATTTTCCCCCAAGCTGTTGAGCTGTTCAAGGACTTGACCTCCTATTGTGCAGACACTCACTATGATGATATTTATGACCATTTCACTGTACCATACTGCAACAGCATGCATCCTGTCTGATTATTCGCTGCTGATGTTCATCTTATGAACAGCATTTACTGCTGTTAGTTTTAATTATGCTGTTGTCATATAAGGCCATACAATATTTTCCTATATTCTTTCTATCTCTATATGGGTATAGTGCATACAGTACATACTGTACATACAGTACATGCTGTACATACAAACTGTATCAGAGCTTGGACACTCTATAAATTCGAATTTGATGTTTGTGCTCACAGAAGTGAATCACAGTACGTTAACCAGAGGTGGGTAGATTTAGTCGAATTTTTTTTTTTACTCAAGAGCAGTGTTACATCAAAACAATATTACTCAAGTGAAAACATAAGTAGTCACCCCCCAAAATTTACTAAAGTACAAGTAAAAAGGTATTAGGTGAAAAGACTACATAAGTATTGAGTAACTGCTTCCAGGTCTGATTTTTTTAAAACAATAGTATATTTTTTTTCTCAGCACGTCATCTATTTGAACTGTTATTATACTGTACTATAACCTACTGTATGACCATATTAGGCCAAAACAAATACAAAATAATCATTGAATTCCGACTAGAAAAATCTAGGAAAATGAAACATCATCCGTCTAAAGAGCATGAGTGCCTTCTAGTGGTCTAAACATATTTTCTACCATGAAATTGAAGCACACGAATCTCGGGTTGTCCTTGGTCTATCGGTGCCAAATAAAAACTGGGAGAGCTGTCAGTTTATTTTTTACGGTTCTTTAACGACACCACGTGATTGAACAGGCCGCCGTGATCACTGGACTTCTGAATGCAAGCTTGTTTGTGGTCATGTGACTGTATTGTTACGTCTGATTGGTATAATGGAGTCATGTCATTATTGTTGTGACGTCTCCTTGGTGAAACTGTTAGAGCCTCTGTGCATACCTCTGGCAAAAATAAAAGTAAAAATCTAATATGCATAATAAATATATTAATATTACAGTGGGGCAAATAAGTATTTAGTCAACCACTAATTGTGCAAGTTCTCCCACTTGAAAATATTAGAGAGGCCTGTAATTGTCAACATGGATAAACCTCAACCATGAGAGACAGAATGTGGAAAAAAAAAACATAAAATCACATTGTTTGATTTTTAAAGAATTTATTTGCAAATCATGGTGGAAAAAAAGTATTTGGTCAATATCAAAAGTTCATCTCAATACTTTGTTATGTATCCTTTGTTGGCAATAATGGAGGCCAAACGTTTTCTGTAACTCTTCACAAGCTTTTCACACACTGTTGCTGGTATTTTGGCCCATTCCTCCATGCAGATCTCCTCTAGAGCAGTGATGTTTTGGGGCTGTCGTTGGGCAACACGGACTTTCAACTCCCTCCACAGATTTTGTATGGGCTTGAGATCTGAAGACTGGCTAGGCTACTCCAGGACCTTGAAATGCTTCTTACTAAGCCACTCCTTTGTTGCCCTGACTGTGTGTTTGGGATCATTGTCATGATGAAAGACCCACCACGTCTCATCTTCAATGCCCTTGCTTATGGAAGGAGATTTTCACTCAAAATCTCTCGATACATGGCCCCATTCATTCTTTCCTTTACACAAATCAATCGTCCTGGTCCCTTTGCAGAAAAACACCCCCAAAGCATGATGTTTCCACCCCCATGCTTCACAATGGGTATGGTGTTCTTCGGATGCAATTCAGTATTTTTTCTCCTCCAAACAAGAGAACCTGTGTTTCTACCAAAAAGTTCTATTTTGGTTTCATCTGACCATAACACATTCTCCCAGTCCTCTTCTGGATCATCCAAATGCTCTCTAGCGAACAGCAGACAGGGCTGGACGTGTACTTTCTTCAGCAGGGGACACGTCTGGCAGTGCAGGATTTGAGTCCCTGGCGGTGCATTGTGTTACTGATAGTAGCCTTTGTTACTGTGGTCCCAGCTCTCTGTAGGTCGTTCACTAGGTCCCCCCGTGTGGTTCTGGGATTTTTGCTCACCGTTCTTGTCATCATTTTGACGCCACGAGGGGAGATCTTGCATGCAGCCCCAGATCGAGGGAGATTAGCAGTGGTCTTGTATGTCTTCCATTTTCTAATAATTGCTCCCACTGTTAATTTCTTTACACCAAGGGTTTTACCTATTGCAGATTCAGTCTTCCCAGTCTGGTGCAGGTCTACAATTTTGTCTCTGGTGTCCTTCGACAGCTCTTTGGTCTTGGCCAAAGTGGACTTGTGGGGTGTGACTTGTGGACAGGTGTCTTTTATACCGATAATGTGTTAAAACAGGTGCCATTAATACAGGTAATGAGTGGAGCCTCGTTAGACCTCGTGAGAAAAAGTTAGACCTCTTTGACAGCCAGAAATCTTGCTTGTTTTCTTGTAATCTTTTCAAGTAGGAGAACTTGCACAATTGTTAGTTGACTAAATACTTGGGGGGGGTTGGGAAAGAAATATCCTATTTGATCGAATAGTAATAGGTACACTGAACTGACATCCACAGTCTTTTATAGTAGCATCAAAAAGTCCTAACATAACCCAGGCTCCCCAGTCTTTTTAAGCTGTATGCACATGATTTGGTGACAAACGCGCTTTATAAAGCCTTGCATTCACTTATTTGAAAACTATGTTATTTGTTGTTGTTTCTTACTTCAAAAGATAATTATACTATAACCTGGTTCCACACTGCACTGTGGCAAAAGATAGCACTCACGTTCGGTTTTAAGAATTTTGACAATGCATTTACCGTTTTGTCCATCTTTACAGCCTCCAAAAAATATATTAATAGTTGTATGCGGTGAAAATTTGTCCTCTTAGATTAATCCAAATTAATTCCAACATACAGGTGCAGGTATTCCTTTTAATAGAGAACATTAATTTGGATAAGATTGAAGATAAATAGAAGATCAAACTCATACAACGGATTACATATATCAATGTCAAAAAAAAAAGAAGAAGAAAAAGAAGAAATGATAGGACTTTGACCTGCAAAACCTATGTATTCTTTTTTTCACATGCCTCATTTAGAGTAACAAGCTGCTCATTCCAAGCTCGTGGAACAGGAAGGCAAAAAGCAGATTTAGCCTGCTCATTTACGCTAGACTGCAAATGTGCAGATGATTTTCTCCGATGATCTGGTGTTATGGCTTCTGGGGGCCACATGTCAATAACCTACAGCACACTGCAGCAATTTGCCCTGCAAAGATCTTGCAATAAAAATAAACTTATGGGTTTTCCTTCTTTGACATCCTGAAGACCAATGAACCATTTCATATGACTTACAATGATGTGTATAGCTATTTGCTCTGGTTATAAATCCCCAGGCTGCCATAGAGAGAACAGCTATCACGACAGAGTATTCTAATACCTTGAAAATGATACTTTAGGCAAATTTTTATACTGTGATTATTGAGTTTCATTTTGCGTTATACTATTTAAAGCAAAAGCTATTTGTGTCAACCTGTCTCTCAGCTCACTTTAAGCTTGGTACGAACATACAAATACAACAATAAAGGATGATGATATCTGATATAAACCAACCGTAACCGAATACAATGACAATAGTTTAAAAAATAATATGATATAATAATTAGGGCTGTCAAAATTATCGCGTTAACGGGCGGTAAATAATTTTTTTAATTAATCATGTTAAAATATTTGACGCAATTAACGCACATGCCCCGCTCAAACAGATTAAAATGACAGCACAGTGCAATGTCCACTTGTTACTTGTGTTTTTTGGAGTTTTGTCGCCCTCTGCTGTTGCTTGGGTGCGACTGATTTTATGGGCTTAAGCACCCATGAGCATTGTGTAATTATTGACATCAACAATGGCGGGCTACTAGTTTATTTTTTGATTGAAAATTTTACAAATTTTATTAAAACGAAAACATTAAGAGGGGTTTTCATATAACATTTCTATAACTTGTACTAACATTTATCTTTCAAGAACTACAAGTCTTTCTATCCATGGATCACTTTAACAGAATGTTAATAAAGTTAATGCCATCTTGTTGATTTATTGTTATAATAAACAAATACAGTACTTATGTACCGTATGTTAAATGTATATATCTGTCTTGTGTCTTATCTTTCCATTCCAACAATAATTTACAGAAAATTGTGAAGTGACTGCTGTAAATCAACACTTCATCCCCAAGATTACTCATTTTGTCAGGGAACACCTGAAGCAAAAAAAAAAAAAAACACACAGCAGACGTCACCCGCCAGGCACTGTGTAGTTTACTGACAGGAGTCCCAGGGACATACAAGAAGAATTACGGTCAAATCTTTATTTTCTGAGGCAGGTAACAGTGCAGAAGCCATCAACTGAACACTATTGCTACATTTTAACAGCATACAGCTGTTTTGCTCCTTACAGTCGCCTCTTATTCTTTGTCTGGATCAATAGCGGGACTAATCAATTGCTAGAAGCCTTGAAGGCAACAATCCTGGCCAATCTATGGCCGGTGTAGGAAGTAGAAAAAAAAAATCCCAACAGTACAGAAGTCACTGGGACCAATGCCAATGCCGTTCACCAGATATTTTTTTAGCAACCTTGATTTTGTTTGATTAACATAGCTTATACAGTGCATGTACCATTGTACCACCTACTTTTTAAATTTTGAAATAATTCCATTTAAATGGTGCACATGCATGTTACACACTATGCTCTATTGTGCGAGTTGTCATTACACAAGGATAGCGTTTTGCTAAGATAACACTCCCATAAACACAACAAGCATAATTTAGTCTTGTGAGGCAGCTATTCACTTTAAATGGCAATGGCAGCATTAACAAACATATAAATGACCCAATACAGTGCTCAATTAACAGAATAAGTCCAAAAGCCTTTGAAGATCCCTTAGTCAACTGAAAAGCAAGTCCAACACATAAATTCTGCCTCTCACTGAAAGAATGTCTCCACAACATAATATAAAATTATTTTTAAAGAACCAAAAAGAACAGCTGAAGTCAGAATAATAGCGTGTAGAGTGTAATAAACAAATAAAGCAAACAGCTGTTTAACCAGTGATGCCAGGGGACATAAACGATATGTTTCTGTCATTTTTCATCTATTGTGTATATCAACACAAGGAGGGGTTTATATCTTTGGATTCTACCGTAACAGAATCAGGTGTTTCTTGATTTTGGTCTCACTTTGCTTCGGGACTTATTTGGGCCAATCCAGCACCTCATTGACTGGGAGGAGGAAAAGTAATTATATAATACTTTGAATTTAGCTGATTTCGGCTTGATTTTTTGGGGCAAATGTTTCCAATCAATGAATCTAATTAATTTTTATAGCCTTTTACAAAACCCCAAAAGGTCATCAAAGTGCTTTAAAACAACGACAAACATAGTTCATGATAACTAAAAGGCAGGAAAGTACTATACTATGATATTAAGAAATAAAAAAATTAAAATTAAAAATAGAATTTTTTTTAAAAAAGCAATGCAATTCGGTAAAAGTCAAAACAGCAAGTACAACAATACAACAGATAATATCCGAAAACATTAAAACCCTTAAGAAATAAAACCAGGCTACCCTAATTCGGGGGAAAAGTGTGTCTATAACCAGGATTTAAAAAGGTCTACATTCGTAATGGAGCGGATTTCAGGGGGTAGGCTGTTCCACAACCTGCAAAAGATCGGTCTCCCCACTGTTTAAGTCTCGTCCTCGGATCTTGCAAAAGAAGATGGCTGGTAGAACGAAGAGCCCTGCCAGAGTTACAGAGGGTTAAAATCTTTGATAAATAAGAAGGAGCCTGGCCATTAATAGAATTAAAAACAAACACTAAAAGTTTTAAATCAATTATAAAATGGACTGTAAGCCAGTGGAGTGATGATAGCACAGGGGTAATATGTTCACGTCTAGTGTACCGGTTAAAAATTGAGCAGCAGCATTTTGAACAAGTTGCAGACGAGAAATAGAGGACTTGGGAAGACCAACATAAAGTGCATTACAGTAGTACAGCCTTGAGCTTATAAAAGCGTGAATTGTTTATCATGGTCATGGCGACTAAGAAAAGGCTTCACTTTGGCCAAGAGATGGAGCTGGAAAAAACTCGCTCTTACAACAGAACTAATCCTAGAGCTAGTCCAGAACTAATCAAAGTTGAGCCTGCTATAGAATATCACTCCGAGATTTTTAACGTGTATCTTAAAAAAGGTAGCCAGAGCGCCAGAGTTGGGCTCAATGGCATTCATCATGGAAGGTGTGCCAAAAGTAATATATTCAGTTTTGCTCTCGTTAAGATGTAAAACGTTTTGTGCTAGCCATTGCTTCACATCAGATATGCACTCCATCATTTTAGTGAGAGCAGTTTGTTCGTTGGGTCTCAGGGCCAGATACAGCACAGGTAATCAGCATAAAAATGAAGAGATATTATGTTTTTTTTTTATCCTAAAGTTAGGAGATAAAATGCAAACAGACCAGGCCCTAAAATAGAACCTTGTGGCACCCCGCAAGACAGAGATGTCTGTGAGGAGGAAAATTCACCAATCATTACCGAGAAGGTCCTATGTTCCATGATTTAAATCATTGTAGAGGATTACCACGGATATCTATGAAGTGCTCTAAAGGAGATAAAAGGACTGTACGGTCGACTGTATCGAATGCTGCCGTAAGGTCTTGTAAAACAGGGATAGATGGGTTTCCATTATCCACAGAAAGGGCAATGTTTTTGTACACTTTTAACAGTGCTAACTCAGTGCTGGGTCTGGACCTGAAGCCTGATTGAAACTTGTCAAGAGTGGAGTTTATCTCTATGAATGTTTTCAACTGAATTAAAAACACTTTTTCCCTATAGAAGAATTTTTATAAATCCCGTCTCTAATTACAACCATAATGCCAAAAAAACCCAAAAAACAATAACAACAAGTGCATGTGTGATACTACATGCTGAAGGCTGCCCTCTACTGGCTAACTAGTAACTAACAGACAACACAGGCACCGTAAATCCAGTTGCTGTGCGTGTACAGTTGCTACTGGCAAATTCCTAAACTACAGAAGGCTGCCCTCAACTGGGTAACTCTGAAGTATAATCCTGAAAGTAATTAATAAAACCCCTAGTGAAAAGAATGGAATCACCAGTCTCGGACGAGCACTCACTCAGACATTTTATTATGTAGAACAAACTCAGATATATAGCTTGAAAAAAATATTTAATTAGTTCAAAACTCTTTAGCATTCAAAAACACTAAAATAAATGAATATAAACCATTGTGGTGGTCAGTAAATGTTACTTTTATAGAGCAAGCACAGGGAAATAAATACTTAACAAAAGAATCATTTTTCATACATAGATTGTGTATTGGATGGATTGCGTTTGCATACGTACAGTAGGTGATCTGGACAAGAATAGGACTGGCTGAAGTGAGTGCTCATCTTAAGTGTACATCAGGGGTCCCCTAACTACGGCCCGCCTCCACATTTGGTCCGGCCCTCTATTATATTATATTATGTTATATTAATCTGGTCTTTGCCTTTTTGGTAAAGCCAGATAATGTTATTCTGCAACTTTATTATTTATTTATTATTATGATCATTACCTGGGTCTTTCCCAAAGGGAAAGCCAGGTATACTGGACTGTCTCAGAAAATTAGAATACACAATATTCTAATTTTCTGAGACAGTCCTGTACATTAATCCACCATTTAAAGCAGGGGTGTCCAAACTTTTTGCAAAGGGGACCAGATTTGGCGTGGTAAAAATGTGGGGGGCCGACCTTGGCTGACGTCCTTTACATAGAACAATATACAGGACTGTCTCAGAAAATTAGAATATTGTGTATTCTAATTTTCTGAGACAGTCCAGTATGTTGTTTCTCAACTTTAGCCTACTTATTATTATTTTTAATCTTATTCTCCGCGTTCTTTCGGTGCGCCGCGCAGCCCGAACCATTGCACCGATCGGCACCATTCAAGTATCGGCACGACCAGAATTTTCGCGTGACGATGGGAATTTTTCAAACGGCCCCGAAAAATTTTCATTTCCAATGGCATTTCATCATGTTTTTTCATTCTATTGATGCCAATTTACTTGGATTCCATTGACACCTATGTAACTTAATACCATTGACGTCCATGGACATCCAAATTTTTTTCCCATTCATTTTCAAAGGCAAAAAAACAAAAATAGCCCCAAATTAATAGGAAATGAACAGATATCAGTAGGACGTGTCCCCCAAACTTGCCTGATTCCACTGACGCTTATGGAGGGTGCTGGCATTGACGGCCATGAACGTCTAAATTTCCCATTCATTTCTAATGGCATTTACTTTGTTTAATGCTATTGACGGGCATGTTTGTCCATTCTGTTGATGCCAATGTACTTGGATGCCATTGACAGCCATGGATGTCCCAATTTTTTCCCATTCATTTTCAATGGCAAGAAAATAATGTCCCCAAATCAACAGAAAATGACCAGACATCAATAGGACACGCCCCCAAATGACCTAATATGACCAGGCCGCGCACCCCAAAGTTTCCCAAATAACCTGATATGACTAGGCCTTGCCCCCAAATGTTCCCAAATGACCTGGTATGATCAGGCCACGCCCCCCAAGCGTTCCCAAATGACCTGATATGATTAGGCCACGCCCCACAAATGTCACCAAATGACCTGATATGACCTGGCCACGCCCCCCAAATGTACCCAAATCAACAGGAAGTGACCTGATATTGTCCCCGAATTGTCCCCAAACCAACCTGGGCGGGTCTAAGATCTGTATCGCCACACGGCAAAGACCAGAAGTAATTTCTCCAGAAATGGCAGTTTCTAGTATATTATATTATATTATATTATATTATATTATATTATATTATATTATATTATATTATATTATATTTAGGGCTGTCAAACAATTAAAATTTTTAATCGAGTTAATTACAGCTTAAAAATTAATTAATCGTAATTAATTGCAATTAATCGCAATTCAAACCATCTACTGGACTGTCTCAGAAAATTAGAATACACAATATTCTAATTTTCTGAGACAGTCCTGTACATTAATCCACCATTTAAAGCAGGGGTGTCCAAACTTTTTGCAAAGGGGACCAGATTTGGCGTGGTAAAAATGTGGGGGGCCGACCTTGGCTGACGTCCTTTACATAGAACAATATACAGGACTGTCTCAGAAAATTAGAATATTGTGTATTCTAATTTTCTGAGACAGTCCAGTATAAAATATGCCATATTTTTCTGTAAATTATATATATATTCTGTAAAATAAATTGTTGGAATGGAAAGATAAGACACAAGATGGATATATACATTCAACATACGGTACATAAGGACTGTAGTGGGCATTTCACTCTACTGTCATTTAAATCTGTCTATGCTGTCCTCACTCCGAAGCGTCTACTTTTTCCAAAGCTAGACAGCTAGTGAACGACGCCTTAATAATCACACTTCTTCCTTTTTCATCTGATTTATTAATAAAATGGCCTCAAACCATTGTCCTCTTTAGACCGTCGTAAAACTACAAAAAAAAGTACACAAGCATTGCATTAGCAACAACGTTAGCTTAGCACAGGTTCACTAAACATAAACAAAAAGCGTCTCATACAAAAAAATATAACATTTCGCTTACTAACATAATATGTACATTCTTTATAACAACCATACTTACGGACAAATCTTGTCCAAGGATCATAGAAGCACAACATTACAACGTAGGCGTCAACCCGAGACGTCGTGCAGCCATATTGAACTGGCAAGAAAACGATAAACCATGTCGCAAAGCGACCACAAGAGTTCGCTGTTGGACAGCACAAAAAGCCTTGCTGTAAAACTTACCAAAAGGCAGAATACTGTCTGAGCGAATGTGTGTTAATTGCGTCAAATATTTTAACGTGATTAATTTAAAAAATTAATTACCGCGCGTTAACGCGATAATTTTGACAGCCCTAATTGTATTATATTATATTATATTATATTATATTATATTATATTATATTATATTATATTATATTATATTATATTATATTATATTTACTTTTGTTCCGTGAAGAATCCAGAAAAGGTTATTTAATTGTGGCTTTCTGAAAAACAATAAATGTTTACATTTAGGCACTCCTGCAATCGTCACACTTTTTCTGTTACATACTGACCCCGGCTCCTCATCAGAGAAGGGAAACGTTATGTGGCCCTCACAGGAAAAGGTTTGGGGACCCCTGGTGTACATGATGAACACATTGAGACAAACAAGAATGAGTGTGCGCTAACAGGCAAAAGGCTGTGCGCACATGCCCTCGACTGGCTAATTTATAAGCCTACAAGCACATTAAGTTTGCAATTAATTGATCAGCCCTGATACAAAGAATCAAAAATTGGGCTGCCATGATGTAAACAAGAGATTTGAAGCAAAAATAAATAAATACATCTGATTTTGCAATTGGAAAAGGCAGTAATAGATATAACGGCTATAGCACTATAGTTGTGCACGGTTACTCAAGCATAACATTAAGGTAAGAGGTTGTTAATGCAAATCAGTGAATTCAAAATAATGCATTTGAAAGGCTTCACTCCAGAGTTCAACAGTTGTTCATGCTCTCACAGGAAAATTGTGGGGGATTGTAAAACACTGTAAAATGATTTGTATAAGCATATGAAAATACCTTAATAATTTGCAAGAGCAAGTGCAAGAGCATAAGCTTAGTCAAGGACGTTGCCATATATTCAGCTTGAACAAGACAAATAATGAGAGCTTGATAAAACATGCTAATTAATGTCTATAAATAGGAGTATATTCTGAATTCCTGCTAAGAAATGCAGAGCACTCATCAGAGTACTTGTATATAAGAGGGACGCAATGATAACAGAGAGTGTAACATGGTGATAAAACCATTCACTACAATTTCTTTGCACAATCTAATATGACAAACGGATGAGAACTAGGATGGCAAGCAAATGATTCCGGCTTTTGGTGATCGATTGATAACGGTTGAAATACTGTCCAGGAGAGGGCGCCCTTGAATAATCAAGCCAAAAATGCAACCGATTGCACACTTACACGGGTACGAACACCCACACAAAGGCATCCTGAAATCATTTAATAACGGTAATGAGGATCCAAGCCTGATTAAAGACAAGGTAATCACAAAGCATTACTCTTTTAAAAACCCAAATATAGAATATTTCTCTCAAACTGTGTTTATCATGAAAAGGTGACAGCCTGAGCATCTTTTGAGCAGAGATGTAAACGTTGCTCTGTACATGTGACGTGCAATGACAATTAAGGCTATTCTGATTCTGACAAGGTGTACTGCTATAAAAATAAAAAAATTTAAAAAAAAAAGATCCATATGTAATCGCTTGACTAAATGAGAAGTGTTTTCCCATATACACTACCGACTGTAGTGTATATAAATGAACAGTTTGTCTACCGTTCAAAGGTTTGGGGTCTAAGCGCATATACCCCAAAATTTTGAACGGTAGTGTACATTTTATCTAAATGATATGATTCAATGAACACAAGGTCAATAGGAGGCAACTGATTTGCTGTTGTGACCACTAAAGGGAAAAACCGACATGATATGACTCAGTCTTTCAAATTGCAAGACAGTTTAGATTAAGTATTTTACATCTTTAAGCACGTTTCCAAGGGTCCCTCAGTGAGGTCGCTGCACAATTCAGTGAAACATCTGACAATGTTATGTTCATGAATCAATTAGGCTCGAGCGTATGACGTGGCACTCGCGAGGTTTCCGCCGCTATCGCCATTTTGGAAGCGGGAAGTTCGGTGTGAGAACCCCAGGAAACATAAACAGTGAGGCATTTCAACACAGATCACTCTTTAAAAATGGTTGGAAATTATTGTGCGGTAAAGAATTGCAACAACCGATCGAATAGAAAGGAGAATGTACAGCTCGACGGAACACCATTGAGTTTCTTCCGGATCCCTACATGGAGAAAAAACGAGGGAAAGGTCATATCTGAACTTACCAAACGTCGAAGAACGGCATGGGTGGCCTCGATCAGAAGGAAGGGCATAACGTTTGATTCTCCAGTTACACACAGAGTTTGCTCTAAGCACTTCCACTCCGGTAAATTAATTTCGTTTGTTTACGCAAATTTCGGTAACTTTATGCCATAAGTCGGCCTGTTGTTAGCTATAGCTACAGCTAAACAACTAGCATGCATACATGTGCATTGTTTTCATAAGACATAATTCCTGTCGTTGCTAAATGAAAAAGCTGTAATATTTTGACGTGAGAGAGTGGCAAAGAATTTGTACACAGGCTACATTTTCTGCAACAAAAAATGTGTACATCCGTGGTCACAGACTAATGTAAACACACATTGCCTACCTTTGCTAGAAAGATGGTGTTGCCGTTTGCTATGGTCATGATGTGCAGATCCTGCACCCATCCGCAGCAAAACTGTTCGTAGCTTTGTAGCGATTTGTAGTTTCAGAATTGCTGATGAGTGTAGTAACTTACACCAAACACTAAATACAGCATGATGTCCATTTCGCGTAGTGGTGGAAGCTTGTCGACATCTACTGGACTGTCTCAGAAAATTAGAATACACAATATTCTAATTTTCTGAGACAGTCCTGTATATTGTTCTATGTAAAGGACGTCAGCCAAGGTCGGCCCCCCACATTTTTACCACGCCAAATCTGGTCCCCTTTGCAAAAAGTTTGGACACCCCTGCTTTAAATGGTGGATTAATGTACAGGACTGTCTCAGAAAATTAGAATATTGTGTATTCTAATTTTCTGAGACAGTCCAGTATATTCCATTTGTGTTCGGCTTGCTCGTAAGGGTCAACATTGTTCTCATCCTTAAAATTGCTCACATATCGGTCCTTCGCCGCGGTAACAAGTTTGTCTCTGTATCGAACTGGCAAGTTTTCCTTACTTTTTTCCATCTTTGGCACTCGTAGTGGAATTTTATTTGCCGTTAAGTTTAAATGTCCCGTGATGCAGACGTGCTTCCGAAATGGCTGCGTTGTCGCAAATCTCGCATGATCCCGTGCTGCTGTGATGTAAACGCTCGAGCCTAATACTCCAAGTTACCGGTGTTCGGTCATTCCTTACTACGCGGCGAAACGTCTACACAATGCTCAGCGTGCTTGTGCAAGCATCCGCACGCATGCGCACATCAGTTAGAAGCAGTGAGGACTCACTATTTTTGTTTTTATTTAGTTTTTTTAGTACCATTTAATTGCTTCAAAAATACTTTTTCATGTATTACACTGTCATACTTTTAACCATTGCGTTTTTTGTGTTAGCTTTGAAGCAGTTGACCACATTAGTCATGTAGCATATTTAAACCGTCCTGCCTGTATGCATCTAAACAAAACACGTTTAGAGCGCACGGTAGTACTTTGGATGTCAAATGCGATACATGTAGGACGTTTCGCCGATGTAGCAGATTTTGGCAGAACACCGAAAATAACATCTTATGCTGAAAGACAGAGCAGGCTGTTGCTATGATGACAATACAGAAAGATTTCAAAAAGAAATGAACAAAGTAATACATTGACAAAATGTGTTATAGTTTAGCAGAAAAAGATGATGTTTTGGCAAGAAGAGCTGCATGAATTCACACTGTAATTGAGAAGTAATTAGAAGTGTAGTCAGGTACCTGAGTATATCTCCCTTTTCTTCCCTTTCATCAGCAATTTCTTCACACCTGCAACAATGGCGTTAAACCCAATATGATCATCACAAGGTTTGCAACTAATTTTTGCAGACTGGGTCTCTGTTAAAATTGTCAAAACTATCTTCACAGAAAATCCCACGATTGCCATTTTGCAAATAAATATATAAAAGTATTTTTATTAGCAGAAAGACCCTTTCTTTGACCCACTAGGCTGGTTCATATCATTCCATCACCACAAATTATGATTTTTGGGTCAATGGAGTGTTGGTTTACCCTTACCTGTATTCTTGTTTGGAAGGATACAGCAATGCTTCTGAAGAATGTGTGGCAACACATGCAAAGATATGGAGAAAAAAAGTAGTCAGTATAGCAAGTCTGAGCAGAGAAGGTTTACCGTATAGTTTACAATTTACAACCCCACAATATGCAATACTACATAAAAATAAGAAAAGAGCAATTTACAGATTTACATTAATTCCTCCATATGAGTCTTTATGTAATCTTTTCCAAATGATCTGAGTAGCTGACCACGAAAATCATGTTTCTGCAACTCTTGAGTCTGCAGTCACTATCTGTTGAATACTGCATTAATTATGCACAATACATTTTTTCATGCATTTAGATAAAACAGTTATGGGGTAATATAGTTCTTAAAGTTTCAATATGTACGTACAGTATATACTGTATTTCAACATGCCTTGCAGAACCAGTAAGTTAAAACAGCAAATACAAAATCAAATTATTTAACTGCTCACGTGCCTGAGGCACCTCATTCTAATCAATAATGAAAGCTTAACATCTACTCTCTAGGGTGATGTAAATGTGTAATTGATATAAAATACTATATTAGCCTCTACTCTGACCCCCTCGCGACATTTCTTTGAAACCACATGCTTCTTAAAAAAGTGAAAGAGAAGAATTAGACATTAAACGATTTAGATTACAATTCATGCTAATTGCATTTTTTGAGTGCGCGTGTGACAGTTAATATCAATACTGTCCTAGAAAAAACCCTGGATCAGAGTGTGATATCATTTTCCTTTGATGAAAAGGTGTCCTCTTGATAAGTTAAAATGAAACCCAGCACACACTGTTGCCTTTTGTGGAATCGGTTTGACACCTATGAACTAGACAAACAGATAACTGTCCCATTTAAGTGAGCAAGTCATTCTACAAAGGGATCTCTCAAGAGAAGCAAATGACTCATTTTCACCCATTCAATAATTTTCTTTCTTTTATACGAGTACAGTTTGCTAGGGCAGCAGCTTTTGCAGGGAAATCTAGACATTCCACTCCCCAGCCACTTCTTTCAGATCTTCCAGGAGGGTTTACAGCCATTACTAGGCCAACCATGAAAGATAGTCTCTCCATGGTGTCCTGGGACGTGACCAGAACACCTCATCAGAGAGGTGTCCACAAGGCATCCTAATGGGATACCCAAGCTCCCACTATTGACTCCACTTGATGTAGAGCAGCAGTAACACGACTTAGGCCAGATGGCCAGGTTTGTCACCATATCTCTATAAGAACAAAGACAAAATGCAGAATAAACTCATACTAGGCACTTGTGTTTGTCCATCCAGCTCATATTGGTCTAGTTATGGCTGGTGAATACAGGGTACTTGGACACTGCCCTACAGCTCATGAAGCTAATTATTCATTATTATTATTTATTTGTTTATTTATTTTTTACAATGAAAGTCAAGTTCATTGTCATATAATGACGTAAAGGTGGAAAGACTAAACACAGGTGTGTTTAGTTACTGGTTATTAACAAGTCCTGTTTTTATAGACCTAATATCCCACATCCTTCCTACTCTGCGGAACCTGGGAATTGATGGCAGTTTTTACACCTTTGCTTTAAAATCACTAGCACTTACATACTATCAGAACTAGGCAAAGGTCGAATTTTATTAGGGGTTTGCAAAAGTTGTGGTCTGGACTATGGTAGCAGGCAGTCAGCTTTTGGATTTTGTGGAAAAATAACTATCAGTGGCAAATATTCTAGTCCACAGGTGTCAAACCAGGGACCAATTTTAATTCTCAACCCTAATGATTTAATGTGATCAACGATTTTAGATGTGTAACTGTATATGACGTGATACTGTGTATATATACTGGACTGTCTCAGAAAATTAGAATACACAATATTCTAATTTTCTGAGACAGTCCTGTATATTGTTCTATGTAAAGGACGTCAGCCAAGGTCGGCCCCCCACATTTTTACCACGCCAAATCTGGTCCCCTTTGCAAAAAGTTTGGACACCCCTGCTTTAAATGGTGGATTAATGTACAGGACTGTCTCAGAAAATTAGAATATTGTGTATTCTAATTTTCTGAGACAGTCCAGTATATATATATATATATATATATATATATATATATATATATATATATATATATATATATATATATATATATATATATATATATATATATATATATATATATATATATATATATATATATATATACTGGACTGTCTCAGAAAATTAGAATACACAATATTCTAATTTTCTGAGACAGTCCTGTATATTGTTCTATGTAAAGGACGTCAGCCAAGGTCGGCCCCCCACATTTTTACCACGCCAAATCTGGTCCCCTTTGCAAAAAGTTTGGACACCCCTGCTTTAAATGGTGGATTAATGTACAGGACTGTCTCAGAAAATTAGAATATTGTGTATTCTAATTTTCTGAGACAGTCCAGTATATATATATATTTGATACACTGCCAATGGGTTTTTCCATTGACTGTGTATCAAATACTTGTTCTCCCCACTGTATATATATATATATATATATATATATATATATATATATATATATATATATATATATATATATATATATATATATGGCAGAAAACTCAGTCATATATGTATATAACACAGACAAGACTGAAAAAGCAGTTTCTGCTCTTGCACTCCTCTTAAAAATGGCTTTAAAATTTGCTGTATTTTAAGCCAAAAGAACTGTTGTGTGATAGAAGAATATGTCTATATGTTGCCATAGCAGATTCATGGCGCATTAAGCCCCCAAACTATTTTTAATTTTTACCCTGAAACCCCTGTTTACAGACGTCGCGCAACTGCTTTTGTTTCAACCCAGTCATAAAACGAAGGTAATTAATCATATTTATTATTCAAAATCTCTGTCATTTTTAGCTTTGATTTGTTATTTGATGTGTAATATTTCATTTAAAAGAAATGGCTTTAAAAAAAAATTCACTCGCATATTTTAAACTTTAAAACAAATTATGTCACAATGAAAAAAATGGTGTCCACTAGAGTCACAGATATCTACCTCATAACTATCGCTTAATTGTATTTTTTTTTTGTCAGTGTCACATTTTCTCCGATATTTTAGATGATAAATAATTGTTCCAAACAAAGAAAAATTGAAAAAAAAAATGTTTAAAAGAGTAAATATATAAAAATGAACATCTCGAGCACTCCTTGATTTCTGCATCCTGCCCCGTTATATTACCATGTTTCACCCATAAAATCCGCTAAAAATCCGGCTGTGGCCATTCAAAGCTGTGTGTTGACACTCGGTGATACATGCTACATGGAGTTTTTGGATCGAAAAGTTTTTTTAATGTCCTCCCGTTCAAAATTTTTCTTCCCCCAAAAAATGGAGATTTTAAGCTTTACAATGATGTATCACACATGGAGAGCGGAACTTCAAATCAGTGAGTTTTTTCAGCCATCTATATATACATATAGATATACATGTATATAGTGAGTGTTTTCAGCCATATATATATATATATATATATATATATATATATATATATATACAGTACTGTGCAAAGGTTTTAGGCAGGACACCTGCCTAAAACTTTTGCACAGTACTGTATATTTTTATTATATTATGTATATACAGGATACTGTATGTATATGTTTTCCCCAAGTGGAAGCTTCCATGATCCTAATAAATTTAATAATTAAAAAAATATATATATACAGTACTGTGCAAAAGTTTTAGGCAGGTGTCCTGCCTAAAACTTTTGCACAATACTGAATATATATACGTATATATACTGTATATACTGTATATATATATATATATATATATATATATATATATATATATATATATATATATAAATATATATGGCAGAAAACACAGACAAGACTGAAAAAGCAGTTTCTGCTCTTGCACCCCTCTTTAAAAGAAACTGCTGTATTTCAAGATAAAACAACTGTTGTGTTTGATAGAACAATATGTCTATATGCTGCCATAGCAGATTCATGGCACATGAAGCCCCCGAACTATTTTTAGTTTGTCCGTTTTACCCTGAAAACCCCCATTTACAGACGTCGCGCAACCGCTTTTCTTTCAACCCAGTCATAAAATGAAGGAAATTCATTATATTTATTATTCAAAATGTCTGTCGTTTTTAGCTTGGAATCATTCATTGATGTCTTATATTTCGGTTAAAAAAAAAAAAAAAAAACACTTAAAAAAATTATTCACTCACATATTTTAAACTTTTAAACAAATTATGTCACAATGAAAAAAATGGCGTCTGTAAAAAAAGGCATGGATATCTACCTCATAACTATCGCTTAATTGTATTTTTTTTTGTTGGTGTCGCATTTTCTCCGATATGTTAGATGATAAATGATTGATCCAAACAAAAAAGTAAAAAAAAAAAAAAAAAACGCTTAAAAGGATAAATGTATGAAAAAGAAAATCTTGACCACTCCTTGATGTCTGCGATTTCTGCATCGCGACCCTTATCATATTACCATGTTTCACCCATAAGATCCCCCAAAAATCCAGCTGTGGCCATTCACAGCTGCGTCTTGACACTAAGTGATACATGCTACATGGAGTTTTTGGATCGAAAAAAAGTAAGTACGTAATAATATCTCGTTAAAGTCATGGCGTCTGCAGTTCTGTTCTCGCGTGCTCTCACCTCCAGATAGGATTTTGCTGTTTAAATTTTTTTTTTTTTTTTTTAAATGCCCTCCTGCTCAAAATTTTTCTTCCCCCAGAAAATTTAGATTTTAAGATTTCCAATGATGTACCACACATACATATCGGACAATTTTGAAAGTTGGCTAAATTGGGGATCTCAGAGCGGAACTTCAAATCCCCTGAGTGTTTTCCGCCATATATATATTTATGTATGTATATAAATATATATCATGTGCAAAACATGTAAACCATGATTAAGTACAACGGTAATACTACAAACATGTGAAATAGTACAGAAATCTGTGAAAACAAAGTTTTTTCGTTAATAGAAGTCTTATTTCTGAAGAAACTTTGTTTCCAGAAAATGTGGAATTCATTCCAACTGTGTAAATTTAATTGTATTGTTGAGAGACATAAGTACTCCCTTTAATATGGTTAATGTTTTTGCACTTTCTTGTAAAAAAAAAAAAACTAACTAAATAAATATAATAAATACAAAATCAGCTTAAGGGCAGGTTTTTGTTGTATGGGCATGTATCCATCGTTCCTGTTGAATCATTAGGACATTTTAAATAAATAATGGACATAAATTTATTTGGCTACTTTATTAATCAGTAATGTATGATGCATCAATAATCGTGATAATCGTGATAACTGTTATCATCGTCTCTACCGTGATCATCGTTCATTAATCGAATCGTAGCACCCTGAATCGTAATTGAATCGAATCGTGGGGTGCCTAAAATGGCATTCCCCTACTGGACACATGAGGTTTATATTCCTTTGAGTTTTATATACAGTCTGAATAAATACTGTTTTCTTGTAAAATTTTGGAGGAATGGAGGAATTTGGAGGCTTATACAGTAGTTGGGTCTGTCTTATAGTCCAAATTTTACAGTAATTTCTCACAGTTTACTCATTCAACACTAACAAGACACAACAAAAAGAAATCTTTGTACCATATTACGACGCTGTAAAGATTACATATGTGACATCTTGTCGTCAAGTGTACATCAGTAGTCAAGTGTGAAACAAATGGTGGCTACAGTAAAACAGTCTTGTTGTAAAGGGGATGAAGGAGTTGAATTGTGGTGGCTAAAATACTTCTAATTGAAGTTGGTTGGTAACTATGTCCTATAGTGGAGGACTAAGGAGAGCAAACTGGCAGTGCCTCATCTGTCTCTCAGACACACAGAGCTGTCACTTGTCTTGTTAAAAGGATTACAGACAAGCCATCTAATTTTACATACATCAGTGCTTCAGGCATCAGTGTTTTGTCAATTCAAGCGGGTAGGATTCATGTCAGACACAATTACAAAACACACATGGACAATCTCGGGGACACATAACTAAGACATTTATAATTAGGACTCTGAAATGGTAAATGGTGTTATACTTGTATAGCGCTTTTCTACCTCTCAAGGTACTCAAAGCGCTTTACACTACATTGCCATCTACCTACTGGTCACACAGCACCAGGAGCAATGCGGGGTTCAGTATCTTGCTCAAGGATACTTGGGCGAGTTCATCAGGGTGGAGAATCAAATCCACAACCTCTGGGTTGGGGGACAACTACTCCACCACTGAGCCACGCCATGCAATTTGTTTTCTCACAATAATCAATAGATGGATCATTGAATTTGAATTTTACATCATGCACACATGCTCATATCTAACCTTCTTAAATCATAACTTGCTATCATTATTCATTATAATTCACTGGTGTACTTCATGTTAATGCATTTTTCAAAACATCTAAATAGTTCCTTAAAGATATTTAAAGAGAAATGTAGTGTTACTTCATTTTTTTAAATTGATATGAAATCAAAATCACTCAAGGTTTTGTTTCCCTGTTCTTTTTCTGTTCAATTCTTATCAGGTGGTGGTTGTTAACTAGTACTCTATAAATTGAAGTAATAAGACAATTAAAGTAATGTTATTTTTTGGGCTATAAGTTGCAAATGACTATCAGCCGTGCTCACCAAATCAAACGAGAACAATTTATTTGTTCATTTATTAATAACACAGCTATAACCGGCAGATTTCAATTGGATATTTACAATAAATGATATGTGGCTCATTACCGAAAAAAATGTCTTAAATAGCTTGTTGAACAGGCTGTTAGATTCTTATCAGTAAAGTTATTATTCTTACATTGTTCCGATAAATCATGGAGGCAACTTTCATGTCTTTTGAATATTTCCTAATCATCAAATTTAGAACAATTTTTTTTTTTTATCAGTCCAAAATATAATTTTTAAACTAAACTAATCATATGTGCCACTGTGTAATCCTTTTAGAATTATTCATATATTTTTTCAGCTGAGCTTAGATTCTGAGATGCATCCATGCATTAAACATCAATCAGCCACAACATCCAGAATGAGGGTTGTTTTCTTATGCTTACCTTCTTATGACAACTGACTTCCAATAGGACATATCCATCCATCCATCCATCCATCCATCCATCCATCCATCCATCCATCCATCCATCCATCCATCCATCCATCCATCCATCCATCCATCCATCCATCCATCCATCCATCCATCCATCCATCCATCCATCCACCCGTTCAGTGCTAACCGTGAAGCAATTTTAGGGTTCAGTGTCTTGCCCAAGGACATTTCCACAGTCTTTTTTGGGAGTTTGTTCCAGAGGTAGACTGGTATTTTCTGATTGTGAAATTGTCTCAAGAACCTATTAAAATGACATAGAAGAATTACATAATAGAAAATGTAATGTAGCGGCGACAACAAACTTGTGCTGAGAATAGCGACTGAGAAAAGAGCGTGCTAAATGTTTCAGGACTAGCTCCTCTCCCCTGTAGCTCAAAATGGCATCACCACTCACTTCCAGCTTTGCTTAGCATCTTGAAGCAGATTGTGAGAGCCTTATCATGTCACTGTCAAGCAAGCAAGGTCCACAAAATCCTCATATTGACAACTTTGAGAGCATGTGATGATGAGTCTTGTTACTGTATGAGTGTATGTGTGCTTTTGTGCATGTTTGTGTCTACTGCTAAAACACCTTTACTTGCAGAGTGCCTACTTAGCTTGGTAAAAGGGTGTCACAGCTTTTTTTCTCCTGTTCATTGAACATCGGTGTTACCTTTTATTTAAGTCGTGTTTTTTGTTGTGTAATGTAAAAGCTTTGTAGTAATTATTTCTTTTAATATGAAGAATCAATTTTAATTATCAATGAGGGTACGATAAATGTCATGCACCTTATCTTAGAGAGGGCAAGTGTCATGTATTTCAATCTTCTTAAAATGTGTGACAGAAATATTTAAAGGGGGGGTCACTTATTTTTCAGACATACAGTGGGGAGAACAAGTATTTGATACACTGCCAATGGGTCTTCCCATTGGCAGTGTATCAAATACTTGTTCTCCCCACCTTATAGTATCGTTCTACAGCAGATTGAAGTCAGTGGTGGATGCTGATCTTTCAATGAGTGGAAGCTCAAAGTGTGTCCGTCTGTGAGAGCTTTGTGATGGTGGAGAGGCTCAGTGGCACCCACTGCTCAGTAGGGAAAGAAACTAGAATGCCAAAAGTCTCCAAACACAAGCAGCTACAAAAAAAAACAAAAACAAAAAAAACCACCACAAATAAGCTAGATTTTTCGCCAGCAGTGTTTAACGAAGCAAGTTGTTGTGATCCTGCCTTAAGTTCGACATTAATGCCTTTCTCCCTGTCTGGCTGCATAGTTGCGAGAGGGACCGGTCTCCTTAGGATTGAGGCTAATCAGCAACACCTGTGGCTAGTGATGTCACAAGGTGCGCTGAGCCTTTGAAAGCGTGTGTCGAGTAATGAAGGGACTTTTTGCGAAGCCCGTACTGAGGTTCGCTTCATTTAGGGGAGGTTCCGAAAATGATGACGTCCGAAGCCTCACTGCCCAGCCGTACCACGTGATTGCTTCAGGGAGTGCTTTAGATTTGCTGTGCGGTTTGACAGCTCGCTACAGTCAATCAACACCTCTGGCTGCATTCAAAATGTTGGTGTTGGAAGGAGAGTTGTGATCAGGTGAGTTTGGTGAGTTTAAAGGTGGTTTGGAGAATGAAAAGTTTAAGTGAGTTGGGAGAAGGGTACAGTAGTTCATACTTGGATGGAACCAGCAAGAAAGAGGACTTCCTCTCTGTGGAATTTTTTTTTTTTTTTTAAATAAAACAGAATGAAAATCCCCACCTTCCTGTAGCTACATCAATGTCCAAATTACACAAGCATAATTAGTGCCCTTTTTCATGTTACACAAACACGTTTACTGTTCTCTCCATGATTACGTGTAATGGGTACACACAGGTCCGTTGGCTTCTGGCTTGGTGGTCTGAGCATCCGCCTGCCGTGTTGGATGAGTCATATGCGTGGGTTTGAGTCCTATCCTGGGCAACACCTGGGGTGTTGTGTTGTGTTGTGTTGTGTTGTGTTGTGTGGGGTGGGTCCATGCAGCACTGGCTACATAATTGCATGTCATTTTCAGAGTAAAAAACACCTTGGCACAACCTGCCACATGATAATGCCGGCGGTACTGCCCCCCCCCCCCCCATACATTATGGTCTCTCAGGTTATGAGTTTGATCCCATTGCTGAGGATGTATGCCAAATTTAACTTCTGTGACAGGAAAACAAAGAAAATAAAGTTGAAGAATATATATATATATATATACTGGACTGTCTCAGAAAATTAGAATACACAATATTCTAATTTTCTGAGACAGTCCTGTATATTGTTCTATGTAAAGGACGTCAGCCAAGGTCGGCCCCCCACATTTTTACCACGCCAAATCTGGTCCCCTTTGCAAAAAGTTTGGACACCCCTGCTTTAAATGGTGGATTAATGTACAGGACTGTCTCAGAAAATTAGAATATTGTGTATTCTAATTTTCTGAGACAGTCCAGTATATATATATATATATATATATATATATATATATATATATATATATATATATATATATATATACTTATGTGATAATCTATGTACATGGAGGGTTTGGTGAGACAATATTTTGCTAAATAATACTTTCCCAACAGACACACACACAAAAATTAACGAATCACTCTTGTGGTTGGGTTGACTGTGATTATACACTCAGCCAGTAGGTGGTTCCGTGGACACATGAAGCTCCTAGAAATGAACCCTTTCTCGAACCAATTGGCACAAGTGTACAATGCTTCATGAGGCTTCATTTCACCATCACTACCTGTGGCTCATTAGTAGAGCCTTTTTATGCCCAGGCCAAATACACACCAGCTGCAAGAGGACTCCAGCACTAGCACTTAATAGCCACCCTCCTGAGAAGGCCACGCTTCCCTGAGTACTCCATTTGTAGCTGATCCAGTGAGTTGTTGTCCTGGTCACACCTTTTGTTGCTCCAGAAAGTGCACTTTTCCCACTTTGGTGAATTTTTGTTTGAAACTTGATTTGTTTTAAAAATAAATGTTGAACCACCTCAGCAACTGGGTCTCCGGCTTTTCCTAAAAGCCACGTAACACAAGTTTAGCTAAGATGATTATGAAAGTCTCCAGTTCAACTCAGAACAACAGAATGAAAATTGAAAAATACCTCCCGCAGATGTTAATACGACAACATCACTGATTCGCTCATTTCCCTGTCAATCAAAAAGTTATTCAGCTTCAGACAGATCGTCCAATCATCATGCAGAGAATCAGAGCGTCTGGGCCAGCCGAGCCCCGTTCACTGCCCATTGACCCCTAGAGAGACAGAGCGTCTGACGGGCGGGATAAACCCAGCCTTTGGCCAATGACACATCTCGTTTTGCTATAGTGGAACAATGTACTCTCAACTCTGGAGAAGCACAGCTTCCACACTGTTTGTAAGACTGTGCAGGTGCGCGAATGAATGAAAAGCAAGCTGCATTGTAACAAGTGATAAGAAGCTAATTGTGAACAAAAGTTGGTGTTGTTGCGCTTCTTTGGTCAATGACATGTAGACACAACAGTATACATTTGCTCAGTTGTTTTGGGACATTTTGGGGGAAGCTGAGCTTCCTTTGCAGTCTTAGAGCAATCGCCACTGATTGAAATAACGTTAACTTAAGTTGATTTGTGAAAGCTACTAGTATATATTTTAAACACGACTCACTATGAACTTGTCTTTGCATCATGACTGTCTCGAATGGCTGGAATTGGGACTCTTTAAGGAACCTATCCTTTCTCTCTCGCTCCATACTCTTACCTCTCCGGTTTCAGTTTTGTTTCAAAGTCAAGCCATTTCTGAAAACTCGCCATTGCATCAAAAAATACATTTGACATGACATAACATAATTATAAAACATAAAACCACTTGGACTGTGTTTTTAACCAGGGAATGGACTATTTTGAAGTGACCCTCTATAAACTCTGATCTCTGACTGTGAAAAGGGAAATTTGTTCACAAAGAGTGGTCCAAAATACCCAACGAGAGACGCATAACTCTCATTGAAAGTTTTAATAAATAAATTAATAAATCAAGACGGTAAAAATGTTAGTAGGCAAATACAGTATCTTGTGTAGCAAGTGTGCACCTTGCTTCATTACTGTTGTTTCATTTTGAAGTAAAAGACGATGCCCGTGAGTAAAAGAACTTTGCATGTCAGTATTTTTGTTTGATGTTAACTCACTGGCTGATAGAAGTTTAATCCATTTGAACCCAGAGGGCTGACAGTGATCACTGCCTGCAATTTCCAGTGAAAATGACATCTCTCGCTGTCAATGGTGCTGAAACATGATAGGTCAGTACTAGTCCTCTAAAGCTCAAAGGGATTGGACACCTAGAGCCATCAATGTCAGCGAATGAGTTAACTGCATTTGGAACGTGTGTTAAATTGTTCATTTTTTATTAGGAAAGTGCTTATGAAGTATGATTTTGAATAGATAAGATGGTTTGTTTGGCTAGGAAACTGCATGCAAAATAATCTAAATAATAAAAAAAGAAGACATTGTAATGAAACGGACATGAAATCTTATACATTCACTTATACATGTTTCCCATATCAGCCACCACTATATCAGGCCTTCAAAATCTGTGACACATGGCAACCAAAAGCTTTGAGAGAGAATATGGAAAGTTTGCAAAACCTCAGTTCAGCAATCACATTTTGCTTTTTTTTTTTTTTTTTTTTTTTTTTTTTTGGGGGGGGGTTATGATGGTTTATTTGTGCCACTTAACCCATAACTTAGTCATAGGGATGAATGAGCAAAGCAATCAAGGCTAAATAGACTTAAGTCAAACAGATATTCTCCTTATTTTTATTACCTCAATTTTTCGAATGTCACGTGATGTGAACATGGAAGTAAGCACTTACAGACACAAATGTGTGCCAAAGTGTATTTTGTGGTGCTGGCAGTGGCATTTTGTACAACTTTCTCTGCTCTAATCACAGAAAATTTACAAATATTGAACCATTGCAAGATACTGTAAAATGTAACCTGTTTTATGTACATCTTTGAAGGTTTTGTATGGATTAAAAACGTGAGAGTTGTTCTTATAGTTATGTCATCTCTAGAAGAAAGAATAATACAGCAATATGACTGCTTCATTATATATTTAGATCTCTAATATAAATAGACCTCAACGCATTTCAAACTCTACCTTTGAGAATCCTAAATAGTCTGCGATCCAATATACCCACTTCATATAATATTTTTGTGGTACAATGCACAAAAAGATTACAATTCAGGTTTACCTTCTTAAATGGTGGCTTTCTAGGTGGATCCTCCTTCTGTTCACAAGTTGAAATCTCAAGCCAAGTCTGGAATCTACATCAAACCCAACTCAGCATGCTGTGTTTGATGCCGATCACAGGGTGCACAATACCTTTTTTCTGATTTTCCCTCTCCTCACTCAGTCTCTCTCAGCCAGACTTTCATGGTGCTCGCAGCTGGCTCGACTAATGTAATTGCAGTATTCAAACACTGGTGGGGCTGTTGTGCATAATGCAGTATTGCTTTGTTGGTTTTGGTAAAGTCGGTGGCTTCTCCGAACGTCATTAGTTTTTTCAGTTATTTATTTATTTATGAATTGTCATTATCATTATTATTATTTTTTACAGTTAATAGTTATTACTTTAATTAAAATATGTACTCGTGCCTGGCACGTGTGTTGTAAAGTTGCACTGATCCATGATTTATTTAAAAAAAAAAAAAAAAAAAAAAGTTCCATCGACATCGGCTGGGCTGGGCTCCAAGTGCTAATATTTTGAATGGAGCTCGACCAGACAGAAACATTGGTTGTTGCCACTGTTAGTCCTGAATCATTGTAGTCGTGAAACTAGTTGCTGGAGAGTAAGAAACACGCGTCGCCTATCTCTTTTGGCGAAATAGTCTAATGTTTTAGTTGCTTGAATATAATTTATTTAGTCTTTGAATGGGTCAGAGTAATGTGGAAAGCTAACGCTAATGACGGCTAGCTAAGTTAGCTAGTGTTCTTATTGGCACTTTAACGTCTTGGTTTCCAGTTCCTCCAGCTGACATGACACATAGGAAAGAAGGTATGTCACACATGTGTCTGCTACGCACTACGAATTTGTTTCTGTGGTACCTAACGTTGCTAGCCAGCTAGCTTGCCATGTTTCGAGCTTTTAGCTGTAGACAACATAATCACTTGTGCCACTGTCTTATGCATATCGCCACAACTATGCTGTCTGTAATGGTATTGACAGTAAATGGCAAATTGCGATTGATTGTACCAACACTGTCCATGTACAAAAGGGTCAGAAAAATACTGGTTATGTGACAAAAAGTCCCTCCTACTTGAACTCGACTAGTTCTCTTGACTGTTGACATGAACAACTTAAACTCAACAACGAAATAAGCATGAATGTTTGTATTCGTTTTCCATGGTAAAAGTGGACCTTTGAAAATGTATTACTTGGATTTATCCCAGAATGTTTACTATGTTACTGAGTAGCTGTCTGAGACCCATCTTTCCTCCTGACCCATCATTTTACACTTACAGGCCTATATATAATAGCACAACTTTTTTTTTCTCGGTGTACTTATTATCTCACAAACGTTTTCTTTAATTTATTGAGTTATTTTGAAGTGTGAATCTACTGCTTAGTGTATGTGATTAAAAATTTACAGTATTTTACACTTTGTGTCTGTTTTATATAGTATTCCAGTCCAAGGTACTCCAAAAGCTTTACCCTGAAGCCACTAAATTGGAAAAAGAAGCCTCTTCACCATGCATGCTAGTGGATACATTAGTAAATAAAAAACATGTGAAAAGAAAACCTCCCCATCAGGATATTCCTCACTGTGAGAACAATTTTATTTCCAGTTTTTTCTATGTGTGTGTTTTGTTTGCACTGTTGCATTGTCTTTAACAACCTTTTTTTAAATGCAGCACTGTCACCAAGAACAATCATTCAAAGTAAGCGAATGTACACCGTTCTACCTCCTCCTGAAGACTACGATGCACATTCAGTGACATATGTCACACCAAACCAACTCGACGGTATAAATTGTGGTGACAGTCCATCTGGTAAGACATTTTACATTGTATTATTGTGAACTTGTGATTTTCAGCTGCTTGTTGAACTCCATTCAGTTTTATTTCACTCTATAAAAACAGAAACGGACCGTGAACATTTTGTTGTCCCTTAAATGCAGCACATATGGTCTTCTGATTGGATGGGTCATAAACAAAGAAAGCCATATTCCTCCTGGTGTGCTTTTCTTTTTCTTTTTAATGGTTAAAAGGTTTTGAATTTCACAAATATATTTTTCACATAGTGGCTATGTTTTTCTTGCCTGTGTCTTTGCTCAAATTGTAGGAAGTCTCACATACATTGCAAAGCTCTTTGTATTTATCATCCAGAGTGAGATTAAACCCATCCTAATATTTCACCTCGGTGAACAGAGATTAATTTGCACAAGAGCATCTGTAAAGTCATTTTACATTTTCACAAGCCCCTAACTGCATTGGTACCACCTGTAAAATTAGATTCACAGGCAGTCAATAAAGTTTAATCAGAATGACTGTGTGAGATGAAATGATTTTTATTAGAAAAGTCATTCATATTAAGAAATGATTACTGTTCTTTAAATATTTTATCAAACAGAGTAGGTTTGCTTGTTTTTACAATTGTTTGATTACAGTGGTCAAAATAACCTATTTTGTAAGCCTACATTTTGTGCTTTGAGTTGAAATGAGTAGGATGCCTTTTACTTCTGTTTTTTTTTTTTTAATGCGTGCTGTTTTTTCCTCCCTGCACAATTAAAAATGTTCTCATGACCTGCAGAACATGGCATACAGCAGTGCGAAGAGGAGCTGGACCATGATGTCGAAATAAATGAACAGAAAAGAAGAAGAAAAAGGAGGAAAAAGAGACTGAACCTCCAAGGACAGAAAGATGAAAAAGCTCCAACAATAGAGTCCACTATTGTTCAGAATGAGACGCTGATGGATGGAGTGCACATTAGTCGGAACAAGAAAAGGAAACTGAAAAAGAAACGTCACAAAGAAAAGATGCTCTCATTGGGTTTGATGCCTCGGGCTTCTGCCCTGGAGTTCACATACCAAAAAGAAACCAGTGGGGAGGAAGATGGGATGAGAGCTGCTCAGTTGGCAGAATTCCTCAGGACAACAATGGAAGTTTATAAATCAGATGGTGAGTACTGCGCATTGTGGCTCATACATTTTATGTCACTTCAGAATGCTAGTTTTAAATGTCAAAGCATTCACATTTTGGTTCATTTAAGCTTGAATTGGCATAATGTGGTGTCCTATGGATCTTCAGCTTTAGTGCATACAGAAAAGCTCCCTCATCTGTCTGCTATGCTGGAGAATCTTGTGAGCAGCATCACCAGTGGAAGCAGGCCATCCTCTCTTTTGAAGCATCTTCATACTCTCCAGTTATGTATCCAAGGCAAAGACACAGACAGACTGGAAAAGGCACTGCAAGAACTCAGAAGCAACACCCTAATGGCTGCAGGTTAGTGATTGCTTTGTAACAGCTGTATACAGTTGTCAAATTCAAGTCCAACGGGCCAGGCCAGGTCTAGCTCACCCTTTCATTTATTGCCACACGTTTACTTTACCTTCAGTTAGAAAAAAAAAACAAAAACTAAATGGTAAGCAGACGCAGGTTCTGTAAGGTGATACAATCAAATTGTCAAGTATATAAAACGAGGCTCCAAAATTGTGAAAAAGTGAAATAACTGTGTCAAAAATAGTACACAACATAAAAAACTTTGAGAAACATTTATTTATCAGTAGTGGGAGAAACTGGGCAAGTCTCTCTTTGAAGAAGAGAGAGAAGTGGCGGCGCGGAACAAAGTCTGCAGCGGCCCGATGCTCACTCATCGAACAGAATTTCGTTGCATCTGTTGTCATCTTGTTAGAGTTGGTGTCAATGACAATAAAATATCTGAATTTGAAGTTGTTATTGCTAGGTATCACACAATTGTGTAGGACAGCCACAGGTGGAAAGACACAGCTCTCAGTCTGTACATGTCAAACAACCCATGTACGTACTCGGGTCTTGGTTTTAGCCATAGTCCAAAAAAATATGCACAACTGAGTGGAGAGAAAGAGTGCAACAATACAGCTAATCAATTCAGTATTACATTGTTGTGTGGCCCTGCAAATGTTTTCAGCACTTAAATCATCATGCATACTATATTTAACGGCACTGATGAGTTTAGTAGTCCAACCCGCATAGCCCCAAGAAAATTCTTGATAAGATGTAATTTTTGTTGGATGCTCATCAAACACATTGTGGGCTAGTCGGGGAAAGTGCTTTCTTGTCAGCCGTGCCATAATCACTAATATGCACTTTGTTTCCGAATACACCTGGAGGGTGTTCCAAAAATGTGGATCATCAAAAGCCAGATTCATCAGTCAACTCTGACCCTAAAATAGGAAACACTGGTCACCTGGGTCTAAAGTCGGTCATCTCAATTAGTTAAATCAACACTGAGTAGATTCACCTAGAGTTATGGGCATGCACAATCACCGTAAAAAGCTATAGTCAATGGAGCCCTGATAGCATGATTGTCACCATGGCAGTGCTGAAAAAAACAGTTGTTTCAGCCCCATTAAGCTGGAGATACAACATAAGACCTAGATAAACCATATATTTCGCCAAACGTACAGTACAGTTGCTATTTGATTAAACATTTAAAATTCATGATCATGGCTCATTACGGGCCTAGGTTTAAAATCTGATTTTTAGAATTGAAAAGAATAGAAAACTTTTATTGTAATTGTACAGAGTACAAGAAGATTCAAAGCTTCGCCATATATATATTTTTTTTAATAAAGAAACAACACGTAAACCCACTGATATAACAGCTTAGAGTCTCCTTTCAACACAAACTCCCATTCAAACTGTGAACTGTGAGACAAGAGAGTGTACATTGAAACTGGATTTAGATGGTATTTATGAACAACTGATTGAAAAAAAAACAAAAAACTTTAATAACAGTCTGAATCGTCTTTATTCGATTTTTTTTTTTCAGTTTTTTTTTCAACATTACGAGATGTATGCCAGTTGTCGTCACACGACACGAGAACGAGATGAAAATCCGCCAGAGTTTCTGTCATAAATTCACAATGTGTGATATTTTCTTATTATATTAGCACGCATTTAGCAGTGTTTGGCCTCATGTGACGTGCTGCACCATAGGAAGCCGTAATAAAATATTTTTGAAGGAAATAGTCATCTATTTTGTCTTCATTGTTAATTACAACATGCCTAAAACAACTTCAAGTTAACTTGTGAAGGCAATTGAAAAAAATTGCAATGATCTGATTAATTGTTTAATTAATCGTCCGATTAATCAATTATAAAAATAATCATTAGTTGCAGCCCTAGTTTTTATATTCTGAAGATACCATTTTTACCTAGTTCAATAATGAATGTGTCTGGAAAGAAGTGCTCTGATTGCAAGCCCAAAGCAGCTTTTCACTTAAGCATTCTGTATTTTTCACCGCCCTGTAGTTCCTCTGATTAAGTACGAGTACTTGACTGGTCTTCCCCCAAGGTTCATATTATACACCCCTAAATATAATTCTTGCTGACACTTTGTTTGCTTTGTCACCATGCAAGTATTAGATAGCGTCTTCAAGTTTTAATTTATTCTATTCAAGTACCACACTCTTGTTTTGTTTCAGAAGAAGCCACTGCAGTTGCAGGATTGTTCCAATATTGGATAACAGACATTTTTCCCATGAAGTGAAGCAATGAGACTCAACTCAGAGCCTTAATAATACAGCAAGATATGGAAGGATTAACGCTACATTACTTATTTATTGTTAGCTTCATACTTCATTTTTTGTCTAATCTCTCTGTATGATGTGATTTAAACATGTTTTTTTGTTTAGTGTGTTGTGGAATACTTTTGCTTCATAAAAGCATAAAACAAAGCACTTTGTTCATTCCAATTAAGAAACTGTAGTTGTATCGATCTGTTATTTACCTCACTGTTGTTTTTGCTCTGTTGTTCAAATGAATGGAAATTGGTAACACTTGTCCGTCTTATCTTACCCCCAATTACCAGCAAAGCAAATGTCAGCACTGCAGGGAGTCATGTTTTGTTTGCTCTCATGACATTTTACACTATCCAACTAAGCAAATAGCTTCTCAAACATGCCAATCTTCTGCAAAAACCACTGTTGCAATTTGAAATAATGTGTGCGTTTCAAACCCTGATCTTCTGTCACTACTGTCGCATATATTGGAGTATTACCCTTGGTGCTAAATAATTAATATGTTTACTTTAAATAAAATGGATTTGACATCTACTGCTGTCAAGGCAGTGAGTGAATTGAGTGGGTGCTGCTTTAGCAACTTGTTCCAAAACACTTGTTGCTTTTATCCAACTTTGTACTTGATTTAGAATCACAGCATGCTGGATGCATATTGGGCGTTGAGCACCATTGCCCCCTGGGAAGCCCGACGCTAGCTGTATTCTATTCTGGTTCATTTAACCAGGGAGGAGTTCATGAAAAGGACAGGGAATTATCATGGCTGGGAAGTGACATTGTGTCATGTTGAGTAAGTGTTGTTGTTCTTTTCAGAGCTGAAAGAGTTTGACTCCACAGTGTAGAGATCTGAATGTTTTATTTGGGATTTGTGTTAACAGACAAGTCAGGAGTGTGTTTAATCACAATAACAAATGTTGTAAAATGTACATTATTTTGCTTGTTTCACTATTTCAAAAAATTTTGCTCAAAGAATGGCTGGTGTCTATATTGCTCACAGTTAACCATTCATAAATAGTTCTTCATCACATGTTAATGTTCATAAACCTTGTGAAAGAGCTGTCAAAAATAAAAGGCTGAAATGGGTAAAAAAACAAAAAAAAACATTATGAAAAATCTTAGAAGGTGACCACAATTTGCATCATCATTCGATGAAAGGTGTCAGAAACACAACAAAGTCATCATTAATTGCCCACCATCAGGAGCTGCATGCAAGATGTTGGGTTATGGAGCAAGGATGATTGAAAGCTTGAGAAGCAGCCTTTACCTTCATCCTCTGACATTTTTCACAACAACTCTAAAGACGATGTCAAATATGATTATTTTGAAAAAATAAATAGTTGTAGGTTGATAATGAATATGAATATAATTATATAAATATAGAGTATATGTATAACTTTTATGATTAATTTCCAGGTAGTCATTTTATTAGTCATTTAACACGCATCCTACTGTCATATTTTACATTTCAATCAATGTGCCAAACATTTTTCATTTATATTGATACCTGGCTTAACTTTTCCAATTGGTGAAAACACAACCTCTTATGGCATAAAAATGTATTTGTCAAAAAACATAATTTCTTTAAAAAAAAAAAAAAAAAAAAATTGCCCTCAATGTTTTCAATAAGAAAATTGCTGCTGTATAATTATAATAATGTAATAAATTATAATAAAATATATAATATAATTTCCTACACGCTGTTTATTTTAAAACAAGCTGATATATTACAATTATTGAATGGTAAGCAACATATTGTCAGGTACAATTTCAGCTGCCTTACAACTCAACTGTTTTCTCATTGTTCAAGTTCTTATCCTACCTTGTGTCACACATTATATAGTACATACACCCGCGGTCAAATGTTTTGAGGCACGTCACTATTCAGTCAAATGAGAAATGTCAAAACCTATGACGATGGGTGTACAGCACATATGGGCTATATATGTATGTATATATATATATATATATGTATATATATATATATACACACTCACCGGCCACTTTATTAGGTACACCATGCTAGTAACGGGTTGGACCCCCTTTTGCTTTCGGAACTGCCTCAATTCTTCGTAGCATAGATTCAACAAGGTGCTGGAAGAGTTTGGCCCATATTGACATGATGGCATCACACGGTGCAGATTTGTCGGCTGCACATCCATGATGCAAATCTCCCGTTCCACCACATCCCAAAGATGCTCTATTGGATTGAGATCTGGTGACAGGAGGCCATTTGAGTACAGTGAACTCATTGTCATGTTCGAGAAACCAGTCTGAGATGATTCCAGCTTCATGACGTGGCACATTATCCTGCTGAAAGTAGCCATAAGAAGTTGGGTACATTGTGGTCATAAAGGGACGGACATGGTCAGCAACAATACTCAGGTGGGCTTTGGCATTCCAACGATGCTCAATTGGTACCAAGGGGCCCAAAGAGTGCCAAGAAAACATTCCCCACACCATTACACCACCACCACCAGCCTGAACCGTTGATACAAGGCAGGATGGATTCGTGCTTTCATGTTGTTGATGCCAAATTCTGACCCTACCATCCGAATGTCACAGCAGAAATCGAGACTCATCAGACCAGGCAACGTTTTCCCAATCTTCTATTGTCCAATTTCGATGAGCTTGTGCAAATTGTAGCCTCAGTTTCCTGTTCTTAGCTGTAAGGAGTGGCACCCGGCGTGGTCTTCTGCTGCTGTAGCCCATCTGCTTCAAAGTTCGATATACTGTGCGTTCAGAGATGCTCTTCTGCCTACCTTGGTTGTAACGGGTGGTTATTTGAGTCACGGTTGCCTTTCTATCAGCTCGAACCAGTCTGGCCATTCTCCTCTGACCTCTGGCATCAACAAGGCATTTCCGCCCACAGAACTGCCGCTCACTGGATATTTCTTCTTTTTCGGACCATTCTCTGTAAACCCTAGAGATGGTTGTGCCTGAAAATCCCAGTATATCAGCAGTTTCTGAAATACTCAGACCAGCCCTTCTGGCACCAACAACCATGCCACGTTTAAAGTCACTCAAATCACCTTTCTTCCCCATACTGATGCTCGGCTTGAACTGCAGGAGATTGTCTTAAACCATGTCTACATGCCTAAATGCACTGAGTTGCCGCCATGTGATTGGCTGATTAGAAATTAAATGTTAACGAGCAGTTTGACAGGTGTACCTAATAAAGTGGCCGGTGAGTGTGTATATATATATATATATATATATATATACACACAGCTCATTCACCAACAGCTGGCGTCAGCAGCAATTGCTCGCTGGCTCGGGGCATCCGACAGACCTCTTTTTAATGTACAGTTAAATTTATTGCCGAAATTGAATCTAATACTCATGTTTGATGGTGGTGATAGACACAGATACATTTACTACAAACCCATTTTTATCACACATAGCTTAATTTAATAATGAATTGTGAGGTACACCCTGACACAGTTGTGTTGCTACATTGGTTCTTATGTTGTCTCTCATGGGTCACTAAACTAAATAAGAATATACAGTAAGTACATAACTGTCAAAAGTCTAAGTGTACAATAGTGTAAAATAATAGGTCAGTTAGCGTAATAAACTTTGAATACATTTCGACATTCACACATTTTCAACACCGCTTATCCTTGTCAGGGTCCCAGCCTCGCAGGGTGCTGGAGCTTATTCCATGTGACTTCGGGTGAAAGGTGGACTACACCATAAGCGGATTTTAAGGGGGGACCAGGCCCCCTGGTGGCCTAAAAGTGTCATTGCATGAAAATAACTCGCCTATATGTATATGAAAGTTGTAAAACAATAAAACTACAACAAAAATGAATGAAATGAACAACAAAATAAATTTTTATAATGGGCCAAAATTAATTTTCGAATAGATCATGTGACTAGCACCTTAGATGGTCATTTGCTTTGCATATAAATTAGGGGAGGGCAATATTATTTATTAAATTATTTTTTTTCTTTGATTGAAAATATTTTTTGACTGAAGCAACTTTTTATGGGGATTGAATGATTTATACACAAATGTCCCACTGATACTATGGCCCTGAAAATATATTTTTTCGAAGCAAAGTATTTTTTGATTGAATAATAAAGACAAAAACATCCTAGCCAAAATGTGGCCCAAACACAAATTAACATTACTTCAATCAAAAAAGTTGGTTCAATCGAAAAAAAAATTTTTTTTTTAAATTGCTTTAACATGCATTATTTTGAGTTTCAAATTTAATTTCGCATTTTTTTGATTGCAACAACTTTTTTTTTTAATTGAAGCAACTAATTGAAACGCTCATTGTCAATTTATTATTATAAATATTTTTGTAAGTTAATTTTATTGCTGACACTGCGTTTCGGGGTCATCAACATGTTGTGCCACCCCTGCCCCAAAAGTCAAACTCGGCCTATGGACTACACCCTCAACTAGTCGCCAGTCAGTTGTAGTGCACACACGCACTCCAAAAGACAACGCTCACAATGACTGAGTTTAGGAAAATGTTGTCAAAATGTCCCTATTTTTTAAGTTGCACCTACTGTATCCCTGCAGAAGGATCAGTCTTGCTTCTGTTTACTTTGTCCCCGCATGCCAAGTACTGTATTGTAATCCCATTAGAAACGCCAACTGCCGAAGCCCGTTATATAAGGAAGCATTATCAGTGCAGGCGAGTCTGCTTTTGACCAGATATCTGAGCACAGGCTGAGGTGACTGAAATCAGCTGGGTAGAACCTTTGTCACCCGGTTTCCCCTCCTGGGAGTCCAGGAAGGGGTCTGCAAAGACCCGAGTCATCAACAAGACTGGCAAAATGATTTTCAGACTCCCAAGATTGACCCCAGGCTACATCAGGTTACTGAAGGTGAGATTTAATTGTAACTTTTGTTTTTTGCCTTTTATTCTTGTGGGTAGAAGAGTTACTGCTGATTTGCTTTTACACAAGTACATGAGCACAAAATTGAAAGGTAAAGCATATTTGGTGTGTTTGAATACGGTGTGCGGTTGTGTTAATTTACCTGTAAGTATTTGGTGTGTTAAAAGTTTATTTTGATTTAGATGCATGTTAACAAAAGGACTACCCTCTCCCTCCTACATATTAATACAGTAGCGTATAGTGCTGTTTTAATCTATATTGGTCCTTGGAAGACTAGTTCTATAAGACTGATGTAAGCACTGCTTTCAGGGTAGTGATTTTTATAGGTACATACACCGCTTAGCCTGAGGCTAAGTATACATCAACTGTATTTCACTAAGCTTTACACAGCCATCAGGTTGCCATTTGTCTGCCTGGTGACAATTATGATGCGCAGTGTGTGCAATGCGATGAAATGCACAGATATTGTACTGAAGAGATACACTCACACGCACACACAGTCATTCCTTGCAACATTCTCCCTAATTATAGGATGCAGTTTTAGCTCACGTCACATAATTACCTTTTCAGTGACACAAACAATGAAAAAATGTAAGCCAGTGACAACCCATTGAGTAGTAAATGGAAATGAGAATTGGGTGACTGAGTTTCAGGCATGGCTTTTTAACTGCCTGTGACACAACTCTTTTGGAAAAGATTAGCTTTTTGCTCTGCTTTCTTTACGTGAAAGGAATGCACAGGAAATTGCCCGTGTTTCATATTAGACAAGTTTGGTGGTTTTTCCAAAGACAAATAGTAAAAGAGATCGTGGGTTATATTTTAATGGGCAAACTGATGGCACTCAAATGAGAAGAAGACTGTTGTGAGGCTCATACAATGGAAAATAGTTTGGTAAAAAGATGCAAGTTGGACTCACTGAGCCCCGAATAAAGAATATCGCTACATTTCCATGGACATGATGTGCAATTTCTCCACTTGGTGTTTTACTATTGAAGCTAGCAGTTAACTTGTAATCCGTCCAAGTTCATGCTGTTTTTTTTCTTTTGTTCTCTCAGACCCAAGCCTACCACAATGTGTGTGTGGTGCGTCCACCCGAGAAGACCATGCCTGGGATTGCTATGCTTCTAGGGGCCGTGGGGATCGGGATGTGCGGGTACAGCTCCAGGCAGTTGGCTTTGTACCACCGGCCTTCCAGTCGTGTGCTGCAGAGTGTTGGCTCGTACACTGATGCCAGCATGGCAGGGGGATCTGCCTTCAGGGCCCCTTTCCTGGATGTTACCCACAGGGCTGGAGCTTGCCAGGGGATCCCACCTCCCTCCTTTGTGGGCCAGAAGTTTGTTTAGAACAAACACACTGGTTGAGTAAAGATTGGCCAACGTAGGTTGACTCTCAGAAACTACACTGTTGCGTGTTAAAGATTGTAGCTATGCTGGCCCATTGTGTCAATGAGGCCCATGTGCTCTCTGAAGACATGCTAGTGGAGGTATCTGAATGATTCAATCTGTGTTGGCATGATGTTGGATGTGACACTAGTTCTATGGAGCCCTTTAGTTCATGCAATTGATTGTTTTCTCTAAGTGCAATAGTAAATTACTTTGTGAGCACTGATCAGGATAAATATACTGTACTCATATCTTTCCTTGTAGAGCCACTGAATGCAGATGGTATATGTTTGATTTAGAATCCTTCCGACTGTTTTGAATGTTATAAAATTTTTAAAAAAGCATGGCAGTAGTCCTTCATAGTCACAAACCTTTGTCTGGATGATGAAGAACATCAGGAAGAAGCAACGTACTGTTGTTTACTCCAGATTAAGTGATGGCGGCACGCAAGATAGATAACAGCTTCTTAGACCTTCATTCTCTGTAGAGATTAACCCTGAAGGTGGAAAACCACATCTTAAACTAATCTGGTTTAGAGTGCTTCTCTACTTACCAATCTAAAATGGACAGTCCTCGTGCCCCCAAACTGTACCTTTCTCCCTGCAGTGCCCACCATTTGTTTCTCCCCCATTCAAGGGTGTGGAAATCCAGAAGGCTTACTGGTCTTCCATGTGCAAAATAAGCAGTTGTGAAGGGGGGTGGATGAAATTGGCGAGGCATTGAGTGTGGTTGAGAATGTGTGCTGTGCCTTACTTAGGGAGAGCACTTGATGTAACTGTCAAACTGTTAGAAATGACAATAAGGTGAAAAGAGCATAACTTGTAGACCAAAGGTAGCGTGCAAGATATTGGGAAGATTTTTCTTTATTGGCTGAATTTCTGACTGAAGAATCTTTCTAGCTTGGTCTTGACATGTTTGGGGTTAATTTAAAAGGACAATCATTTTAATGTTACACATTGGGCATGGAGCTATAACAGAAGTCATTGATCTCCATCATTAGAGTTAGGGTAGAGAAGGTGACAGTTCATCTAATGTATGACTTGCTGCTTCTCTGTGAGGGATTACTGCCAAAAATGCACTGAAAGAGGGAATATTGTTTTGCCCATATTTAATCTGTTGCATTGTCAAATTCATGTTCAAAAAGGTTACAAATGCTTCCTTTAGATGAGTGTTGCTCTGTTAGTAACCATGTGCTATGTAAAGAAAGCAATACAGGCAAAATAAAGAATGCATAAATATACAAACTCTATGCTATTGCTTACACTGGTTATAGGTTACATTTTTGTTTTTGACTGATGTAATTACTTACAAACGTTTGCTAAATTTTTAACAAACAATGGACACTGGATAACTTAAAGTAAAATGGTCAACTCTGTGTATCTTCTGAACTGCTTATCCTCACAAGGATCGCAGACAAAATAATTTTACAAAGTAATTTACAGGGAAGAAATTCGGTAATAGAGGAAGGTGATGGCAAGCCCTGGGTGGAGAGTGGTATGTGATACCAACACACATGCCAATTTAACAGCGTGACATACACATAAGTTAAGGTAAAGCGGGTCATGCCATATACTGTATCTTATGCAAATGATAGTCTCTACAAAATGGACAATTAACTCAGCTATGGTTACCTCTGGTAATCACTAAGTTTCTGAAGCCCCGTAGCCATGCAGCTCCACTGACTTCTAGGATACTGGATTTCTTAGTCAGTGTAAATACTAGGGCTGAGCGATACTGGAAAAAAAAACTGACATTGGGACTTTTTGGGGGTTTTGTGATATATTGCGGTATTAAAACTTAAAGAATTTTCACAAGAGGACTTGAATAGCTCTGTTTGGGAAGACTATGGTTGACTCACCATGACCACATTGTATTCATATAAAAGATTGCTGTATATAGAAGGGATCCAGGAGGCCATGTTAATGCAGACTTGCAGCTTTTACGAAGCAAAACAGAGGTCCTGTGATGGGACTATTGCGCATGTGTACAGTGCGACGGCGATGTTCAAACGAATCACGATATATTGTGCAGGCCTACTGAATACAGTACAGAATGAATTAATTAACTAGTGTACCGTCTAGTGGCAAGATGGAGACAGAGCAAATTGCCTTGCGTTACGGGCAGTACGTGAAGTAAGTATGGCAAGATATTGAAGGTTAAAATGTCAGCCATAGCAAATTGGTCACTAAAAAGTTTATTTTAAAATTGCAGGAATTAACAATAATTACTGTAATTTTTGTACTATAAGGTGGACCTGAAAAAAGACCACCACCCACCAAATTTGACACAAAATCAGCATTTGTTCATGGATAAACCGCACCTGATTAGAAGCCGCAGCCGTCCTCACTCTATGATGAGATATTCATACTAAAAGATATTAACCCTACAGCACGAAGGCAGAGTAGCAGGCTGATGGAACACTCTAAATTGTCTGTAGGTATGAGTGTGTGCGCGAATGGTTGTTCGTCTCCTTGTGCCCTGCGTCTGGCTGGCAACTGATTCAGGGTGTCCCCCGCTTACTGCCAATAGTTATCTGGAATTGGCTCAAACACCCCGTGACCCTCATGAGGATAAGCGGCTCGGAAAATGAATGAATGAAAAGAATATTAACCGGTAACACTTTATTTGACAGCGGCGTCATAAGACAGTCATAATTGTGACATGACATTGTCATCATTAATTATTAATGAATGCTCATGAGATTTCATTTAGTGTCATCCGGCAAATTTTTGCACTTTTTAATGGATTTAAAAGATCCGAGCTGGACATAAATGAAGTTGGTGACAAAATTTGCCAGATGACACTTAATGACATCTGTCACAAGCAGTCATTCATGCCCGTGACAGTGTCATGTCATGATTAGGATGGTCTTATGAAAGTCTTATGATGCCATTGTCAAAGAAAGTGTTACCTGTTAACCCAAATAAATCAACAAATAAACCGCACTGGATTATAAACCGCAGGACTCTTTTGCCTTATAGTCCAAAAATTACGGTATAATAATAATAATTTTGTTTGAATAATTCTCCACGCCAAGTATGGGAACAACCTACCAAAGACATATCCAACAAATATTCATTCCATTTATTCTCATGAGGTTGAGTCTGATGATGGAGCCCATCCCCGCTGCCTTCAGGTGAGAGTAGGCACACCCTGAACTGGTCGCCAGCCAATTGCCAATTGCAGGGCGGGCACATGAAGTACTATAGACATGAAACCATTGACATTCACACCAGCAGACAATTCCAAGTCTTAAATTGACCAGAGGAGCATGTTTTTTGGAATGTGGGATGTGGTTGCAGTACCCGGACAAAAAAAATGCAAGCCTGAAGAGCATCCAAACCTATCACAGCCTGGATTCAAACACACAACCTTAAAACTCTGAGACTGATGTGCCTAACTAACAGTCAGATTTTAAGTATGTTTCCCACCACGGCCGTGCAGAGACCAATGGTGGGGCAGGTGCTCATGGGTCAAAAGGGGCACATGAACAAAAATGTAATACACCTTACAACAAAATAACTTCAAGTTTTAACCAGCTTTACAGTATAATTCGCTGTGACTGTGACAGACTTTAACAGTGAATAGAAATCAACACTGTGATCAACACGTTCTGGCTGTGACTCAGTCAGTTTTTGCCTCCTTCAGCCTCTATATCAAAACTTCCTTACTCAACTTGTTGTTCATCTGAGAACAAACCAAATTAGATGTTCACTGAGCCACAATCAGCATTTTTTTTTTCAAAACTATTATTTTATTATTAGTGAACTTAAAGATGTGTACCTTTCTTGATAACGATATGAAGAGAACGGACAAATATGGTCGAAACTGAGGTCGAAATTGTCTTGGAGAGGGGGGTAATTCATTATTAAAGTAGAAAACTATATAAGAGAAAATAACATATTATTATTTTTTTAAAATCCCCACAATGAACCTGATGTAAGAATTTTCACTACAGTATTTGCTCGAAGATGGTTTAACCCTTGAGAGTCGAAGGACGCGCCGGCGCGTCCTCAGCGCACGTCGTCTTTGAAGCGCCCTCGCGTTTTAATTACGTCACCCACATGCCGTTGGTTGGTCTCGTTTTAAAGTGCGGAAGTTGCGGTTTACTCTCGTTGTTATTTGAAGTCAATCGACCAACTAAAACGTGAGATATTGTCATTTAAGTTTTATAGTTTTATTGTCCTCTCAAAAAAACATTAAAACGCTGCATGGATCATTTGTTTATGTCTATATTTCCATCATTTCTTGTCCTTTTTCAAAACGGAAGCTCCATGAAAAAAACACAAATCAAACGAACCCTTTCGAAGTCACAGTGGAAGCACAACATGCGTTTTTTTTTTTTTTTTAATAAATATAACTGCCGTGCGAGGTTCCACCGAACGAGAGGGAGGAGTGTTCTGAAGCAGCGAGGTGGCGACCGACGGCCGTTTGAATCGAGCGAGCGAGCGACTTTGTGTGACTTTGAGAATGAACGGATAACTAAATTTAGCGCAAGCAATTGTGCTTTTTGATCAACGTGAGGAAGAGGATGGTCCAAATTCGTCATCATTGTCTTCTTCGGAAGAGTCCTCGAGTGAAGATAGTGACGGATTTGAACACGTGGGTGACGCCATCGACGAGCAGAGGTAAGCCAACCCACTTTTTTTTTTTTTTTTTTTTTATTATGCTGCTGAAAAAGTTTCTTTTGAAAGTTTCTTTTGATATTGCAAGACAAAGTTAATTTTGATGCAATATAAGTGTGTGTTTGTGTATATAATAATAAAATGTGCATATCGGATCAAAGTATAATTTGTGGTCTTCTTTCTATATGAAGGTTAGAGATGTAGCACATATTCAGCTATGGTATTCTTTCTATTGTCATACATATAGATTTCCATTATTATTTATTTCTGTATATATTTTTATTTTATACTTTATTATTTTCATAAATACTGACTTTTTTTTCATGTACATTTATAGTGACAATGAAAGTAAAGTGAAATGAAAATGGAAGGGTGGAAAGAGGACCGACACCCCGTGGAAGTGTGGGCTGTGTGATGTAGCCCTGTGTCTAATTCCAGGACGAAACTGCTTTTCGGAGTGGCATGCCTGAAAAAAATTTAACTTATTTATTGTAAATATTTTTGAAAACACTTTTTTTCCCAATGTTATATATATATATATTTTTCCCACAATCAGTCTTCTCAATTTGTGTATATAAATGTGTGTTCAAGAAGCTTGATTGTGTGTACATAGTTTTCATCAGGTGATGGGCCGCAATACCTAAACTCATATAGAGATGGCCTCTAAACACTTTTTGTGTTAGATGGTATATTTTTTCACTGTTCTTCACTGTTTGGTCTGCTGTATATAACCTGTTTTGACTAGAGCATGTATAAAGGCAAAAAACGCCTATGGCTATACCTGTTGTTTATGTTGAATTGTCAAATATAAGACTATTTATTCTAAGTTTTTTTGGTTGAATGTTCATCCTAACATGTTGAATAAATATTGCAAAGTTTCAAAACGGTTCGTTACGCATGTTTGGTTGTCAATTGGACATCAATATTAAAAATTTTGACAAAACGATTTTGGAATTTTTGGTCTTTTTGGGCCCAAAATGATGATTTATAATTGGTCAGTGAAGGAAACAACAGTTTGGACATGAAGTTCAAGGTGTCACAAAAAAAGGGACCAAACCAGGCCATCGTAAACAATTCTTTCTTTGAAATATAAAGGCAACTTCAAAGGCATGCAAAATAAGACAAAATAGGCCCAGACCTTAAAGGGTTAATAGGGTAACGCTGTTTGTTTTCAACCACCAGATGTCCTCAGACTCCTTACCACACACCCAGGTCACAAAGGCTTTAAAAAAATATATGTATACATTTTTTATAAAAGGTGTTTTCGGTGTTCAAGTAAAGTACTCGGTGGCGTGCCTGCACAGTCGGCCACCACACAGATACGCAGAAAAAAAAGCCCAGTCAAAAGGGGCACTTTGGGCACGTAGAGGCAAAGGGGCAGGTGCTCAAGCACCCTCCGCCCCCCTTTGCACGTGCCTGTTTTCCACATCTACAGTGGGGAGAACAAGTATTTGATACACTGGCAGTGTATCAAATACTTGTTCTCCCCACTGTATTTAATGGATTTCTTCATATTGGGAACAGCTGTACAAATTAATATGTGACATGAGTTCAGCTTAAAGGCGTCAGGGACGTCAGCCAATAAGAAGACGACTTAAAGAACATTAATTATTTATTATTATGATTCATCCATCCATTCATATTCTGGACCGCTTGTTATTAATAATTTATTTTTATTATAATTTTTAAACCAAAGGTAGCTTGACTGCGCCCTCTGGTGGACAGTCCCAAAGTGGAATTCCCGACAAGCACACTTGAGTGTAGTACTGGGAGTTGCGTGCTCCAAACTCGTTGACTTACTTTAGGAGGTGTCGTCTTCATTTTAAGATGATTCCCAAAAACGTCGCAAGAATTAAAGTGTCTTTTAAGCCAATGCAGTAACTCTTAAGAGGCTCAGCAAAGTGCCTGGGGGAGAGCAGGAGGACGAAAGAGGGGGAAAGTTGATCTTACTACCAACAGACGGACTTTTGGATTTGTTCGTCCGCAGTAAATGGTTTGTGACTTTTTTCCCCCCCAGTCTGTATAGCTAATTCTATGGTGCCAGTCGATAAAGCGGTTACTTTACAACACGTTTGTCATAAAGATAAGGAGTTATCCGAATGGTTAAAAAATTGTGGCGCTTAATTTTTTGTTTCTGAACTTGCTTTAATTTTGGCAGTTGGTGCAGTTTCTTACAGAAATTACACATCCCTTTTCAAATGTTTAGAAGCTGAAGTTAAAAAGCTGATGCTGTTGAGATTTATTTTACATAGAAATCGAACAAAATGGAAGATGGCACGTTAAGACATTGATACTGAAAGCTTGTCAAACTTTTTTTTTTTTTTTTTTTTAATTTAAGATTTAGATACACCACTAATTTTAATTGCTGATATTTGTTTTTCCTTAAATATGTTAAACTGCCCATCATAAATTGACCTCTAACCTATAAAAATTTCAGTTGATTTGTAGCATGCTTCATAAAAACAATCTGATTCCCCAACCCTCAACCTCATTCTATTTTTCTGCATGTAGTTCTCTTGAAAAACAATATAGATTTTTAAAAAAAAATAGGTTTGAAGTTCTTGTTTTTTTTTCATGTTGATAAAGTGCCATAGTGGCACGACCTCATCTATCATCTGGACTGGATGTGCTGTATGTGCCGGTCACCCCCACTGCCACTTTGATCTGGTCTGGGCAGGAGAGCAACAAGCACCAGTAGGACACTTCTGTGGCCAAACTGACTGCAGGATGGGAAGCTTTTCCAGTAAAGACAGCCATGGACTCACTGGTACGTTACCGACACACACATACACACTACAAGTTTTGAGTACATGTTAGAAGTGATGCAAAAGTTACAGAATAGGACGTGTGAGTGGACAATCTGGAAGTTTACAAAAGGTGAAGCAAGTGGAACGGCATTGCATGTGGAGGCAGGAATCTTGGCAGCTGTCTTGTGTGTTGCTCAGCGAGCGGTCATTCTCCTCGTGTCCCCATGTGATCCATTTGGGCCAGCTGTGATGAATCGGCAGAATTCCCCATCTCCGCACAAGGGCAGCTGATTAATCATAAAGGCTTAATGCTATCTGACATCCACGCTCACTCACACACAAACCTAATTACACCCATCCACCCGCGCGCGCGCACACACTCTTCATTCAGTCAATCTGCCACCCATGTGCATGGATGGACGAGCACATTAAGCTCTGGAATGAAGAAATAAAGGGAAGGGGGCTTGAGAAAGTTATTAAACAATCCTCCCATTCTTTCCCAATGAGTTGGTGCATACTCACTGGTTGCACATAAATTAAAAGAAAGCCTTTCATTTTTTTTAACAAGCCGTAAAGTTTTTATCTAAATAATGAAATGACAGAAGGACAAACAGATTTGGTACTCATTGCTTGTCTCTATATTTTTTTGTGATTTGTGGCATGTTGTCATCAACATTCAATGTAATGACACGACTCAAAGATTTCAAACATGTAAGTCTTAAAATGCATCAATAATGTCTCTGTTAGTTGAAATTGCTGCAATGTTATGGAAGTTTGTTCTCCCCGTGGAAGAATTTTTAAAGAAATGTGTGCTCACAGAATGTCTTTTTTCTTGGTGACAGCATGCCATGGGAGTGACCATTAAAGTTTTTCTGTCCCAGCATTCCTCTATGATATCATAAAAACATAATGATGTAATAAAGTTCTATCTAATATAGTGCTGCTTACTTAAAGGCTGGTTTTGTAGTTTCATAACAATTTTATATTGTGACTAAAACATCATTTAGCAACAAATGGACCCGATGTCCCTGCAAAGTCAACACTAATACTGTGTTTTACTCCTAGTATGAAAAGACTTTTGACATGGAACTGGATGTCGTTGTTTCCTCCAGGGAACCACTTGGATAGTTTCCACACTCCTCCTGCTTCCCCGCAAAAACACGACCCTGGATTTGTACCTGGCACCACCCAGCTCCTCCCCTCCAGATCATTAAAATCTCCCAGTGCAATTTCATCTTCACCTCCTGTCTCGGTGGTTGCTTCCACCAATGTTAAGCAATCACAGCCAAGTTCTGCCATTCCTCCACCTGAGTGGAGGCCTCCTCTTCCACGGCTCAACTCAAATAGCTCCATAACTGTCTCAGTTGTCAGTCCAGTGTGTACCAAACAAGAAGGTAGATTAGCAGAGAACGAACATAATACTTTGGGTAGAAATGGGACTCCTACTTCTACACCTCCGACTGCTGTTGCACAGAAGAAGTGTGTGCCTTTCAGCCCTTCAAAGAGCCCACCCTCTACGTGTATCTCCTCGCCGCCTGTCCATAGCTCTTCTCGGCCGAAATGGAATGAAAGGGACAGCGGTCTTAGTCAGTCTTTGTCCCCAACTCCAGAGGCCCGAAATGTCCAGTCAGAAGAACTTGAGCGACTGTTAGATGAGTGTTGGACAACATTAGGGACCTCTGCCAGTCAGGATGGGCCCACAGATGTCGTAGGTGAGACCTGCAAAATATTTGTGTGGCTATTAAAATGTCTCGTTTCATAACTGGTTCATTATTAACTTCAATCAAAATAAGAAAGATGTTTCTCTGGGCTTTATTTTGGGCATCATATTTATTGACATTTCTCCTCCCTTAGAAACGCTGAAACATTTCCAAGCAGAAGTGAAGAATATGAAGAATGCAATGCAGGTAAGATTTTTCTATTATGCATCAAACGGCTTTCTGTAGTGTTTCTACTAATCAGGGACTACATAGGTCAGAGGTCGGCAACCCAAAATGTTGAAAGAGCCATATTGGACCAATAAGACAAATATGTCTGGAGCCCCTTAAGTAAGCCTAATAATGAAAGCAACACATGCTGTATGTACAGTTGTGGTCAAAAGTTTACATACACTTGTGAAGAACGTAATGTCATGGCTCTCTTGAGTTTCCAGTTATTTCTACAACTCTTGATTTTTCTCTGATAGAGTGATTGGAACAGATCTTTGTCACAAAAACATTCATGAAGTTTGGTTCTTTTATGACTTTATTATGGGTGTACAGAAAAAAGTGATCAAATCTGCTAGGCCGAAAATATACATACAGCAGCGCTAATATTTGGTAACATGTCCCTTGGCCATTTTCACTTCAATTAGGCGCTTTTGGTAGCCATCCACAAGCTTCTGGCAAGCTTCTGGTTGAATCTTTGACCACTCCTCTTGACAGAATTGGTTCAGTTCAGTTAAATTTGATGGCTTTCTGACATGGACTTGTTTCTTCAGCATTGTCCACAAGTTCTCAATGGGGTTTAAGTCAGGACTTTGGGAAGGCCATTCGAAAACCTTAATTCTAGCCTGATTTAGCCATTCCATTACCACTTTTGATGTGTGTTTGGGGTTATTGTCCTGTTGGAACACCCAACTGCGCCCAAGACCCAATCTTCGGGCTGATGACGTTAGGTTATCTTGAAAAATTTGAAGGTAATCGTCCTTCTTCATTATCCCATTTACTGTCCGTAAAGCACCAGTTCCATTTGCAGCAAAACAGCCCCACAGCATGATTCTACCACCACCGTGCTTGACGGTAGGCATTGTGTACTTGGGGTTAAAGGCCTCACCTTTTCTCCTCCAAACATATTGCTGGGCATTGTGGCCAAGCAGCTCGATTTTTGTTTCGTCTGACCACAGAACTTTCCTCCAGAAGGTCTTATCTTTGTCCATGTGATCAGCAGCAAACTTCAGTCGAGCCTTAAGGTGCCGCTTCTGGAGCAAGGGCTTCCTTCTTGCACGGCAGCCTCTCAGTCCATGGAGATGCAAAACACGCTTGACTGTGGACACTTGACACCTGTGTTCCAGCAGCTTCTAATTCTTGGCAGATCTGCTTTTTGGTGATTCTCAGTTGAATCTTCACCCTCCTGCCCATTTTCTCTCAGCAGCAGGTGATAGCTTGCGTTTTCTTCCTGATCGTGGCAGTGACAAAACAGTGCCATGCACTTTATACTTTCAAACAATTGTTTGCACTGTTGCTATTGGGACCTGCAGCTGCTTTGAAATGGCTCCAAGTGACTTTCCTGACTTGTTCAAGTCAATGATTCGCTTTTTCAGATCCATGTATGTATATTTTTGACCCAGCAGATTTGATCACTTTTTCTGTTAACCCATAATAAAGTCATAAAAGAACCAAACTTCATGAATGTTTTTTGTGACAAAGAAGTATGTGTTCCAATCACTCTATCGGAGATCGTAGAAATAGCTGGAAACTCAAGAGAGCCATGACAATATGTTCTTCACAAGTGTATGTAAACTTTTGACCACAACTGTATGTATCTGTATTAGCTATATTAGCCTACTATCAAAATGACTGAGTCAGCTAAAAATACATAATGAGCCTTCATAATTTAATGTTTATTTTCCCTGCAGTGCATCCAACGCACCACGTGCCTACTCTGTTGTATGATGCTCAAGTTTAACTTAATTACAATATTAATGAATTTTTTCATTGCTTTTATGAAATTATAGAAATGCAATAAAGAAATCCAACTTTTGATGTTGTCTTTATTTTGAGGTTTAAAAAAAACCAAAATGGAATGTGCATAACATGCCCGTTATCTGGGCATGTTTGATTTTCTTAATATCTCGGTTTTGTTTTTGAAGTCTGCGCAGAAGCATCAAAACAAATGACCACACATGCTTGCTCAACGTCATTCAAAGGTGATCATATTTTGATTTCCAAAAAGAGGACACAAATAACAGACATAAATGATCCCCGTTTAGTCTTATATTCAAAGATTATATGGATATCGATAGCATGCACACACTATACGTGCATGACACACACACATACGGACAGTTTGCCCCAACTGTCGGGCATGTAAGCAATCTTGAAATATTGCTCATATAGAGCAGAAAGAAAACCGAGCATTCTCAGGCTTATCCTCAACTCATTTTATTTTTTCATGACTGTTATCAAGCCCGACCCCTTCCCCAAAAGGCGTGTTGAAGGCAAGCTAGGCGCTAACGCACAGCTGCACTGGACAGTAGCGCCCAGTTTCTCTCGCTCTTTGCTGACGTAGTAATTGCTGCATGTATTCCAATTCGGGAGACTTTACAGTTCAGACAGCCCACAACATTCTGGAAAAATGTGGCCCAGATCGGATTTAAACCACATACGAAAGTGACCGAGATTGGATTTGAAACGGTCCACCTCTATACGACTTGTTCCACTCAGACCGTAAAGTTAATGGCTCACTCGAGTCGGAAAAACACGAAAAAATCGGATTCATGCATCAAGACATGCGGTCTGAACCAAGCCTAAGTTCTTCCGAAATAATGAAATCAAACTTTTTCTCTCACTCCCAACTGGGTACTCGGCTGCCAACAGGTGTTGTGGCTTGTTTACAATAGTCATCTGCCTGGCATCCTGCTCTGCTGATAGAAGCATGTGTCGCAGGCTATGATGCAAATCTTTGTTGACAGAAATGTTGAAATTTCATATTCATTCTTTGCATTTTTATAGCATAGGAAAATCGTAAGAATGTGTCATTTTTGTCCTACAGAAACCATATCAAAACAAAAAATATTTTTCCCTCAACCATCTTTGTCCATTTTCAAACATTTTTGAAAATGCTCCAGGGAGCCACTAGGGCAGCGCTAAAGAGCCGCATGCGGCTCTCAAAACACGGGTTGCCGACCCCCGACATAGGTGTTCAGCTCAAAACCTATACAAACTGATCTTGCGCAGCAAGCGGGGTACATTCTTGCCTGCTCAGCAGGCAATCATAGGACAGACGTAGATACATTTCACACCGCATGGTAATTTTGGATATTTTACTGAAGCTTGTTGTGAAAAATGAATTATCGTTTATTTTGTTTACTACTGATGCTGCAACATTTTGTTGCTCTGTTAGACTTCTATGTGAGTGGAAACAAAGACTCCATCCCTGAAGCTGTAGCTCTCCACTGACTTACCAACGAGGAGAAAAAGACAGTAGAAATCGACAAATTAGTTATTAAAAACTAATCTGTCGATTTCCATGACCAGAGCTTCATGACGTGAGTAGCTGATGAGAGTACATACTGTATGTGTAGGCAGTATAGAAAAGGAGCTTAACAATCTTGCACAGGATTTTAGCAAGTTTTGCCCTCTATTGAACGATAACTGGGGTCCTGTTTGATGTTGTTGACATCGGCCTATATCGATCTTGTGGTTAGAGCCTGTCTATGTGCTACCATGATTAGTGTCAATGTCTTTGAGTTCAGCTTTTCCCAGCCATCGGTATGTGTTCTTGACTTCAATAATTTGTCGGTGCTACATAAACTATATAACATGCAGTGGCTTGTCTTTCCTTGGCAATCGATCTGGCCTCTTCTTAACAGACTCCTGTTGCCTGAGGCATTTGCGTTCACCGAGCAGGTCGTTCCTTTGGGCCATCTTCTTGATGTATTATTGGAGTCCTGTTGTTCCGCTATAAGGCTTGTGATGCCCCCTTGTCCTCGGCCTTCCTCTTTTTGATTTGTGAAGCCTCATCATGCTGGGCATGGAGTGTAAACCTAATTGCATTGTTAGCAGCCTCTCTCTCGGTAGCCAGAATTATGCCAGTGGTGTTTTTGATCACTGGCAGGGCACAGATAATAAGTTTTAATTACCTGGATCTGGCTCACGAAAGGGAAAAATGAGCTTCTGAATTTTTCTGAATTTATGAAATGTTTCTTCTGCACTTTGAGTTAAATAGACCTCAAATTGACATGTTTTACAATTTTATTGCATCGGGAAGTGATATCCAGAACCAGTGCTCGGATTGTTTAGATGTTGCCGCTTTGAAGATGATGTAATCTACAGTGATTTCCTGTTTCCAATTCTGACTCCTCCTCCTTAAGATAGCATCTGAAGCTCAAAGTCTTCCAGGTTACAACATATGGAATATAAACCAAAATAGGCCCTTCCTCCTATACTACATCCTGTATCAGGGGTGGGCAAACTATTCCACAAAGGGCCGCAGTGTTTTTTCCCCCCCAAACCCATTATGAGGACATTGCAGTTCTTCTAACAAGTGCAATCAGTTGATTGCAGTCAGGTGCTTCTTGTTTCCGCAGAAACCTCATTGGTTCAAGTGTCTGTGCTGAATCGGTTGTAACAAAACCAGGACCCACTACGGCTCTCGAGGAACGGTTTGCCACTCCAGCTATATACGATGCGCTCTGCATGTTTATATTTTCATCATACCCGCATAATTGTCTCCTTTGAAATTTCGACTTTTTTTTATGTCTCCTTCCACTCTTTTTCACTTTCCCACGTACCGAAGAGGCCTGCAAATGTAATCCCCTGCATGGACCAGCATAGGCCACAGGGAGACAAGGCATTGAGAAGTAGCCGTGTTTTAGAGATTGAAGCAATCCAAGAATGTGTTTACATTGGTCCATGCTTGGCCAAGTGAAGTTTCAAAGCCTGACTTTATGAACCCACTCAGTCTGCTCCGCTGCCCTGGGAGCCTTTTTGTGGTGAGTTGGTGGAAGGAGAGGGGGTGGGGGTAGCAGTGTGCGGGTTCACAATCGGCTGTTCCAGAGACAAAACTGGTTTTGTTTTGTTCAGTGTGTTGAGCAAGAGGGGTGAGGGCTGATGCGCTTGATCACACTGGCCATTTGTTTTCATGTCTTCTGCACACGTGAGAGAGAGGACCCACAAACACAAGCAGAAAAGCACTGGAGTGTATGGACGAGTTCTACTTTGTGAACAAAGTTCTCCCCCCTATTGTGCCCCTGTATTTTCTTCAATTCATCCATGCATTTTTTTCTATAGCGACCCTTTCTCTTTCCCTATTCTACACCCTTACCGATTAAGTTTATGTATTCTCCTTCTAACACTTCTATGTGTCCACCCACAAAAATATTTTTTGTTGTCTTGGGAAAATTGATTTCTAGTGTTTGTTAAAGATAAGTTTCTGGAACGTCTGCCCATATTTCAAGTGGGAAATTTAACATTCAGGCAAATCTATTGTTGGCTGCCTTTTTTTTTCAGAGAATATTTCATAGCGTGAGCTTTTCTGAACTTCTGCCTCACAATTATAAGACTGGGGCAATGACGTGATCATCTGGACTTTCCAAATTCTAGGTTGAAAGAACCACTTTGATAGCTATAGTTATATTGTCATAGATGCAAAAAAGCACAGCCAGAGTAGCAAAATATCAAAGTTAACCGTGTTAGCGGTCTGCAAATGAAAACATTAATTTAGTGTTAACTTCAGTCAAATTTTCAGTGTCGTGAAATACTGTATTTATGTTTGGGGTAATGTGCCTCACTGCTACATTTATTTCCAAATTCAATTATGTGGTTTGGGGATGAAATTATGAATGATCATATACTTTAATGGGATCTCTATGGTAGCTAGTTTTAAGTGTGTGCACGTGCATGCAGGTGGTGATGGTGTTGGCGGGAGAGTGGGAAGAAGAGACAGTCAAACACTGGCAGGAATGCACCAGCGAGATGCAACCCACTGGTTGTCATTGTGATGAATGCTAGCAGTAAAACTTCAAAGAAAATGCTGGAATGTACAGGAACATTTATTTGGTTGGCTGATGGTTGTATTGTTTTTGTCTTGTGTTACATGTTCTGTAAAGCGCTTTGCCATGGGTGCAAAAATTGCGAGAACGCTATACTATATAAATAATCTTGAGTTAAATTGAGCATTAGGAAGGCCAGGTTTGGTGCACTGTCTGAAACAGATCCACCCTTAAAGTGCCTGCGACAGCATGAAAATTTTTAAAAATAGAAATATTATGTGAATTACAATCATATTTTAAGACGATTCAACTAAATACAACAATTTGGCAAAGCGCAGATGAGGACAAATTAGTCTTTTAATCTACCGTTTAGCCCCTGACTGTCATTATAGCGCTCTAGTGTCCCCAGCTGGAGGATGACGTCGGCAGGGTCACGATTTCATCTTGATTTAGAATTCAGCCTATTGAGGGGGAATTATTCAGAACGAGGAAAATGCTACGAAGAAAACAGCAAAATGTCGTTATTTCAATCTGTCTACTTCAATATTTTTACAAGATGTTCTTTTTATCTATGTATTTTTCCCCCAATTGCTAAATAGATGGTATGGTGATAACAAATACTAGTCTTGTGTTAAAGGGAATATGAAATATTAAAAATGCATTTATTCAGTACGACATGGCAGAATTACTTCATAATGGTCAAAACTGTCGACTTATTGCACATCCCGAACGATATTTTATGCCAATGGAGTTAGTCGGGCTTTTGTCATATCCCTGCCCTGGCTTCGGAGAGCGTAAACAAAGCAGGAGGCGTGACAGCTAGCCGACATGCTAACCTGAACCGAGCAGCGTTTCCAAGTGTTATTCTCGCCTTTCAAAGCGAAAAATCACACAAAACTAGCCCGGATCATCTCACACGGTGGTGGGGTTGTCGATTGTCTTCATGGATCGGCAAACCCGCCGGCAGCGAGCAAGTACTGCTCGTCCCCTGCTGCGGGCAGGAGAGCTCGTTTGCCAGGGAAGCAGCTGGAGAAACCGGCCGACATCGGAAGAACGCATGGCTGCTCGAGCCAAACCCGAGGATAGTGGTCTTTTGCCAGGCACACGAAGAGGACAGGGGGCTGGAAGTCTGGATGATATGGAGAACCGCACAAGCAAAGTGCTTTCCCGGCGGGCACGCGAAGAGGACAGAGAGGGGTGTGTAACAAGCCGCCAGTCCTCGGCCGAGTGGCAATCTCGGTGGACAAAGAGCATTGTCAGCCACAAAATGCAAGCCATATCCGCATTAAAGCGTGTGCCATGATCCCAGTATTTGACATTATACAAAACACGATGTTTACTCACTTCCTCATAATTCCAATGGTCCCACAGTTGTCGTACTTGTTTTGGCCAATCTCGGGGTGAACGGAACGTTTTGATACCCAAAAAGGCCTACACGCCTCTCGTCGGTGCAGCAACAAAACCCTGCAGCACATTTGGCTGGCGTGATGCGAAAAATAAACGAAATCATCAGCAAAATCAGCTGAATCCGCAGTCCATCTTCATGCTATAAAGCAATGCTGTATTGTCAGATGCTGACCCGGGTGACGTCACATTCACATTTGTCCTCAACCCGAGACTGGAGCCAGAAGTCACTCATTTACATGGTGCGGGATTCAATAAATTGAATAAATAAAACGATCGCTTCCACACGCATCTAAGCGGTCCATTTCATTCAGGGGCATAAAATACTGTGTGAAATATGAAATAAACATGCTTTTTGCTGTGATAGGCACTTTAAAACAATACAATAACTATGGCAAGAAATGCTATCCAAAATTCTTGCACCCTTTTGCAACTATTCACCCATTTCGAATTTGATGCAGACAGCACAATATATTGCCCTGCGATTGGCTGGCAACCAGTTCAGGGTGTACCCTGCCTACTGCCCGTAGTTAGCTGGGATAGGCTCCAGCACCTCTGCGACCCTGGTGAGGAAAAGCGGCATGGAAAATGAATGAATAAACAACACATTCATTCAAAAAGAACTGGGGTCCTTACTAATGTGTTGCATCATGTTCCCTTTTATTGGCACCCAATTAAGCGTTTGGGAACGTAAGATACCAAATGTTGAAGCACTGTAAGTGGAATTAGTTCCCATTCTCGTCTAATGCACAGTTCTAATTGCCTTGTCGTTTTCCTCTTTGCAGGAAAAACTCATCCAACATTTTTGTGATGAACTAGAACAGAGCTGACAAATTATCTACAACTAGCCTCACACTATTCCTTTCTGGATAATTGTTAAAAAAAACATTCACACATTCCAAAATGTTGTATATGGTGGAGGTTGTTATAGCTGCAAAAAGCTATATAGCTGCAATTTTCTTTTCTATTGGCACTTCCGCTTCCTTATACTTGTCTATATAGTGTAGGTATGAACTCACTGGATTTATGTCTTTCTTACAGTATATATACAACATGTTAATAAAACACATTATTTAATAGCTGACAGAGACCTTAAGTAGATAATCTGATGCACCATCAGACCTCAATTGTACAAGACAAACGAAAATGCTCAATTTCTGCCTGTGTAGTCATATTTGTTTCTAAAACACAACTTTGGAATCTGTACCAGGTGACCGCTACTACAAATTCTCAAGAATTCTCTCTTGGTCCTCTGCTATCTTAGCCTTCGAGCTGAAGTTTATTTTGAGGTTAAAATGGTTGTGTGGAAATAAAAAGTATTGGGTTTGTCTAGACTGTGAGGAAACAGTAATGATTTGAATGTGAACACTCTGCTGAATTATACGGTGTGGTATTGATTTAGGCCCCCTTTCACTTTGATGTCCATGTGCACTCAATGCAGCTTATTTCACATCCAGGTTTCCATTCAGGTGCATGGAATATGGTTCGTTTGTAGGCAGTCAATCATTTTTGGTTCCACATTGCTGACTGAAGAAAGCATAGAGAAAAGTACTTTTAGTTTAGATCTTTCTCCAACTATGTGTCAAAAGAAAAAGATGGGGTGAGTAGAGAAGACAGTATACAGATAGAACAATTCTCTTCTAGAATCACCAGCAATTCTGATGTTTAACTAGGTGTTTGTGCACGTGTGTGTACTTTATGTGCGCATGTGTACAACATCTGGTCTTGCTGTAGGCCACAGGTCAGCTCTTCCGGGACTATGTTTGTGTCTGTGTATTCATCCTGACAATCCACACCCTTATCTCAGTGTGAACTGAGGAGCACCCCTTCCTGTTTCCTTAAACAGACTTGCTCTAGTTGGAGTGCTCATGTTAGATAACAAAGACACCAAGACTAGACACTCGGAGCCTTTCTTTTTTTTTTTCGGCATGTGTGGTACTTAATATAAAACTGGGGTTGGATCTGTTTGGCATGTTTCTTCAACAGGGTGCCACATTGCACAAAACTGAAAAGTCCGATAAGTTGATCATGCAGTTTGGTGGTGAAGTAAACCAATAAGGAATGTGAGTGTGGGGGAGGAAATGTGATATGTGTGCGTACAGTATAATGGGGTCCAGCTGTGGTCTTGAGTCACTGGTCAGACTAGGGAGCGTCAACTTGGCTCAGTTATTACTTCCTCCTCCACATTTCCATCCGTTGTTCATCTAATAACTAACCTCTGCTCCTTCACCGAACTTAAGAACCACCTGGCTGATATTGCTTTCCAGTCTGTCTGCTGCTTCATTAAATGTCTACCCCTCTTCTTTTTTTTCTTCATTTCACCACTACTTTCATACTGGTGAGGTGACTGATCTTCTTTTCGTCACCACCCAGTCCGTCCATGATATGAAGAGGGGCTTTTTGTGTGTGACTGCCTGAGGGATAGCGCTCAAAGTTTTATCAAACATCATAACACGGAAACTATTTCAACATGATCATTATCAAACCCTGCTGTTGTTCAAATGGGTAACACCTCTAAAAGAGGAAAACCCCTATTTTGATAGAGTATAATCATTATTGGCACGTCTTGTTTTCTTGCCTTTCCTCCTTTGTTTTTTTTTTTCGTTTTTCATTTTTATTTTGTGGTTTCTTCTGCATATTTTTTTGCATATCTGGTTTCATATGTCAGAGAGATACGCCTCCCTCTTTGCTTGCCACATGCAGTATATCATTGAATTCACATTAATATTCACTAAACACGCCCACATAGTTGGCCAAACAATAATGCCAAGTTAGTGGTAGTTTCCTCCCTTTTTTAGAAGTTGTGTTGAGTAATACTGGTTGTTAAAGAAAGAAAACTAATAAACAGTTTGTGGTAAGAAGTTGTCCAGAACTTTGATACAAATCGAGAACCTGAGAACTGTCAGTCAGTTGTGAAATTGAAAATGCTTGGTTATGGTTAATCTTTTTTTTTCTAATGAGAAAAGTACATTTTTTGCTAATTTATATGCTAACATACAATTTATATGCTAACATACATTTTTTTAACTACAAGAAATCTGTTAAGTAAATTTAAAATTCTGTTCCTAACAACCACACAAAAATTTAAAACATGTTCTGAAAGCCTCTGTTTGTTCTTTCAGAGCGAGCGAACAGAATGGCTGCAGTTCCAGGCTGATCTTCAGGTGGCGGTGTCAGTGGCTGACCGTTTAAGAGCAGAAGCTGAAGAGGAGTTGACTGCTCTCCGGATGGCTCATAAAGATGTAAAGAGGGAATTATCTGCAGCCCTGCAAAGACAGAAGGAGGCTGACATGCAGCTTGTCTCTTTGAGAGGGGAGCTTGAGGAGAGCAGGCAGAGGCTGGCTACACCGAGTCAGACTACAGACAAAACTAATGCCAAAGAAGGAGAAAAGACAGACCCTCTGAAGAACTCTGACAGCAAAGAGGAGAATCAGAGGGGCAGGGAGAGGGGACTTTACCGGCTAGTTGGAAGCGTGAATGACACTGTGAAAAGTGTTGTAAGAGAGGACTGTGTGGCTGTCACTAAACGATACCTGAGAAATGTAACCAACGAAGAAAGGAGCAGGGAAGAGGTACGATCGGGTGAAGCACGAAGAACAAACACTGAGAGGTCAAGGTGAGAAAAACAGTTTATAGTTATTTAAACACATTGGCCATAATATTAACTATGCAGATCAAATACAAGCACAGTATTAAAGCAGCATGAACCGTTGATACAAGGCAGGATGGATCCATGCTTTCATGTTGTTGACGCCAAATTCTGACCCTACCATCCGAATGTCGCAGCAGAAATCGAGACTCATCAGACCAGGCAACGTTTTTCCAATCTTCTATTGTCCAATTTCGATGAGCTTGTGCAAATTGTAGCCTCAGTTTCCTGTTCTTAGCTGAAAGGAGTGGCACCCGGCGTGGTCTTCTGCTGCTGTAGCCCATCTGCCTCAAAGTTTGACATACTGTGCGTTCAGAGATGCGCTTCTGCCTACCTTGGTTGTAACGGGTGGTTATTTGAGTCACGGTTGCCTTTCTATCAGCTCGAACCAGTCTGGCCATTCTCCTCTGACCTCTGGCATGAACAAGGCACTTCCGCCCACAGAACTGCCGCTCACTGGATATTTTTACTTTTTCGGACCATTCTCTGTAAACCCTAGAGATGGTTGTGTGTGAAAATCCCAGTAGATTAGCAGTTTCTGAAATACTCAGACCAGCCCTTCTGGCACCAACAACCATGCCACGTTCAAAGTCACTCAAATCACCTTTCTTCCCCATACTGATGCTCAGTTTGAACTGCAGGAGATTGTCTTAAACCATGTCTGCATGTCTAAATGCACTGAGTTGCCGCCAAGTGATTGGCTGATTAGAAATTAAGTGTTAACGAGCAGTTGGACAGGTGTACCTAATAAAGTGGCCGGTGAGTGTATATTCCTATATAAATGCATCAGCAAAAATAAACATGCATTTACTCTTTTCCTATGCACTGCCTTTACCCCTGTTTTTTCTGCAGTTGCCATATTTACTGTATGCTGGAAGTGGAAGATGTGAATTGTGTAGATATCGGTGGTAATCTCAAATGCTCGTGAAATCCCACAGTGCACCAAAAACTGAAAATTGCAGTGTGCATACTTTGATCCAGACAATCACAAACATATACTGTATTTTTCTGACTGCAAGCCAATACTTTTATCCCCCATTTTGAAATTTGCGGTATTTGGTCCAGTACGGTTAATTATGACTTTTTGCAGACTGATGAGCTACATGTCTTTTAGTGTAAATATTCAGTTTTTATCAGTGTGGAAACCTACAGTTTATAGTCTAGTGCAGCCTATGTATGAACAGAAAACTGAGAGGGTGTTTGGTTAAACCTACTTGTTATAGCGAAATAACATTGAGGAGAAATTGAGGGAATCAATAACTATTATCTGAGTGTTCCAAACATTGGGACACAATGCAGGTGTACCAGCACATTGTAAACAAGAACCTGGTTTTAATGGAACTATACTCACAGGGAGTCTAAACTCCACCAGATCATGCCCTGCTATGATTACAGGATATAATAATAGCTTATTATGAACAAAGCCAGGGCATAATGGAGTTTGGTCACAGACAGTGTCGATCCAGGATTGCGACTGGTGCCAAGATATCCCCTTGATATTGTCCACAGTGATAACTAGCATCTTCGTTTCCAGTGAGGGAAATGCCGCAAAACTTTTTCCTCCCTTTGTTCCATCACCAAAATGTTTCTTTGCCTGTGCAGCATCATAGCATTTTCTGCTTCTACTTTGTGCTATGACCCTGCATGTGTGCGATCATAAGCAGTGTTTAGACCCCACTCTGAACATAAGTTTCTGATTCATCCTGTTAAATGTGGCATGCTCGTTCTTGGAGCAGACACCTACTGACCTAGAAGAGTTAATGCTCACAGTATCAGAAGCTCAGGAAAAGACTCAACAAAAACAGCAAAACAAGATTTAAGCATTTGCAGAGAAGATCATGAAAACAACCCACATATTTAACTTGGGTGCAAATCCCAAAATTGCATGATCCTTACAAATGTGGCACCATTGACAAGAGTAATTTACAGGCTTTTGAATGCCGTAAAAGTTTTATTGGCAAGAAGCAATGTTACAACCAAAAGATCCACCAATCACAAATTTCCCCTTCTTTTTGTGTTATATTTATCTTACTCGTTGTCTATTTGCATTTATCGGGGAATATTTATAATATTAAACATTATTTTGGTCCTCAGTTAATTTCTGTCATTGCCATTTTATCTCGGCCTTTCACACTATTTGTGAGAGTGCCAAAAAGGCAGAGAATTATTTACATGGGACAATGCACGGCTGGAATGGCTTTTTTAGCAAAATTTTAAAAAATAATTCTCTGATCAAATAACTCTCCTAATATGTCATAATACTACAGAAGCCTATCCAGATTACCAGAGTACTCTGACTCCCTCACAATACAAAATGGAACTTTCCAGTCAACCACTTCCACAACACCTGAATCAACAAAGAAGGTGAGATTGTGTTCACATCTTTTTTGAACCAAGAATATCCTTGGAAATAATTTCAATGCATATTTTATTTTTAATTGTTTTAAAGAATTTGGCACAACTTAGAGGACGAAGAAGTCTGGACCAACAAGAGAGCAGATCAAACACCGATAAAGGTGTGTACATTTAGAATATATTTTGTAGGTGTTCTTCATCATAGTAATTAAAAAACCCTGTGTGGCATACCTTTGAGAATTACTTTTTTATGCAGGAAAACGGGAGGAAACTCTAAACAAGTACAATTCAACTCTCTCTGATGTGGCACCAACCAGGTCAATGGATTACATATGCAGCAAACACTCATTTCTTTCAAGCCGAAAACTTTGTATCCCATCCTATTTTTACATCACAATAAGACATGGAAAAAAAGATGGAAGTAGTCGGTCTAAAGTTGTTGTCTTGCTCAGGTCCCATGATGGATTCAACTTGCTCCTACGGCGCCATGGAGGCTCAAAGAGAAATTCGCTACTACGTTGGTGTCAAAGCCAAACCCAAGGCTACAAAGTAAACCTTCATACGCGATTAAATACTATACTATATTTCAAGAGCATGATGGGTTTATCTATGGCACTCTCATTTTACACTATGTCCATTTGAATTAACTTGGGTACTCTCTCCCATTTTTCTTTTCCTCTAGAATATTGACATTACCAATTTTAGCAGCAGCTGGGTGGATGGCCTTGCATTTTGTGCTGTTTACCATACCTACCTCCCCTCGCATATTCCTTATAGCAGTCTTAGTCCAGACAACAAGGTAAAATTGGTTCTTTTGAATGCTGTTGTTAATACTTCAATAGGCCACTTTTTTGAACGATGTATAAGTACCATTCAGGGCATGGGGGAAATGGGGTATTATTTATAATTAATTCTGCTGAATGTAATGTAACCCTCCCTGAACCTAGATGTACAGTGCACGTGCAGGTATCATACTGCAATGAAACTAAACTAATATAAAAACCTTTCTGCGTGATGTTGTAAAATTCGAAAACACTATGAGTGAGTAAAAAGGAAATTAGAAGTTCCTATATATAGCCAAAAGAATATATTTGCCTGTCATTTGTCCCTGTCATTATTCGTCTGTTCGTTTTAATGTGCATTCAAAGATAAATCAACGAAAACTGGCTCATTTGGGGAAAGTAGCTTCTATACTACCAGCCCTATTCTCAAGTATTTCAGAAGTCCTATCATCAAAAATATCCAAAGAAAAAAAAAGTCTGTTGTGCTGCTTAACCAACTAAAACATTCATCACTTTGTTGGGACAAATGAAATGATACTTTCTATACTTCAATCAGATTAATTGAATCAGTGAATCAATCTAATTCCCTAACTAATCATAGATGTTAAACAGATGGAATGAATTCATTTCACGCTCCGCTGGTCATAGTTTTTCCACTGTATTTCGTTGCAGAGCGAAAATCTCAGTCTAGCCTTCAAAACAGGCGAAACTGTTGGGATTGCACCATCTTTGGTAAGACACAGACCCGAATAGACTCGTAGTCACCGCCTGGTAAAGGCTTGTTATGTCTATATTTGAGTCACTTCAGTATGACAAACACATACTGTCACTTCTTGAAGACTAATTATAAATTTCACTAATGTATATGTTTAACAGACTGTTGAGGACATGCTGCGTGCAGGTGGTCCTGACTGGCAAAGGGTCCTGAGCTATGTGGAGAGCATGTATCGTCACTTTGAGATGTGACTGATGGAGGTATCAAAAGTCAATCCTGTCTCTTCAAATTGTAATGCAAGGGAAAACTTTAACAATAGCAAGTTGCTGGCTTAGTAAGTGTTTGGTACTTGGTTTGATAAATGTTTACAACCTTGATCCCTTTGAACTTAAAAGATAAGATAATAAGAGGTGTATCTGCAGAGACTGTTATGACTGGTATTGCTCTGCAGTATCATGACATACTGTATAGTGTTTGCCCTATAAATACTGAATGTAATTGTTTCTCCAAGTAACACTGGAAAAAAATGTTAAAGCTATACATACTATTAAATTCTAAGCTAAGAAAACTTTTTAAAAAATGAATAACCTTTTTGTACCCATATTCTTTAAAGAGACAGAAATGTTAAACACTTTGACGCCAAGTGCATTTGTTTTTGTTGAGTTGAAAGTCAGTGGTACTTCAACATACGAACGCATTGACATAATGATCCTTTCGACTTCTGACGTAAAATTTGACTCGTCATTTGTCTCGACATAATGCAACATTCTAGAAATACGACGATTTACGACAGCGTGGCAATTTCATTGTTTTCCCACAAGACGGCAGCACGGCCGATTTTCTTGTGAGAGAGATAGACATGGCTCCCAAGACGGTTAGTGCAAGTAATGAAAAAAAGAAAAAGGTGACGTTTACCAATGAAATCAAGAAGGAAATGATAGAAAAATATGAGCGTGGTATGCGCATCAGTGAACTGGCTTGACGGCTGGAACATGTCTATGACCTCGACGGTCTTCAAGCAGATGTATCCTCCTCTACTCCACCCGGTCATCTTCTCCGACCTCTGTTCGTCAGTCTTTGTAAGTTGAGGTTACAATTAAAAACGCTTTTTTATTTCCAATTTATTATTCTTATTGTAACATCGGCAAAAAAGTCACCAGCTTTGTCAGGTTTTTAATCGTTTATTTCAGAACTTGCGTAACACAACCAACAACATCATGAAAAAAGAAAGTAAAAACTTCCCAATCTACCGCATGGCTCACTCTCTCGTCAGTTACACGGTGCGTTCAGGAACAGCATGTAAAACACAACCCCCACAGTAGAACCTGATTCATTACATTATTATTATGTTATTATTCCGATTTTTATTTATAATTTATTTGTTTTGCCATGAGTAATTGATATTTGTAATTGTACCTGCGATATTTATTAAGGATTTAGCATAGGTTTTTGGGTTGTGGAACGAATATTGAATTATAATGTACTGTATTCTTACAGGAAAAGCCCGCTCAACATGCGACCATTTCGAGTTACAAACTAGTTCCTGGAGCGAATTAAATTCATATGTAAAGGTACCACTCAATTATAGTTCTGAATGACTCAAGAAAGTGACTATAGACCAAAATGTGTTTATAAATAAGACAAAAACTCCTGTCCATAATTTGACATACATTTTCTCAATTTATTTATAATACTGAATAATTGTTAAAACACACACGTTTTGGTAGAATTTACCACAATTATTTAAAATGATGATTCTTCTGATTCAATTGATCGTGTTGTCAAAACATTTTTTAAAGAAAAATGTTTCACTACTGCGCTTTGGAATTGTAATTCCTATCAGCTAAAACTTTTAAATGTTGATTTATACTAATAAATAAATACATTTCATTCAGGAAGTACCATTAATGTTCTGTTACAGTTTTCTTATTTCCCTTGCTGCAAACGTCGCCACACTGGTACTCAACTCACACAAAAAGCACTGTATTACATGATGCTTTTGCCAAACATTTATTCAGAAGTTATGTGCATGCAATTTTCTGCCTGTATGATTTATGATGTAACATTGGATGTAAAAATTAGCTGAACACCCCCACGACCCCCTTCTTTTTTTATACCTAAGCAATTGCCTGTCATGCACTTAAGCCAGCACTTTGTGTTAAAATCTATTGTAAATATTGACTGGTTCTTTGGTCATCCATGGACTTATTTGGTTGCAGGAGCAGTGAACTATCCAATGTTGAAGTGTCCAGGGCTGGACGGTAATGATCACAATATTAAAGTGGCTCCATTGAAAGTTTGACAGTGTTTAATAATCAGGGATGTGTATTAGAGAGGGCCACATGCTTGCACATCCACCACACTAATACTGACGCACCAAATGCCTTTCTTACTTGTTGTAAGTGAACTTTGTACTTGTGATAATATGTACATACCAAATATTTGACTATCCTTCCTTGGAACATGTTAATATGTAACTAGTGTTAATACCAAAGGAATAAAATGTTTATATAAAGTCAATATTCAAGACTCACTGTGGTTTATCTTTTTTTTTTTTTGGTTTGCACTCGACGAGCCAAAGACCGAGGAAGAGGAGGTACTGTTCGTTAATAGTAAATACTCATCAGCATTTGCGCCACTTCAAAGTGATGGCAGAGGATGCAAAAAAAAAACATTTATGAAAAATAAAAACGAGGGTAGCCAACCCTTCTGGAGAGAAATTTAAGGAGGGAAGCAGCTGCAGCTGACACCCACTTAGCAACAACATGAGGTGGCGCTATACCCAAGCCCGTCGACGGGGGTGCACAAACGGGTATGTTGTCCCAGGCCTCAGGACCATAGGGGCCCCTGAATGACCCTTTATTTATTTTACTATACATTCACATATTTCTTTTTTATTTAAATCATTGTCGTATTAAATATTATGTTCTACTCGATATACTAGTCCTTCTCAAAAAATTAGCATATTGTGATAAAGTTCATTATTTTCTGTAATGTACTGATAAACATTAGACTTTAAAATATTTTATATTCATTACACACAACTGAAGTAGTTCAAGCCTTTTCTTGTTTTAATATTGATGATTTTGGCAAAAAAGTCAAGAAAAAAAAAAATCCCTATCCCAAAAAAATGGCATATCATGAAAAAATACTCTAAAGAAGCTACTAACCTAATCATCTGAATAAACAAATTAACTCAAACCCCCTGCGAAAGATTCCTGAGGCTTTTAAAAACTCCCAGCCTGGTTCATTACTCAAACCGCCATCATGGGCAAGACTGCCGACCTGACTGCTGTCCAGAAGGCCATCATTGACACCCTCAAGCAGGAGGCTAAGACACAGAAAGAAATTTCTGAGCGAATAGGCTGTTCCCAGAGTGCTGTATCAAGGCACCTCAGTGGGAAATCTGCGGGAAGGAAAAAGTGTGGCAGGAAACGCTGCACAACCAGAAGAGGTGACCGCACCCTGAGAAAGATTGTGAAGAAGGGCCAATTCCAGACCTTGGACTGAGTCTGGATTAGAAACATCCAGAGCCACCATGCACAGGCGCGTGCTGGAAATGGGCTACAGGTGCCGCATTCCCCAGGTCAAGCCACTTTTGAACCTGAAACAGCGGCAGAAGCGCCTGACCTGGGCTACAGAGAAGCAGCACTGGACTGTTGCTCAGTGGTCCAAAGTACTTTTTTCAGATGAAAGCAAATTTTCCATGTCATTCGGAAATCAAGGTGCCAGAGTGTGGAGGAAGACTGGGGAGAAGGAAATGCCAAAATGCCTGAAGTCCAGTGTCAACTACCCACAGTCAGTGATGGTCTGGGGTGCCATGTCAGCTGCTGGTGTTGGTCTACTGTATTTTATCAAGAGCAGGGTCAATGCAGCTAGCTATCAGGAGATTTTGGAGCACTTCATGCTTCCATCTGCTGAAAAGCTTTATGGAGATGAAGATTTCATTTTTCAGCACGACCTGGCACCTGCTCAAAGTGCCAAAACCACTGGTAAATGGTTTACTGACTATTGCATTACTGTGCTCAATTGGCCTGCCAACTCTCCTGACCTGAACCCCAGAGAGAATCTGGGGGATATTGTGAAGAGGAAGGTGAGAGACACCACACCCAACACTGTGGATGAGTTTAAGGCCGCTATCCAAGCATCCTGGGCCTCCATAACACCTCAGCAGTGCCACAGGCTGATTGCCTCCATGCCACGCCGCAATGAAGCAGTCATTTCTGCAAAAGGATTCCCGACCAAGTATTGAGTGCATACCTGAAATAATTGATTGAAAGTTGACTTTTCTTTGTATTAAAAAACACTTTTTTGTATTGGTCGGATGAAATATGCTTTTTTTTTGAGATAGAGATTTTTAGGTTTTCTTGACTTTTTGGTTTTGCCAAAATCATCAATATTAAAACAATAAAAGGCTTGAACTACTTCAGTTGTGTGTAATGAATCTAAAATATATGAAAGTAATGCTGATCAGTACATTACAGAAAATAATGAACTTTATCACAATGTGCAATTTTTTAAGGACTAGTATATACTTAAAAACTTTAACATCAATAAATATTACTTTGTCCTTTTTTTTACACAAACACCCCCCCCCCCCCCCACCACCACCACCTGTTTTAGCAGAAAATGGTTTGACCCCGCTCAGGCGCACTCACGTGCTACGCATTTTCTTGTCTTTGCCAATAACTGTAGCTGGAGGAGAACGAGCCTTCAGTAATATGAAAATAATAAACAACTAGTAGATGATGATGTAGTGTAAAGCGCTTTGAGCACCTTAAGGTGGAAAAGCACTATACAAGTATAACGCCATAACCATACTTACGCTCCACCATATAAAATGGCAGGCTTAACAACCTAGCCATTGTTACCAAACTGCACTTTATGGTAAGTTGCGGTGCTCTCAACTCTGCACCGTAGTGTGGAGTGGACGGGTGAACGGCACGTTTGTCGTCGGTTCGTCCGGGTCTTCCTTCACAAAGGTGGCGATGTGCATTAAAACGCAGAAACACCGCGCAACAACTCTCAACGACTCCTATCTCACCCCTTTACGCTCGCCCACCTCTTCGTCTGCGCCAAATTGGTAAAGCTCGTCATATTGTAGGGGACAGCAGCCCTTTGGGGTTGCCAGTAACACCATGCTCTCCACTGAGCGTGAGCTTGCTCAAAAACTGGATTTCACACATGTTATAAATTACTTTGCTGTCAAAAAATCTAGGCGCATCACCGTTTGAGTGCTTGATAACCCAAGGGATGTGGAGGGGGCAGGCACAGGATGTTTAGTTATACTGTTGTGTTCCTTAGCAGGCAGGCATAGCGCTCTCAGTTGTATTGTTTTGTAGCCTACATGGGACAATAGATTAATAAATTGTTTGTTTATATTGTGTCACATCACATCACGGTCTGTTAAATTTGACTGTCCATCCCAAATTAAATAATTTGAAAATTTACACTGCCATTGCTTGCAAAGCGTTAAAAGTACACAATGTTTTTGTGACAAGCCGGTGGCAGGAGTGGGGTGGGGGGTCCTCTAATGGTCTCGTGTCCCCGGGCCCCTGCAAGTCTGTTGACAGCCCTGGTTATACCAACCAATGCTGTTCAACACAAGGGTTGTTAAAAAAAAAAACTCGGTATACTGCACAGCAACTAGCCTATTTATTATTGTGGTTTTAGTTCACGGTACTGTTGAAGTGCATCATACTGAGACAATTATTTTGTAAAAGTACAATTTCAGCTCGTGTATTGGACATACCCGTTTATGTCATTTTAATGTATATACTGTAAGTGTTTAAATTATACTGTATTACATAAAACTAATTCCGATTTCTAGGTTTGAATAGCCCTGTTTGATGAGGACTTAGTATGGTCTCTACTACCCCTTAGCGGTAGGACTATGTCATTACAGCTACTCTCCGTGCTTGTCTTTAGCGACTATATCCAAATCCCGTTCAATATAGTTTTAGATCACCTCCCAAAAAATCCCTTTGATTGGTACAACAGTAAATTCACAACTCACCTATTATGTACATAATAATTAACATTTTCTCTGCTTTCTCTAAAACCAAACAGAGTATTGTGCTGGATTTATTGTTACATTTCGTTTGTAATTTTAAAAAATCAAATTGTGAATTTTGACAAATGCTGAAATTAACATATTGTATCAAAGTGGAGTTGAAATGTAAGGCACTGTAGTGATATACACTGGATTAAAGTATTCACCCTCTCTATTACCAGATTTTTATGGTAAGAAACTCTTAAAACTAAGTGAAAATGCATATTGTTTAATACCTAGTCATGTGGTTGGCTTCAAAATTAGCCAGTTATGTTCAAACTCAGTTAAATGGAAGGTACTTGCATGCCCATAGTTCCTCTGATTGATCCCAATGTGTTCCTTTATGAAATGTAACTCCCAATTGCGTTAGGCACAGGTAAAACAATTTGTACCAAATTTTCTTGGTTTCATCAGACCACCTTCCTTCCTGGTAAAGTGTATCATGTAGATTTGTACTCAATTTCTTCCCCATCTTCTTACTACCAATCAGAATGACCAAACAGAGAGGTGAGAAGAGCCCCTGTGGGAAAAGACATGAGCACAGTTCCATTGTGTGACAGACTATATGATATGTTCATAGGGTACTTGTGTGCAATACTGGAAGAGAGTGTCCCTAGGGAACAGGAGGTGTTCTTTTGTCTTGTGCAGGCTAAGGTCAGTTGAGCTTGTTGGTGGCATTCACTTTTGGGAGTCAAACATAGTGATCTGTGATCTGTATGGTAGCAGGCAATGGAAATATGAATGTTATTTGGGCCCTCGTTTGTTTGGGAGTTTGTTTCACTCCAACCGGTGCCACTAACACGTAAGTAACATAAAAATAATGTTCAATTCATAGCATTGCATTGCAAACACAGTTGATACATTTATTTTCTTGTGCTAGTAACGTTGTCTGTGCTTAACTGTATGTGTCAGAACATTATTTGTGCTGACGGGACCTAAGGTGCTGCCTGCTGGGATGCCCTCTCTGGTTGCTGTAACTGTCTTTTCTGAGCTCCCTGTGAGGATCAAGGCTGAGGTTTCATATCAGACCACTAAAGTTACACAAGTAGAGGACTTCCAAGGAGGTGAAGGATACATCACATTAACAGTAAAGGTTTTTAAAACACTGGATTCAGTTAACCAACATTAATACTTTTTAAATCCTTTATATTCCTTATTTTAATCTAACTTTAAAAATTTGAAACTTGCTGTGTAATGATGGATTTGTGTGATGGTGGATTGCAATGGTATATAACACTAAGCAAGATGACATCAACAATTTATGAAATACAGTTTTGGTCAAAAGTTTACATACACTTGTGAAGAACATAATGCCATGGCTCTCTTGAGTTTCCAGTTATTTCTACAAGTTTTTTCTCTGATAGAGTGATTGGAACAGATACTTCTTTGTCACAAAAAACATTCATGAAGTTTGGTTCTTTTATGACTTTATTATGGGTGAACGGAAAAAAATGATCAAATCTGCTGGGTCAAAAATATACATGCAGCAGCGCTAATATTTGGTAACATGTCCCTTGGCCATTTTCACTTCAATTAGGCGCTTATGGTAGCCATCCACAAGCTTCTGGCAAGCTTCTGGTTGAATCTTTGACCACTCCTCTTGACAGAATTGGTGCAGTTCAGTTAAATTTGATGGCTTTCTGACATGGACTTGTTTCTTCAGCATTGTCCACAAGTTCTCAATGGGGTTTAAGTCAGGGCTTTGGGAAGGCCATTCGAAAACCTTAATTCTAGCCTGATTTAGCCATTCCATTACCACTTTTGATGTGTGTTTGGGGTCATTGTCCTGTTGGAACACCCAACTGCCCTCAAGACCCAATCTTCGGGCTGATGACGTTAGGTTATCTTGAAGAATTTGAAGGTAATCCTCCTTCTTCATTATCTCATTTACTCTCTGTAAAGCACCAGTTCCACTGGCAGCAAAACTGCCCCACAGCATAATACTACCACCACCGTGCTTGACAGTAGGCATGGTGTACGTGGGGTTAAAGGCCTCACCTTTTCTCCTCCAAACATATTGCTGGGCATTGTGGCCAAACAACTCGATTTTTGTTTTGTCTGACCACAGAACTTTCCTCCAGAAGGTCTTATCTTTGTCCATGTGATCAGCAGCAAACTTCAGTCGAGCCTTAAGGTTCCTTTTGGAGCAAGGGCTTCCTTCTTGCACGGCAGCGTCTCAGTCCATGGAGATGCAAAACACGCTTGACCGTGGATACCGACACCTGTGTTCCAGCAGCTTCTAATTCTTGGCAGATCTGCTTTTTGGTGATTCTCGGTTGAATCTTCACCCTCCTGACCAATTTTCTCTCAGCAGCAGGTGATAGCTTGCGTTTTGTTCCTGATCGTGGCAGTGACAAAACAGTGCCATGCACTTTATACTTACAAACAATTGTTTGCACTGTTGCTCTTGGGACCTGCAGCTGCTTTGAAATGACTCCAAGTGACTTTCCTGACTTGTTCAAGTCAATGATTCACTTTTTCAGATCCATGTATGTATATTTTTGACCCAGCAGATTTGATCACTTTTTCTGTTAACCCATAATAAAGTCATAAAAGAACCAAACCTCATGAATGTTTTTTGTGACAAAGAAGTATCTGTTCCAATCACTCTATCGGAGAAAAATCAGAGTTGTAGAAATAACTGGAAACTCAAGAGAGCCATGACATTAAGTTCTTCACAAGTGTATGTAAACTTTTGACCACAACTGTATATCAAATATCCTACTGATTTGTGTATCAATAGATTAAATTTTGAATATATTTGAATGTGAATTTGTAGGTCTTTTTTTTTTCAGGACTTTAAAAAAAAAACATTTATTTAAATTTCCCTTTAGTTGTGAAAGAAAACATATTTCTCTCGTTTTTTCTAAATCATGAAATCGTTTGACACATGAGGTAAAGAGAGCCTAAGAATCTCTGTGTTTTTCAGATGTAACTAAACTGCTTACTCTGCCAGCAGTGAGTATTTTATTCCTCTTAATCTGTATATCTATATTGAAATCACCCAAAATTATTGGTTGCCTATTTCTTTTGACTGCAATAGCTTCCCACCTTCATTACTAAAAGTTCCCACTTGAATTTGACGTTGACGGGCTACCACGAGGAAAAGATTGTATTCTCCGACATCACTACCATCAATTTTGACTCCAGGAATGTCTCCTGCTATATTCAAACTGACCAATCACGTTACCACCCAGGGGACACTGTCAGAGCTGCTTGTGTTCAATTGGATAATCTCCCGTACAAAGGCAGAGTGAATATCTCAGTAGAGGTGATTGTTTTGTGAACAAAAACCCTCAGTTTTTCTTTTATTTATTTTTCCAAACTTGTGTAAATGGAGTGTCACTGGTGCTCTGTTGTCGGTTGAAGGATTCCACTGAAGATGTGGTGGAAAGGTGGCAGTCCACAGTGAATCAAGGGTTTGTGTTTCAAGAATTCACCTTATCCCAGACTCCACCTTTAGGCGTGTGGACAGTCACTATGACAACGCATGTAAGTTACCAAAGTTTTAAAAATGCTTGTTGTGAATGTTTAAACACTCTTTGTTATTTTACCTTACAGGGTGTGACTGATAAGAAAGCATTCACTGTGGAGCATCAAGGTAACAAATCAATATGACTGTATTCCTGTTGAAAAACATATTTGAAACTAAATATTATTGAGGTTATAAAGTTTTTACATAATTTAAAATCGGCAATATTGCTTTTTGGTCAATTTTATTGAATCAGCATTTTCTTGAGCGTTGTGTTACAGTGACTTTAAGGAGGAAATCATTAACACAGAATATCTGAGGGAGCGAAACAAAGATGCAGATTATAGCTTAATATATGTAAATAACAGAGTTATTGTACTGCAATATTTGCCTTCTTTCCTACTTTTACACTTCCTGCTTTTGCAGAGACTTCTCAATTTGATGTGATGGTCAAGACGCCGTTAAGAGTCCTCGTTAAAGAAAATATCACTGGATCCGTAAGAGCCATGTGGGTCCAGTGACATCATGTATATCAATAATGTCTTGTACTAACATATAAAACAAACAAGGAATACTTTTCCCTCTCATATAGTTACCCGAACGGACAACCTGTTCAGGGAACCCTCTCCATCTCACTCACTCGGCCATCTGCTGGGGTGGACTTGGCGCAAACCAAAGAGGTGATGCTTTATTTAAAATGAATAAGAACTAAAATAGCACTCCTTACTTGAATTTTGTGTATATACTGTACCTGCACTTACAGATAGGTACTTTTTTTTATAATCCTGTCAGGAGGTGTTCATTTTATTTATTTGTAAGATATGGCAAAAAGGGAAAGTGTGATTCTGCCAACTACGTTTTTTTTTTGGAATATAAGTCGCATCAGCCCAAAAAAATGCACAATGCAGAGGGAAATATATCTGTATCAGTCGCACTGGAGTATAAGTCGCATTTTTTGTGGAAATTTATTGGATAAAATTCAACACCAAAAACAGACATGTTTTCTCTAAAGGCAATTTAAAATAAAAATAGAATAGCGAACAACAGGTTGAATAAGAGTATGGTATGAAAACATGACATGACGCATAAACAATGAACTGAGAACTTGCCCAGTATGTTAACGTAACATACAGTAGCTATTTAGAGTTATTCAAATAACTATAGCATAAAGACCATGATAACAAGTTTACCAAACAATCTGTATCACTCCAAATCACTAAATAAGATTTTCTTTTCCGTGCCATTTTGTTCAACACTTCTCAGTTGTTTTTATAAGTTACCAACAATGTTGAAACAGACCTTGAACGACCTCTTGCAGGCCAGTGTGAAAATAACATGTGAAATGATGTAATAATTTGTTCATAATTTCACACATAAGTCACTCCAGAGTATGATTCGCTACCCCGACCAAACTTTGAAAAAAAAAAAACGGTAATACGGCCATTGGTAATGAAACAAGGAGGACGATAGGAGGCATCAACAGGTCCTGCACAAGGCGCCTTTCAAGTTGCCGCTGTTCATGTATTTGTAAAGGACTAATTTGTGCATGTATTGAATTAGACATTTTTTTCTTTATCGTTTCCTACAGATATATGGGTCAGCTCAGTTCTTCTTCAGCAATGTTCAAATTCAAGGAAACCAAGCACCAGGAATGGATGATGATGATCAAGTCATACACATTAAAGTGTGCATTACGGACAAGCCCACAGGTCGGTTGTTTCTGCCTCACACAAAACTGATACAGTGTAAATTATGTACGGTATTCATGTTGATTAATATGGCTTGATGTGCGATCACATAAGGGATTGAAGTCAGCAGGACAGTTGAGGTCCACCTAGTTCAGAACACATTCCAGCTCAGATTCATTGATTTCCCACAGTCACTGAAGCCATCTTTAAACTTCTTTACAAACGTGAGAAACATGTTCAACCATATTTTCAGCCAGATACAGTATATGTAAGATACATAACCCTCTCCTCTTACATGTCACAGCTTAGCATCACCAGATATGACGAAAAGCATTTGAGGCCAGCAGATCGAATGCACTCCGTTGTGGTTAATGTTATTCAAAGGTCTTCTATTACGGAGGCCAAAACTACCAATATGACTCTTCCAGTGCCGGAGGATGGGAATGTCCGCATTAAGTTTAAATTACAAAAAGAAGTGAAGATGCTTATTGTTCAGGTAAGTATAGTTTTATTCCTACAAGAACAGGCATTTGGGTTCGATGTGCAAAGGGCCTAAAATTTAGTTTAAATTACAAAAAGAAGTGAAGATGCTTATTGTTCAGGTAAGTATAGTTTTATTCCTACAAGAACAGGGTTCGATGTGCAAAGGGCCTAAAATTTAACTATGCAAAACAATTTTGGCATTTGTTATAATTAGTTATGAATTTTATACAGGCACGCTTCCATTCAACTGCAGAGACGTTGAAGCTATACAGCAACTATTCATCTCCAAGTGGCTCATATCTTCAGATTTTCTCAAGTTCAACAGCAATGGTAATACTAAAGTTAGGCTTTGTTTTATAAACTGATATGCAAATTTAATTATTTTTTTCATGGATTCCATACATTTAACTTCCAGATTGGATTACCATATCAAATACAGATGGAAAGTACAATTCAACTAACCAAACTCCATTATGTGGTATGTTTCATATGTACAGTATATACTAGTACATATTTTAACAATTTTATACATCTGTCTTATTTAAGTATTGTTTCTTTTGAAGAATGCATGTGTAAAAGATTTTTTTTTTTTTTTTAAGAAAAAAAAAATCACATTGTTGCCACAGTTTTGTCTAATTCCAGGTGAGCTCAAGAGGTCGAGTGGTGACAGCAGGATCAAAAACATCTTCTAGTTTTTCTCTTGTGCCAACATTGTCCTGGTCACCTGAGGCCTGCATCACAGTCTATTCCATTCTTGCTGATGGAGAGGTCATTAGTGACACTGCATGGATAACCATTGATCAGCAACGATACGTAAGGACTGCTTGTTTTGCTCGATTATGTTGGTCTAATGTGGTGGTGTGTGTGACAAGCACTGTGGGTCTTTTGTCACAGGTTTATCTGAACTGGAGCAGTGAAAAAGCCCAACCAGGGGAGAATGTAACACTCACTGTGACAGCTCTTAATCCAAATTCCCACGCTGAAATTTTGGTGATTGGAATGCATGATGAGGAACTACATTCTGACTGGGATTTAAAATCAGAGCAGGTACAGTGTTTTTATTTATTTATTTTAGGGCTGTCAAATGATTAAAATTTTTAATCGAATTAATCACAGCTTAAAAATTAATTAATCGTAATTCAAACGATCTATAAAATATGCCATATTTTTCTGTAAATTATTGTTGAAATGGAAAGATAAGACACAAGATGGATATATACATTCAACATACTGTACATAAGTACTGTATTTGTTTATTAAGACAATAAATCAACAAGATGGCATTAACATTATTAACATTCTGTTAAAGCGATCCATGGATAGAAAGACTTGTAGTTCTTAAAAGATAAATGTTAGTAGAAGTTATAGAAATGTTATATTAAAACCCCTCTTAATGTTTTCATTTTAATAAAAGTTGTAAAATTTTCAATCAAAAAATAAACTAGTAGCTCGCCATTGTTGATGTCAATAATTACACAATGCTCATTGTGCTTAAACCCATAAATTCAGTCGCACCAAAGCGCCAGCAAAGGGAGACAAAAAACACAAGTAACAAGTGGACATGTTACTGTGCTGTCATTTTAATCTGTTTGAGTGGGGCATGTGCGTTAATTGCATCAAATATTTTAACGTGATTGATTAAAAAATTAATTACCGCCCATTAACGCGATAATTTTGACAGCCCTAATTTATTTATTTATTTATTTATGTATGTACATTTTTTTGCAACATTATTCTGTTGAATGTGACTTAACAGAGGCCATAAAGTATAGGTCAATTACTTCAGTAAAAGTCTTAAATCCACACCCTCCCCTGTTACCTCCGGTGTGCCTCAGGGCTCTGTCCTGGGGCCCCTACTCTTCATCATATACCTACTTCCCCTTGGCAATATTTTTCGTAAATTCAACATCCACTTTCACTGCTATGCCGACGACACCCACCTTACCTCACTTCTGAACCCTCCTCCTCTATCCCGCCCTTATCTCTGACTGACTGTATCACTCAAATAAAAATCTGGTTTACCAACAATTTCCTTAAACTTAACAGTAATAAAACTGAGGTGCTCCTCGTTGGATCTAAATTCACCATCTCGAAAAACCATAACATATCCATTGCCACTGACAACTCCACTGTTTCACCCTTCCCCCAAGTCAAGAGCCTAGGAGTAATCCTCGACAACACACTTTCCTTTCAATCGCACATCAATAACATTACCCGGATTGCCCACTTTCACCTACGCACCATTAATCGCCTCCGCCCTTCCCTCACACCTCATTCTGCTGCAATCCTGGTTCACAGCCTTGTCACTTCCCGTCTGGACTACTGCAACTCCCTCCTCTTCGGCCTCCCTCATAAAACTCTCCATAAACTCCAACTGGTCCAGAATTCAGCTGCCCGCATCATGACCCGTACCCCGTCCATCCACCACATCACTCCAGTCCTCCAACAGCTTCACTGGCTCCCGGTCCACTTTCGAATACAGTTCAAAGTTCTCCTCCTCACATTCAAGGCTATCCATAACCTCTCCCCTCCATACCTGTCCGATCTCATTAATGTTACTACTCCCTCCTGTACCCTTAGATCTTCCTCCTCCATACAACTGCCTGTCCCCCCCGCTCGCCTTAGCACCATGCGGAGCCGAGCGTTCAGCCGCTCGGCTCCCCGACTTTGGAATTCACTCCCACCCGATCTCAGGAACACAGATTCCCTCCCCCTTTTTCAAACAAAACTCAAAACTCACCTGTTTAGACTAGCCTATACACAATAATCACTTAGTTCTGTTCTTCTTAACTGCCCCTATACCTCTTTTAGTTTTTTAAATTTCCTTATACGTTATATACTTTCATTTTCTCACTTTTAATATTTTTAAATGATTGTATGGCGACCTTGAGTGCCAGAAAGACACCTTTAAATAAGATGTATTATTAAAATGTATTATTATTATTAACAATAGTTGTACTGTTATTTTTGGTAATAGTTTACTCTAAATCATAGGCTGTGTAACCACCGGCACAAACAACCATTCACACACCTTCACACCTTTAATAATTTGATAAGTTTATGGGGAGAATTCTGGCGTTTATCCTGTGGTTATGAGGGTCAATGGCGTCCTAGGGTTTATCCCTGGACTGCTCACAATTCAATAATACAGTGAGGAGCAGAAGTATTTGCAACCCTTGTGATTTTGCAAGTTCACCAACTTAGAAAATACAGTAGGTATAGATCTGAAATTTCAATCATAGATGTATTTCCACTCGTAGAGACATAATCTAAAAAAAAAAAAAAAAAAATCCGGAACTCACGTTTTATGATTTTTCAATCATTTATTTGTAATTTACTGGGGTTCATAATTATTTTTACCCCTGAGAATCAGCAATAAATATGATACTCAAAGAGTTGTCAGTACACCTTAAAAAAAAGTTCACCTTTACCCCAGTTCCAAACCTCAATACAATAGAAAGTCTTTGGATGGAGCTGAAACTTCGTGTTTCCCAACGACCGCTCTGAAACCTGACAAATCTAGAGAAGATTTGTGAGGAGGAATGGGCCAAAATCCCTGTTTCCATATGTGAAACCTGGTGAAGAACTACAGAAAGCATCTGACCTCTGTAATTGCAAACAAAGGCTTCTGCACTAAATATTAGCACTGATGTTCTCAGGGGTAAAATACTTAAAAACTCCAGTAAATTACAAATAAATTATTGAAAAATCATACAATGTGAGTTCCGGATGTTTTTTTTTCTTTCTTCTTCTTAGATTATGTCTCTATAAGTGGAAATGAATGCATCTATGATTGAAATTTCAGACCTCTACCTATTTTCTAAGTAGGGTGAACTAGCAAAATCACAAGGGGTGCAAATACTTCTGCTCCTCACTTTATATGAACAGACAACCATTTAAAATGACCCTCGATTAACAAACAAACATCGATGTTTTATGAATGTGGACGGAAGCCAGAGTAACCAACACAGGCAGCGTGAAAACATGTAAACTCATATAAAGTCTAGCGCTGAAGATTTTTTGAAACGCTGAATACGCTAACCATTATACAGTGGGGCAAATAAGTATTTAGTCAACCACTAATTGTGCAAGTTCTCCCACGTGAAAATATTAGAAAAGCCTGTAATTGTCAACATGGGTAAACCTCAACCATGAAAGACAGAATGTGGAAAAAAAAAAAAAAACATAAAATCACATTGTTTGATTTTTAAAGAATTTATTTGCAAATCATAGTGGAAAATAAGTATTTGGTCAATACCAAAAGTTCATCTCAATACTTTGTTATGTACCCTTTGTTGGCAATAACGGAGGCCAAACATTTTCTGTAACTCTTCACAAGCTTTTCACACACTGTAGCTGGTATTTTGGCCCATTCCTCCATACAGATCTCCTCTAGAACAGTGATGTTTTGGTGCTGTCGTTGGGCAACACGGACTTTCAACTCCCTCCACAGATTTTCTATGGGGTTGAGATCTGGAAACTGGCTAGGCCACCCCAGGACCTTGAAATGTTTCTTACGAAGCCACTCCTTTGTTGCCCTGGCTGTGTGTTTGGGATCATTGTCATGCTGAAAGACCCAGCTACATCTCATCTTCAATGCCCTTGCTGATGGAAGGAGATTTTCACTCAAAATCTCTCGATACATGGCCCCATTCATTCTTTCCTTTACACAGATCAGTCGTCCTGGTCCCTTTGCAAAAAAACAGCCCCAAAGCATGATTTTTCCACCCCCATGCTTCACAGTGGGTATGGTGTTCTTCGGATGCAATTCAGTATTCTTTCTCCTCCAAACACGAGAACCTGTATTTCTACCCAAAAGTTCTATTTTGGTTTCATCTGACCATAACACATTCTCCCAGTCCTATTCTGGATCATTCAAATGCTCTCTAGCGAACCACAGACGGGCCTGCACGTGTACTTTCCTCAGCAGGGGGACACGTCTGGCAGGGCAGGATTTGAGTCCCTGGCGGCGCATTGTGTTACTGATAGTAGCCTTTGTTACTGTGGTCCCAGCTCTCTGTATGTCATTCACTAGGTCCCCCCAGTGTGGTTCTGGGATTTTTGCTCACTGTTCTTGTTATCATTTTGATGCCATGGGGTGAGATCTTGCATGGAGCCCAGATCAAGGGAGATTATCAGTGGTCTTGTATGTCCTCCATTTTCTAATAATTGCTCCCACAGTTGATTTCTTTACACCAAGCATTTTACCTATTGCAGATTCAGTCTCCCCAGCCTGGTGCAGGTCTACAATTTTGTCTCTGGTGTCCTTCGACAGTTCTTTGGTCTTGGCCATAGTGGAGTTTGGAGTGTGACTGACTGAGGTTGTGGACAGGTGTCTTTTATACCGATAATGAGATAAAACAGGTGCCATTAATACAGGTAATGAGCGGAGCCTCGTTAGACCTCTTTTGAAGAAGTTAGACCTCTTTGACAGCCAGAAATCTTGCTTGTTTTTAGGTGACCAAATACTTATATTCCACTCTTATTTGGAAATAAATTCTTTAAAAATCAAACAATGTGATTTTCTGTTTTTTCTCCACATTTTGTCTCTCATGGTTGAGGTTTACCCATGTTGACAACTACAGGCCTCTTTAATCTTTTCAAGTTGGAGAACTTGCACAATTGGTGGTTGACTAAATACTTATTTGCCCCACTGTATCACCATGCTGATACTCGTCCTAACAATATTATTAAAGAGCAAAAAATAAAATATGAAATTGTATTTTTTCCCTGTATCATGTATTTTCCACTTCTCTTTAGTACGTTTCCCATGACATAGTTGAGCAATATATAAAGTAATTTTGAGATGTAAACAGGTTTGTCTGGATGAAACCGACCTACCTTCTTTGAGGCATTATTTCTATGAATAGGTAACCCTAGTATGCCTGCATGGTTTATAACTTGGGGCCTGTTGACAAATGCACGTGGAAGAAAACTAAAGTACAGTACAACTCACTATGGGAACTTGAGCATTGTCTGACCTCACAAATTGTATTGTATTGTATTATATTGGGGTGGGGGAAGTGACTTTTTAAAAGATGCCTGACTAGCTTTCTTATATCACCTGTTCGCCTCTGTACCTCCTTGGTTGACATAGTCATGTTCAAGCACACGCACTGCCGACAAAGTATTAGAACTTTTGTTACCGCTGACTGACATTCTTGTGCTTTCTACCACAGGGATCTAATGTTCAAATGCTGTCTAATGCTAGACTGCATGTGGATGAACACTTGGTGGATGGGTCAGAAAAATGTATGTTCATGATAACACCCAAAAAATTGATTGCTATCTACTCACTCTTGTTGTCTTCATTTACATTTTCAGCCGGCAATGTCCTACTAGTGGAGAAATACTGGACATACTGGCACAAAAGGGGTGTGGATCAAATGTGGTTTGATGTTACTTTCAGGTGAGCTGTTTGGAGTTTAGAGATTGCATGCACATAAAAGGGTTCAGCACATTACCCTTTTGTTTCCTTTATAGAAATAATAAGTGGACAAGTGGGGCAATAACAGTTCCAGATGGTGTTACGTCTCTGGTAGCTGCCGCATTGATAATGTCAGACGACTTTGGTTTTGGATTCACTCCAGTGCCAAATAAGGTATAAATTAACATGTATGTCTCTGTTGCGTAGCAGTGGAGATTCACAAATAATTAAAAACAATGAATGAACAAAAACTTCAATAAGCAATGGTAGAAGTTAGCAGATTCCGAATGAGATAATATAAAAACTTTTATTGTAATGTGTAAGTGGCAGATTTGAGATCAGGTTTCTACATTTCGGGATCATTGGTGAAAATACTAACATGATGAACCTCATCACTGAAAACAAAATCCATACTGAGGTTAAAACTACAAGGTGGTAGATTCAACAATTTTTCAAACCTTTTATTAAACACTCAAATGTTGTAAATGATGTTATATCTTGAAATCCAAATCTGACAAGTTCATGGTGACAATGATTCAGAAGTATTTATATGACTGTACATAGGACTTCAAATTTAAACTTATTGAGTGAAGATATAAAGAAACAGTAAAAAAAAAAAAAAACAACAACCAACTAATATATGAATTTCAAAAATGCTGATTGTATGAAAAGTAAAGCAAACTTCAAAATGGTGTTGGCTGATTTGAAATCAACAAATCACCAAAAATGTATTGAATCAGTTGACAAAAACTCTTGGCTGATCTGAAATCAGCGACCAAAAATATTAATGTATCGAATCAGCTGACAAAAAAACTCCTGCAACAAAAAATGGGGTGGGGGAGGGTGTTGGCCAGTGTAAATCAACATTTGCAATACATAATGACGTAGCGATTCAAAGCAACGCACTGTAACCTTTCAGTTTTGGACGATTTTAGCGACGCCGGTGAACAAAAGCGGTAGTGTTTTGGCTTAAGGAAGACAGCGTTTCCCATGAAAACCAGCGCTGCGTTTCCCATGAGGACCAGCGCACACCTGTATAGTGTCGTAAAATCTCCCGGTCGCCTGCAGATGGATTAAACAACATTTTTGTATCCAGCTGCTGTGTGAATGATGAATAGTAATAAGGTAATGAATCCAGTTGTGGCTAATCAATAGCATATGACGGTTAGCAACTGTGTGGCTTTGTGTGGCGTCACGCCAGGGATCGAAAGCCGGGCCAATGTTTATTCTGTATATCCTGTTAGCCTCAAAAACTTTTTCTCTTTTGTTGCTCTGCCATCTATGCAGAATTTGTGCGAAAGCATTTGCATCGACTTCTGTCTTTATAATGAATGGGGAAAGGGAGAAGTGACGTATTCCGTTAAGCAGTCAGCACATTTGTAATTTTTTTTGTGTGTGTCCTGCCACCCTCCTCAAAGTTAATTAGTGCCGGTGAAAGCGATACAGACACCTTCAAGATATAAAAGTGGTGTCAGTCAATTAGTTAGTAGTCGACATATCATCACAAATGTTATGCAAATATTTTATAAAGGTTGAAAAGTTACCTTGTGTTGCATTAATTAAATGTAGAAATTGGTTAAGTGCAGAGACCGAACAATGCCCAACTTCAGATAAAATTAAATTGAATTGAAAAATTCATTATCAATGTGCAAGTTTTAATGCCCATAAGCAAGAATTTCAGAGTCCAAAATGTATTATTCTCAATAATGACTAAAATGTTTTGTATTTCCTTTTGATTAACAGCTGATGGTGTCCAAAGATTTCTCCTTGTCTCTTAATGTTCCATTATACTGCATCAGAGGAGAGGAGCTTTTACTGGAAGTGAACATTATCAACCACTTAGCAAGGGACATAGAGGTATGAAGTGAAGAAACTTCTCATAGAAGGTCACATTATATTTCTGTCATTGGTCTTTTTAAAATATTTTTTTAATCCCCAACAGGTGATCTTGTTGTTATCGAAAAATGAAGCCTTTGAGTTTGTTTTGGAAACATGTGATGGCATATCTAAGGTAAATGCTCAAACTCTCACCGTAGAGGTGTATTCCTCAGCCACAGCAGTATTCCCCATCCGGCCTGTGGCACTCGGGGAGATGCAAATATCTATAGCTGCCGTATCTGCAGACTCTTCAGACAGCCTCGTTTGGAACGTGCTGGTGAAGGTACGAATTGGTGACATGCTGTCGAAACATCTTGAGTTGTACATGAACAAGCAGTCAGATTTTTGGAAAGAATTCTAATAGAGGTTGAACAGAAAGCAGTATTATTTATCAGTACATAAAATTATACAGTATATCTTAATATCTAGAGCTAGTGATACAAATTAATATTGTATAAAGTGCATATACTAGCATACCTGTCAACCCGAGGCCGTTAGCAATCTTACAAATAGTGACGTATGCCCTTACAAATTGGTGACTAATCTTACGTTTTATATAGCGTGCAATATGAAACAAAATTAAACTCAATTTTCAAAATAATATGAATTTATTGGTAATATTGTCACATATAACCTGGTGCAATCAAAGAGCAATCGATATCTTCAGCTACATCATGATTACTAAAATTTAACAGTGACTTTTGTTATAATTGTATGTAGCACTTTTGGCAATTTTTATCATGTCTTTTGATGGCTACACTTCATGGCACTTCAACACGCCATGTGTGTCCAATTATAAATTAAAAGGTCAATTGATAAAATGAACTTACCGATGCAATCTTTAAGTCAGGGAACATTTCTTTTGCTAATTCTGAGAAGTGATCAGCAATACTTGCAGGCAAATTGTTTTCGTCAACAAATTGGCAGGATAAAATCTTCGCTTTCGTCACAGCATAGCTTTTCATTCTGCAGACTGCATCTTTATGACCAGTGTTGTTAATCTTACTTTTAAAAAAGTAATTAATTACAGTTACAAATAATTTCTCCCAAAAAGTAATTGAGTTAGTAACTCAGGTACCTGAATGTAAGAGTAATTTGTTACTTGGCAAAGTAACTGGTGTTAGTTCTTGATGTTTTTTTTCTTCAAAAAAAACCAAAACCTTGTTACCTTAGCTATGTTGGGAATTCATTTAATGTTGGGAATCAACCGTTAAAGTTGTTAAAATTGCTCCTGTTTTTGCATTAATTCCCGAAAGTTTTAAAACTGTTTCTTCATTTAAAGATAGATTCAAGTCAAATTTTGCCGATTTAGGAATATTTTAGATAAAAAGTTACTTAGGTTCGCTAAGAAGATTCACTACAACAGATCCTTTCGGAGAGGTCTACTGCTTTAAGATGGTGGCTGTTTACCAACGCCGGCAGGTGTATCATTTCGCATCTAGTTCATATACATATGATATCTAGCGTAGCATCATGTGGGCGTAGTTTGTAGGCTGTCGGCTCCAGTCAGGTATTATTGGAGCAACCTAACCTAGCCTAGCATCACGTTTGAAACGGCGTCACAAATCCCTCTTTCCCACTCCCGCTCTTCTCTCTCCGTCTCTTGACTTTTCTCGCGACATTCAACCAACGTAGCAACGCATAGTAATGCACATTGTCTCGTTGCCGAAATGATGACAAAATCCGAACGGAGAAAAAAAAACGTAATGCACAAAAAAAAGCACAGATTTTGAATGTACGGCGTACACATTTAAAAATCAGTGCCAACTTGTACACATTACGCCGAAACCGTACAACTTGACAGGTATGATTACTAGTATAGTTATGTTAACAATTCTATGTCAGTCCTTTATGAATTCTACTTTTTTTCTGAAGCCTGAAGGAATTGAACAGTCCTTCTCAAAGACATTCTTCCTGGAACTACAACCACTGACCCACAACTACTCCAAGTCCATCTCCATCTCTTTACCACCACATGTGGTGCAGGACAGTCAGAGAGCCAATGTGGTATTAGTGGGTATGCCCCTGCAAATGATTTAATGAGTGTGTGGAATATACACAAAGTTGCATCACTATTGCTGTTTAACTTTTTCAATTTTGCCAATGCAGGTTTCGTTTATTATGATTATTATTAATCACTTCAGTATTTGTTGAATTGATAGCTGGTACTGCTAAAGTATGGCTAAAAGGTTTGGCTAATGGATATACCAGCATTTAAAATAAGTACATTGTGTTCCTATTTAAATTTACTCACAAATCTCTGCAGTTTATTACTCCATATTTCACTTTCTGGGGGCAGCAGTATAATGAAAATATTATTACTAGTTAAAGTTTCCCTTACCATTGAGTTGCTCTACACAGGTGATGTATTGGCCTTGTCCATCCAGCACTTGGATTCACTGGTTCAATTGCCCCTTGGATGCGGGGAGCAGAATATGATCCACTTTGCTCCAAATATTTATGTGCTTCAGTATCTCGACAGGACCAAACAGGAAAATAGAGAGCTCAGAAACAGAGCTTTGGGCTATATGCTTGAAGGTATGTCATAATGAGTGGAGTGAAAAGGTGGAACAATATTATTTTCATTTCAAAATATATTTTCTCATAAAAACTGGTAACATTTTAAGGATTTTTGTTTTTTAATGGAGAGGGTAAATCTTTATTTATGGCGGAGCTAATGTATGAAGTCACATTTTAACAATCTTGCCATAATACTGTAAGTTATATAACTAAATATTGCTCTTATTCAGGGTATCAGAGACAGCTGTCCTACCAGCGAGATGATGGATCCTTTAGTGCTTTTGGTGCTCGAGACCCTGCTGGTAGCACATGGTAGGTCATTGTAATATGCCACTGGGGTACACAGGATTTATAGTAGCTAGTCTCCTTTACCCATCATTGAGATACTTTAATAATTTATATGCAAAACTAACCCCCATCAAATTCATTTTTATAACATCCAAATCTACAACACCCGCTGCCTCAGCAGAACCACTTCAATCAACCAAGACAGTTCATACCCTGGCTTTGCCCTGTTCAACCTTCTGCTGTTGGGGTGGCTCTACAAGTGAATAAGGGAAAAAAAAGAGTCAAAACAGCTTTTCGCCAAAGTCATAACTCTCCTCAACTCAGCGTATGCAATATACTATTCATCATGCAAATGTGCAATATGTGTACTGGTAGTACTTTGTGTTCAATACAAATAATGAGCAATTCACAATTCATCACACAATGTGCAATACGGCAATACGACCTGTTTGTCTCCTGTTCTTTTTACATTGCTTACGTTGTATATATTTAGATATGTTGTTATATCCTTTATTTATTTATTTATTTATTTATTTATTTATTATTATTTTTAAAAATAGATTCCGATTAGATTTTATATCTTGCTTCTTTTCTTTTGCACTGACTATCCCACTTTGCATTTCATTGTACCTGTGTATAATGATAATTAAGGTACAGTATTTCACTTCATTCCGTTCATGCCCCCCCCTGATGGCTGAAAAGTGTCATTGCATGAAATAGATTTTCCTATATAACGTATATAAAAGTTGTAAAGCAATAAAACTGCAACAAAAATGATATATTTTTATAATGGGTCAAAAATATTTTTCGAACAAATCATGTGGCTAGCACCTTAGGCGGTTATTTGCTTTGCATATAATTTTCAACAACAACAAAAATAGGGGAGGGCAATTTTATTTTTCGAATGATTTTTTTCTTTGATTGAGAATATATATATTTTTCTGATTGGAGCAACTTTTTTTGGGATTGATTTAGACACAAATGTCCTACCCATAATATGGTCCAAACACAAAAAGGATTGCTTCAGTCAAAGAAAACTTGAAAAATCAAGTGTTCAAATGCAATTTATTCAATCTCAAATATTTTTTCGCATTCAAAAACGTTTTATGATTGAAATTTTACTTTTTTTGATTGAAGTGCTTTTTCTTTTTGAAAATATATATATTTTTAAGCAACTTATTTTTTGATTGAATAATAAAGACAAAAATGTCCTAGCCAAAATGTGGCCCAAACACAAATCAACATGACTTCAATCAAAAATAAAAAAAATCAATCAAAGAAAATTAGCTTTCACGTGCATTTGTTTGAGTTTCAAATTTATTTTTTCATTCAAACACCTTTTTTTTTTTTTTATTGAAGTGATTTTTTTTTAATTGAAAATATATATTTTGATTGAAGCAACTTTTTTTTATAGAAGCAACTTTTTTTTGATTGAATAATAAAGACACAAATCTACCTCCGTATGGCTCCGCCCAGGGGATACAATTTTTGACAGGGGTAACTACATTGGCACGACACCAGCGGGCGTACCATATTCAATGGATGACGATCTTGGCGAAAAGTATTGCCTAAGCAGACTGATTCAGAATTCCACTCAAGAATGAGGGGAAACAAAAGACTTTCATTGTCAACTTGTTATTATAAATATTCTTGTAAGTTAATTTTATTGCTGACACTGCGTTTCGGGGTCATCAACATGTTGTGCCCCCCCTGCCCTAAAAGTCAAACTCTGCCTATGATTCCATTCCATTCAAGTTGAATGTGATACCCGCTGAAAACTTTTTTTGTGATGAAATTATTACTCTTCATTCATGTATTTACTAGGGCTGTCAAAATTATCGCGTTAACAGGCAGTAATTATTTTTTTTGATTAATCACGTTAAAATATTTGATGCATTTAGCGCACATGCCCCGCTCAAATGATTAAAATGAGAGCACAATGTCATTTCCACTTGTTACTTGTGTTTTTTGGTGTTTAGTCGCCCTCTGCAGGCGCTTGGGTGCGACTCATTTTATGGGTTTCAGCACCATGAGCATTGTGTAATTATTGACATCAACAATGGCGAGCTACTAGTTTATTTTTTGATAGAAAATTTTACAAACTTTATTAAAACGAAAACATTAAGAGGGGGTTTTAATATAAAATTTCTATAACTTGTACTAACATTTATCTTTTAAGAACTACAAGTCTTTCTATCCATGGATCGCTTCAACAGAATGTTAATAATGTTAATGCCATCTTGTTGATTTATTGTTATAATAAACAAATACAGTACTTATGTACAGTATGTAGAATGTACAGTGCCTTGCAAAAGTATTCGGCCCCCTTAAATCTTGCAACCTTTCGCCACATTTCAGGCTTCAAACATAAAGATATGAAATGTAATTTTTTTGTCAAGAATCAACAACAAGTGGGACACAATCGTGAAGTGGAACATTTATTGGATAATTTAAACTTTTTAATAAAAAACTGAAAAGTGGGGCGTGCAATATTATTCGGCCCCTTTACTTTCAGTGCAGCAAACTCACTCCAGAAGTTCAGTGAGGATCTCTGAATGATCCAATGTTGTCCTAAATGACCGATGATGATAAATAGAATCCAAATGTGTGTAATCAAGTCCCCGTATAAATGCACCTGCTCTGTGATAGTCTCAGGGTTCTGTTTAAAGTGCAGAGAGCATTATGAAAACCAAGGAACACACCAGGCAGGTCCGAGATACTGTTGTGGAGAAGTTTAAAGCCGGATTTGGATACAAAAAGATTTCCCAAGCTTTAAACATCTCAAGGAGCACTGTGCAAGCCATCATATTGAAATGGAAGGAGCATCAGACCACTGCAAATCTACCAAGACCCGGCCGTCCTTCCAAACTTTCTTCTCAAACAAGGAGAAGACTGATCAGAGATGCAGCCAAGAGGCCCATGATCACTCTGGATGAACTGCAGAGATCTACAGCTGAGGTGGGAGAGTCTGTCCATAGGACAACAATCAGTCGTACACTGCACAAATCTGGCCTTTATGGAAGAGTGGCAAGAAGAAAGCCATTTCTCAAAGATATCCATAAAAAGTCTCGTTTGCCACAAGCCACCTGGGAGAAACACCAAACATGTGGAAGAAGGTGCTCTGGTCAGATGAAACCAAAATGGAACTTTTTGGCCACAATGCAAAACGATATGTTTGGTGAAAAAGCAACACAGCTCATCACCCTGAACACACCATCCCCACTGTCAAACATGGTGGTGGCAGCATCATGGTTTGGGCCTGCTTTTCTTCAGCAGGGACAGGGAAGATGGTTAAAATTGACGGGAAGATGGATGCAGCCAAATACAGGAACATTCTGGAAGAAAACCTGTTGTATCTGCACAAGACCTGAGACTGGGACGGAGATTTATCTTCCAACAGGACAATGATCCAAAACATAAAGCCAAATCTACAATGGAATGGTTCAAAAATAAACGTATCCAGGTGTTAGAATGGCCAAGTCAAAGTCCAGACCTGAATCCAATGGAGAATCTGTGGAAAGAGCTGAAGACTGCTGTTCACAAACACTCTCCATCCAACCTCACTGAGCTCGAGCTGTTTTGCAAGGAAGAATGGGCAAGAATGTTAGTGTCTCGATGTGCAAAACTGATAGAAACACACCCCAAGCGACTTGCAGCTGTAATTGGAGCAAAAGGTGGCGCTACAAAGTATTAACGCAAGGGGACCGAATAATATTGCACGCCCCACTTTTCAGTTTTTTATTCGTTAAAAAAGTTAAAATTATCCAATAAATTTTGTTCCACTTCACGATTGTGTCCCACTTGTTGTTGATTCTTGACAAAAAATTAAAATTTTATATCTTTATGTTTGAAGCCTGAAATGTGGCGAAAGGTTGCAAGGTTCAAGGGGGCCGAATACTTTTGCAAGGCACTGTATATATCCGTCTTGTGTCTTGGGCCAACAATAATTTACAGAAAGATATGGCATATTTTATAGATGGTTTGAATTGTGATTAATTAAGATTAATTAATTTTTAAGCTGTGATAAACTCGATTAAACATTTTAATCGTTTCACAGCCCTAGTATTTACACAAAAATGGTTGTCAGACGGACTGAGTATTTGTATTTGTTGTAGGCTCACAGCTTTTGTCTTGAGGTGCTTCCTTCAGGCCCAACTCTACATACAGATTGATGTAACAGTTATAGAAATGGCCAGAACCTGGCTCATGGGCACCCAGGGTCCCCAGGGACAGTTCTTTGAGGTGGGAAATTTGATGCACACACAAATACAAGAAGGACTAAACAATGAGCCTGTAGCCCTCACTGCTTTTGTGATGATTGCCTTACTGGAGAACAACACCTTTGTGGTAATTCAATTCCATTTCACACTAAATGTGCACTTATGGATGAACTCTTAACTTGACACCTTTGTCTTATTCTTTTTGATAGGACAAGCACTATAACAGTGTGTCCCTTACCAAAACGTACCTGGAGAGGAAAGTAACCAGTGACGCACTCAGTAACTACACTCTGTGTTTGGCAGCGTACGCGTTGGCTCTGGCCAACAGTTCAATGGCTAGCACAGTGCTGGCTTAACTTAGCAGGAGAGCTGACTACCAAGGTGGTTTACATAAGACTTTGATACTTGAGAATGCACAGAATCATATTTCTATTTATTATAAATGAATGCCAGTCAAAACAAACAATTACACAAATTTTATTCCCTGGAGTATTCAACCAGATATGTAAACAATTATTTTGACAGATAACCTTCAGTTGAATTGTTTAGAAAATTCACACATTTCACAATCATGAGATCCGGTTAATTTTTATTGTGCTAACAGAAACTATGATGTGGGCGTCCTCTGCTGGGCTGAACTTGCATAAGGGGTGGCCACACTCATCTCAGATAGAAATGGCCTCCTATGTGATGCTGGCACATATTCGGCGTGGAAGCTATGTGGAGGGCATCCCATATCTAAAGTGGTTAAGCAAGCAAAGAAACTTCTTGGGTGGCTACAGGACAACACAGGTAAACTTTGATGAGCACAATCTGCACTTCCAATAGCACGGGTGGAAAAGTCTGTGGCGGAAGGTGCTGTGCAGTGCTGTCAGAATGTCTTAGAGTGGATCCAACTTGATTCTTTTTCTTCTCAGGACACAATAGTTGCCCTTCAGGCTCTGGCTTATTATGCTGCATTTAGTGGCTCCAGCTCCATCGATCTCCGTCTCTTTGTATCTACTCCACATGCTTCATTTATGTTTCCCATCAATTCCACCACCTATTTGACCTACCAGCAGCAAAAGGTAAAGAACAGATATTGTATGTTAATGAATTCAATAATTTTATGTAACGATGAGTATGTTCCTTTTTAGATCAATGCTGACAAAGATGTACAACTAGAAATATACATGGAAGGAAGAGGATTTGCCATATTCCAGGTCAATCATGTATATATATATTTTTTTTGTGGTCCTCTTATGTCAGCTTGCAATCATCACTTTGATTGTTGGAATGTTACCAATATATTGAACTCTACATTAATTAGCAGTTAATTGCAAAAGCATGACCTGTGTCAAGTGAAAGCTGCAGCTGCGCATGAGACAATGTATTACATTGTTAATACCAAAACAAAAAAACAGCTAAATGCAAATGTAGCATGATGGCTTCCCGTCGATTAACATCTGGAAGACATAGCGTAGTTTCGAGTTTTGTTTGCATTAGTGTCTCCACATGATTCCACTCAAAAGACATTGGTTATAGGTTAATCTTTTCATCCTGTCCAATTTAGAAGCAATACTCTTCCATCTCAGACCTCTTCCACCTGTTTTCCTGTCTGTAATTCATTACGCTGGAATTAACATCTGTGATTACGACGCAGTAAATTTTCCTACATGTTATATACTGTAGTTTAGTGGTGCATTTGTGTCTTCTATAATATTTGGCACCTGTATCACGAAGAACACAAAAAGTGTTTCATCATAATAAAAACTAACAGTGTGTTTTAAATGAATCTTTCCAGATTAATGTCTTTTACAACATGGAGAGCACAGCCTTTTCAAAGAATCACTTTTTGCATGCCAGAGACCAGGAGGCTTTTGAATTAAATGTGAATGTGACAGACGGGAAAGACAAAAATCACTTGTTGTTATCAGTGTGTGTCAGGTAAGCTGCTTTTATTTGAACTGGAATAGACCTTGAATTTGGCAGGAAAAAAAGTCAAACACAGACAGCATACTTGAGTTGAGAGTAAACAAACAACCCATAATTTGTTTAAAATACATTTGAAGAAATTAATATAGCACTGATTTGAAGGGAATTTGTTGTTAATATAATTTACGAAATTACAATTGGAAGCAGGGGAAATGTGAACTATCGTGGCAAGAGACCTGGTCAGTAGTGGGTACCAGAATTTGTATGCAAATCAATCATTTACATCAGAATTATAATGACAATATAGCCAAATTATCTGAATAAGGTTCTTGTCACTTCATAATAGTTACAATTTAAGCTAACCATACCTGTCAAGTTGTACGGCTTAGGCGTAATTTGTACAAGTGAGCACTGATTTTTAAATGTGTACGCCGTACATTCAAAATCTGTGCGTTTTTCATGCATTACGTTTTTTTTTTTCTCCGTTCGGATTTTGTCACTGTTTTGGCACTGAGACAATGTGCATTACTATGCGTTATGTTGGTTGAATGATGCGAGAAAAGTCAAGAGACGGAGAGAGAAGAGCGGGAGTGATAAAGAGGGAGTTGTGACGCCATTGCAAACGCGATGCTAGGCTAGGTGGCTCCAATAATACCTGACTGGAGCCGACAGCCTACAAACTACGCCCACACGATGCTACGCTAGATATCACATGTATATGAACTAGATGCGAAATGATACACCTGCTGGCGTTGGTAAACATCCGCCATCTTAAAGCAGTAGACTTCTCAGAAACGCTTTGTTGTAGTGAACCTTCCTAGCAAACCTAAGTAACTTTTTATCTGAAAGACTCCTAAATCGGCAAAATTTGACTTGAATTTATCTTTAAATGATGAAACAGTTTTAAAACTTTCACATGTCGAAAGTAGACAGAAGGGAACTGATGCAAAAATGGGAGCAATTTTAACAACTTTAACGGTTGATTCACAACATTAAATGAATTCCCAACATAGCAAAGGTTACTATGTTTTTTTTTGTTTTGTTTTTAAATGAAGAAAAAAAAAACATGAAAGGTAACACCAGTTACTTTGCCAAGTAACTAATTACTCTTACATTCAGGTAACTGAGTTACTAACGCAATTACATGTGGGGAGAAAGAATTTGTAACTGTAATTAATTACTTTTTTTTAAAGTAAGATTAGCAACACTGGTCATAAAGATGCAGTCTGCAGAATGAAAAGCTATGCCAATTTGTTGCCGAAAACAATTTGCCTGCAACTATTGCTGATCACTTCTCAGAATTAGCAAAAGAAATGTTCCTGACTCAAAGATTGCATCGGTAAGTTAATTTTATCAATTGACCTTTTTAATTTATAATTGGACACACTAACGAACTACCTTCAAGTCAAGCTGAATTGCGTGCTGAAGTGCCATGAAGCGCAGCCATCAAAAGACATGATACAAATTGCCAAAAGTGCTACATAGAATTATAACAAAAGTCACTGTTAAATTTTAGTAATCATGATGTAGCTGAAGATATTGATTGTTCTTTGATTGCACCAGGTTATATGTGACAATATTATCAATAAATTCATATTATTTTAAAAATTGAGTTTTATTTTTGTTTCATATTGCACGCTATATAAAACGTAAGATTAGTCACCAATTTGTGAGGGCATATGTCACTATTTGTAAGATTACCAACGGCCTCGGGTTGACAGGTATGAGTTAACAATCTTAAGACTCTTATTTTCTTCTTTTGATTTTGAAGGACATTAGCAACAAAATGAGACAAAATAATAAACTTTTTCTTAATTTTTAAAAAAATTTTTATAATTATTATTAACATTTGGTAATTGTTGTCCCTTGTCAGATTCTTATTGATTAAGAATGGCATCCAGTAGAAATGCTGAAGGGGCTAGCCTCAGGGATAATAAGGAAAAATGTTTTTGTCTGGTTATAATTTCTCAAATATTTGTCCTCTGCGGTCATGTTTTTCTATCTCATTATAATTCTAATGAACTGTTCGATTTCTTTTTTTCATTGTTTCCTCACCAGATTAAAGACCAATCAAGACATTGCTCAAACAGGAATGGTTGTGCTGGATGTAGGTCTGCTCAGTGGCTTTGCTCTCTCCCCTGGAGCTGTTACCCCAAAACAATTAATAGGAAAGGTGGAGACACTGCCTCAGAAAGTTATTCTCTACCTGGATTCTGTAAGTATTTAATCATTCATTTAGAGAAAGTACTGTATTAATTAGGGGTGTAGCGGTACACAAAAATCTCTTTTGAGGTCACGGTTCGGTTCATTTTCGGTACAGTAAGAAAACAAAATTCAAAATATAAATGTGCTAGTTGTTTATTACACACCTCTGTGCTTTCAACAATAGGAACATTAGCCTATACAAAGCTATAATTCTGCTCAAAAAGTAGCGGGTATTTAAAGATATTCCAACAACAATTTGCCTTTCAGACCCTGCGTATTGGTCAGCTTTCTTTCTGAAAGAAAGAAGAAAAAAGAAGTCCTGTGCTAAAGAGAAAAGCAAGCCCAATGACAAAGATTTTAACATGTATTTTACAAATGAAATGCCTCATTTATTGGTGGATTTTCTCAAGTTAAAGCACCACACAAAAATTAATAAATTTAATTGTGTAAGCAGTATCTGTATATTATTCTTATTATTTAATTACGGGTGTTTTAGCTCATTCCATTCATTTATTTTATTTAAATGGGCTATTATTTATTTTATTATGTGTTTATATTTTACAAATGAGATGTAGTATTCATTTATATTGTATATTTTATGTTGTATACCGTATTTTGCGGACTACAAGTCGCACTTGAGTATAAGTCGCACCAGCCATGAAATGCCCAACGAAGAGGAAAAAAAAAGCATGCGTTCGCTAGCATGAGTGCATCATTCAAACAACCACACAACTGGCTCTAAGTGTCCGATCGCGGGTGGAAAACACACAACAACAACAGAAAAGATGATACAAGAAAAGATGATACACACAGGCGTTGCCTCTGTAGAGATATTTTACAAACATAAACAATGAACGTAGGTTCACAGCTGTGTTTCTCTCTCGCTAACTCGCCCACTCAGTCAGAGCTACGTAGCTGTCGGTCTTCTTCTGGCGTGTGAGCGCTCTTCTTCACGTAAGCAAGTGCAAGTGCGCCCCCACGTGGGCGTGAAAGCGCCACAAACTAAAAGCATGCATTTCAATATAAAAAAGTTAATAATACAATTGAACACACATTGCCAAAAGCAGAACACGAACGTGGCCATAGCTATTAAGTTATTCAGATAACTATAGCATAAAGAACATGCTAACAAGTTTACCAAACCTTCAGTGTCACTCCAAAACACCAAAATAACATAATAACAATATCATAATGTGTTAATAATTTCACACATAAGTCGCTCCTGAGTATAAGTCGCACCCCCAGCCAAACTATGGAAAAAACTGTGACTTATAGTCTGAAAAATACAGTAACTTTAGTTCCTATGTGAATATTAGTTCCTACTTGTTTTGTTGTGGGAGGAGGGCTTTGTATTCAACACGGGGCCGTGTTGGTTGTTATTATAGCAGAGAAGACAGCAGTAAATCAACAACGAGAAGTCAACTGTGCCCCGATCTACCACTCAAGAGATCTGATGGACTCAAAAAGTGGGGTACGATTGCATATTAGTTTGAAAATCGACCGGATCCACCGTATTTTTACACGAGTGACTTCCGTTCTGCCCGATCCTAGCTACCGGTAGTAGTATTGACGCAGGAGGGTCGCGTCTCGCATAAAATAATAAACTCTGCCGTTCTTTTCGCGTGTGTCGTGTTGAGCCGCTTCTGGGACGCGTCTAACACGCGGCCGCACTGCGACTGGTGTGCATTGGCTGACTGACTTTAACGCCCGCGTTTCACTGCGTTCTCGTGGCGGCCATGTTGTCGCGCTGTTGACGTTTCTGGGTTATACTGTCCTACCATGTTGGTCCTCATTATAGTAGAGAAGACGGAGTAAATATAATCTACATAAAGAAACTGTAACCTGATCGACTCACAGCCTCGAAAAGTAAGGGTTAAATAACGTTAGAAACTCGTTTGGTACGCCTCCGTTCCGAACCGAGCACCACGTACCGAATCGATTCAATACAAATACATGTACCGTTACACCCGTAGTATTAATTTAGGATGACAGTTCTCCCAAATTGTATCCGCAAGGCTTCATGTAACACTTATTTAGAGAATTAAAAACTGATAATATGCTTTGTTAAACAAGCACACAATGCCCGTTTTTTAAAGAGAGATTTTCAAGATTTTTTTTTTCTTTCTTTTAACGTACCCAGTGGCCGCACTTCTAAAGATATCCAAAAGATGAATATGCTGTTTTAGTCGAGATAAGCTTGGATGGATTTCTCAATGTTTTGTTTTCTTATGAATTGTATGATTCAGACTGGGAGCAATTTTTGATATTGCACAAGGTTTAAAATATCTGGTGTATTATTGTGGCCTGCAATGGTATATCACTTAGTTATAATTTAAGCACAATAGATGGTGGCCCACACCATAGTTGATCTTAAAACACAAAACTTATTACTTTTAAATTTTCTCGATTCATGTAGAGTGGTCCGATAATGACTTTTTAACCCATAATCGATACCCCAATATTGTCCTACTCCAAAAATCTGATACCAATATCAAACATACCAATATATGCGGTCGTGGACTTAACATTTTATGGCTAATTGTATTGCGATGCCCCACTGAATGCTTTAAAAATGATAAATGTAAAAACTGTAAAAACGAGGATTTCCATATAAACATTGTGTGAAAAATTAAAGAACAACTTCAACTGAAGTTATGGAAAAAGTGTCAGTATTGCACCATTATATTTATTGTTGAAATCAAAATAGTGCAAACATCAGTTTTTTGGATGGAGTGCTAGTACAAAGTGCCAATTAGGCACTGCCCATATGGCTCACACAGTTCTTCTGGCTCAAAATAACAACAAAGGCACACCACTTCAATACAGTGAATGAGGTAAAAGTTTGACATATGACTACCAATTGGCTATGACTTTTCAAATAAAATAAGTACAATAATTATATTGTACACTGAAATCAATCTGCCTTGATTTCCTGAACCCTAATAAGGAACAGGTTTGATGTTGCCTTTTTGAGGTTTCTCATGAAATGTCACCAATATTGCCCCAAAACCGAGCATGAAAAACCAATGTCATTATTATCCGATGTCATTTTAAAGTTAGGGTATCTGCGGGGTCTTAAAAACTCTTAAATCCAACAATAAGAATTTGTCTAAAATTATCCTAAAATCTCACAAAAGGTATAAAATACGACCGTGAAACCTCATAAAAATCTATTGACTTTACTTTTATTCAGAACATGCGTAAATGTCAGTGTCGCTTATGAATGTTTCAATTTTTGAGGAAGCTATAACGTAACTACAAAGCGGAACTACCTATGCTGCTGGCCAGAATTTATCGAACACCACAAGCTGTTGTTGTTGACAGCTTAGTTAGCATAACAGCAGCGAAAACTTTAAACAAAACGAATTGCAGTCCTTGCATCCATGGGTAAGTGGCCAAGTCTTGATTCACAACAGAGAAATTCTTGGTGTTTTCAGTTAGGTTAAGCTGTGGATAAATTCGTATACTTTATCAGTAATTCTGGGCCTCCAATTTTCCTTCAAATCTTTTGTACTTTTTCCCAGTATTGATGTGAAATAGGTTCTTAAATTGTATTCATTATGGTCTTAAAATAGTCTTTAAAAGTCTTAAATTTGGCTTGTTGAAACCTGCAGAGACCCTGAAAAAGGCATTTATCGGCCGATATTATCGGATTATTTCATGTTTTCCCAGCTCAACAAGTCTGAGGTTTGCATCCAACTTCCTTTGATCAGAGTTTTTAAGGTGGCTCACATTCAGGATGCACTAGTACAAGTGTATGACTACTATGAACCTAGTAAGTACCTTGTGTTTAAATTTGACTGTTATAAAATGCAAACAACAATTATCATGACAAACCAGATTGTGTATAAAAACATATCATTGCTCTCAACATTCCAGATAAGCCTGACATGCATACTCATGCTGTCCTCCGGATAATAAATTAATGATTATGTCCCATTGTCTCATAGCAAGAAGAGCAGCGACATTGTATCATTCTGATGTTCAACGTCACATGGACACTTGTGACTTGTGTGGGAAAGACTGTCATCTGTGTAAACTTGGAATTCCCATCAGTGTGCCCTCATCACTCAACCACTCAATGCGTAGTACAACCTACAACTCTTGGTGCCTATTGCTTGGAATCATTTTTCTTTCTGGTTATTTAATTTGAGTAATATGTTTGGTTATGGGTAACAGTGGTTAGCCTGTCCGCTTTGAATCTTGGCTCTGATCTTCCCATTTGGATTTGCTTCTCCTCGTGCTTGCTTGATGTCTCTATCAGGAAATAAAATAACTTTGCCAAGCCACCAATTTCGAAATTTTGAACTGTCCCTCACAATTAGTTGCTCCACTTTATCCATATGCCACGTCACGTACAGTGTACAAAAGAAAAGGTGAGGTAAGAAAGTGGTAAATATGTCAGTGGAACATGTTGGTACCATAAAATTCTTACAGTAGTTGATGATTATTTGCTATTAAAAAAATGTTAGTTCGAAAATGTAATATCTTGTCTCGGTAGTGCATTGAATTAAATAAAGGTTGAACATGATTTGAAAAGCCTTGTATTCTATTTTTAATTCATGTTTAACAGAACGTACTGTAGTTCACTGGAGTTGGGTTTGTAGTTTAGTTTAAAGAAAAAAAAATATTGTAGCCCATCTATGTTTTTGTTCTTTTCAAACTGACATATTTTGAAGTAAAATTGGTGCATAATGCCTTTTCACACAAAAATAGTATGAAATAAGTACAGTACAGAAGTGGGTAGTAATGCTTTACATGTACTCCATTACATTTATTTGAGTAACTTTTTGAAAAAAATATACTTCTAAAAGTATACTTTTACTTGAGTAGATTTGTAAAGAAAAAAAAAAACGTTACTCTTACTCTGGGCTACAAAACAGTCCTTACATTTTTCCTCTTTACATCTACGTATTAATATTAATATTATTTTGGTCAGCGATGCCAAGAGTAGCTCTACCAATTTCACCAATCAGACGTCGCAACAATATCCCATTACACCAATCTGACGTAAGCTTGCCGTTCTATAACGCCAGCCTGTTCAATCACGTGGCGTCTTTGAAGCACCGTAAAAAAGGAAGTATTTGACATAGAGCTATGCCCTCAACATGAATGGAAAGTGCAGAATTAAGCCTCTCTCTGGAACGGAAAACCAGAGATATGAGCCTTTTAATTTCATAATAGTAACAATGAAGGAAGTACTCACTATTCAAACTAGGAACTATTTTCTCCACTAGAGGGCAACTCCGTTCTGTCTTTTTTTTTCCTCGCTCCAGGTTATTAATGGGTTATTATCCAGCAGTTCATATGGATAAGTGTATTTCTGTAATGGGTTATTATCCAGCAGTAAGTTTGTGCTGAGAGAAAAAAAAAAAAACATTGTTTAAAAAAAAAAAAAAAAAAAAGCAGTTAGTCACAATGTTACTCATTACTTGAGTATCCTTTTCACTGGATACTTTTTTACTTTTACTTGAGTTATATTAAGTTGACTTAACGCCACTCTTACTTGAGTATTTTTTTGGGCTCCTCTACCCACCTCTGGTACAGTACATACACCTTTTGTTATTTGTGTTGGGCCAACTAACACATATTCCAGTTTAAATGTTGCTGTTGAGCTGTTCTTTGATTTCCCCTACAGACTGTGTAAGTGCCAGAGTTAGTTAAAAAAAAAAAAAGAAAAGAAAAGAAAAAGTTATTCATTCTGAAAACACTAGATGGCAGCCTTAACATCATAATAGAGATTCTTCAGCGCTGGCTGTGTTTTTGAATTATGTGTGAATGCATGTGAATGCATTCCCACATATTATGTTATGTAAGTAATGGAGAATATTTTGTTTGATTAAAAAAAGAATAAAATGCATGGCTTAACAAGGTAATCAAAATATATAGTAGTTGTGTCACTACAGATGACCTACAACCACAATTAGAAAGACTTAAAATTGAGCATCTCATTCTACCTGGGTGGTCTGTGTTTGTTTCCTAATGTAGTAACATTTTAGGCTGCAATAAACCATATATGTATTTTTGGGTTTGGGATCCAGAGGATGGGAGTCTTGCTGTGGAATAGATAATAATAATAAATCAATATGTTTCATTTACAATCACGAGTCTCACCACCTCTACTGTGTCCTAGTCATCTCTCTTTATGCCACTGTGTGATCCGATATTAAATTTTGTGTTCAACATGAAGGATTTATTTTTCACCAGTATAAAACAATAATTAAAAGTATTTCTTTTGTCTGTTTGTTTGCTTTGAATATTTCCGTTTTTCACTGCAAATATAAAAAAACATCCTCGTTGTTCATCTGACTGGTATCTGTAACCAAAACGTTTTTTTGGGGGGGAGTGTGTCAATCTCTCAACACTGCTTTATATTTAATTCAGGAAATTTAGAATGTGTTTTCATTCATTTCTTTTATTGCATTATCATAGTACAGAAGTATGTCTAATATTGTGGCGGGTTCACATATTTTATCATTCATGTGTGCTGCCCTGTGAATGTGAACGATTGTGATAACAATATACACACTAGGGTCAAGTCAAATAAACCAAGCCTTGTTTGTGGGTCATGTTCTAAAAACAGTCCATTAATCACTATAGGCATGATGTCATGCATTTACTATGGCACTGCTCGACCCAATGTGGCGCTAAGTGAGTTATATTTTTTCATGATGCCCCGCCATTGGCTATTTACCTAAAGTAACAAAACAAATCCTACAGCATTGTTTTAACTATTTTATTAACCTAATAACATTGCATTCAACTCAATTTATAACAATACAATAACATTTTAAATCATATAACATTTAATATTTAAATTTGCCAGAGAATGAGTTAAGCTAACGATAACTTTTGAATTGATGTCCACTTTTGTGACCAATGTCCCTGAAAGGGTAACATTTCAATCTGTGATAGGCCCCGCCCCCTTTTTTTTTAAGAGTTAGTAGTTGATTCATTATAATAACTCAATTTAATTGCACCGCCCTTAGCATTTGCGGGTAGCCTAAAACCAATTGAACGTAAACAGACACTGGTTATTCTAAGGAGCAATGACAATGCAGTTAGCTTCAGGTGAGTGTACACTTCAAAAACACACCTCCTTAAAACTAATTAAATTCCCTTGTTTTCAGTGTAAATTTACTATAAATAAGTGAAATTATCTGCCAGTGCTTCAAATGAAATTTACTGAATTGAAGATAATCTTTTATAAATCCTTCATATTGGGAAATTCAGGCATTGCAGCTGCACCAACATATAAACAAACTATAAAAACTATGTAAAAAAGTGTATAGACAAGTTTCCTGAGCGAAATATGGGCGGCGCCATCTTGGAAGATGTATGCTCCGAATTTCCGGTTTAGAAAGAACAGCATGAATTGCGGTTGAAGTAAGCACTGTGTTGACAAAGTTAAAACAGCAAAATCAAACCAGAGGAACCCATGGAATCACCAAAAATGACGTAGATGAGATGGTATGATTGTTCTTATCACTTCGTTTATCATTCGTAGACAAAATTATAACAACCTGTCAGCCTGTGTTGACGTGAGGTATTGATTGATACGCTGGCCACTTGAGTGACCAAAATGAGGTGAATTTACAAATTATATGACATTTGCCAAATGCAGAAGGGCTGACACGGATTTTGTTGGTACAAGGAAATACCACAGGGTATGTACTTTTAAACAAAAAGAGTATGTCTTTCTTTTTATTTCAGATTTTGATCGCAATAAAACATTCGGACATGAGTCCATTTCTTGTTTTATTTAAAACGATTGGTGCATGCGCAAAACAGGTCAATAAACCAAAATTTATAAAATTATTGGAAGAATACCATACGAGAATGTGATATCAGACAGCAAAGCTCCGGAGCCTCGCCAAACATTCACCCGACATTACGGCCTCCAGACGGGCTTTCTCCCACTGTCTTCAGTAATTCCAGCTGCAATGGCGTTTCTAAAAGTTGTTGCAGTTAAAAAGCTTGTAGTTTGTTGGGTCTAAACTTACTATTGTACTAAGAAAATAATAAAGGACCTGAGGGAGGGCGGAGAGAGAATCAGAACGGAGACAGAGATAAGATGTCTACGCTGACGGCCGTCAGGAGAAAGGTTGATGCGGAGCGAGTGGCTCACAACAAGCTTATCTAACCTCCCCCTGAGGAGCGCAGCCTTTTATTAAGAAGTTGGAGAGCATTCATTGCACATGCGTAAGTTTTGTTTTATCGAGATTGTATCATTTACTGAGAACAGAAACCAGAATGAAACATTATGGTGACGTTTACTGAAAACAGAAACTTTACTCTTTTCATTGTGTAAACACTAAAGCATAAGTGAATAGAGAAAACATAATCATAACACCTAGTTTTAAACACACATAATTGCATCAACTATTGTAAATACTGTTAGGGTGCAAAAGCATTAAAGCACATCTGACATAGTTGGATCTCAGGATCGAGCTGATGTTCCGACGCGAGGCGAGCCACAGCCTCCGGCCCCAGAGTAGAATGACGTAGTCTCGATATATGTCCATCAACGTACAGTAAGTGTTGTTGTGAGGCACATCGAGTGGTCTTACCTTGCCTAACAACGTTTTCCACCTGTAAACAAACAAACAAAAAACTTGTAACACTTGTATTTATGCGTTGACATAATTGTGCCATTCTACACGTACTGATTAGCAACAGGCTAGCAGCAGATAGTATGTGTTGCAGCCACAGTAGATGTAGTAAATAATATTAAAGATCATTATAATTACAATCATTATCGTACTAACAATATTAAAGGCAACAAGTCGTTTAATGCACAAGAGTTTAGCTTTAGTATTTTTTGAGTACCGGTGTAGGCGCACTATCCTAGTCCCCTTACTATCCACTCGCGGGGGCCTGCGCTTGTCAGTGACGTTCCTTATTCTCGCTGTATGAATATACAACTTTAGCATTTGTTAATAATACGCTCTGTATGTAGTATCATCCATCGATTTTCCTTTTTAAATTAGCACTTTTAAGCGAACGCAAGAAGTAACAACGGGAACATTTTTAAACAGGCATTTCACGGGAGAGCATTTCGACTCTTCGGCCAATCACGGGAGAGCATTTCGTTCCTTCGGCCAATCATATAGCGAGAGCGAGTGGATAGCGAGGGGAAGAGGATAGTGAACCTACACCGGGCACATGAAAATGCAGGGATGGGAAGAACATACCTTCCATATTAAAGCAGCAACATTGCTACAAAAACACCCGGTCTTTGTGGTGGCACGAGCTTGGTTCCCCATCTGCCTTCATGAATATGTTGTCCTTCCCTGTCGTGATGACGGCAGATGGATGCGGTATTTCCAAATTGTCTTTTTTTAGGGATTTTGATGATAAATGTTACTCCAGCTCTACTGTTGTTTCTGATGGAGAAATTCTGAAACAGAAGTTGCTTGCAGACATAAGGAAGTAAAGCGGAAGTACATCGGAAACTTGTCTCTACAAATTACCTGCAACTAAAATAAGTACAAGTGGAATCTAAAATGACTGCAGTTCGGCGTCAAGTCAAAAACATACAAAAAGAGTACCTGTCATTGTCCTTATGTTTCAACACCACTTTATTGTGAGCACAGACCTCTGTGGTATTTATTGAAATAAGAAAAATAGCTAGCTGAAAATAAGCTTAACAGACTTATTTTAATCAACAAATTAGTGTATTTAATTTTTTTTTAAAAATAAAAGCTTGTTTGTCAAAATTGTTCTTAATTCAAGAATAGATATTGTTCAAAACATCATTTGAAAGCAATTTTTTTCTTTATTTAGGTGAAATATTACCAAATTTTAGATGTATGGACTTAAGAATATTACTATTTTTTTCTCATTATCTTTAACACTCAAAACAAAATGGAGAAATTATTCAACTAGATTTAAGAAAAATAATCTGATTAAGACGCTATGAATTTGCAGTGTAGTTGATACACCAAGTAGTTTTTAAGTTAGGATAACGATTGCGTGTGACATAGACGATTGATAATCATAAAACATCTTTCAGTAGCAAAGTTTCTGGATTCGACATAGGTTTTATGTCAGTAAATCAAATCTCAGGGCTGTTGAGCATGAGGACATTTAATTCCCATTAGCGTGGCTGAAGAGCAGTAAAATCGGAACATAGTCTGTCCTCATGGCAATTGAAGGAGAGGAATTTATTTCTAGTTGTTTCCTCTTCTAATGAGATAAACATACAATATTGCCGTTGGGCTCCTAGTGACAGATTGCAAAATAAAGTGTTTGTTCACGTCAGCAATGGATAGACAACGGATTTTGCAGGATTGATTTACACACTGGGATTCCTTGCATAACGAAAGAGACAAATAACCCGACCAAAAAGGGAATTATGATATACATTTGTGTCACCAATGTGATACATTCTGGTTGTCTAACGATTAATTATCGCGATCGAGGTTATGAATGTATAACTAGAGGCATTCTGGGAAGGCTAATGTGGTTTGGAGTTTCTGGCAAGTTTGATGCCTTCATTCATATCCGTTTATATCAGTAGAAATCTATTACCTTCAACAAACAAGCATATCATATGAAAACCCAATGACAAGAACAAAGACGAATCAAATGACAAAGGCTCAAAACTCCCTGGCGACACGACCCAAACGGCTCCCCAAGTTTGCCGCGGGGAGCAGGATGATGCATTTGTTTGGCAAAATCCGACTCACCAGGGGCAAGTCATAGGAAAATCTGTTTGAGCTTGTATCCCACCCAATGTGAGAGTGTATTTTCACAACCCCCTTTTGACCCCGCTCAGGCCTGCCTTGTCTGTCCTGCCCATAGGCAGACAAATCCATTGCCAAAAGAGGAAACTCCAAAGGAACAAAAACGACTTAACGATCTTCTATCATCTTCCTTGAGGGCAGGCCACACTTTGTGCTAATCAAGGGAGGGAGCACAGGTGGATCACAGGCCCCTGTGAGTCATTCTGGTGTGTCAGTATTTCTGTCTGCTCTAGTGCATGAGTAGTCTCCAGCTGAGACATAATCCTGCCGATTCCTTGCTGGAATCAGTCAGTGGAATCAATTCTCTATCTTAGGAAGCAGATATACAGGTATACATAGCAGATGTTTAAGTAAAGAAATTCTTTCAAACATAGTGTCTATTCATTCTGGACATGTACTCTTTTAGGGATCTGTGGGGAAAAATACTAGATCATAAAATGACTGTTATTAATTAATTTGACAAGTTTGCTTGCTCACTCAAAGTTATGGGGAGGATCCCAACGTCTGGTATCATTTAATCCATGTTGAGGCATGTTATCACATTTGAGTAGAGGATTTTCGTTGTGTTGTACTGTTAGCTTAATGTGCTTGCTTGACTACTGTTCACTGGATCAACAAATATTTGCCTATCTTCAATGCTGTGACTGAAGGAAGGAGGTTGTTCCCCAGAATCTCACAATTCAGGGCCCCAGTCATCCTCTCTTTAATACAGTGCACTCGTCCTGTCCCATGCGCAGAACCCCCCCACCCCCAAAAGCATGATGCTACCACCCTCATGCTTCACAGTAGGGATGGTGTTCTTGGGATAGTACTTATCATTCTTCCTCCTCCCAACACGGTTAGTGGACTTATGACCAAAAGTTCTATTTTACTCGCATCTGACCACAAAACTTGCTCCCATGACTCCCCTGCATCATCCAAATGGTCATAGGCAAACTTAAGACAGGCCTTGACATGTGCTGGTTTAAGCAGGGGAACGTTCCGTGCCACGTATGATTTCAAACCATGACATCTTAGTTTTTTTACCAACAGTAACCTTGGAAACGGTGGTCCCAGCTCTTTTCCGGTCATTGACCAAATCCTGTTGTGTAGTTCTGGGCTGATTCCTCACCTTTCTTAGAATCACTAAGACCCCACAATGTGATATCTTACATAGGGCTCCTCTCCGACCGAGATTGACCGTCATTTATTGCTTCTTCCATTTTTGAACAGTTGACCTTTTTTCACCAAGCTGCTTGGCAATTGCTCCGTAGCCCTTTCCAGACTTGTGGGGGTGAACAGTTTTGTCTCTGGTGTCTTGGACAGCTCTTTGGCCTTGATCATGTTACAAGTTTGAGTCTTACTGATTATAAGGGGTGGACAGGTGTTTTTATGCTGCTATCAACCTCAAACAAGTGCATCTGATTCAGGATAATACATGGAGTGGAGGTGGACTTTTAATAGGCAAAGTAACAGGTCTTTCAGGGTCAGAATTCTAGCTGTTATACAGGCGTTCAAGTACTTATTTGCAGCTGTATCGCACAAATAAATTGTTTAAAAAAAATCATGCATTGTGATTTCTGGATTTTTCTCTTTAGATTATTTCTCTCACAGTGGACATGCACCTACAATGAACATTTGAGACTTCTACATGATTTCAAAGCAGGAGAACCTGCAAAATAGCTGGGTGTTGAAATACTTGTTTTCTTCATTGTATATTCTGTATATCTTGGTAGCCTGCCTTTTTTTCCTCCCTAGACAAAACTTTTTGTCTCTTTTGTTGCTTTGCCATCTTTGCAGAAATGGGAAAGGGGGAAGTGACGTATGCTGTAAAGCAGTCAGCACATTTGTAGTTATTTTTTGTGTGGCAGGGTTCCAGCCAACCTCCTCAAAGTTAATTAGTGCCAGTGAAGGCGATACTGACTCCCCAAGATATAAAAGAGGTGTCATTCAACTGGTTGGTATGGGACATATTATCACAAATGTTATGAAAATATCTGTTAAAGGTTGAAAAGTTACCTAGATAGTGCTATGACACCAGAAAGCTTGTTAATTTCATATTTCAAGCGGTATTTTATGCTCCTGAATGAAATGGACTGCTTGGATGTGAGTGGAAGCGATCGTTTTATTTCTTCAATTTTTTGAATCCCGCGCCATGAAAATGAATAATTTCCTGTTTTGAGGAGGCATGCAAATGTGACGTCACCCGGGTCAGCATTTCACAATACAGCATTGCTTTATAGTATGCAAATGGGTTGTGGATTGAGCTGATTTTACGGATTAATTTATTTATTTTTCGCTTCACACCAGCCAAATGTGCTGCAGAAAATTGTTGTTACACCAGGGAGGGACGTGTGAGTGTTTTTGGGTTTCAAAAGGTTCCCATTGACCGTGGATATTGGCCAAAGAAGCCCTACCGCTGTGGGACCACTGGACTAACGAGGAAGTGAATAAACATTGTATTTTGCGAAATACTGGGATCATGGCACACGTTTTAATATGGAGGTGGCTTGCATTTTGTGGCTGATTGTCCACTGAGAATGCCACTTGGCTGATGACCGGCGGCTTATCGCATACTCTGCTTATTGCCCTCTTTGTGTGCCCAGTGTTCTGTCAAATTTTCAACCTCATCAGAAATTGCAACTTTGTGTAAAAAATGGCCACGAATACAGGGATTACAAAGTAAACACTATAAACTTTCTTTTAAAAAAAAGGACTATTTACTTACGTTTGATCATGGACAGACATGTAGAAAAGTTCTCCTCAGACACATCCTGCCATGTTAGTTGCACAACAACTGCACGCCACTCTCTCACTGTTTACTTCTTCACCATGTAGTAAAGCATCATTTTACACCATATTTGTGCTGACCATGTTGCAGTTACGTGCTCCTCCGACGTCGGCAGGTTTGTCTGGCAGTACTCTCCAGCTGATCTGTTACTTGCTCGCCGCCGGGCAGGTTGCTGATCAGGGAAGACAATCAACAACCCCGCCACCGTGTGCCATGGTTCAAGCTAGTTTTGTGTAATTTTTTGCTTCGAAAGCCGAGAATAAGACTTTGAAACATCATTCAGTTCAGGTTAGCATGTCAGGTAGCTGTCACGCCTCCTGGTTTGTTTACGCTCTCCGAAGCCGGGGCAGGGAAATGAAAAAAGCCGGACTAACTCCGGTATAAAATATACCGTATTGGCCCGGATATAAGACAGTGTTTTTTTGCATTGAAATAAGACTGAAAAAGTGGGGGTCGTCTTATATTCGCGGTATAGACATTATACCCATTCACGACGCTAGATGGCGCCAGATATCTTTGAAGCGAATGCTGAACTTGAGGAGTAATGTTCTGTCATGACAGATCTCTGCTACTCTCAAGTTTAACCAGTTTGCATTATTTTATCGCAATGTTTTTCCTTATTCAGATTTGTTTCAAGACTACAGGTAATTAGACCTCACTTTGATGGTTAATGCAGTTATTGAAATTTTGTTTTATCACAATAGATTGGTTTATTTACATTTCAAAAACCAGAAGCCATTCATTTACGAATGTGATTGTACTTAATTTACATATTTAAATGTTTAGATATTCATATTTTAATGAGGCAAAATAACATGCTTTTTCTCTCAAATATATTGTTATAATTATTTGTTTCAGATGTACTGTAATTACTTCCAGTATGAAAATTAATTTGGTGTTCAAAAAGTATTTTTTCCAAACTTGAGTCTTGAAAAAGAGGGGGTCGTCTTATAATCAGGGCCGTCTTATATTCGGGTCAATACGGTAGTTTGGGAGGTGCAAGAAGAAGTGGACAGTTTTGAACATTATGGAGTAATTTTGCCATGTCATACTGAATAAAAGCATTTTTGATATTTCATATTCCATTTAGCACAGGACTGGTATTTGTCATGACCATACCATCTATTTTGGAATTGGGGAAAAATACTTTGACAAAAACAATAACCTGTAAAAATATTGGAGGTGAGAGACTGAAACAATGACTTTTTGCGGCTCTCTTCCTCGCATTTTCCTGGTCTGAATAATTCCCCCTCAATGGGCTGAATTCAAAATCAGTTGAAACCATGAACCTGCATCCTTTTGGGGACACCAGAGCCCTATAATAGTAGGCGTTGCTAAACGGCAGATTAAAAGACTAATTTCTCGTCATCTGCGCTTTGCCAAATTGTTGTATATAGTCGAATCTTCTGAAAATATGATTTTAATTCACATAATAATGCTATTTAAGATTTTTTTTATCCTGTTTATCCTGTCGTAGGCACTTTTAAGGACCTGCTGATTCTTTTTCTTTCTTTTTTTATTTGTCTTTTTTAGATCAAACAAGTAGAATGTTTTATTATTATCATGGCATTATTTATTTAATAATGCTATTTAAGTTTTTTTTTTTATCCTGTCGTAGGCACTTTAAGGACCTGCTGATTCTTTTTTTTCTTTCTTTTTTTCTTTGTCTTTTTTAAATCAAACAAGTAGAATGTTTTATTATTTTTAAAGACAGCAACTTGTCATTTGACAAAAGCATTGCATTTAACCACAGCAAATGCACGTGTATAGATTGATTTACAACATTATTTTTAAATTGTATGGTAATGCGGCACAATCTCCAGATGAAATTTTCTTAATTATCAGTGCTCCCGATATTTGTGGGCAAAAAGAAATAATGAAGAGGGCAGGTACTTGCAGAAAAAGGTGCGGTGTGATGTCACACCGTGACCAAATTCAAAATCTACCGTTTACAGTAATAAATAGCGCCCCCCCCCCCAAAGATGTGATCCAAGCTGGACAACATTTATGCCTTGGCTGCGCCTGGATATTTTGTCCATAAAAGACAATTAACAGAACCAGTAACAAAGGGCAGATTGCTTTGATTGTACATGGACCAAATAACCCTGGATTTTGTAACAGATCAGATGGAAAAAATAGTTCAAAGACAAATGTTGTAAACAAGAGTCCACCTCTTGTACAAAAGCTTTTTTGGCTCCCAGAGTGTTCCGCACAAATGTTGTGGCTAGAAATAAACTCAAACAGGTGCATGTGAATAGAAAGAGAATCTACAGTATTCGTCTTCCAATAAAAATGATTTAAACCATCCCTTTCTTAGCTCTGGACTAGATCACAACATGATTTGAGCATGGAGTGTGCACACTAAAAATTTGAAAAAAAAACTGTGAAACCTTGATTTGTATAAATCCTGTTCAGGCTCACTATTCTTCCATACTGATGATAGAGGGAAGAGAGGGAATTGTATGACGAAAACTCTTGATTCATGGAAATGTTTAAACATCTTTTGGAGGCGTTGGGATTTTATATCAGAAACCACAAGAATGGGATTAGACTTTATCCCATATGCTTTTATTGCAGAGTTATCATTGTGATGGAAACATTTCCAGGTTTATAAATATTTTATTGTCAATCAATTAATCAAATTGATTTCTATAGCCCTTCACAAAAACCCGAAAGGTCCTCAAAGTGCTTTACGACAATGACAGACATACAGTGGGGAGAACAAGTATTTGATATACTGTTGATTTTGCTGGTTTTCCCACTTGCAAGCCATGTAGAGGTCTGTAATTTGTATCATAAGTTCTCTTCAACTGTGAGGGACGGAATCTAATACAAAAATCCAAAAAATCATATTGTATAATTTTTAAATTATAAATTTGTATTTAACTGCATAAAATAAGTATTTGATACATTACTAACTAGTAAATATTTCGGCTCTTAGTTCTTTTTTAAGAACCCCTCCTGTTCTCCACTCATTACCGGAAGTAGCTGTACCTGTTTGAACTTGTTACCTGTATAAAAGACACCTGTTCACATGCTCAAACAAACAAACTCCAACCTCTCCACAATGGCCAAGACCAAAGAACTGTGTAAGGACATCAGTGATAAAATAATAGACCTGCACAAGGCTGGGATGGGCTACAGGAAAAAAAGCAAGCAGCTGGGTGAGAAGGTAACAACTGTTGGAGCGATTATTAGAAAATGGAAGAAGTTCAAATTGATGGTCAATCTGCCTCATTCTGGGGCTCCATGCAAGATCTCACCTCGTGGGGCATCACTGATCATGAGGAAGGTGAGGGATCAGCCCAGAACTACACGGCAGGACCTGGTCAATGACCTGAAGAAAGCTGGAACCACAGTCTCGAAGAAAACCATCGGAAACACATTAGGCCGTCATGGATTAAAATCCTACAGCGCACGCAAGGTCCCGCTGCTGAAGCCAGTGCATGTCCAGGCACGTCTGAAGTTTGCCACTGACCATCTGGATGATCCAGAGGAGCAATGGGAGAAGGTCGTGTGGTCGGATGAGACCAAAATTGAACTTTTTGGTCTAAACTCGGCTCGTCGTGTTTGGATGAAAAAGAAGGATGAGTACAACCCCAAGAACACCATCCCAACCGTGAAACATGGAGGAGGAAACATCATTTCTTGGGGCTGCTTCTCTGCCAAGGGTACAGGACGACTGCACCGTATTGAGGGGAGGATGGATGGGGCTATGTATCGCCAGATCTTGGCTGACAACCTCCTTCCTTCAGTGAGAGCCCTGAAGATGGGTCGTGGCTGGATCTTCCAGCATGACAACGACCTAAAGCACACAGCCAAGGCAACTAAAGAGTGGCTCCGTAAGAAGTATCTTAAGGTCCTGGAGTGGCCTAGCCAGTCACCAGATCTGAACCCGAAAGAAAATCGATGGAGGGAGCTGAAAGTCCGTGTTGCCCGGCAGCAGCCCCGAAACCTGAAGGCTCTGGAGAAGATCTGCATGGAGGAGTGGGCCAAAATCCCTGCTGGAGTGTGTGCAAACCTTGTCAAGGACTACAGGAAACGTTTGGTATCTGTAATAGCAAACAAAGGTTTCTGTACCAAATATTAAGTTAGATTTTTGTGATGTATCAAATAGTTATTTCATGCAATTAAATGCAAATGTATTATTTAAAAATCATACAACGTGATTTTCTGTTTTTTTGTATTAGATTCCATCCCTCACAGTTGAAGAGAATTTATGATACAAATTACAGACCTCTACATGCTTTGCAAGTGGGAAAACCAGCAAAATCGGCAGTCTATCAAATACTTGTTCTCCCCACTGCAGGTCATGTTAAATAAAAGGCAGGAAAGTACGATACAATGACATTAAGAAAAAACAAAAACAACGCACCGCGATAAAAGTCCAAACAGCATATAAAACAATAAAAAATATAAAATCCGAAAACATGAAACCCTTTAGAAATAAAAGCAGGCTACCCTAGTTTGGAGAAAAAGCTAGTCTAAAAAAGTTGGTGATTTAAAAAAGGCCTAGATTTGTAATGGTGTGGATTTCAGGGGGCAGGTTATTTCACAACCTGGGGGCAGCAACTGCAAAGGATCGGTCACCCCGCTGTTTAAGTCTCGACCTTGGAACATGCATAAGAAACTGGCCAGTAGAATGAAGAGCCCTGCCAGAGTAAACGAGGGTTAAAATCTCCGATAAATAAGGAACCTGGCCATTAATAGGATTAAAAACAAACATTTAAAGTTTTAAATCAATTCTAAAATGCACTGGAAGCCAGTGGAGCGATGATAGCATGGGGATAATATGTTCATGTCTGGGTGTACCGGTTAAAAATCGAGCAGCAGCATTTTGAACAAGTTGCAGACGAGAAATAAAGGATGGATTGAACCTACAATCTTACATACATCTAACATAACGTTAAGGCTTGTGTTGTATTGAAATTTAGTACTTAATCACGAAATATTAGAATGGAATTAGAATACAATACTTTATTGTCTATCCCCAATAGTGACAGAAATTCTACCTCGAAAGGGCTCACAAGCACATTCACAAATTCCCATTAAGACACATCTTCCACAATAAAATCGGATGAGTAAATAGATACAAGAATATTAAATTTACTACTTATAAACTTGGGGTCACTTGATTGGCAGCAAGATATGCAGTGGCGGAACAAATGTGAACTGGGCCAAATTGCGACGAGCATGAACGACCGCCCCCAGAGTGGATCATCCGATGGGAGGGTGCTAGTAGAAAATTATTCGTGAGCCCCTCTAGACGATTGTCCGGTCTGTGTGTGTGGGTGCGTGCATTTGTGTGTGTGCAAGTGGAATTTTTTTGCGGGCCCCTCCAGACAACCAGCTAAGTTTGAACACTTAAAACGCGACATTACAGCTCCACGCATCATCTTACCTTTCTGTTTGACCCTACCCTCGCCCAACCCTCCAATTTACGCCCACAAACCGGGCAACCCCTATCGCCCTTGAGTTTCGCCCCTGTAGATATGAATAGAAGAGCAAGTGATCAATTAATGGTGTTCTCCATAAGGCCTTACAAGTAGACCACCCAATGATTTTATGAACAGTGACTTCAATGCCATGCAGAAGAGTGGAATAACCAGTCAAAATCCGAATACTGTATTTGTTTTGGCACATAATCCTATTTTTTGTAGATCCCCAAAAGTGACATAATTTCTGCACTAATAGCTCCCCCAAACTTGTTGGCCATTAACAAGTAAGAGTGTTGCGGGGGAAAAAAAGACATTAGGAGTTTACTGTCATTAACTTTCATTGCACAAGTCTCACTAACGCTAACTGTGATGGCTTCCTGCCTTTAATGAAGCATTTCTGTGGCTAAGCCCAGAAAGACTACAGCCGAAAGACAGTTTGGAATCCTCCTATAAAGCATGCTATGAGCGCATCAAAGTGTCCACATTCCGCAGTAAAATATGGCTGTGGATGAGGCCTTCATACTCTCAGCTCTCCTCTTCACACATTTCACCACTACTTCCACAGTTTCCTTGTGTATTTGTCTTTCCAAGCTATTGATGTTCACCCCAGCAGAAATGAAGCTGTTTTCATTATGTTGTAAGCACATTCAGTGGGGAGATGACTCCAACAACACAGGCTCTCGGAGTGTGATTGACTGGTTCTGTCTGGCTCCGGATGGCTCGTTGACTCACTGGCTCTGCTATCCCTTTGACCTGCCTGCCTCAAACTCCTCAAAATGGCTTAGGTGAGCCATACTTGCTAAATATGTCAGTGTGTGAGAGAGTGAATGACTTCATATGGAGTCAGGCTAGACTAAACTGGTGTTTTGCACATGCACAGCGGGAGCAAACCGGGCCCTTGCCTCATTTTCCACTCATTTTTCGCAAAGGTCAGGTTTTTCGCCCCAGATTCAGCTGTCATACATTTCCCTCAACCTCACAGGCCAATTACACTAATCAGAAACAGGTGGAAGTGGGTTTGAGCCTGTGCTCCTGTATGTGTGAGGGTGTTTGTACTGTATGTGGACATAAGAACAAACCAGCCAGAGGGAAAAAAGGAAAGCGAAAATCGCAGTAAGATTACTTGTGTGTACAAAAGACTGCAAGGAGAGACTTGTGAAACACTTGTGTTTGAACAAGCCAGCGTCTGACTGACGTGGGGATTATTATGTGTCTCAACCGCACAAAGAGTGAAAGTTCCTGCAATACTGATTAGGGCTCAAACACTGTTTCAGATGTCTGGAGTTGTGTTAGCAGTCGCTATGATTGCTCTCAACAGCGGAAACGCAAAGATCCATGTTTCCTTGCCTAAATGCATGTGACATGAGAGGTTATGCAGTAGCAGGGATCACAGGTTTGATGAATGAAGGAGAAAGACAAATAAATTCGCCTGCTCTGTTTTTCCACTGACGTATGGCTAGAGGATAGTGAACAATTAATGGCTGAGTCACAGTTGAGATGGAGTTTAAAGCATAATAACTACACGTTCTGCACAGAATTATGTGCAGTCACATAGTTTACTTAAACCACAAATTCGTGTTTAGTGTACCGATATGGCACTAAAACGACGTGATCTGTATCGGGGAGTACTAAGAAATAATGTGCCGATGTTGTACTTTTCCCAGATCTAGTTTCCAACTGCTGTTAAGCAAGGCAAATTTATTTTTATAGCACAATTTAACACAAGGCAATCACATGAAGACCCACGAGCAGAGATAAAATGATGAATAAAAATCACATTAAATCAAAAGAATGTTACAAAGACAATTGGAACAGGAAATAGAATTATACATAAAATGAAAAAAAAGCAATTAGCTTGAAATTTTAAATATATAGATAGTTATGGATATGCTGTGTTATACAAAAACGTTTTTAGCCCTGATTTAAAGTGCGTACGACAGGAGAAAAAAAAGGCTTAAATAGCATTATTATGTGAATTAGAATCATATTTTGAGACAATTCGACAAAATACAACAATTTCGCAAAGCGCTGATGACGAGAATTTAGTCTCTTAATCTGCCGGTTAGCCATGCCTACCTTTATAGGGCTCTAGCGTCCCCAATAGGTGGACGATGTCAGCGGGAGAATGAGCTTATCGGTTTTAATATTCAGCCCATTGAGGGGGAATTATTCAGAACGAGGAAAACGCGACGTCGAGCCGCAAAATGTCATTGTTTTAGTCTTTCTACTCCAACATTTTTACAGGATATTCTTTTTATCCAAGTATTTTTCCCCAATAGCTAAATAAATGCCATGGTCATGACAAATAACAGTCTTTAGCTTAATGGAATATGAAATAATAAAAATTCATTTATTCAAGACGACATGGCAAAATTACTCCATAATGGTCAAAACTGTCTACTTCACCTTTACTGTCGCACCTCCCGAACGATATTTAATGCCACTTAAGTTGGACTTATGTCATTTCCCTTCCCCGGCTTCAGAGAATGTAAACAAACCAAGAGGCGTGACAGCTAGCCGACATGCTAACCCGAACCGAGTGATGTTTCAAAGTCTTCGAAGCGGAAAATCACACATAACTAGCCCGGATCATTTCGCATGACGACTGGGTTGTCGATTGTCTTTGCCGATCGGCAACCCACCCGGCGGTGAATAAATTACAGATCGTAATTCCCCTGCTGAGGGCAGAGGGCTCGTTTGCGGGGAAGCAGCTGGACAATGACCGCCGGACGAACCGGCCGACGTCGGAGGAGCATGTAGCTGCCAAATGGTTAACACGAATATGGCAAAATAATGCTTTACTACACGGCGAAGTTGTAAACTGTGAGAGACTCATAGGAGTGCGGCTGCAGTTTTTATGCAGCTAACATGACAATATGTGTATGAGAAGAGCTTTTTACATGCCCATCCATGATCAAACGTAAGTAGTCCTTTATTTAAAGCAAGTTTGTAGAGTTTACTTTGTAATCGCTGTATTCGCGGCTATTTTTAACACAAAGTTTCAATTTCTGATCGGTTGGAAAATTTGACAGAACACCGGGCACATGAAGAGGGCAATAAGCCGAATATAGTGCTCTCCCGGCGGGGGGATGTAAGACAAGCCGCGGTCGTCGGCCGAGCGGACAAGCAAAATGCAAGCCACCTACATATTAAAATGATCCTACTATTTGACATAATACAAAACACAATGTTTACTCACTTCCTCGTAAGTCCCATGGTCCCACAGTAGTAGGGCTTGTTTTGGCCGATATCCACCGGTGAATGAGAACCTTTTGAAGCCTCTCCCTCGTACAGCAAGATTTTTCTGCAGCCGTTTGGCTGGCGTGATGCGAAAAATAAACGAATTAATCTGCAAAATCAGCTAAATCCTTAGTCCTTCTCATACAACAGTACGACTGTATGGTGAAAAGGACTCCTTCTCCCGTACACATCATAGAGCACTCTTCCTCAATGCAAGACCGAAGCCGGAAGTCTGTCATTTTCGTAGCGCGGGATTCAAAAAATTGAATAAATATATCGATCGCTTCTTAACAGATCCAAGTGGTCCATTTCATTCAGGAGCATAAAATACCACGTTTATTATGAAATAAACATGCTTTTTTGTGTCACAAGCTCTTTAAAGGAGCTAACAGTTTGAGCACACACACCTCAGACCTTTAGGTAACTTGTTCCAGAGGTGAGGAGCATAATAACTAAATGCTGCCTCACCCTGCTTGGTTCTTGTTCTTGGAACATACAGGAGACCGGTTCCAAACGACCTTAGGGGTCTAGATGCTTCATAGGGATCCAACAAATCAAGCATGTATTTTGGTCCAAGGCCATTAAGTGTTTTGTAGACGAGCAGTAATATTTTATAGTCTATCCTTTAACTCACTGGAAGCCAGTATAAGGATTTCAAAGCCGATGTAATGTGGTCCTGTTTCCTTGTATTTGTAAGGACTCAGCATTCTGTACTATCTGCAGCTTCCTGACTGATTTTTTAAAATTTTTTATCAAGACCTGTAAATATACCAATGCAATAGTCCAATCTACTGAAAATGAATGCATGCATACATTTTTCCATGTCTTGTTTAGTGAGAAGCCCCTTAATTCTGGCTATATTTTTTAGTTGGTTGTAGGCAGATTTAGTGACAGACTTTAGATGGCTATCAAATTTTAGGTCTGCGTCAATAATTACGGCAAGATTTTTGACTTGATTTGTAGGTCTAAGTGACATTGTGCCCAGGTGCGTGTTTATCTTTGACCTTTCGTTTTTTGGCCCAAAAATGATCACTTCTCTCTTCTCCACATTTAGCTGGAGAAAATTCTGGCACATCCAATAATTGATTTGAGACCAAGGGACTTTAATCATGCGTGGAGACAGAAATGTAGGGTTGTGTGTCATCTGCATAGGTGTGATAGGAGATGTCATACTGTTCCATGATCTGAGCTAGGGGAAGTATATAGATGTTAAATAAAAGTGGTCCCTGAATGGACCCTTGAGGGACCCCACACGTGAATTTGGATCGTTCTGACTGATGGTTTCCGATTGACACAAAGAAATCCCTCTCATGTAAATAAGATGTGAACCACTGAAGAACAGTGTCAGTGAGCCCTACCCTCTGTTCCAATCTGATGAGTAATATGTTGTGATCAACAGTGTCGGATGGAGCACTGAGATCCAACAGTAGCTGAACAGATGATTTGCCTGCATCATTATTTCGACGAACATCGTTTAGGACTTTGATAAGCACGGTCTCGGTACTGTGTTGAGGCTGAAATCCAGACTGAAATAAGTTAAAAAGAATGTTTTGCATCATAAAAACTGATCTGTTCAAAAACAACCCTCTCGATAATTTTCCCCAGGAATGTCAGATTTGATATTGGCCTATAATAGTTAGCCCTACATTCGCTCAATTGCTTCCAACCGATCCACTTCAAATGGATTGGACGTCTAACGGCGTCAAAGGCAGCCACGGAGTTAAAAAAAAAACAAAAACAAAACAAAACCTTATTACCTCTGGCGAAGATGCACCCATTATTTTCTTTATTGTCAGAGGTCTACGAAATTTGTGAGTGAAGGTCATTTCTACTGAGCATTGTCTGTTCTTTTAAGTTTTTTTTTTTTTTTTGTGATGAAGAAGTAATCAATCTACAGTATACAGAAGGTATAGATGGACGAAGGAAAATGATTTAAATTACAACTACAATATGATATATGATTCTGCTGATATATAAGAATTTAAGTGCTGTTTTTCCATTGAACATCTTCAAATATAGTGATAGGAAACACAAATACCCTTTTAAAAATGTCATCATGGGTTATTTTCTTTCATGGCGTATTTGAACGTCTGCATTACTCATCATGTCATAGCTTTTGATGCGTGGGTGTAAGCCAAGGGAAATAAAAACATGCCTTTGCCAACGGGACATCGAGTGTTTTGGCTCTTATCTCAGGAAAATTTTGGCCTCTGGTTTACTATTGCATAGTAGTCTTTTTTACACTCTCCAATGGACTTTGTTTTCATTACCATCTGCTTTTGTAATGCTGACATTGCAAAATTAAGACCATGATTAAAACTTAAAAGGGCACATCTAAAATCCAGTGTCTTTCATGCCCTTTGAAGGGAATTTTATTGCATCTTCAGTTAAAAATAGTGATATAATATTGCACAGGCGCACTCTTCTTCATCTGGCATCTGCTGTCCCATCTGTCCTGTGTCTTCAGTGGACTTGACCTTGTATAAATATTTTCTGTCATAGGTTAAGGAGCTTGACAGGAGTGCAAATTGTATAAAACTCAGAGGCATTCTTCCCTTTAGCTACTAGTCACAATGGTATAACAAGAGATATCTGGAGGAACAATAACAATTTTTTTGTTCTTCTTTTGAGTCCTTCTTCATGTGCTAAATGCCTTTATGTCAAAAAATGTTTTCATGATAGAAAAAAAACAAAAAACAAACCAGAGCTAAACTATGGTAATGTAGCCACTAACCTTTAACTTCTATAATATAATCTAGTATCCTCTGCTTTTTACAGTGCTGTTCCTCAGAGGTCGTTTGGAATTCATGTCACTTGGGTCACAAAAGTTCATGTCTGATTTGGAACCATTATGTGCTTTGAAACCCTGTTGCTGCTTTGTAAAGAAGGCTATGTTTGTGAAACCTGGCAGCACAACGTGATTTGTGAGTACACGCACTTTGAATGAACAAGTACTCCACCCCATTTGGAGGTTGCTGACACACCACCACCTGTAGGAAACACACCCAGTCTACCTTTGAGCTAAACTGTAAATCCTTGAGCTGACAGATATGTCTAACAGAATGTCTGTAAGGACAACACAAATTGCTGTCAGAGAACCAAGCTTTGCCCGATATAATCAAAACCAAACCTCTTTGAGCTCATATATTGCTACTGTATATGGCATGTCCTGAGTTTATATCAACAGTTGTGCCTTATGATGTATTAATGGGTAAAAGTGGGATTTGACAGTTGGGGGAGCCCTAAAATTCGGTGTTGTGGCATAGTAGGGAAAATTAGGCACATAATCTAAAAAAAAAAAAAGTATTGGCTTTCTTGTCAAAAGAGATATACACGCCGGAAAAACAGGAAAACACACAGCAGTCTAACATGGCTAAGTAACTCAAAGAAACAGCAAACTAACAGTTTAACAGAGACTTGGGCAAATACTGACGTGAAAACCAAACCTATGAAGACACACAGGTGAGTGAAACAAGACTTGTTGCCCTGTTTTCTCAATACCCCTCCATATTTAACAATTATCGGATATTAACACTACTATTAGGTTCCAGCAACTATACAGTAAAAATATGCATAACATTCAACAATCCTGACAGTCACATCGACAGCCTTTACATTTAAGCTTACTGGGATAACAATTAACATTTTGCCATTACACAAGGCATATATATTCTAAAGCAACATGGCAATTTTAAGATTTCAGTTCTTCTTATTGGCCTAATGAATTGTTGAAAATCACAGCATTCTTCATCTAAGTAAGAGTGCTTTCACACTAGCACTGTTTGGTCCGTTTAAAATGGACCAGAGTTCTTTTTCTCAGGAAGTCTGCTTCATTATGTAAAAGTGAAGTAAATGCTATGTAAATGCTCTAATCTGTTCCAAACACTACTGAAACGCTGCATTAAATTTTATAATGGGGGTATAACCAGAATATAACAACAGCCACACACATTTGAATCATTCCATATACCTAACCTAACCCAGACCCATGGAGAAAGAGAGTTGCGACACTCTCTGATCTCGCCGCGGGTAGTCATGTGGTTCATGTAGGGCGCAAGTAGTTCCAAGCGCGAGCAGCGCTGTAATGGTTTTCAATGGAACTGACAGCGGTGATTGCGACATTTACAGTGGGGAGAACAAGTATTTGATACACTGCCGATTTTGCTGGTTTTCCCACTTGCAAAGCATGTAGAGGTGTATAATTTGTAACATAAGTTCTCTTCAGCTGTGAGGGATGGAATCTAATACAAAAAAAAAACAGAAAATCACGGTGTATGATTTTTAAATAATAAATTTGCATTTAATTGCATGAAATAAGTATTTGATACATCACTAAAATCGAACTTAATATTTGGTACAGAAACCTTTGTTTGCTATTACAGATACCAAACGTTTCCTGTAGTCCTTGACAAGGTTTGCACACACTGCAGCAGGGATTTTGGCCCACTCCTCCATGCAGATCTTCTCCAGAGCCTTCAGGTTTCGGGGCTGTTGTCGGGCAACACGGACTTTAAGCTCCCTCCATAGATTTTCTTTCGGGTTTAGATCTGGTGACTGGCTAGGCCACTCCAGGACCTTAAGATACTTCTTACGGAGCCACTCTTTAGTTGCCTTGGCTGTGTGCTTTGGGTCGTTGTCATGCTGGAAGACCCAGCCACGACCCATCTTCAGGGCTCTCACTGAAGGAAGGAGGTTGTCAGCCAAGATCTGGCATTACATAGCCCCATCCATCCTCCCCTCAATACGGTGCAGTCGTCCTGTACCCTTGAGAAGCAGCCCCAAAAAATGATGTTTCCTCCTCCATGTTTCATGGTTGGGATGGTGTTCTTGGGGTTGTACTCATCCTTCTTTTTCATCCAAACACGACGAGCCGAGTTTAGACCAAAAAGTTCAATTTTGGTCTCATCCGACCACATGACCTTCTCCCATTGCTCCTCTGGATAATCCAGATGGTCAGTTGCAAACTTCAGACGTGTCTGGACATGCACTGGCTTCAGCAGTGGGACCTTGCGTGCACTGTAGGATTTTAATCCATGACGGCGTAATGTGTTTCCGATGGTTTTCTTCAAGACTGTGGTTCCAGCTCTCTTCAGGTCATTGACCAGGTCCTGCCGTGTAGTTCTGGGCTGATCCCTCACCTTCCTCATGGTCAGTGATGCCCCACGAGGTGAGATCTTGCATGGAGCCCCAGAACGAGGCAGATTGACTGTCAACTTGAACTTCTTCCATTTTCTAATAATTGCTCCAACAGTTGTTACCTTCTCACCAAACTGCTTGCTTATTTTCCTGTAGCCCATCCCAGCCTTGTGCAGGTCTGTTATTTTATCCCTGATGTCCTTACACAGCTCTTTGGTCTTGGCCATTGTGGAGAGGTTGGAGTTTGTTTGTTTGAGCATGTGAACAGGTGTCTTTTATACAGGTAACAAGTTCAAACAGGTGCAGTTACTTCCAGTAATGAGTGGAGAACAGGAGGGGTTCTTAAAAAGAACTAAGAGCCGAAATATTTACTAGTTGGTAATGTATCAAATACTTATTTCATGCAGTTAAATACAAATGTATTATTTAAAAATTATACAATGTGATTTTCTGGATTTTTGTATTAGATTCCGTACCTCACAGAAGATCTGCATGGAGGAGTGGGCCAAAATCCCTGCTGCAGTGTGTGCAAACCTTGTCAAGGACTACAGGAAACGTTTGGTATCTGTAATAGCAAACAAAGGTTTCTGTACCAAATATTAAGTTTGATTTTTGTGATGTATCAAATACTTATTTCATGCAATTAAATGCAAATTTATTATTTAAAAATCATTCAACGTGATTTTCGGTTTTTTTGTATTAGATTCCGTCCCTCACAGTTGAAGAGAACTTATGATATAAATTACAGACCTCTACATGGCTTGCAAGTGGGAAAACCAGCAAAATCGGCAGTGTATCAAATACTTGTTGTCCCCACTGTATGTGAAAATGGATAAAGTCACGTATCTAAGTACTTGTTTGATTATGTCATTGCATTATGACATAAATGTAAATGCTAGTTTTACATTTGGAGTGTTAAGGTGACAACTGAAAACTACGTAAAATGTTATGCAGAAAGGAACTTTCCCATGTTGTGGAGTGAAAGTTTCATGTTTGTGTCAACATTAGCACGGGAAATCGACTGTTACATTGAAATGCAAGATGATTTAGGTTTTCCTTTTTCACAAGTAGAATACTGTTTTTCCAGAAATTGTCTAGATTTCTTTGATTCCCCTACCTGTGGTAATATATTAAAGATAACACCATGTAATCTAACATATTTTGTTCCCAAGTTCTAAGTGGTAGTTCCTAGTTTGTTTCATCGCATTGACTCATAAAATATAACACTTGTTTCCCAAAAAGTTTTCCTTACTGTTGTACTTTCTAGTGCTTATATATATGTGTGTGTACATTTTCCTTCTTATTGTATAGACTTAGTTTGACCTGAAACACAAAGAAAAGACATTTAACAAATATTTCCTGCATAACTTAACAAAATTTTCAATATAGCCTCTAATTTTAGCAAAACCAAACCTGTACCTCTTAGATACATTTTTCATTTAGTTTGGACCCAAGCAACACAAATAAAACTAGGCCTGCAAGCAGGACTGAACGGGCCCTCGCAATCTAGCGCAAGTCGGACGTCACGCAACTTGGACAGTGTGCAGGTCAGGGTGGTGGCAGATCCTCCTCTCTAATCATCTCATTAGAACCTAACATGCTCGAATGCCGCCTCTTTACTTTTAATGGCGAACAAAGGGTAGTCACGGCAACAGACAGAGACATGTGGACATGGTCCGTAAATAGGTATTTCAAAAGGTCTTGAAACTACAATGACCAACCTGAAAAGAACTGGACATGTATTGGAAAAACGAGTGACTTTCTATTGCCACTAGTTGGCGCTGTAGGGTTGATGCAAATGACCCCTACAGTACCCTTTAGAGTATGACTCAACAAGCACGAGATATGAGATATGATATGTTCTAGATCTTCCAAGTTATGACTGTTCAAAACTTGTGATGAGACGAAATGGCTTCAGTCATGTTCACTTCTCCTGTTGGACCCTTCTGCTTCAACCAAACCTCAGTATTTTTCATCAGGCACCTGAACACATGTCTTATGGCTCCCCCGATGAAGGTTTCAGATGAATAGATTTGTTTTCCTTGGAGGAGGAGCCTGTTTCGTAAAAAAAGGCATTTCCTGTTCCCACTAGGGGGCGCTAGGCCTAATGGGTAATAGTTCAATGCACTCGTGTTAAGGGTGGGATCCCGTACATACATGCCAGATATGAAAAAGATTGAAAGTTGTGTCAAGGAGCTATTAGTCATTTACTGAATTTGTCATTTTGCCGATAAAATGGCCGACTTTGGCACCACGCCCAGGTCAAACCCATGAATGAAAACGCACCATTTTGAAAATTTTAGATCTCCTATGTCTCCTGAATAGTCTCACCAATTTTGAAGATGATCCAACCAACTCCTTCTGTGACAAGGTCTCAAATGTGCACCCTGTCAATTGATAAAATTTTCACATTCGATCCAAAATACCCGATTTCCTGTTGGTTTTGGAATATGGGTTCAAGAGACTTTTTGGAGCAGTTTTGCACAAGGTATTGACTGCCCAAATTTCATTGCTCTATGTTAAAAAAACCTAATAGGAAACGCCTTTTTGAAAAATTCAAGGGGGCGCCACTGAGCCATTTTGTTCCATTTTTTTGTAACGTCGCAAGATTATCAAAATCCCCGCAAAGCCGCATGTATGTGCAAAATTTGGTGAGTTTTCGTGCCTGTTCAGGCCTCCAAATGTAAACTGTACTACAAATGGCTAAAAATTTCATATTCGATCCAAAATACCCGATTTTCTGCTGGATTTGGAAAATGGGTGCAAGAGACTTTTTGGAGCAGTTTTGCATAAGGTATGGATTGCCCAAATTTCATTGCTCTACGTTGAAAAAACCCAATAGGAAAGGCCTTTTTTAAAACTCCTTTCTGTCGCCACTAGTTGGCACTGTAGAGTTGATGCAAATGACCCTTACAAGACCCTTCAGGGTATGACTCTCAACAAGCACAGGAAGTTTGGCGCAGATATGTTGTATATCTGCTGAGTTATGACTGTTCAAAGTTTTTTGCGAGGCAAATTGTTGACGGTCATTTTCACTTTCCTGTTTGGACCCCTCCGCTTCAACGAAACCTCAATATTTTTCATCAGACACCTGAACACAGGTCTTAAGGCTCCCCTGATGCAGGTTTGAGGTCAACAGATTTTTTTCCCTTGGAGGGGGCACCTGTCTCGTAAAAAAAGGCATTTCCTGTTCTCACTAGGGGGCGCTAGGCCTAATGGGTAATATTTCAATGCACTCGTATTAAGGGTGGGATACCGCACATACATGGCAGATATGAAAAAGATTGAAAGTTGTGTCAAGGAATTATTAGTCATTTACTGAATACGGTGTTTTGTCGAAAAAATGGCCGACTTTGGCACCACGCCCAGGTCAGACCCGTGAATGAAAACGCACCATTTTAGAAACTTAAGATCTCATATGTCTCCTGAACAGTCTCCCCAATTTTGAAGATGATCCAACTAACTCCCTCGGCGAAAAGGTCTCAAATGTGCACCCTGTAAATCGATAAAAATTTCATATTCGATCCAAAATAACCAATTTCCTGTTGGGTTTGGAATATGGGTGTGAATGCTTTTTTGAAGCGGTTTTGGACAAGGTATAGACTCCCCAAATTTCATCGCTCTACGCTGACAGACCCTAATGTCATAGGCCAATTTTAAAATTTCAAGGGGGCGCCACTGAGCCATTTTGTTACATTTTTTTGCAACGTTGCAAAATTATCGAAATTTACAATTTTCCGCACGTATGTGCAAATTTTGGTGACTTTTCGTGCATGTTCAGGCCTCCAAATTGGCCGTTTTCATTTGTCCTGAAAAAAAAATAAATAAATAAATAAAAAAATAATCCTTTGCAAAACAATACGGCCTTCGCACGCTTAGTGCTCGGGCCCTAATGATTACAAGACAGGAACAAAATGTCATTATTTTCTTCAACATGGTTTATGTATAACCATCACAACTTATTAACCTTTGATAAAGAAAATCATATTTTTTATTTAACAATTGGTGAAACTGGTGTCATGGTTTATTGTTCATACCTAACATTTTATAGATCAGTGGCCTGTGGTGGTTGGTTGTGCAGCATGGTTTCCCCAAGGACCAAGAGTGGCAGAAAAAAATCGATGGCAATGGTCAGCCGTCAAAAAATGACATAAAAGGCTTTTTATGTTTATTTTTTGGTATTTAAAAATGGGCTTAGTGCCCACAGCTAGCAGTAACCATCAGCAGGCACCAGCAGCTGTCCGCAGCAGAAGCAGCAGCATGCTGTGGATCCGGATGTATGCAACCTAAAAAAAATAATCTACATTAAATTAGTTTTCTGTTATAAATTTGTGTTTATTATTTGTTGAAATTACTTTTCAATCTATACACATCTCTTAAAATATGATGTCAATTTTTTTGTGTAAAGAATACAGGTTGTCATGCATTGACTTTGTACTCTTCCATTAGGTTGATACCTTAGTTCAAAGATTACAAAATCGATTTAATAAGCACGTGAAAGCCGGTCGTCTATGGCGTTATATTGCTGCAACTATTCTGAGTGAGCAGTAATGGATTTTGAGCCCAGAAAAACATATTGAGCAAGCAGTTAAAGATTTTGAGCAAGCAATAATAGTATCTTAGTACAGAAAATAATATTGAGCAAAAAAAAAAAAAAAAAAAAAATCTGATGCATTGTTCGTGTAGTTTTTCATACTTGATGTGTGGGTCCATTTTTGTCACAGTATTGTGGCAGTTTCATTTTGTTTTTAATCGTAAAGGGAAAAAGATTTACCATATTTTGTGAGGACAGTCATGAACCATTTACAAGTGGTCTAATATGACTGGGCTAGCACCATGGGCCAGACTTTTAGTTCTATAAGAGAAAAGTATCGCAAAAAAGTTGACTCTGAGAGTTGCAGTCAAGCAAGAGTACTGTCACCAGTGTTGTTAATCTTACTTTATAAAAGTAATTACAGTTACAAATTACTTCTCCCAAAAAGTAATTGTTTTAGTAACTCAGCCACCTGAATGTAAGAGTAATTAGTTAGTTGGCAAAGTAACTTGATAATTTTAATATTCTTTTTTTCTCAAAAAAAAAAAAAAACAACAACAACAAAAAAAACGTAGGTCACACTATGTGAAGTTTAAAAGGTTTTGGGGACAATTGGCCCTAGCCCAATTCTTTACCCTAAATCAACCGTTAAAAGTTGTTAAAATTGCTCCCATTATTGCATTAGTTCCCTTCTGTCTACTTTTATTAGTATGTTTTAAAACAGTTTCATCATTTAAAGATAGATTCAAGTCAAGATTTTGCCGATTTAGGAGTATTTTGGATAAAAAGTTGCAGAGGTTCGCTAGGAAGGTTCTCTACAACAGAGCCTTCCTATTACGAGTACACCTGGTGGTCAGGGGCCGCGAGCGTAACATAAGACGGCAGGTGTGCAAGGAGGAGGCAGTGACAAATCAAAATTGCAAATAAAAAGTTTATTTAACAGAAAAAAAGGCAATGGACACAGAGCACACATTTACCCAACCCCCTGCACGATGCAGCAAACACCAAATAAAAACACCAAAAAACCCCAACTAAATCTAAAACCCAAAACAACCCCCAAACTAAATCACTACTGTGCCAGGCACCTAGTGTACCACAAAATACACGGGTGGTGTTGCCGCTCTATCTAATGGACCAATACAGAGAGTTAGTACCTACGTGAGGTGGGAGACACGATGTATAACTGCAGGTGTCTAACTAAAGTCCCTACCTCTGTGATTTGCGGCAGCCTAAAGGAAAAAAGACAAAAGAGATCATTAATAAACAAGTTGCAGAAAGCAAACTGCACAAACAAAATCACAGTCAAAATATAACAGGCTTCAACAAACCAAGACAACCAAATTGAGAGCTGCCACCGCCTCTCCTGAACCAAGCAAACAATTCAACTTATATAGTGGCAGGACAAACAGATGATTGGATGATTAACTAATGAGGAAGTGGTTCCAGCTGTGGAGGCCTTCTGTGATCACACAGGTGGAAACTACTGCAAAGGAAAAATACAGGTGAAAACCAACATAAACCAGTATAAAGTGAAAGGGAAAACATACATACCTGAACAAAAGGATAAATTACTCTCCATCCGTAACACTTCCTAAGAAGTCTACTGCTTTAAGATGGCGGCTGTTTACTCACGCATCTAGTTCCTATACTGTGCATGTTGCTAACGCAGCCGTGTCTGTCATTTCGCATCTAGGTCTATATATATGATATCTACCATGTCTAACATATCTACCATATCATGTGGTCGTAGTTTGTAGGCTATCAGCTACAGTCAGGTATTATGAGAGCCACCTAGCATCGCGTTTGCTCAGCATGACAACTTTTTTGCCTCCTCCCCGCTCCTGCTGCTGCTCTGTCGTCTCCATGAGTCCGTCTCCCTCAGACTTTTCTCCCGTCAAGCAAGCAATAATAGATTCTTAGCACAGAAAATAATATCGAGCAAAAAAAAAAATAAAAAATCTATTTTTGCATTGTTCGTGTAGTTTTTGATACTTGATGTATGGGTGGGATGCGTCTCCCTCAGACTTTTCTCGCGTCATTCAACCAATATAGTAACGCATAGTAACCCACGCCTTTCCATCCCCAGTAACGGTAATGGCGTTGCCAAGATGAGAAAAGTAATTAATTAGATTACTCACTACTGAAAAAAATAATGCCGTTAGTAACGCCATTATATTGTAACACCGTTATTAACAACACTGTTACTTTAACACTTCACTGCATCTGTTTTCTTGCGGTTGATCATCAAAACCCCATGGTCCTTGTTGTTTTGGAGAACCCCCACATGATGTGCATATACTTCATATATTTAAATATGAAGTAGGCTGCTAAAAGTTTACAACACATTGGGTTTCAATTGTGAGCAACACCAGATTTACTTTCCTGTGTTTTGACGTCAACGCATCGGTGTGTTGGAATTTGTCAGTGTCATGTCACCCTGTAATGCGGCCCAACCGTTGACAAAAACAAAATACCATAGCTGCCCTGCATCTCCTAACCTACGTAATAATAGCATCGTAACTTTGTGGTGATTACGAGACACGTTCTCTCGTGCTCGCCAGGTTGTTCTCGCTCCCTGTATGACAGCCCGCTGAATTATGATGGAATGTTCTTTTCCTGAATGTGAGCTTCAGACATCTGAAGTCCACATGAGGAAACTTGGTCCGCTGCTGCTGTGGATATTCTCCAGTAGTGTGATTGTGTAACTGTCCGTGTACCTGGAAATGTGTCCAGTCTCGTAGTTCCCAGCAGACACTTTTGATTCACCGCATGAGTCAAATATCTTATGCCTTGGAAAAAAAATGTCTGTTTAGTAATTATTACAGGCCACTGTTTGAGCACAATGATCAAATGATAGAAGGAATACTTTGAGCAAATTGTAGTAATCGAAAGTCATTGTAAACTGCAACTTTTTAGATTTAGATTATTTGTTGAAATACAATAACATAAAGGCAGCATATGGTCATGTCAGATTTGTGATTTACTTCTGCTATTCTTATGCCAAAACAAGTTTTAAACATTTTCCACCACGGTGTGCCACTCTCACATATTTAACACTTGCATTAAATGTGTATTGTATAAAAAACATGGAAGTCTGTGAATTTAAAAAGAACCAACTCCTTCAGCTGTTTTCATTTTCCTAAATGCATTTTTAGAGGTGTCCTCCTTTTGTCAGCTAAGCCATGTACCATACAATAGGTAAAAAAAAAATTTTTTTTTTAAATCAGACAGAAATGGAGCCAAGACACTGAACCCCTTAAACTGCTGAGACAAGGAACAACGGTTGAAACGTTATAGCTCTGACCTAAATAGATTTTACAGCCTTTGCTGCCACACTAGGGGAGCGAACCTCCATATGTCAAAAACATCAAGCAGAATTGAAAATTGGCAGACATGATCTTCCTTTTTAAACTGTCTGGCATGAAATGAAGTGGAGTTCAGCTGAATGCCATGCAAGCTGCAGCCTGCACTGTGGTGATCAGGTACAGAATTAGCTGAAAGAGGTAGTGGTGCTGTCCAGGCTTACATAATGCAGTTGGATGGATTTTTGCTTCTGGGGAAAATACCATTTGTTCATTCCATTTCTACAGAACTCATCTTGGCTCTTGGAGGTGTTGGAATCTTACCGAGTTGACCTAGGGCAGGGGTCGCAAACGTATGGCTTACGAGTCATTGCCTCTTTTGATGAGCGCCTTTGGCTCTCCACGATTTCACCAGACATCTTTAATGTGGAACCGGCTGCCTGGCCTGACATGAATGAGCTGTGATGAGCTACTCGTGCATTGACACATTGATCTTGAACACTTCAAACATGCTTCATAGTAATAGGTTTCAATTCGGTGCCAATTAGGTAGTCTGCCTATTGGTGATTGCGCAGAGACAGGCAAGCTTGCCTTCAGTGGCTCGGAGCCGCAGCAAGGCTGGCCCCTCACAACTAAATGCCAAGCAGAGGTGGGTAGAGAAACTAACATTTTTTACACCAGTAAGAGTAGTGCTACTTCAAAATAGTATTACTCAAGTAAAAGTAAAAGTAGTCATCCAAAAAATTGTACTCAAGTAAAAACGTATTTGGTGAAAGAATACTCCAATAATGAGTAACATTGTGAGTATCTGCTTACAATGTTTGATTTTTTTTGTTTTTGAAGAATAGTATTTTTTTTCTCAGCACAAAATCATTTATATGAACTGTTATTATGATACTGCACTATTACCTATTACTTAACCACATTAAGTTAAAGAAATAAAAACAAAAATCATTGAATTCCAGCTAGAAAAAAAAATCTACAGAAATAAAGCATCTTTTACTCAAAGAGCAAGAGTGCCTTCCAGTGGAATTATGCTATTATGAAAGTAAAATTATATTTCCGGTTTTCCGTGGTCAATCGGTGCCAAATTAATCCTGGGAGAGAGGTTAAAATCCATGCCTTCGAGTCATGTTGATAGCGGCGCTCTATGTCAAATACTTATTTTTTTCCGGTGTTTTTAAAAGACACCACATAATTGAAAAGGCCGGCGTGATCATAGAACAGCAAGCTTGAATCTGATTGCTATAATTGAGTCATGTGATCAACGGTGTAGGTTTGGTCTCAACATTGGTAGGGACGATATGGCATAACATGCATGAACACTTTTTGATGGGGACATGGCATTCATAATGAGCAATACAAAACAAATCTGTATTAACTTATACTAACGTTTATGTGGATTGGTTCAGCCTGTTCGGTCCCTGTACGACCGGTGTCAGAGTTTGAGTCGAATTCGTTCCCAGTGAGGGTTGAACTCCGCCAAGGCTGCCCTTTGTCACCAATTCTGTTCATAATTTTTATGGACAGAATTTCTAGGCACAGCCGAAGCGTTGAGGGAGCCCGGTTTGGTGACCTCAGCATTGAATGTCTGCTTTTTCCAGATGATGTGGTGCTGTTGGCTTCATCAAGCCGTGACCTCCAACTCTCACTGGAGCGGTTCGGAGCTGAGTGTGAAGCGGTTTGAATGAAGATCAGCACCTCCAAATCCGAAACCATGGTCCTCAGTCGGAAAAGGGTGGAGTGCCCTCTCCGGGTCGGGGATGAGATCCTGCCTCAAGTGGAGGAGTTCAATTATCTTGGGGTTTTGTTCACGAGTGAGGGTAGGGAGCGGAAGATCGACAGGCGGTTCGGTGCAGTGTCCGCATCACTGCAGACGCTGCACCGGTCTGTAGTGGTGAAGAAAGGCAAAGCTCTCGATTTACCAGTCAATTTACGATCCTACCCTCTCCTATGGTCACGAGCTGTGGGTCGTGACCGAAAGAACAAGATCCCTGATACAATGGGTCGAAATGAGTTTCCTCCGCAGGGTGTCTGGGCTCTCCCTTAGAGATAGGGTGAGAAGCTCGGTCATCCGGGAGGAATTCGGCGTTGAGCCACTATACTTTCGCCTTGAGAGGAGCCAGCTGAGGTGGCTCGGGCATCTTTTTCGGATGCCTCCTGGACGCCTCCCCGAAGAGGTGTTCCGGGCATGTCCCACCGGCGGGAGGCCCCGAGGACGACCCAGGACTCGCCTGAGAGACTATGAGAGACTACCAAGCAAATGGGAGTATCTTAAAATTAGTTTTTTTTTTGCCTTTTCTTCAATGCTTTTGGCATGGGGGAAGACAGTGGCCTTTTTCTGTATCATTATCAGAAACCAAAATCTTCCCGTCTCAGCCTCTTTCGCAGAGAGGCCTTCGTGGTGAACACCAGATGAAGTAATGGAAAGTAAGGGCCCCAAAGCTTGTAATAGCTTAATTAGATCACCTCACCCCCTTGAAATATTTCTTGTACTCTCTCGTCCCCTATCTTGATCCATACACTAAGCCGCAAGGCTCTGGTTAGGGTGTACAGTGTTATGCATGTGTGGCTGCACGTGTATACAAGTGATGGTTTGACTGACTGTGATTTGCGGTTTTTTGATTTAAAACCATTTGGCCCCTTAGCTTCCGACCTCAAGAATCACATGCCTTTGAGACGGTCATGGAGGATGTTAAAGAGGAAGCAGTGTTGGGGGCGGCAATGGTGCGCTTCATTAATAATTTGTGTCTTGTCAAACTGCCAGCTTGCCCATCCTCAAGCGGTAAACGGGAATGCTTTGAACTAACGACAAGAACAAGATATTTGTGCCATCCTCAATACTCGTGGCTACACATGAAAAACTTTATTATTGTGGCCAAAATGTTCATATCAGTATTATCATGACAATGAGCATTTGGGAAATGAAAACACTAATTTTGAAACTTTGTACATAGTTATTTCCCTTTCTTCCTTGATGTACTGCACAACTTTAGTTGCTATAGAGTTCTGTGGTCATATTCTGCGCTTTGTAATGCGCCAAACATTTTCAATTGTAGAAAGGTCTGTATTGCTGGGAGTCTGTAACTCAAATTGTGAACGCTGTTATAATCATTGTCTTGATGAAATAAGCAGATTCCATTATATGTACTCAAAACCTGTATGAGCTCATCTGCATTAAGGGTGTTTTAAAAGATGTGCAAGTTACTCTTACCATGAGTACTACTAACACACCCTGTTACAATCACAGAATGTTGCACCATAGACTTCAAAACTCTATTGACCTGACACTTCGTCATTCTTTTTGCGTCACGCCTTACTATAGGGGCTGAGCTGAACCCAGTACATGCTCATGTCCAAGCTGGATTTAAGCTTGGATTTTTGAAGAAGTACAAAAGCTGTACCGCATACAAACAGAAAGGATTTTCTCAGGAGTGATTTGTTTGAGGATTCCAGGTAATTATATTTTTCGTACCGAGCATGCATTTTTAAACGCTGTGAAAAAAATCTATGGGAGAAATCAGCCGCTACTGCACTGGCATCATAGTTCGCCATATTTACGTAAAATAAACGCTAACTGCATGATTTCTTTGCTTTTAACCAAGAATCGAGACTGTTTTACGTCAATACCTATGAAGAACTTGGGGATTTAAACATTAATTCACAAGAATTTTCACCAGAAAAGCTCTGTTTACGTCAGGCGGCCGCTAGCCTCATTCACTAACAGAGTAGCATTGTACTTCGACATCTTTACGTAAAATAAATGCTAACTGCACGGTTTCTTTGCTTTCAATCACTGAATCGAGACTGTTTGAAGTCCATATACAGTGGGGAGAACAAGTATTTGATACACTGCCAATGGGAAAACCCATTGGCAGTGTATCAAATACTTGTTCTCCCCACTGTATATGAAGAATTTGGGGGTTTTAAGCATTTATTCACAGGAATTTTCACCAGAAAAGCTCTGTTTACGTGAGGCGGTCACTAGCCTCATTCACTACAACTATATAACTAACTATACAACTGTATAATGACAATAAAGGGCTATACTATTCTATAATAAGTTGTAATTGCATATAGAATTTATTAATAATCTATTCATAAATTACTTATAATTGATTCTGCATGTTTTCCTCAAGTATTAAGTTTCTGATAAGAAAATTGAGTGATTTATTAGCTGTTGTAAATAAATATAAATTGCTATTTTGGGCAAAAACTTATATTATATGTTAAATATTGCTATTGATCCTGAACATATAGGTGATTATCTCTGCATTTGGTGATTTCTGTGTATCTAGTGTAAAATCTGAGAATTTTATAGCCATTTTAAGTTTTATTATACTCATATAAAAATAATTAATCAGGATTTTATAAGGGAACAACTTTGAATTTTTTGATACCACTGCTCATGGAGACTCATATATGGCTAAGGTAGGTGCCTGTTTTGGTTTAAGGTCGGTAGCAGCTTTGTTTTTGAAAATATTTGAACTTGAAGTATTTGAAAAAAAGAGTATAGAGATTTCTTACATTATTACAGGTACTATTATTATCGTTATTATTATTAATCATTTTGCATATACAGTGCCTTGCAAAAGTATTCGGCCCCCTTGAACCTTGCAACCTTTCGCCACATTTCAGGCTTCAAACATAAAGATATAAAATTTTAATTTTTTGTCAAGAATCAACAACAAGTGGGACACAATCGTGAAGTGGAACAAAATTTATTGGATAATTTCAACTTTTTTAACAAATAAAAAACTGAAAAGTGGGGCGTGCAATATTATTCGGCCCCCTTGCGTTAATACTTTGTAGCGCCACCTTTTGCTCCAATTACAGCTGCAAGTCGCTTGGGGTATGTTTTTATCAGTTTTGCACATCGAGAGACTGACATTCTTGCCCATTCTTCCTTGCAAAACAGCTCGAGCTCAGTGAGGTTGGATGGAGAGTGTTTGTGAACAGCAGTCTTCAGCTCTTTCCACAGATTCTCGATTGGATTCAGGTCTGGACTTTGACTTGGCCATTTTAACACCTGGATACATTTATTTTTGAACCATTCCATTGTAGATTTGGCTTTATGTTTTGGATCATTGTCCTGTTGGAAGATAAATCTTCGTCCCAGTCTCAGGTCTTGTGCAGATACCAACAGGTTTTCTTCCAGAATGTTCCTGTATTTGGCTGCATCCATCTTCCCGTCAATTTTAACCATCTTCCCTGTCCCTGCTGAAGAAAAGCAGGCCCAAACCATGATGCTGCCACCACCATGTTTGACAGTGGGGATGGTGTGTTCAGGGTGATGAGCTGTGCTGCTTTTACGCCAAACTTATCGTTTTGCATTGTGGCCAAAAAGGTCAATTTTGGTTTCATCTGACCAGAGCACCTTCTTCCACATGTTTGATGTGTCTCCCAGGTGGCTTGTGGCAAACTTTAAACGAGACTTTTTATGGATATCTTTGAGAAATGGCTTTCTTCTTGCCACTCTTCCATAAAGGCCAGATTTGTGCAGTGTACGACTGATTGTTGTCCTATGGACAGACTCTCCCACCTCAGCTGTAGATCTCTGCAGTTCATCCAGAGTGATCATGGGCCTCTTGGCTGCATCTCTGATCAGTTTTCTCCTTGTTTGAGAAGAAAGTTTGGAAGGACGGCCGGGTCTTGGTAGATTTGCAGTGGTCTGTTGCTCCTTCCATTTCAATATGATGGCTTGCACAGTGCTCCTTGAGATGTTTAAAGCCTGTGAAATCTTTTTGTATCCAAATCCGGCTTTAAACTTCTCCACAACAGTATCTCGGACCTGCCTGGTGTGTTCCTTGGTTTTCATAATGCTCTCTGCACTTTGAACAGAACCCTGAGACTATCACAGAGCAGGTGGATTTATACGGAGACTTGATTACACACAGGTGGATTCTATTTATCATCATCGGTCATTTAGGACAACATTGGATCATTCAGAGATCCTCACTGAACTTCTGGAGTGAGTTTGCTGCACTGAAAGTAAAGGGGCCGAATAATATTGCACGCCCCACTTTTCAGTTTTTTATTTGTTAAAAAAGTTGAAATTATCCAATAAATGTTGTTCCACTTCACGATTGTGTCCCACTTGTTGTTGATTCTTGACAAAAAAAATTAAATTTCATATCTTTATGTTTGAAGCCTGAAATGTGGCTAAAGGTTGCAAGATTCAAGGGGGCCGAATACTTTTGCAAGGCACTCTATAAGTTATTTCTTTTGCTATGTGTAATTGCTATTAGTAATAGTACCAGCAGTATTTCTTAAGGATTTAGTGTAGGTTTTTGGGCTGTGGAACAAATTAATGGAGTTATAATGTATTTTTATGGGAAAATCCTGCTCGGCATACGACCATTTCGACTTACAAACAAGGTCCTGGAACGAATTAACTTCATATGTAGAAGTACCGCTGTTCTTGTATTGGTATTGTAGACGGGTGAAATTCTTGTTGATTCATAAACGTCCTTTAAGTGCTTTTACTTTTTGTTATGTTTTTCCCCCCACGCCAAGAAACCTTACTTTCTTGTGGATAACTGAGACTTTTGGGAAAACACCCACCTGTTTACAATCCCCTTGGTTACCTGTAGACCATTCCAAACAGGTGTTTTTTGAGCATTCCTCCACGTTCCCACTCTTTCTTTGCCACTGTTCTTGCTTTTTTGGATTGTGTTGCACATATCAAATTCACATCGGCAGATTATTTGCTAAAAATGAACTAATAATAATGATAATCAGTTTGAACAATTTAAAACCGTTACTCATTTGAAATTGTATCTGTGTATTGTGAAATATTTAATCCCTGCTAGTTCCAAACTAATGTATTTCATTAATCAAATGCACTCTGCAGATGGAATGTGTTTTTTTTTTTTATTCTTCCAAATCTATATGTGTAAGATATTAAAAGATTTTAATCTTCCTCTACTGTATTTGCTTTTACAGACTTGCAGGGGGCAGCTTGACTCAATATGATCCCTCTATATACTTTGCACAATAGAAGAAAGGGTATTCACGGCTCATGAGGGGCATACATACATAATTTTTATTGTGGAAAACATATGAGTCTGTCGGTTGGCTGAACCACTGAGCTCTCAAGCACTATTAAAGGCAGCAGAGCAGCAGACCCAGAGGACTGAGGAAGGTCTCACAACAAGAACAGGGGATATTAATGCCCCTATGACATGATCTACTGCTATAAGCCGAGGGGCAAGTTTTGTGTTATATAACTGTTCAAACACCCCCCTCAAATAAAAATAAATGTGCAGCACAAACTACTGATGTGCTTTTATCACACTATAAAAATAATATCGATCTAACGTGACTGTGCTAAATCCATCTTGAGTCGTCCCATGAGAATATTGGAAGTTCTTGGCTGATAGATACAAAAGGCACACACTCACACATCCTCTGAGTTGAGCTACCAAACAGATGCACATGCACCGGATTTCCTTTTGTCCTAAATCTCTGCTATCCTTGTCAGCATGTAGGAGATTTATTTGTCACTTAATTGCGATACCTGCTGTAGACCTCGGCATGTATAGCTTAATTTCTTGGTTGAATACAAGGGATTCTCTTCGTTCTTTATTGTGGTGCAGACCTGCCTCCAAAAATTTGGAAGTATTTAAACATTTTATAGTCTGTGTTTGCATAATAATGGATGTAATTAAATAATTGGAATCTAAAGTTATGATGGATTAAATCGGGCCATATATTTAAGTACCATATTTTGATCATATTATTGACTTTAACAGGAAATTTTAACATTTTTATAGACTGTAAAACGTCAGTATTATTCCCAGTGATCGCAATCCACTGAGTTGAATGAGAAAAAATATATATAGTTGTGTGGTTTTGGGCTGGGACATAGCACTAAAATCTCCCAATGTCAGTCAATGTCAATCCATGCTAGTGCTTGTCAGTGGTCGCCAGAGGTGGGTAAAGTAGCCAAAACTTTTACTCAAGCGTAGCATTACTTCAAAATAATACTGCTCAAATAAAAGTAAAAGTTTTTATTCAAAAAAATATACTCAAGTACAAGTAATAAAGTATTTGGTGAAAGGAATACTCAAGTAATGAGTAACACAGTGAGTAACTGCTTAAGATGTTAGATTTTTTTTAAACAGTGCTTTTTTTTTCTCAGCATGAAGTTACCTATATACACTGTTATTATTATACAGTACTATAATATATTACATAATCACATTAAGCCAAAGAAACACACACAAAAAAAACCCAAAACAAAACATCGAATTCCGGCGATTGAAAAAAAATCTACAGAAAATAAGTATCATTTATCCAAAGAGCATGAGTGCCCTCTAGCAGAGAAAACATATTCCCTATTATGGATCTAAAAGGATAATATCTCCGGTTTTCCGTGGTCAATCTGTGCCAAATAAAAACTGAGAGATAGATTAAAATCGGCGCTTTTGAGTCATGTTGACAGCAATGTCAAATACTTAATCTTCTACGGTGCTTAAAGATGCGACATGATTGAACAGGCTGGCGTGATCATAGAGCTTGATTGCAAGCAAGATTGGTATAATGGAGTCATCTGATTACTGTTGCGACGTCTCATTGGTGAAACTAGTTGAGCCACTGTTGGCGTCTCTGACAAAAAAAAAAAAAAAAAAAGAATTAAAGTCTAATATTTAGAATAAAGAGAAAAAATGTGACGAATAGTGCAGCCAGGCGTAAGAGTAGCGTTGGTTTTTCACAAATCTGCTCAATTAAAAGTAAAATGTATGGCTTAGTAAAACTACTCTTAGAAGTATATTTTTCTCAAAAAGTTGCTCAAGTAAATGTAACGGAGTAAATGTAACACATACTACCCACCTCTGGTGGTCGCTGACAGCGGACTAAACTGTTTTGCACCTTAATGATTCCCAACTTCCCCATAATTTCTAATATGTTGCAGGACTGTTACATAATTTATTCAAGTTTAGGTTATCAATATATTTGAAGAAAAGATGACACCAATTAATTAGCTTTCCAAATTCATTTGAAATGGAAAAACATCTGAAAACATAAAAAAAAAAAAAAAAGGTGGGGGTGGTGTGGGGGGAGGGGTCTGGGTTGTCAGGTCCACTTTTTCCTCTAGTACAACACCCGTGATTTGGGGCCATATTGGAGAAGCCAAACGAAACAGAAACAACTAAGCAACAGAACAAAAACAGGATGCGATGTGGCCTAAAAAAAAATCTGCTGGATGGAAACATGGGTGGGTGGACTAATAAATAATGCTGAAGCATTTTACTTTTGCACCTAATGCGGTAATACACTGCACTGCCACCATAAGTAAGTGGTTAAGGAAAAATAAGGAGCATGTCAGTTTCATGCGTTATTCCATTTCCAACCTACGTTCAAATATTATTCATTTAGATTCATAATTGATTTATATTTTTAATATGTTAATTTATGATCTGGTCAAACCCGTGGTTTCAACATTCAGATTTATTGACAGGTTACCACAAGACAGCTGACCCAAGACTCAATGCCAGCCAAATCTATATATACTGTATGTATATCTGTAACCAATCTGACTTTCATTTTTTAATCTCATTAAAAAACAGATCAAATAAAGACTGAAGTGTAATATATACAAAGGCAATTGTTGATTTTACAAGTTTAATTTAATCTGAATATGAATAAGATAAAGATAAAATAAACAACATACTACTTTTTACACTATAATGCATTTTGGATTTGAATAATTTTAAACACATCTTTATAGGTATACAGTTATTAGGGCCCGAGCACTGAGCGTGCGAAGGCCCTATTGTTTTGCAAAGGATTATTATTATTATTATTATTATTATTATTATTATTATTATTATTATTCTTTTTTCAGGGCAAATGAAAATGGCCAATTTGGAGGCCTGAACATGCACGAAAAGTCACCAAAATTTGCACATACGTGCGGCTTTGCGTAAAATTCGATAATCTTGTGTCGTTTTGAAAAAATGTCAAAAAATGGCTCAGTGGCGCCCCCTTGACCCTTAAAATTTTCAAAAAGGCCTCTCCTCTCAGGTTTTCAACGTAGAGCAATGAAATTTGGGGAGTAGATACCTTATGCCTAACTGTTCAAAAAAGCCTCTTGCACCCATATTCCAAATCCAACAGGAAATCGGATATTTTGGATCAAATGTGAAATTTTTATCGGTTCACAGTTGGAGTTTACATTTGAAGGCCTGAACATGCACGAAAACTCACCAAAATTTGCACATACATGCAACTTTGCGTAAATTTTGATAATCTACAAAAAAATTTAACAAAATGGCTCAGTGGCGCCCCCTTGAAATTTTCAAAAAGGCCTTTCCTATTAGGTTTTTTCAACGTAGAACAATGAAATTTGGTGAGTCGATACATTGTGCAAAACTGCTCCAAAAAGTCTCTTGCACCCATATTCCAAACCCAACAGGAAGCCGGAAATTTTGGATCAAATGTGAAATTTTATCGATTTACATTTGAGACCTTGTCGCTGAAGAAAATAGTTGGATCGTCTTCAAAATTGGTCAGACTATTCAGGAGACATATGAGATCTTAAGTTTTCAAAATGGTGAGTTTTTATCCAAGGGTCTGACCTGGGCGTGGTCCCAAAGTCGGCCATTTTTGGGCAAAACACCAAATTCAGAAAATGATTAAAAAATCCGTGATACAACGTTCAATCTTTTTCATTTCTAGCAAGTATATGAGATATCCCAGCCTGAACACGACTGCATTGAAATATTACCCATTAGGCTTGGCGCCCCCTAGTGGGAACAGGAAATGGCCTTCTTTACGAGACAGGCTCCTCCTCCAAGGGAAAAAAATCTATTGACCTCAAACCTGTTTCAGGGGAGCCTCAAGACATGTGTTCAGGTCCCTGATGAAAAATATTGAGGTTTCGTTGAAGCGGAGAGGTCCAAACTGGAAGTGAAAATGACCGTCAACAATTTGTCTCGCCAAAAATTTTGAACAGTCATAACTCGGCAGATATGCAACATATGTGCGCCAAACTTTCCGTGTTTGTTGAGAGTCATACCCTGAAGGTTCTTGTAGGGGTCATTTGCATCAACTCTACAGTGCCAACTAGTGGCGACAGAAAGAAGTTTTAAAAAAGGCCTTTCCTATTGGGTTTTTTCAACATAGAGCAAGGAAATTTGGGGAGTAGATACCTTATGCAAAACTGCTCCAAAAAGTCTCTTGCACCCATATTCCAAATCCAACAGGAAATCGGGTATTTTGGATCGAATGTGAAATTTTCATGGGTTCACAGTAAGAGTTTACATTTGGAGGCTTGAATATGCATAAAAACTCACCAAAATTTGCACATACATGCGGCTTTGGATAACGTTCGATAATCTTGCAACGTTACGAAACAATTTAACAAAATGGCTCAGTGGCGCCCCCTTGAAATTTTCAAAAAGGCCTCTCCATTTAGGTTTTTCTAACATAGAGTGATGAAATTTGGAGAGTCAAAACTTTGTGCAAAACTGCTCCAAAAAGTCTCTTGCACACACATTCCAAATCCTACAGGAAATCAGGTATTTTGGATTGAATGTGAACTTTTTATCGATTTACAGTGTGCACATTTTACACCTTGGCACCTAGGGAATTAGTTTGATCATTCTCAAAATTGGTGAGACTGTTCATGAGGCATATGAAATCTTAAGTTATAAAAATGGTGTGTTTTCATTCACGGGCCTGACCTGGGCGGGGCGCCAAATTCTTCCATTTTTTCGCCAAAACACCGAATTCGGAAAATGACTGATAACTCCCTCATACAACGTTCAATCTATTTTAAATCTGGCATGTGTGTGAGGTATACCAGCCTGAGCAGGACTGGATTGAAAATTTACCATTTGTGCCTGGCGCCTCCTAGTGGGAACAGGAAATGCCCTTTTTTACGGGACACACTCCTCCTCTAAAGGGAAAAAATCAATCTACCTCAAACTTGCATAAGGGAAACCTTAAGACCTGTCTTCAGGTGCCTGATGAAAAATATTGAAGTTTCGTTGAAGCGGAGGGGTCCAAACAGGAAAGTGAAAATGACTGTCAACAATTTTTCTCTCCAAAAACTTTGAACAGTCATAACTCGGCAGATATACAAGATATCTGCGCCAAACTTCCCGTGCTTGTTGAGAGTCATACCCTGAAGGGCCTTGTAGCGGTCATTTGCATCAACCCTACAGCGCCAACTAGTGGCGATAGAAAGTCACTCGTTTTTCCAAAACATGTCCAGTTCTTTTCATGTTGGTCATTGTAGTTTCAAGACCTATTAAAATACTTTTTTACGGCCCATGTCCACGTGTCTCTGTCTGTTGCCGTGACGACCCTTTGTTCGCCATTTAAAGGAAATATTTTTTTTCAGAGACTCAGGGAGCTTATAGAGCCACAATAGTTGGCACACTTGGTCGAAATGGCCAAGTTAGAAGATTAATTTTGGTTTTGAATAAGGGCTTGGCTGCACAGCTCAGTAGTGGCTCCTTTTTTGTAGTACTCTCTCCAATAGGGGTTTTTATCTCTTGGGTGTGGGAATGTAAATAGGCGACTTTCGAGCATGTTAGGTTCTAATGAGATGATTAGAGAGGAGGATCTGCCACCACCCTGACCTGCACACAGTCCGAGTTGCGTGACGTCCGAGTTGCGCTAGATTGCGAGGGCCCGTTCAGTCCTGCTTGCAGGCCTAGTTAAATTTGTGCTTCCAAGTTTGTACATTGTATGATCGTTTGAGGAAAGCCATTTTCTGTTGCAGCGTGAGTGTACCCTAGTGAACTGTACAAAGTCCATATACTGTAGGCTTGCTTGCATGAATAATGGGGTGTGAAAGAACATGACCCATCAATCATATTTGGGATGAACCTGAGCAGATAATGTGAGCTAAGCCCTTCATCTAGTCAGTCACAAAATAATGTTCTTCTGGATAAATGGACTGCGCAAGAACTGACGCAATGGATTCTATCTTTTTTTTTTTTTTTTTTTTTTTTAACTGTTTGCTTTAAAAAAAATCTGCCATCGCCCTGTTAAGTCACACCCAGTTAGTTCTCTTCCATGCACCTTATCAATTTTAGCTTGACCTCACTGGAATCATTCTTAGTAAAAAAAAAAAAAAATTTTAATCAGATATGGATGTCATTCAATTACAAGTGATTTGGGGGCACTCAGTGCCCGTAAGTACTGTGAATGAGAAAGTCCTGCTTTGAGAAGAGACTCAGCTTGGTATTGGATCTAATTTGCTGTTGGTTACAGCTCCTGCTTATCGCCAAATGTGGTCAACCAACGTTAATGTGATAATGATATTAACAGCCCATAGGTTTTTGGGGTCTTTTTTGTCAGTAGCAGGAAAAGAAGTTATGACATCACTCAACGCGGTCTCCCCAATTAACAATTTTTGCTTCTGACATAATGAGCCTGCTTAAAGAGTGACATCATACTCAAACAACACACACTTAACGACACCTTTGAAATGGAAGGTTCAGACAGCAAAGGGGCTGATGCAAGTTTGCAACCAAAGCACAAATGAAAGTTTTGAATTCAACCATGCAAGTGAAATCATGCATCTCCTTTATGCACGTGTCAAAACCTTGTGTCGAGAGAAATAATTCTGGCATCTTTTGAGTTACTGCCAGCTACAGAGCATGCCGCACCTCTCTTTTCCACTGCCTACTGCGATTCATGATTACTTTCCAAGTCCTCCATGCAAATTCAGCTCCCAAGCCTTCATTTTCCACTCATTAAAAGCAGGCCCTGAAATCATGGTCTTGCACGACAAATCTCTTCACTCATCATATTTCTCCACTAAAAACAATACATCAGACTGTCGACTCAGCACTTCCTGGCCTCTCTTACGTTTATTGTGGTAGTTCATCTGCATGGCTGCTAGGCTGTTTTATCGACACTTAGGGAGAAAGTATGCATGCTGTGAGTGCTCAAATATGCCCAAACACACATCCTGAAATCAGGCCGTTCAGGGTTTTCGGAAAGCTTTGTCTTCTCACTTCAAACCGTCTAGGTCTTCTGTCTGGCAATGAAACGGAGTCCTTCCGAAGGAAGCTTGGTGAAAAGAACATTAGTGTGAAACACATGTATGCAGTTGTAGAAATAATCAGCATCCAGCAGGAAATAGTGTTGCCTGTAATCATTATTTAAAAGCATGACCTCATTTTGCTTTGCTCTGCCTACATTAAATCATCCTCATGAGCCTCATGAAATAGCTCCTGTAAAGTTATTGGTAGCCTAAATCTCCAGCGGGTCACTTCCAATATGAACTGTCGCACGTTTGCCTATATCTTGAAGTGACCTACTTCTGACATGAATAGGTCAATGTGATGCTGACCTTCACATCTGCTGAATTTTTATTTGGACTGTTGTGACTGAAACCCCTCTCACCACAAAGTAGGGAAGTGCATAACATATTTGTAATTGATCACTTATTAACAGTGTTGTCACAGATTACATGAAAAAGTAATTTAATTACTGATTACGCCTCAAAAAGTAATCTATGTACTTTACTGATTAAGGTTAAGGTTTATTAGAAGTAATATATCAGTTACTTTTTGTCAGTTTTTCTCCCTTTGCCTCCTCAACATAAGAATAAGAAAAATGTCATTGCAACGGCAAAGCTACAAAACGGCCGCACATGTAGTTGGTCCAACCTATAACTGGAACCCTCCAAAAAGAAGGAAAAATACTCACGTTCATTCATGGACGTACACAGATCAACATTCGCTCGCACATCTCAACAGGTGGAAGCACTCGGCTCGAATGTGCACCCGCGCTGGTGGCCTAGCACACGCCTTTCAGTCCCAAAACGCGCGTGTGACTAGCCCAGAACAGGAAGTACCTGTGAGCGGTTACCATGGAAACAAACACATAGCTGGAACCTTAAAACAAGAATAAAAGAGAAAAATGTTTGTCTTTATTAAATCCTAAATTGAATGAGTCCACTCAAATTCACTCACGCTGCCGAGAACAGCCTCTCAACAACTAAGATTGACTAAACGATGATTAACGCATCTGTGCCTTTGATCATAGAGCGACGGAGCCTTCCCTCGCCAGATCAAAGCTAGAAACCTGTCAATCATTGTTAATTTTAAGTACCAAACACCAGATGCACTGTTAAAAAAGAAAAGCAGCAGGGGGAGGGTGAGAGGCTGTACAAGCATGAAACAAAAGAACATAAATATATGTTTTTAATTAAAAACCCGATCCCTTTCACCCAATTCCGATCATCTGTGATCCGATCAGGACATCTCTAGTTTTGGACCATCATCTTGGACAGCTTTCCATGGTACATTCAAACGTTGTCTATGGTTACAAAGTAACCAGGGAATATGGTTTGAGGAATTTTCAAAGAAATCTCAATTAAAAGTCTATTCATACTGTGAAATGCTTACAAAAATATGCATGTATTATTCTTTTATATTTTTTTTCTTCAGAATTATTACTCTTTGCTTCAATAGATAGCCTCAAATAAGTGAATGTGAACCACTCTGACCACCATTTAGTGCAGATAAGTTGCAATTTAAGTGCACTCAATTTACCACTCAACAAACACTCAATGGATCTTTTGATAAAAATGGATTTTTCCTTTCTTTGGACAATGATATGTTTTTTCTGGAAATGTACGAGTAATAGCGATATAATTCCATTTAAAAGTAATTTGGTTCTGTCAGCACAAATAGCAAATCAGTATTTATGGTATGAGGCTGACCTCCATTATGTGTGTATGTGTTTGTATTTGGACTTTATTGTTAAATGTGATGATTTTTACTCTCATTGAATTGTTTATCAATGATTGTAGTAGCTAATATTCCAGGTCATTTTCTCCAGTCAGCAAGTCCATCCTTCTTTTTATCCACCATAATTTGATGAATTTGCCCGGTGAGAATCTTCCACTGAGGTCAGTGTACGATGTCGTCACTATCAGCGTCATTTAGTGAGAATGTACGCACACCATGCTTCAGCTGCGGGGGATTACCACTAAGCGGTGACCGGAGGCAGTCAGTATTTGCCTCCAGAGACTGAGGCCGCTGAGGCCTTTCTTCTCTCCCCAGGCAGGATGTCAATAAACTCACCAAAACGTTTGGTCAAGCCAGACAGAGGAATTGCTCAGAGGTATTTTTACTGAGACGTGCAGATGTTGAGTGCAAGGAGAGCAAGTGTTTTTTTGTTTTTGTTTTCTTTTAAAGACTACCTAAGGCTTTTACACATAGGCTTAATTAATCAATTAATTAATTAATTCTTTCATTCATTCTTCTTCTGTACTGCCTATCATGAAGTCCGCAGGGATGCTGGAGTCTTTCCCAGCTATCTATGGGGTGGAGGTGGGCTACGACCTATAGACCCTACTCACCTACGTCGGCCGCCATATTGTCCATATTTTTTAGACCTATTCTCATTGTTTTCAATTAGTCGTGCAAGTTATAGAGCAATTCATGGAAGCCCCAGTGTTATCTGACGCTGTAAACTCATTGGATGCGTTGCATAAAAGGCGTTATGTGGAAAAGCTTCAGTTTATCCATTCACCAGATCCATATTTGATGCCTAAATCAATCTTTTTCGATCCGCTGTCTTCGCCGTCTTTGCCTGGCATCTGCTACCCTGATATTTACAACTATCTTGTTCACACAAAATCAGCCTATTCTCACGAAAGTTTGAAAAACTAAGAGCTTGGAGGCTTATAAATACTTCGTTGCTGGTTGGGTGAAACTGGTCCTCGTCCACGAAAATTCGGCAGAAATCTATCTTGTGCTCGGGAAGGTGAGTTACGAAATTTTCAATTCAAAATCTTTTGTTCTTGCTAACATCCACTGTCAAGTCTAATGTATTTCATGTCATTTGTCAATGGAGCTAGGGCTTTTAAAGTTTATATGGTTTAGCGATAGCACTCTCACTACATACATATATAATATGTAATAAATATGAAGTGCGAAAGCACTACTCCACTTTTTTGGCTTTTGACCTCAATGGTGAAATTGTAAATTAATTGTATTTTCAGGTAGTTCATTCACAACGTCTGAGTGTATGTTGTCGGCGATTAGCCTAGCAATGATCTTAATTGTGGTTGTCAGCCCAAAACCCTCTAAATATATATTAAATGCATCTTACCAGATATAAAATGACTACTACATAATCTGTGGTAGTCATTTGGAGCCCAGTTTTCTCGTCGAATTGCAGCAGTCCATCTCGCTCTCCTCTCCGGGTCTCTCGGAATACGGTAAAACTTCAAGTCTCTCTGTTTTTGCAACAAACCGCCACACACGACTTCACCATTTTGATTATTAATGTTAACGAGCAGAAAAACACGCCATAATAGGAGGAATTTACGAAGCGCATTAACATGACGAGTAGACGGACAACATGGCGTGGGGGCGTGGCTGTGACGTCACGTGAGTAGGGTCTATAGACCCTACCCACGTGACATCACAACTCCGCCCTCCTGACTGGTGCCGCCCAATTGTCCGTCAACACATCGTGTTTACCTGTTACGGCTACGTACATTCCTCCTATTTACGGCATGTTTTTCTGCTCATTAACATTAATAATCAAAATGGTGAAGGCGTGTGTGGCGGTCAGTTGCAATAACAGAGAAGATAGACGGAGAGACTTGAAGTTCTACCGGATTCCGAGAGACCCGGTGAGGAGAGCGAGATGGGCTGAAAACTGTGCTCCAAACGATTACCACAGATTACGTAGTAGTCATTTTATATCTGGTAAGATGCATTTAATATATTTTTAGAGGGTTTTGGGCTGACAACCACAATTAAGATCATTGCTAGGCTAATCGCCGACAACATACACGTATGTATGTAGTGAGAGTGCTATCGCTAAACCATATAAACATTAAAAGCCCTAGCTCCATTGACAAATGACATGAAATACATTAGACGACAGTGGATGTTAGCAAGAACAAAAGATTTTGAATTGAAAATTTCGTAACTCACCTTTTCAAGCACAAGATAGATTCCTGCCGAATTTTCGTGGACGAAGACCTGTTTCACCCAACCAGCAACGAAGTATTTATAAGCCTCCAAGCTCTTAAAGTTTTTCAAACTTTCGTGAGAATAGGCTGATTTTGTGTGGACAAGATAGTTGTAAATATCAGGGTAGCTAACAGATGTCAGGCAAAGACGGCGAAGACAGCGGGTCGAAAAACATCGATTTAGGCATCAAATATGGATCTGGCGAATGGATAAACTGAAGCTTTTCCACATAACGCCTTTTATGCAACGCATCCAGTGAGTTTACGGCATCCGAAAGCACCGGGTCTTCAATGAAATGCATTATAAATTGCTCGATCAATTGAGACCATTGATAATACAGACACAAAATGACGGACAATGGGGTGGAACAATACAGCGATCACGTGATTTTGTGACGTCGGTGGGTAGGGTCTATACTGGTTGCCAGCAAAATGCAGGGCAGATAGGTTTAATGTGGTTTGAAATAGAAAACAGACGGATATTGTAGAGGTATCGTGAAACGCCTCTTTCTTAAGACATTCATTCAGCTAATAATAACCCATAAACAGTCGAAATATGTGTATTGGATCCAGACGAAACAATAGTACCTCCATCTGGCTTTGTCCAAAGAGGCATGTCAGTGTTCCACAGCGAGTCATGCATAATTTACTGGGCTTTTTATTTGTTATTGTTTGCTTTTGTAAACCTTTCAAAAGGTCATGGGTCAAATTGACTTCTTGAAAGTTGTAGGCTGAATATTCCCTCAACATGACGGCCATATACGATAAGCGCACAGAAATCAAGATAGGACATATTCCTCCAGAGGGAATAGAAGATGCTCAGAATATATTCATAAGCGGAGGGGAGGAGGGGGGTTGCCAATCAAGGTGTGAATGGATATACAGTATGTGCAACAAAAAATATTTTGAGAGATGTTTAAGTAAACGTGTTTATTAGTTGTTCTTTGTACTCAAAGGAGTGCTCCTCCTCAATTTAAAGGTTGCAGACTTGAACAGAAATTAAAACAGTAGAGATGTGAGTTTTACCTAATCAACATTCACATTCTTGAGTAGGGTTGATGCTTGGGGTTATCAGAAAACCAGTAGGTGTCACTGTCTATCTGTACCACTGACAAAAAGAAGCAGATGCTTCTTATCAGATTCAAGCCACAGATTAAAAAAAAAAAAAGTCAGAAAACTATTTTAAATACTTCAACAGTGTAGTCAGTTATTCCGTACATTGGCATAGAATTCCTGGAAATGCTGGGCTTGTAAACATTTGAGTGTGATTTTGGTCTTCCCACCGTTGAGGTCATTATGTCATCGAGACTCATAAAAGGAAGTAGAACACTTGAGTTTACTGGGCTCAACAAAAAAAAAAGTACTTAGTCTAACTGAACCACATCTCTTAAACATAAATGTTTGTGGGTTTACATATAGACATGCAAGATGTGAATGTTAATTGTAGGTGTTAATTTAACAACCATGATTGCAAAATGATTTTTATTTAAATAAAAATGTCTGGGTTTTATATGTTCCTTTTAGGGCTGTCAAACGATTAAAATTTTTAATCGAGTTAATTACAGCTTAAAATGTAATTAATCGTAATTAATCGCAATTCAAACCATCTATAAAATATGCCATATTTTTCTGTAAATTATATATATGTATTCTGTAAAATAAATTTTTGGAATGGAAAGATAAGACACAAGATGGATATATACAGTGGGGAGAACAAGTATTTGATACACTGCCAATGGGGGGGGGGGGACAAGTATTTGATACACTGCCAATGGGAAAACCCATTGGCAGTGTATCAAATACTTGTTCTCCCCACTGTACATTCAACATACGGTACATAAGGACTGTAGTGGGCATTTCACTCTACTGTCATTTAAATCTGTCTATGCTGCCCTCACTCCAAAGCGTCTACTTTTTCCAAAGCTAGACAGCTAGTGAACGACGCCTTAATAATCAGACTTCTTCCTTTTTCATCTGATTTATTAATAAAATAGCCTCAAACCATTGTCCTCTTTAGACCGTCATAAAACTACAAAAAAAAAAAAAAGTACACAAGCATTGCATTAGCAACAACATTAGCTTAGCACGCTATACAGGGTCACTAAACATAAACAAAAAGCGTCTCATACAAAAAATAGAACATTTCGCTTACTAACATAATATGTACATTCTTTAAAACAACCATACTTACGGACAAATCTTGTCCAAGGATCATATAAGCACAACATTACAACGTAGGTGTCAGCCCAAGACGTCGTGCAGCCATATTAAACTGGCAAGAAAAAAATAAACCATGTCTCAAAGCGACCACAAGAGTTCGCTGTTACAGCACATAAAGCCTTGCTGAAAAACTTACCAAAAGGCAGAATACTGTCTGAGCGGGACATGTGCGTTAATTGCGTCAAATATTTTAACGTGATTAATTTAAAAAATTAATTACCGCGCGTTAACGCGATAATTTTGACAGCCCTAGTTCCTTTATAACTTAATGAAAGCAGGTCAAGGTAATCAGCTTTTTGGTTTGGGATTAGACACAGTGTTTTAGCATCTAAAACCTGGAAGTAAGAACTTTGTCATGCATGTTGTTATCCTAGACTCAACATAAGTCAAATGAGCTCAATTTGACGGATCTCGAACTGTATCCACGTTTTGTTTGGGTATCGGGGGGTATTGTTAATGATTATTACCATTATTGTACTGCCGCAATTTTTTAGTTGCTTTAAAAAAAAAAAAAAAAAAAAAAAGACCAAATAAAGCAATAAATAGGACTGAAACTAAAAAAGAAAATGGAAAAGATTTTGGGTTCTTTTGCCTTTTGGTTCAAACCAATGTAAGATTAATGTTATTGTAAATGAATACAGTACCTTTCACTTTATATGGGTTATATACTGTATTGTTTTCATTTTCTTTTTATATGGGTAAGTATTATATTGGACATTTGTTTACACTTCATTTGAATAATTCTTATGTCTGTGTCATGAGAATGTCTTAATTACGTATGATGAGTATATGAACAAGTGCCTATGACACTTGTATTTAAGTGAATAAATAATATCAAATTTCTTCGTCTTAAGCTTGAAGTAAGGATTTATTGCATCAGGGAACGGGGGAAACTGGCAGGCGAGAACGAAGGAAGGACCCAAATGCACAGAAACGGGAGGCAAAGTAGATAAGCGTCGGTTCAAAAATGTTTCATTAAAGTGACCAAAATAAAGTAACAACAAAAGGCAGTTGTTCCAAAAATACAAAAGTAATCCAAAAGCCAGACTAACAAACTAATTTACTTAATTAACTAAAAAGCAGGACGGGGGCATGGGAACACACATAGCATGGACGCTAACATTTATAATCATGCAACAGGCAAGGACAGGTGAAATCCATGGTCAATCACAATGACAAGACACACAACGGCACTAACTTGAAAGAACCAAACAAAAATCATTAAATATGTTAATATATATAGATAAATGGTTGGTTGAGGACTTTTCCCAGTAAATAACTGACAACTTTTGAAGTGACATTCAAAGTTGACTTTTTCACCGGACTGACTTGACTAAAACATTTTTGATCACCTTGAAGGCAAAACGTTTACAACAAGTGACTGGTTTACAATACAGTATGTGCTTTAAATCCCCAAACCTTATATCTCTGGGGGTTAAAGAGCAAAACATCTTCAATTTTATAGATGCAAACCCCAGGCCACATGAAGCTCACATCTGTTGCGTTGGGTGCTCTCTGGCTCCCATACAAACACACTTTAGCCTGGCTTACATATACCCTTGCTTTTAGCATGAACATGAACACATGATTCTTTAAATGATAATTATCAGGGAAAACTTTTAAAAGCAAAATTACCCCAAACCAAAAACAAACAAACAAACAAAAAACGACTCTAACCATTAGTTTTAGGATGCAATCGTTTTACACAGAATTCCCCACATACCTTTGCGCATTGTTCTTAAAGCCTGGATAAACCCCTCAAATAGAGGGTCGATCGGTTTTAAAAGCTCTAAAAGCTCTTAATTAGTAGTTCGTTTTAGGAGGAGCATGCCAAAGGCCTAACCAACATGCCATCAAGATACAGAACACATGCGTTTGAACTTGAATGGCAGCAGATGAGTTGCTTAATGATTGAACACTACCGGATTTTCTTCACAATGTTTCCATGTGTTTTAAATGTGTTCTTTAGAAGCTAAAAAGGAGGCAATCTGGTTTAATTAAGCTCTGGAAAAAACTAAAACAAAAAACTAAATTACAGTATAATTAAACAATCACACGTTTTTACCAGAAGACGGATGTGAAAGTTTTATTTTGCCTTGCCAGTAATTATCTATCAGTAAATCGTCAATCATCTTTGAATAAGAGTATACCAAAAACTAGTATTTATGCAATCTGTTTAACCAGCTATTTCTCAAACTCTGTAATGAAAGCCGAAGGAAAAGCCCAATCGCTCTAAATGTATATTTACTCACTTCTATATGGGAGACATCAATGCTTGCAAATCTGTACACTAAAAAGGCATCTGTGGCCTTCCAAAAGCTCTCTGTTGTGGTAGAGCAGAAGGATTTTTTTTTCTTGAAGAGAATATTTGCACCATTTATGGTGTGCTGTTTTAGTCAGGAACCATTGCAGATGATGATGGAGGGCAAAAGACCAGATGTCATGTGGCATGCAGTCCCTCAGTTACAAAATACAATACAATTTTGTTGTTATTGTTGCAGCCCAATGGCCAAATGTGTGTTCTTAACTAGGCATGTGCCGGTCTGAAATTCTGACGGTATGATAACCTTAAGCAAAAATATCACGGTTTCACGGTATGACGGTATTGCAATTACAGCTCTAAAATGTGTTACTTTGAGATATCTGGGTTAAAAAATAAACAACTTTTTTCCATTGAACAGGATTTTTACTTTTCAAAACATAATAGCAAATTGGAACATCAGTATAATATTAAGTTAAAATAAAAAAATTAATAAAGATTCAAAAATAATAATAATTTAAATACTCTAAATAAAATTAAAATAAATGCTGTTCTTTAGGTTAGCGTAAACCCACAGCCACAGCCCAACATTATTAATATTACAGCAAAAATAGTTGAATTATTTTCCATAAAAAGCACGTGTGTATGACTCGTATCATGTTTACATTGCACACACACACACACTCTTTCTCAACACAGACAGTTGCTAAAGACAAAAAACATGTTTTACCACAGCTAGATACACTAAACACGCTGGAGCTAAGTCTCGTAGCTGGTGGGAAACGTTCATTACAGTGTTTACTATCCTTTAAGTGCCTATGACAGCAAAAAGCATGTTTTTTTAATATTTTCCGCGGTATTTTATGCTCCTGAATGAAATAGACCGCTTGGATGTGTGTGGAAGCAATCGCTATATTTATTTCGTTTTTTTAATCCTGCGCCATGAAAATGAGTGACTTCCGGCTTCAGTCTCGAGTTGAGAAAGAGGACGCTGAGACGTGTACGGTAGAAGGAGTCATCTTCACTGTCCAGCCGTACTGTTGTATGAGAAGGACTAAGGATTCAGCTGATTATATTTCGCATCATGCCAGCCAAACGGCTGCAGAAAAATTTTGCTGCACCAGAGAGAGGCGTGTGAGCCTTTTTGGGGTTGCAAAAGGTTCCCATTCACCGGTGGATATTGGCCAAAACAAGCCCTACTACTTTGGGACCATTGGACTCACAAGGAAATGAGTAAACATTGTGTTTTGTATTATGTTAAATACTGGGATCATTTTAATACATATGTGGCTTGCATTTTGTGGCTGACATACTGCTTGTCGACTCGGCCGACGACACTGGCGGCTTGTCGCACATCCCCCCGCCGGGAGAGCACTATACTCGGTTTATTGCCCTCTTCGTGTGCCTTGTGTTTATCAAATTTTCAACCCCACCAGAAATTGCAACTTTGTGTTAAAAATGGCTGCGAGTACAGCAATTGCAAAGTAAACACTACAAACGCTCTTTAAATAAAGGACTAATTACTTACGTTTCATCATGGATGGGCAGGTAGAAAAAATCTCCCAAGACACACTCTGTCTGTCATGTTAGCTGCACGACAACTGCACGCCGCTCTTTGTTCATGTCGTCGCCGTGTAGCAAAGCATTATTTTTCATTATATTTGTGGTGACCATGTGGCAGCTACGCGTTCCTCCGACGTTGGCCGATTTGTCCGGCGATACTCTCCAGCTGCTTCCCCGGCGAGCTCTCCTGTCCGTAGCAGCAGGGAAAAGAGCTGTAACTTACTGTCCGCCGGGCGGGTTGCTGATTGGCGAACACAGTCAACAATCCTGCGGCAGTGTAACATGATCAGGGCTAGTTTTGTGTCATTTTCCGCTTTGAAAGCAAAAATAAGACTGAGACGTCACTTGGTTCAGGTTAGCATGTCGGATAGCTGTCACGCCTCTTGGTTTGTTTTCCGCGCCCCCCGGCTTCGGAAAATGTAATGTCAAAAGCCCGACTAACTACGACGGCATAATATAGCGTTCGGGAGGTGCGACAGTCAAGGTGAAGTCGACAGTTTTCACCATTATGGAGTAATTTTGCCATGTCATACTGAATAAATGCATTTTTATAATTTCATATTCCATTTAGCACAAGATTGTTATTTGTCATGACCATACCATTTATTTAGCAATTGGGAAAAATACTTTCATAAAAAGAATATCATTTAAAAATATTAGAGAGACTAAAACAATGACATTTTGCGGCCCTTTTCGTCGCATTTTCCTAGTTATGAATAATTCCCCCTCAATGGGCTGCATACTAAATCAGATGAAACCATTTTCCCGCTGACATCATCCACCTGTTGGGGACGCTAGAGCCCTATAATGGTAGGCGTGGCTGGATGGCGGATTAAAACACTAATTTCTTGTCATCTGCGCTTTGCCAAATCGTTGTATATAGTCGAATCGTCTCAAAATATGATTCTGCGTGAATAGTTTCTCATGATGTGGGCGGCTCCCTGCTTGAAGGAGTTGCGCAGTGCATGGCCGAGCTGACCCGTCAATAATGATTATGTCTATGCCATGGTATACTTTGAAACCGGTAATCGGCACATGTCTACTCTTACCTGTGGAATTTTTATATAGAGTAAAACTAAAGATACCATAATGCATTGCATATTATGCAGGCATAGTTATTTTAATATTCGTGCAGCTCAACATAGTCATACTGATAACACTTCTTTTACAAGTACACACCTTTTACAACTACATTTACAGCAGGGGTCCCCAACGACCGGTCCGTGGCGCAATTGGTTCCGGGCCGCGCAGAAATAATAAATAATTTATTAACGACTGCATTCTGGCCGATTGACTTTGGCCTGTGCCGCTTAACACACCAATATCCCTGTCTACTCTAGATATACAACTACAGGATAGGAGGTCGCCATAGAAATGCATTGATTGGGCTGTTAGCTGTACATCTTGTTTTGTATATCTATGTGCGCTTGGCCTCGATAATAACGTATGACGTAGGGCTGGCGCATCACATAATTAGCCCCCACACTAGAATGACTGAAAAACAGACGTCTTTGGACAGATTTTTTACGGGGAAAAGGGAACCTGACGAGCCAGAAGATGAGCCTACAACCTCGAAGAAAACAAAATCTATGCTACTTCCCAATCACTAAGGACCCACGAACTGCGAATGAGTGGATTCGTGACCCGTATGTGAATAAACCGAGTGATTCGAGCATGTCTGTACAACAGGAATATCAGCTTGTAGAGATCGCAAATGACGGCGACCTTAAACATACATTTGAGACAACAACTTTACCGAGGTTCTGGATTAAAGTCATTTCGGAATATCCTGACATCGCTAGGAGAGCACTGAAAACTGTGCTACAATTTCCAACATCGTATCTTTGTGAAGCAAGCTTTTCGCACTCTTCCATCTCGGGACCATCTCTTCTTAACGAAACAAGCTCAGGCCTCCCGCTGATTCAGCGGCTGAGTTGTATTTTCCCTGCACTTAACACGACAGGGCTAAAAACAAATGTTATTTTATATTTGCTGTATTTTTCTGACGCACATTGCCAGTGTTCTGACAAATTTGGCACGCGCGGAACGTTAAAAATGACCGCGAATACAGCGAAGCCAAAGTACACACTACAGACTTTCTTTAAAGAAAGGAATATTAACTTACGTTTGCCATGTTAGCTGCACACAACAACTGGCCGCAGCTCTCTCACTTAACGACTTCGCCGTGTCATTAAGCATTAATTTACGCCATTTTCGTGTTGCACATGTATGTTTATGAGGTAAATCGTTTTTTTAGCACCGTTGGATAACATCGACAGTCCAACTGAATATAAAAGAAGGCTTTTTTCACCGCCTCAAAAGCTTTGGGAGCAAAATTTTATAAGGGTGCAAAATTTGATAGAACACCGGTCCATAAAAAAAAAAAGGTTGGGGACCCCTGATTTACAGCATCTAATACAACTAAAATTAACATTAAGTACAGTTATTAAGTTAGTGTGTTAACTGACTAACACTGACATGTTGGTTACTTTACTAGTGCTGTAAATATACAATCACTTTTTGCAAGCATTGCATATATGAAATCTCAACAAATAAGTGAAACTTTAGATTGACATGGTGGAAGTTGTTATTTGATTATTTAGTAAGCTTGAATTTGAGTGATTGAAAGGTGATCCTGTTTCTTAAACACCCCGGGTCTAGCCCACGAGGTTTGGCCTGTCAAGAAAATTGTTCCTCTTTACTGAGCAGGATTGATTGAGCTACCGTTTCCTGGAGACAGCATGATATAACGAAAAGGTTAGGGACATAGTTAAATTAGTGGATGTGAGATATTACCAAGGCAAAACGTAATAGTTGCTATTAGTCAGGTAAATGCTTGGATGATTGGGAAATGTTTGTCGAATGTCAATCGAGTGAAAGCAGTGAGTGAACTCCTCAACTGTCTGAGTGGATTTTTTAAAATATTGATTTAGAATGGTTTACATCTATTTACTACCAGTCCTTTCTATTGGGGATGTACAGTGGGGCAAATAAGTATTTAGTCAACCACTAATTGTGCAAGTTCTCCCACTTGAAAATATTAGAGAGGCCTGTAATTGTCAACATGGGTAAACCTCAACCAAGAGAGAAAGAGTGTGGGAAAAAAAACAGAAAATCACATTGTTTGATTTTTAAAGAATTTATTTCCAAATTAGAGTGTAAAATAAGCATTTGGTCACCTACAAACAAGCAAGATTTCTGGCTGTCAAAGAGGTCTAACGAGGTCTAACAAGGCTCCACTCATTACCTGTATTAATGACACCTGTTTTAACTCAATATCGGTATAAAAGACACCTGTCCACAATCTCAGTCAGTCACACTCCAAACTCCACTACGGCCAAGACCAAAGAGCTGTCGAAGGACACCAGAGACAAAATTGTAGACCTGCACCAGGCTGGGAAGACTGAATCTGCAAAAGGTAAAACGCTTGCTGTAAAGAAATCAACTGTGGGAGCAATTATTAGAAAATGGAAGACATACAAGGCCACTGATAATCTCTTTCGATCTGGGGCTCCAGGCAAAATCTCACCCAGTGGAGTCAAATTGATAACAAGAACGGTGAGCAAAAATCCCAGAACCACACGGGGGGACCTAGTGAATGACCTACAGAAAGCTGGACCACAATAACAAAGGCTACTATCAGTAACACAATGCGCCGCCAGGGACTCAAATCCTGCACTGCCAGACGTGTCCCCCTGCTGAAGCCAGTACACGTCCAGGCCAGTCTGCGGTTCACTAAAGAGCATTTGGATGATCCAGAAGAGGACTGGGAGAATGTGTTATGGTCAGATGAAACCAAAATAGAACTTTTTGATAGAAACACAGGTTCTCGTGTTTTAGGAGAAAGAATACTGAATTGCATCCGAAGAACACCATACCCACTGTGGTCTGATCTGTGTAAAGGAAAGAATGAATGGGGCCATGTATCGAGAAATTTTGAGTGAAAATCTCCTTCCATCAGCAAGGGCATTGAAGATGAGGCATGGCTGGGTCTTTCAGCATGACAATGATCCCAAACACACAGCCAGGGCAACAAAGGAGTGGCTTCATAAGAAGCATTTCAAGGTCCTGGAGTAGCCTAGCCAGTCTCCAGATCTCAACCCCATAGTAAATCTGTGGTGGGAGTTTAAAGTCTGTGTTGCCCAACGACAGCCCCAAAACATCACTGCTCTAGAGGAGATCTGCACGGAGGAATGGGCCAAAATCCCAGCAACAGTGTGTGAAAAGCTTGTGAAGAGTTACAGAAAACGTTTGGCCCTCAATATTGCCAACAAAGGGTATATAACAAAGTATTGAGATGAACTTTTGGTATTGACCAAATACGTATTTTCTACCATGATTTGCAAATGAATTCTTTAAAATCAAACAATGTGATTTTCTGTTTTTTTCCACATTCTGTCTCTCATGGTTGAGGTTTACCCATGTTGACAATTACAGGCCTCTCTAATATTTTCAAGTGGGAGTACTTTCACAATTAGTGGTTGACTAAATACTTATCTGCTCCACTGTAGGTGACAAGTCTTTCAATGTCACTCAAACAGATCAGTCCTTGCAGTGCCTGCACATACTGGACTGTCACAATAGAGAGGAAATTAGAATATTGTGTATTCTAATTTCCTGAGACAGTCCTGTATATATACACAGGACTGTCTCAAAAAATTAGAATATTGTGTATTCTAATTTCCTGAGACAGTCCAGTATATTTACATTCAGAACAAAAATAAGAGCAAAGTTGACAATTTAACTTGTTTTACAATTGTTTAGGATAATCATTTGGTAGTTTTGGTACATTTAGGGTGTATTCACACCTGCCCTGTTTGGTACGGCCCAAACCAAAAAAGTTTGTGGTGCACAACTTTTGAGCTGATGTGAATACAAACCAGTAAGCTCTGGTGCGGACCAAACAGCCGGTCCAAGACCTCACCGGAGAGGCGATCTCTGTTTGATTCCAAGCAGACTGTGGTGCGGTTCGCTGTAGGTGTGAAAGCAACCACAACGTGGTCCGAACCATAGCTTAAATCAGATACCTTTTTTGCAAGCAACAGACTTCCGTAGCAAGAAAATGTTTTTTTTGTTAGCATCACAGTCTGTGGTTAGCAGTAGATCAGCTAATATGAGTTGGTGTTTAACCTGGAGCAATGAGGAACGGAGTGGCTGCTGTCCTTGTAAAATGAATCAAAGGCCCCTGATGCTCCAAAGTTCCAGCAAATGCTTATAATTGGATGAAACAAATCATTATGAGCACGTTTGTTTGTTGATTGTTTGCTTCCTTTTTTCACCGTGTTACCCCAGCCCAGACCGTTTTGTCCTATGATTGAGCAATTTTTACAAATGAGTAGGTTTGCTCGAATTGCAATGTGGAAAGGAACTGAATCGAAAAAGTCCGGACCCAGTGAATTTCGGTGTGGACCAAAGAAAGAAAACTATGGCCTTGCCTGGTGTGAATACACCCTTAAGGAACTGGACTTTTACAAAGAGCAGACATTGACAGCACTATTTGCTTCCAAGAATGAATGAATGTGAAGATGTCTTCAATGGAATACCGTTTCTATTTCAATTGCGTACTGTTGTCACACATTTTGTTTCTTCGTTAAATATGGTAAATAAAACATGGTAAAAGTCACTTCAATCACACAGACCATCATTAAATCTCTGGCCCGGTCCAAATACTTCTAGCTTCTTCATTTCTTCTTTGGAATGGTGTGACACATCAACAGTATCATCAATTGCAGCCTGTTAGCCCACTCCACTAATTACTTCAGTTTAATGGCACTCCAGCTGCTGCTATTACTTTGAACTGCATTTGCTTAAATGGTGAAATCACATTTGTTTTGTTCTTATCCCTAAATATAACTCCAGAGTTCCTAATAAATGATGATAAATTCAGTTGTGTGGTGAAAGGGCCCCATAAGCACCCATTGTTTTTGATCACATTGTCTCATGTCTATTTTTCAGTCATTGCACCCCTGGGATAATTCTGTTTTCTAGCAGCTGTCTTGTTTTACTGCAAATAAAGCCGAATGCTGTTAGTACAACAAAACAAAAAACATTACAGGTCTTTGTCTCCTAAGGTTAGTAGAGAGACCTAGATCTAATTGGTTACATGTGGACACTTAGACAGGTAAAAGCCAGCTGGGAGAATTCTATTTAAACAAGCAGATTAAACACATTTTCAATTGTGATGTTGTAATCAATTATCCTGAAAGTTGTTTCAAATCGGCTTCATGTTTGCAGCCGCTGGAGTCAAACATGTCAACGCCAACCTGATTCATCCTTGTTAGGCTACAAAGTGCCTTTTATCTATGCGGACCTGGCAACGAGTAAACACAGATGCCCGACAAGAAAGCTAATAATAAATCTCTTCACTTTTTAAATGATAGTTTGAGTGGTAAAGATAAATGATTTCCTCCTGCAAGAGGACAGCAGATGTGAAAAGCACGCAAACCGACCATTTAATTAGTGGCTGAGAGGAAGGATAGTAGAATAATTCCGAAAGGAAAGATTTTAGTGTATATGTTGCTGATATTAAGTCTTTAACAAGCCAGAGCTGTAAATATGGTGCCTCATGTAGTTACTACTTTGCACCAAAAGATGGCAGATTTCTGCCATCTCTGGCTTGTTAAGGCCAGTAATGTTGCTTGTCACAATTTGGTCTTGGTATTAACTCATTGGCTGTCATTGAAGTCACACCTCTATATACGAAGTTAATTTGTCTAAGTCTGAATGGTCGTATGTCAAGCAGGATTTTCCCATAAGAATACATTATAATTACCATATTGGCCCGAATATAAGACAGTGTTTTTTGCATTGAATTAAGAATGAAAAAGTGGGGGTCGTCTTATATTCGCGGTCTAGACGTTATACCCATTCACGACACTAGATGGCACCAGATATCATTGAAGCGATGTTCTGTCATCATAGATCTCAGCTACTCTCAAGTTTAACCAGTTTGCTTTAGTTTATTGCAATGTTTTTCCTTATTCAGATTTGTTTCAAGACTAAAGTTACTGTTAGACTTCACTTTGATGGTTTATGCAGTTATTGCAATTTTGTTGTTTTATCACAATAGATTGGTTTATTTACATTTCAAAAGCCAGAAGCCATTCATTTACGAATGTGATTGCACTTTAGGTTTCATATTTAAATGTTCAGTTATTAAGATTTAAATGAGGCAAAATAACATGTTTTTTCTCTCAAATATATTGTTATAATCATTTGTTTCAGATGTACTGTAGTTATTTTCAGTATAAAAATTAATTTGGTGTTCAAAAAGTCTTTTTTTAAACTTGAGTCTTGAAAAAGAGGGGGTTGTTCTACAACCTAAAAATCTACACTAAATTCTTAATAAGTACTACTAGGTATTTACACATAACAAAACAAATAAATTATTAATAAAAACTGGAATAATAAAATAATGAAAATAATGATTCCTGTAATAATGTAATGAATCGGGTTCTAATGTGGACGTGTTTTGTGTGCTGCACCTGGACGCACCGCACAGAGATGAAAGCGCGGTTAAATTTTTACTTTTTCTTTTAATGTTTCGCCATTGCTGTCAACTGGAGTGGACAGTGGGCGTGTTGTAAGTTCTGAAATAAATTGCCTGAAAGCGCTGCTGTTCACGGGGACAGGGTTTCATCATCCCAGGTTGGCTGTTATCGGGACGGGCTGGGGCTTCTTCCCTGACGGCTTTCGGGCTGGCTCTCCAATGGTTAGAAGCCACCCAGCTTCTTCCCCGGCAGCTTTCGGGCTGGCTCTCCACCGCGGCCGGCTGCCGAGAGCCGGCCCCCACCTTCATTGCGCCTTTGGGTCTCGTCGCTGAGATAACCCTCTGGGTAAGTGTCTCCTTTTTCTTTCACCACCTGCACTAACCTTCTTGGGAATGGTGTTGATTTCTCTGACAAGGAAAATCAATGGCAAGTCAAATTTTACGTCGGATGTCGAAAAGATCGTGTGTCGAATCGATGAGTTAAGTGATAATTAACCTAGGTGGTTACTAGGCCCATATACTTACAGACTTATCAGATAAAATGAAACAAATATACAGTATTTTGTTGCTGCCGAGTGACACTCCATCTCTGGACATTTGACTATATTTCAGGGCATGACATTGGGGAAAATTATCGGTCATCTAATTATTGCTTTATTGGCACTTTTTTTAATCGGAATATGAAAAAAAGCTAATTTCATGAGTTAAAAACTAAAGAGAACACATTCATCAGCTTGTTAAGTACAATAAGCACAATATAATAATTCCCCTCAAAATTCAAATCTGGCTCACTTCGAGTAGCTGATGTCAGACCGCCTAAGGATCTCAATTGTCGTCAAAGTGAATCAAAGAGTGAAGAGGAGGAGCAGTAATTGAGGAAATGGTGTTTCCTCTACGGAAGTCTTTTAGATCCTTGATAGACATGTGTAAAAATGGGTGTAAGCCAGTTGATTTGAAGATAGAAGAAACAAATGAACTGCTTTTAAATGTTTCCTCTATTTTTGTATTTTAAATATATTTTGACAAATCTGCTTTATTTGAGGAGTATTTACCGGTATTTCTGAAGTTACTTGACCATACTGGTGTCTGGTGTAACAATAAGACAGTCAGGTCACAGTAGGATGGAATATAGTCACATGAATTTGCTACATGAATAAAATAAAAATGTCCGGGTGGGGGAGAGAGTTTTAAGGTTCCACCATGTTTTTGCATTTCGTCTGTTATGGTTTTTAAGTAGAAATGGCTGTTTGAGTCATTTATGTTAATTTACTAATGCTGCAATGAACAATTGTTTTTAAATGATTTCAATTGTTTCAAATTTGAATTATTTGCACTTCTTTCAATCCATGATGTGCAAAAACATAATACATACTTACAAATGACTACAAACAAGGACAGTTTCAAATGTCTACAAAGGATTTTCATATGTGATTGCTTGTGGCCATTCTCTGTATATAAACTGTCTATTTCTGTTTTCTGATGCTAAGAGTCTCTTGAAGTTTGTATTTTTTCAAAGTCATATTCCTTACACTTAATTTGTAGTTAAGAAGGCAGTTTCTGTACTCTTGCAAGAAAATTCAAAAAGAATAACATTGAATATTTGGTGGCATAAACCCTTTTTTCTAATAACTGCAACCCATAGACTTCTTGCCTGGAACTCCAGACTCTGGAGTCTGGCGACCGTTCCGCGGATCAAATTGCGGAGCAAGCCACAGCAAACGGACATCGGAGTAGACCAATCAGCGACGGCGGACGTGACGTTGGTAAAACGACAAGAAACTCTAGCGCGAGAAAGTAAACATACGAGGAGAACGGGAAGTTTATTCAACATGGCTAACGCGAGACAGACTGTTGTCAATGACTTGTGTCGATGTGTTTTTGGTCATTTAAAACTGAATTTACCGTGAATTGGAACATATTCTCCACTCTCCTGTTCGCAATCTGTGTTGTTGTGGATACGACTTCCAACGCGCAAGAGTGACGTTGCTTGTTAAGAACACGTCAAGTAATCGAATCTGATTGCACGGATACGCTCGTTCGGGCTCAAGAGGTCAATGAGGAGCTGGCTCCCAGACTGTTCTCCCGGTGTGCCAGGCAAATAGACTTCACCAGACTATTGTAATCTTGATTTGAAAATGCCTTGCCAGGCCTGAACTGCAGCCTCTTTGTTGTTTGTTTCTGAGGGTTTCCGCTTCTTTTTTTTAGGTGAAATGCATGCTTTTTTTGGGTAAAAGTGGTGACCTTCCACTGTCCCTACCGATGAAGTCCTTTATTTCTTTTGCCGTCTTTTGGGTCATTATATGTCTAGATTAGTTTAAATGTTTGTTTTGTACATTGCCAGACAAAATGGTTTTGTACACTTCAGAATTCAATATACAGCTACCATCATGAGTTAGATAAATAAAAACTACCATAATTTTCAGACTATAAACCGCTACTTTTTTCTCTCATTTTGAATCCTGCGACTTATAGTCCAGTTAGGCTTATTTGTTAATTTATTTGGGTTTATATTTAACACTTTATTGGACAGCAACATCATAAGCCTGCCATAAGAGGGTTATAATAAGTGTCATCCGACAAATTATGTCACTAACTCCATTTAAGTCCAGCTAGGATCTTTTACATCCATTCAAAAGAAAGGTAATTTGACGGATGAGATGAAATGACATCCGTCATAAGCCTTCATTAAAACTAATGGCAGTGTCATTTCATAATTATGATGGTCTTATGACAGTCATATGGCTCCAATGTCAAATAAAGTGTTACCAAATACCATAACTAGCAAATAATGAAACAACTGGAACAGTAACAGAAGAAAAAATTTGCAAAGAACATGAATTTTTATTGTTATTTACATCTGTAGCGCTGCAATGCATTCTAGGAGGCATGTTGCACGACAACAGTGTTGACAGCAGGTGGCAGCAGAGGTTGACTGTCTCCTCTAAGGGGGCAGTGATTGCCAAATGAAGCTTATGAAGCAATGAAGCTTGGAACCAATTGGCTGCAAAGCTTCATTGCTTCAAGAAGCTTTATGGTGATTCATTTGGTCTTATTGCAGTCTTATGATGCCGCTGTCAAGTAAAGTGTTACCGGTTAATGTCTTTTGGTGTAAATATCCCATAATACAGTGAGGACAGCTGTGGCTTACAGTATACTCCAGTGCGGCTAATCTATGAACAAATGCCGTTTTCGTCTCAAATTGGGTGGGTGGCGGCTTTTAGTCAGGTGCGCCTTATAGTCTGAAAATACGGTGGTTAGCCCGTTGCTGGACCTCTGAACTTTTGTCTCTTATCTTTTGATCTGAAACCCAAATGTCTTCACTACACAACAAAAAGAAATTATTTCACTATGCTGTTCCATTACTTTTGAAGGGTTCTGGATAAATCAATGTGTTCATTTTCAGTCCGTGTTAACATCTCATTTGGAGTTGCAAACAGCACAAGATTTTGAACCCAAAAAAGTCTGACTTTTGCACTGCACAACACATGAAAAAGTGGTGGACTATTACTGTCAGAATATTGCCATCATACAAGTATGTCTGATTTTGTATACTCTTCTGTTGCATTCAATGGAAGCAAGTTACACTTTAATTAGCTATGAAAGTGCCACAACTTTTTTCACCACATCTTTAAGTAGCAACTCTTTTGTGGAAAGTTATATGATCTCTGATGGACACATGAATCACTGCCTGGCTCCTTTCAAAATATAATTTGAAAAAGAATATATAATATTTACATCTTACCACAATTGTCACACGTGAATTACCACGTTCCACCTTAAGATAAGCTAACACAGTTAATGTTGACCACAACAGAGGAAAGAAAACAAAGGCACCATGAGGAACATTATACCAGACCTCCAACCTGTCACGCGATCGCTGCATCAATGTTCCATATTGGCAGACAACATGTACTGCTGTCAGCAAATGTGGGATGGGATAACTAGAAAATGGAAAACATGGTTCCACTTTATTCACGTTGGTGGGCTATGATATCTCCCCTTCCCCTTCACTTCCTTTGGTAGCAACTGGCTTAATTCAACCAACGTGACTTAAATAGTATGTGATGCATGTGCTGCACAAATGGTGCGTGCACTGTTTGCGAACGTCACTTCGGAGAAGTTAAGAAGTCCCACTACTCCTTTGCACATCTGCCTGTCAGCCCGTCGTCACCAGTGGCAAGAACCGATGTTTTCATGTCGCGAAACAACAAACTGGCAAACAAAGAAAGCAGTTGGACTCAAGCTGTGTGCGTGTGTTTGTCTGTGTGACATTTTCAAATCATGGAACAGTAACAACTTTAATTTCTAAGACTACACACGTGCTTATGTCAATTTTACATGTCCATTCTGACTTAAGTGTAGTAAAAAAAGTAGTAAAAAAAACCTGGACAAACCCAGTGTTCTATTTGGCAGCCCTTTTCATTTTCGTGTTAGTCGTCTGGACATAAATACCGTATTTTTTGGACTACAAGTCGCACATGAGTATAAGTCGCACCAGCCATAAAATGCCCAACGTAGAGAAAAAAAACATATACAAGTCGCACCGGAGTACAAGTCACATTTTTGGGGGAAATTTACTTGATAAAATCCAACACATAGAACAGACATGTCATCTTGAGAGGCAATTTAATATAAAAATACAATAGAGAACAACATGCTGAATAAGTGTACAGTGTACTGTACATTAACAACGAATTGCGAATATACTGTCCTCACCAAGACGCTACGGCTCGGTCCTGGCTATTCAGCGGGATAAACTCCCAAATGACGATGCTGGACGTTCGTATAATTTGCTGAATCAATTTCGTCCTCGATACCAAACTGGTTCGCATCGACGTAAATAAATGATAATTAGGTGCTTTTACAGCAGTGACATGACACAAACGGTTAGCATGCGTTCACTAGCATTAGCGCATCGTTCAAACAACCACACAACTGGCTCTAAGTGTCCAATCGCCGGTGGAAAACACAAAACAACAATAGAAAAGATGATACACACAGGCGTTGCCTCTGTAAAGATATTTTACAAGCATAAATAATGAACGTAGGTTCGCAGCCGTGTTTCTCTCTCGCTAACTCGCCCACGCAGTCAGAGCTACGTAGCTGCCGGTCTTCTTCTGGCGTGTGAGCGCTCTTCTTCACATAAATAAGTGCAAGTGCGCCCCCACGTGGGCGTGAAAGCGCCACAAACTAAAAGCATGCATTTCAATATAAAAAACTCAATAATACAATTGAGCACACATTGACAAAGGCAGAATGCGAACGTGGCCATAGCTATTAAGTTATTCAGATAACTATAGCATAAAGAACATGCTAACAAGTTTACCAAACCTTCAGTGTCACTCCAAAACACCAAAATAACGTGAAATTATATCATAATGTGTTAATAATGTCACACATAAGTTGCTCCTGAGTATAAGTCGCACCCCCAATAAAACTATGAAAAAAACTGCGATTTATAGTCCGAAAAATACGGTACTTATTAGTCTCATTAGTCATATCAAAATGTCTAGTTTTATTACTAGACATTACTCATAATGTTTTCATCCATAAACTTAAACGTTTTAGTCCATGAATGAATAAGTAAAACATTTCCAACAATTTTGAACGAACATTGACAGACGACGCAGCATGTAACATGAGTGACACAACCAAACACTGCTGCGATGCGTGATAACTAGAATGTTACACATTGTGAACTTATGACGGAAACAATGGCGAAGTTTAATATCGTTCTTGTCAGACGAAAACTGGCATTCGTCTCATTACATTTTAGTCACCCAAGACACAATTTTAGCTTGTCATCATAACGTCATTGTCATGAAAGAAATTGTTCGTCAACGAAAAATTTTCGTTAGCGTCATCGTTAACGAAAACAACACCGGACAAACTCATGATGGTTTCACCCAATTAACCGGCCTCTATTTGTCCCGAATTTCTCATTTTTCAGGACAATGCCAGGCATCATGTTTTCCATTCAAGCCAGAAAGCCCATACGTGGTAATCAAGGTACCTGAACTCTAACATTCTACACCTCCATAGTTGGATTTATAGGATAGCCAGAGGTAATCAAACAGCAGCTACAACACTCAGAAGAACTGTTAGTATGCCAGATGAATAGCAGACGTATTTGCATAGGTTAAAATTTACTACACTGATTCAACATTAGGACTGAGCCATGCATATGGCGTCAAGAAAAGTTCCGAATAGACAAAAATGAGTCCGAAAATGCGCGTGACCATAGATTACAAAAATTTTGGTGCATAATAATTCACCCAACGTACAATGATCATGAAGCAATTATGTTGCCATATGGATCAAATGAAATGTTTGTTCCAGGTTATGGTTAGATTTGTTTTGATGGTGAAATCGCACATTTTTGCATTGTCAATGTAAATTGCTCTGTTTTGAAGCCAGGTTTCAGTGGCAATCGCCGATAGGGGTAAAACACTCATTTTCCCACACCGGAGGTTGCCCTTTGAGTCCGAATCAGTTCAACAAAGTGCCATTTAGCTGCTGCTTTATTTTAGAATTTCCTTTGACACTCGACACTTTCACCCCCTTAATTGCCTTCACCCCTTGTTTGAACTTATGCCCTTTGAACTTTAGATCTGACCCCTTAAATTATCCTGTTCCAAGGCACGTCTTGCATGCTATTTTATTGCTGCTGAAGGACTAACCACGGCATACTTACAAATGAAACCAGACCTTTAGATGCGCTTTATAAAAATAAAACACATAAACGCTTTAATTTCTTACTGCAATTTCTAAAATCCTATTGACCAAAACCAGGAGTTTCATCTAATTTTATATCAGTCAGTGACAACAAATGTGCATTTTTATACACTACATTAGTTTCAACCATATACAGTTGCTGTTTTTTTCACAATTGTACTGGACAAAATCATGATCATATGAGATGCAATATTTGTCTTTTACTCTATAAAGTGTCAATTTGTGAGTCTAAATAGGTGCAGATGCAGGTAGTAATTGAGCTTTGAGGGGGAGGGAATACTTGACCCACCTGAAAAGTTCATTCAACAATGTAGAAGTAGGATAAGGTTCTTTTGAAGGTCTCTCAAATAGGGCTCCCTGAATGCCAGAGGTCATCCAGAAAGGCTCAACTGGTTGGCCTCACTGTCTATTTATGCTGACGGATGTGGAAAATAAATATTGTAGTCAGAATTTAGAGGGGTGACCCACTGAGAGTCCAACATTATAGCCTCTACACAGCTGTCTGCATTTGGTGCAGAAGACATACAACTGCATTGTTGTATGACTTGATCGTCAGGGACCAGGCAAGGTATCCTGACATTCCACCTCTTTCCATCCCCTTGACATCTGGAAACTGGAAGGAGACCCCCAGTGCTGTTGGATCTGTAAAAATACCAACAGCTTCTAAAAGTGATTTATTTAACCTGCACGAGCACACATACATACTTACAATGTATTGTGTAGTGTCAAAATGATGACTCAAGGAGTGTCTTGAGTGAAGAAATCTGAGCGGAATGAGAGAAAATCTAACCCTTAGTCTAGATACAATCTTCAATCAAAATGAAAATTAACTAAAATACCTACTAATAAAAATAATAATAATACCCCAAAAAAATACCCAAGCTTGGGCATCAGAGCATTAACATTTTTGTTTGATTGATTTTTTTTTTTTTTTTTTTTTGGCTGTATGATGTCATGTTTGTGTGCGTTCACAGTTCCTTTTTCTTCATTTAGCACCTGATTGAGCCAGATGAGCCGGTCGTGCAACACACCTGTGCCGCATTAGGAACGCTCAGTTCCTAAGTTTCGGACTATTACTTGCTTGCTTACCGCTGTGTGCGTCATGTCGAGATCTCTTGCCTTTTCTTGGTTATCAGGTTGTTGTGCTGGTATTTTTGTGGGATTTTGCTATTTGTTTTAGCCTTTTCTGGCCATTGTTGCCTTCCCCTTGGTTCTCTTGCCGACTCTGGTCTTGCCATTTTTTGTTTTGTATTTTTTCCCACGTGTACTGGTGTGCTCCCTTACTTCTCGTTTTGTAATAATAAATACTACAAACTTCCATGTCTGTGTTTGGAACCATATTTAATGGCTCGCCATTTCATAACATATGAGGACCGAACTCAGCCTTGGATTCTGTATCTGGAACCGTGGGGAAGATAGAGAGTTGCTGCTTGTTTATGACCAACATATTGGATGATACCTGGTTTTGAAATCAGAGGCTAGTAAAAATATGCTCAACAATTATTCATTTTATTCTAATAGGCTTTTAATAGCCACGTTTACATGCTGACTTTTATTCATACCGATTCAAATCATTCCGAATGGAAATTTCAGATCAGCTGTTTACATGTCACTTCATCTATTCCGATCCAGCGTTTACATGTGTCTGCCTTTATTCCGAAAGGACGTTTGACAACTGCCGTCTGACATGCGCAGATTAATCAAAACAAAGCGTCACGTTGCAAAACATGGAGATCGGTCGTCAGAGTGCTGCTGTTTTAACTTTTACCCACTTGTTGTGTTTGTGGGGTCGTATCCGCTTCTGCTGTTTTGCTCTTTTGCCTTGTAGTAGCCGGTTTTCAGCGTTTTCCACCGGTTACTAATCTGGTCAACGCTCCGGTCTATTCCAGCTTCGTGTAACCTCTCATGAACTTTTTTAAATAGTTCACTGTTCCTCGTTTTACGCCCGTCTAAGCGAGCAATTATATTCAATTCTTTTAAAGTTTGAATTAAATACAAACTTTCCGCCGGACTCCAATTAGGTGCACTGTGCTTGGAAACCATGTTGCAAGTGACGTTACTTACGTCACCAAGTGACGTCACCACGTCAGTACGGAGCATGTGCAGAAAGAACGCAACCAGACACCATTCCGCTTCCCTGTTTACATGATATAATTTTACTTCTAATCGGTTTGGGAAAAGGAATATTCCACCCCTGTGAAACGGAATGAAAGTTGGGCCTGTTCATTCCGAATGAGGTGTTTATATGGAACACATTTATTCGGTTTGAACATCTAAACCGATTGTAATTGGAATATTTGGCTCCATGTAAACGTGGCTAGTGTAAAACAAAAACCAAAAAAACCTTGCAATATTTGAACGTTGACAACAATCTGCAATTTTGTTATTTTACGGAACTGAAATGCTCTTTATTACCATTGTACATCACAAGTACAGTGTAAAGGGGTTGTAATTCCAGGTACAAACAGCCCAAAGATTGTTAATGACAGACACATACAGGGCAACACAGGTCAGCTAGGACAACTACTGGTTAACGCATAAAGGCCCCCTAATTTGTCAGATGTAATTTGTATTACACAGTCATGAATTCATAAATGTTCAAAATATTTAATGCACATATAGACAAACTGGATAGTTGAGAGCTGTCAGTGTGTTTTTCTTAGATTTTAACTGAAATGCAGTGGTACCTCTACATACAAAGTTAATTTGTTCCAGGACCTTGTTTGTAAGTCAAAATGGCCGTATGTCGAGCAGGATTTTCCCATAAGAATACATTATATATCCATGAATTTGTTCCACAGCCCAAAAACCTATACTAAATCCTTAATAAATACTGCTGTTACTATTGCAAATACCAATCACAAAGAGCAAAACAAATAAATTATGAATAAAAAAAATAATAATAATAATTTTAATATAATTTAATTTTAATTAATAATAATAATAATAATACCTGTAACAATGTAAAGAATCGGGTTCTAATGTGGCGGACTTTTTTGTCTGTACCTGAATGCACAGTGGGGCTGACGTGACTGTGAGCAAGAGAGCGCGGTTCTGTTTTACTTTCTGTTTTGATATTGGTGTCAGTGTTGCACAAGTTGATGGAATAAATGATTAGGAACCTGACTGTTCTGACAATTTTCAATATACGCTGGTTTAGGAATGTTTCAACGCACACTCACCATGTGTCGATGTCAGGCGGCAGTATCAGACAAAATGGCGTGGCCGATGGTAATCCAAGGTGTCAAATTGTCAATGAGTATAGTCAAGCTAATCGTGGTCATTCAGTCCAAAGACATGTTGTGTGGTCAAAAAACAAACAAATATGCAAACTTTGTGTCTTCAAACTTTCAAACAAACAAAACAATATACTCGCAATCTGCGGTCATCTATAACATACATGTGCGTTTGCATGCGGTTGAAAACTATATCCACCAGCGTTCCACACCTGTGCTGAGTAAGTCATTGATTTATACGCGCATAGTGGTGACGTCATGGCCCATATTGGCGGCACTGCCACATTACGTCCCTCAACACAAAAACTGCTCCAACACTGACGATAGCTGGCGATTTCTTTCTTTCTTATAAAGACTGGCGAACGGAGGAGGACCGCCGGCCGAGATCGACATTTTAGGGCCCTATTGTCGACCCAGTTCACGGATGTACACAGCATACTTATAATTTGTTATCATTTACATCTTCATTTCAATGGTAAGTATCACCTCTTCTTTTTTTCTCCACCTGCACTAACCCTTTTTGGATCCAGTGTTGATTTCTCTCACGAGAAATCAGCCATGCGTCCGACTTCTGGCAAAACGCTGTCAAAAATCGTCGTATTTTGAGCATTTTGTCGGATGTAGAAACAAATGGCGAGTCAAATTTTACGTCATATGTCGAAAAGATTGTGTGTCGAAGCGATCGTATGTCGAGGTAGACTGTATTTCCATCAGGCTTAGGATATCAGTGCTTTATTTTTGTTGTTGTTGTTTAATTAAATGTCATGAATTAAAGCTTAGTGACAGCCGTACTAGTTAGAACATCAACACAAAGATGGACCTTTATTGCTCATCTTCCTCCCAAAGAATAACATTCATAAAACAAGGTTTTCGACCCTTGATTTTATTGAATAACACCAAGTGTTAGTCATTCCTGACAGTGTTGTGGTTTATTATTTGTTTAAAAAATGAATCAAATAGTAGTTATGTGTTTTGTAACATAACTAAATCCAAAGGTTGGTGTGCTCTCACAGTCTTTCAACTTGAGCGTGAGCCTTTTTCTGTTATTCGACAAGAAAATATGAAGTTATGAAAACTGAAAGGGGTCAAATTGAAATCTGCTGCATGGATATTTTTATTTCCTTTTATCATCGTCGAGGCTTCAAGTTCAGTAAAGCAAAACAGAGGAAGTCCGGTTACACATGTAACACATTTTGAGAGCACTGCACGCTGTAATCAAACATCAGTAATCACTTTTCAGGTTGACTCCCAGCTCCTTTTTCTGATGTGTCTCAGCTGCAGCAGCAGAGCACAACCTTTGTTGTGGCAGCTCTACAGCCCCAGTGTGGACAAATCCTGAAAGATCCCCCCAAAAACTGACAGGCAGTAATCAGAGAAAGCCAGGGGTGCCCCTTTTTCTCTGAAATCTACCAAAAATACTAAACTAAATACTCGCTGAAACTGCGAAAAATGCTTTTTTTTTGTTGGAAAGTCGACCACCCTGTTTCCTAAAATAAAAATAGCAGAACCCATTAATTACATTTGAGCTTGACTCAAATAGTGTTTACACAAGCTTCCACCCTTTGCACCTGCCAAAGGGCTGACTTGGACCACCACACCGCCCTCAGATATTTGTATCCACACTTGGAAAAAAAATCATTAGAGCAAAAATTTGTTTATCTTATGTCAGATGAAGTAGAATTTTTGAAGTACTCAGAAGATGAATCAGTGGATGAATGAATAGTTGAAGGAATGAATGCGTGAATGAGTGAATGAACGAACAAATGAATTATTGAATGACTTGCTATGTTACAGGTCCTAAGAAAAATAAAAATGACTGCACTGATGTAATTTTGCATGTAGAAAATGAATTTGGCACTCAAATCTTGCTGTCTTTTAGCATTTCATAGTTACTGTACACTCAAAAAAATGAATTAGGCAGGTTGTAAAGTTTACTAAAAGACAGTGTGCATTTTCAGCAAGAAACCATCATGTTTCCAAGGTGAGCATGATTGCATCATGCAGTCTCTACATAAACATGAACAGTGAATGAGGAGCTTGATCAGATATTGCTGATGCAACATAATGTTAATGTGTCTTTCCAACTAATTGCAATAGAGATTTAAAAGTAGGATTGCCAACTTCCTGAAAAAGTAAGGGACACCTCATTGGTACCGTCACCATTGAATTATTATTTTGTATGTGAATAGAGATTTTTTATTAGATGGGACTTTGAAAGGCAAAGGCCCAGCTAGTAAAATTCCTCAACTTTATTTTTCTTTCTTTCTTTCATAATCTTAATATCTACATTTTTTTCGGCGCACTGGAGACTCCAAACCGTTTGAATATCAAAATGACCGGAATTCCATTCATTTTTAATGGCAAACATTTTCCCTTCATTTTCAATTACAGGAAAACATAGGCGGTTGTGATTTTTGACCACTTACCATTACAGCCCATTGACATTGAAGTGGCGCCTAAGTAAATCAATACCACTGACAGCTATGTACGTGCTATGTACGTCCATGCCATTGACTATCATGAATGTCGCTACTATTGATGCCAATGTACTGGATTCCATTGAGGCATATATAAATTGATGCCACTGACGGCCATTTACGTTAAAATTAGGGCTGTCAAACAAGTAAGATTTTTAATCGGGTTAATCACAGCTTAGAAATTAATTCATCGTAATTAATCGCAATTCAAACCACCTCTAAAATATACCATATTTTTCTGTAAATTATTGTTGGAATGGAAAGATAAGACAATACGGATATATTCATTCAACATACTGTACATAAGCACTGTATTTGTTTATTATAACAATAAAGCCACAAGATGGCATTAACATTATTAACATTCTTTCTGTGAAAGGGATCCACAGACAGATTGTTAAAGGATAAATGTGAGTTTGTATATTGTGACTAAATATTGCCATGTAATGTATTTGTTGAGCTTTCAGTAAAAGATAATGTAGTGACAAAACTGTTCTGCCCAAATGCATGATGGGATGTGGGGTACCATGACTGTGTGTAACGGCTGCAAATACTATATCGTCTCTGTGTTGTGTACAATGTAGGGTGTTAAAAAAAAGAGCTATTCCTATTAGTCTTCCCCACGTTGCTCACCTAAATAGTTAGTATTGTTGTGGAAGACACGTCAAAGCTTTAGATAAATAAAAGCACAGTTAAAATGAATGCCTGCATCCACTCCACTCACTTGTCACTGCTTCTTAACTCTATTTATGCATAGAAAGCCGCCATTGTAGTCTGATTGCGGCAATGCATGAGTGGGTCGTTCCGTGCATGTGTTAAATATTTTAACGTGATTAATTTTTAAAAATTAATTACCGCCCATTAACACGATAAATTTGACAGCCATAGTTGTGCCTTATGTTGGTTCAACATGTGTGCTTTATGTTAAAAGAACACAATTGCTTAATACTAAAGGAAAGCAATTAAATCAGGTGCAAATTATGTATTTCTTTAATGTCGGTTCAGCATGTATTTTGGGGTCAACATGAGTGCCTTATGTTGGCTCAACAAGAGTGCGTTATGTTCGCGCAACTTAAGTGCCTAATGTTGGTGAGACGTGTGCTTTATGTTAAAAGGATACAATTGCTAAATGCTGAAGGAAAGCAATATTATCAGGTGCAAATTCTTTCCATAATTTTTTTATATTTTGAGTGATATATTCCTTCCAAAACAATACATCAGGGAACGTCCTCTTCCCCCCCCCCCCCCCCCAGCAATTCTCATTCTGAGGTCACAGCCATAGATGATGATCGTGCCTAGCTTTCTAATGCTGCGCGAGCGAGAACTGTCACACTTAACAACAGAATACAAATATGGATGGCATGCTAGCAGACTGCAAAAAGCTGCAGCTTATTCTGGTTGTGACTTCAACTTCTGTTTGGAGATTTTCTAGTGGTCGGGGCGAAGACAGCTGAGATATGTATTTTCTTTATTGAGCCCTTTACTATCACTTTTTTTTCATTTGTCCCAGATATAACGTCTGCTATCATTTTAAAGTCACGACTAAATACAGTAATAATTTCTTCTCTTTCTAAATTGTCTCAAACAGTGGTATGAAAAAGTATCTGCTCCTTTTGGATTTTGTCACATTCCTGCATGAAATCACCATCAAATGTGATCTGATCATTGTCAAAATCACACGGATGAAAAAAACATTGTCTGCTTTATCTACAACCAGCCAAACATTTATAGGTTCTCATATTTTAATGAGGATAGTATGCAAACAATGACAGAAGGGGGAAAAATAAGTAAGTGAACCATCACATTTAATATTTTGGCTTCCTCCGTGGAGTCCTCCCATGAATACCATTCTAGGCCAAAGTTTTACATATAGTTGATGTGTGCACAGAGATAATGGACTGTATATTGGGCTTTGCCAGTGAAATCTGTCAGTCTTTAGCAGACACTCTAGGGTTCTTTTTTACCTTTCTGAGTATTCTGCGCTGAACTCTTAGAGTCATCTTTGGTGGACGGCCACTCCTTGGGAGAGAAGCAACAGTGCCAAACTCTCCATTTGTAGACAACTTCTCTGATGGTCGACTGATGAACATCCAGACTTTTAGAGATGCTTTTGTATCCTTTCCCAGCTTTATACAAACCAACAAATCAATCTTGATAGCAGGTCTTCTGACAGCTCTTTTGACAGGGCCATAAGGCACATCAGAGAATTTTTCTCATCAATACATTTCTTACCAGGTGTGTGTTTTATAGTGGGCAGGGCAGCTTTAAACCAATCATCAGGGATTGGGCACACACCTGACTTAAAATGATTGGTAAAATTGGTTTTAATTACTCCTTTTACACTTACTTATTTCCCCCTTCTGACATTGCTTGCATATTATCCTTATTAAAAGATGAAAACCTATAAATGTTTGGGTGGTTTCGGTTAAAGCAGACACTGTATTTTCATCGGTGTGATTTTCATAAGAGGAGATCACATTTGATGGTGATTTTATGCAGAAATGTGAGAAATTCCAAAATGTTCAGATAGTTTTTCATACCACCGTAGGTAATTAGTTTGTGATGACCATAGGTGGGTTGTAACGCATCACATTTACTCCGTTACATTTACTTGAGTAACTTTTTGAGAAACAAAAAATGTACTTCTTAAAGTAGTTTTACCACGCAATACTTTTTACTTTTACTTCAGTATATTTGTGAAAACTCTTTCTTTGCTACTTTGGGTTACACTGGAACTGTTACATTTTCCTATTTATTCAGCATATTGACTTCATTTTTGCCAAAGATGCCGACAGTGGCTCTCTCAGTGAGGTTTGAAGGACAATTGACCTTCATACTCCAGAACAGTAGGGGGCAATAATGCCACTGATGCTACTGATGACGTCAGTGCAAGCGGACAGTCCGACTGTGTATGAAAACATGTCTTCAAGTAGCAAACCTTGTATACGGCCTAACTGCGTTCAACATTATTCAACTATATAGTCAACTATTCACTACTTTAATTACAGCCTAAAGTAGTTCACCATGTTGTTATTTGACCAAGACGAAAGAGGAAACAGCGGAAGAGAAGAGTTGGTACGCTCCATCAGCAACCGAAGTTAGGACACGGAAGGGCTCGTGCTTTTTAAAAAAAATTTTTGGGTGCTGTTACCTACACATTGGGATTGGGAATGTATACAACATCGGCAAATTGGAGGTTTCATGCACTTTTGCGCTTCCGTGTGCAAGCAATTTTCCCTACACATAATGTTCTTGTATACACGGAATTAAAATAACGACAATACGCCACTTTTGAGTTAGTGCCTAAGATTGTTGTCATTTAAACGTAGCCTCAGTTTCACCAATGAGACGTTGCAACAATAATCACATCACTCCATTATACCATTTAGAGGTAACAATGTTTTTTTCTACATTAGAGGGCACTCATGCTCATTGGGCGGGTGATCTTTCATAGTGTTGTTCTGGTCAGAATTTTTGGGCTTATGTGGTACTCGGTGTTCGGGTGAGAAGCTCGGTTATCCGGGAGTGACTCTGTGTCGCTACTCGTCCACGTTGAGAGGAGCCAGTTGAGGTGGCTCGGGCATCTGGTTCACACGCCTCCTGGACGCCTCCCTGGAGAGGTGTTTCGGGCATGTCCCACCAGCGGGAGGCCCCGGGGATGACCCAGGACACGCTGGAGAGACTATGTCTCGCCGCTGCCCTGGGAACGCCTTGGGATCCCGCCGGAGGAGCTGGTTGAAGTGGCTGGGGAGAGGAAAGTCTGGGCTTCCCTGCTAAAGCTGCTGCCCTCGTGACCTGACCCCAGATTAAGCGGCAGATGATGGAGGAAAGGATGGCCATGTAATAAATTATAGTACAGTATGATAAAAACAGTTCATATACAGTAGATAAATTTGTCCAGAGAAAAAAATATACCGTCTTTATACTTATACTAATATACGTCTTTTCAAAAAATACTTTTTTACTTATACTTGAGTAAATTTTTGAATGACTACTTTTACTTGAGTAATATTATTTAGAAGTAACACTACTCTTACTTGAGTAAAATCTTTGGCTACTCTACCCACCCACACCACTGGTGATGACTTCCTTTAGCTATATATATATATTTTTTGACAGTCATCAAATTACCGTATTGGCCCTAATATAAGACGATGTTTTTTGCATTGAAATAACACTGAAAAAAAGGGGGTCGTCTTATATTCGCGGTCTAGACATTATACCCATTTACGACGCTAGATGGCGCAAGATATCATTGAATCGATGTTCTGTCATGACAGATCTCAGCTACTCTCCCAATTCATGACGCTAGATGGCACCAGATATCATTGAAGCGATGTTCTGTCATGACAGATCTCAGCTACTCTTTTTAGTTTAGCCAGTTTGCATTATTTTATTGCAATGTTTTTCCATATTCAGATTTGTTTCAAGACTACAATTACAGTTAGACTTCACTTTGATGGTTAATGCAGTTATTGCAATTTTGTTGTTTTATCACAATAGATTGGTTTATTTACATTTCAAAAACCAGAAGCCATTCATTTACGAAAGTGATTGCACTTTAGTTTAAATATTTAAATGTTCAGATATTAAGATTTGAATAGGGCAAAATAACATGCTTTTTCTCTCAAATATATTGTGAGAATCATTTGTTTCTGATGTACTGTAATTATTTTCTGTATAAAAATTGATTTGGTGTTCAAATCAATTTTTATCATCTTTTTTCAAACTTGAGTCTTGTAAAAGAGGGGGTCGTCTTATAATCAGAGCGGTCTTATATTTGGGCCAATACGGTAAATCCATTTGAACTGGAATGGTTGCCATTGAGTGAGCATGTTTTACTGACTGACAGACGTCCAGTACAATTTGACTGAGGGACTGTCAATTAGCGAACGACCTATGCTATGATGTTTTTTCAATATTGTGGGTGCAGAAGTGAAATAAGCGAAACTTTTTCTATCTGTCTCGCCCTTTTTTTTTTTAACTATCAGAGGCCTTCATGATGGTCGTTAGTCCTTTTTGTCCAATCCCCACGTTTTTGTGAAAAAGACGTTTTCAATGTACATGTACTATATGTTTCGTTGCCTTATAGCTAATGGTTCCTGTATTGAGCATATTGTGACATGCCTACTTTAATGTATTATAATCAGTAAACAAAACATTTTGTAACTCCTAATTTCAGGAATATCATGAAAAGTTCAGCCCTAATGCCTGACAAAGATACTAAAACATTTTAAAAAGACAAATTTGAATTAAAGTAATGCTGCAGTCTTTCAGCATGGACAAATGCATCCAAACATAGTCCACAAGGTCAAGTCAGTAATCAAAACTGGGTCAAATCTTACTAGAGGTCAGTGGTATGAAGCAAGGAATGCTGAATGGAACGTGATGACTTGTTATTAACTGGCAACGAAACAGAATGAGACACAAGGTAAAATATATGAGGTAATCGGGAATAACAAAGTGCAGGTGATGGGGGACACACTTTGGAGCAGGTGCGCGCAAGATAGACGGTGAGCGGAGAGCACACACGAAAAATACATACAAGCACACATGTCCATATGACTTGCTTTAACCAAGGTTATGACATGATAATTTATACATACACACAGTAAATACAGTACATCCATACATAGAGTACATACATACATAGAGTGCATATATACATGACCAACCGATGAGTCTCACCAGTGAGAGAATTAGCGCAGTTTGTTTTTTTAGACATAGAAGTCCTAGAAAGCACAACTGTGATTTTTTTCTTTTTCCCTCCCTATTATCTGTCAGGGTCTTCAACGTTTTTGTAGTAATGACTTTTGGGTTGTCCCCTCAATTGATGCCATATGGTTTGGTCGGCACGGGTTTCATTTCCTTCATTTATGGATCTATTTTCTTATTTAATAGTTATTCATTTATTCCAACGTATACTGTACATAAGGTGGAAAAAAATGTATAGACATTTTTAAACGTTAACCAATACTGACTTTGTAGATTCCACTGTATTCATATTTCAAAACCGCAAACTCCGACCTCATGGTGGCACCACGGGAGCGTCTGGAAAAATGAATGTGAGGAACATTTTGGTGGCTTGGTTAATGAAAAAAAAAATCCACATTTTTTGCTTCTCTTAAGTCCCCTTTCCTGAGCCCTGGAAATTCGGAAATATCCCCTGACAGCAATGGCACGACCTTGTGTAATATGACAAGAATCATTGGTCGTGTTGTTTTAAAACATTGTAGTGATTGTATGTTGTTTGACCATGAAAAACAGTTTGATATCATCACACATCTAAATAGAACAATGTGTTTAAGTGGGACTTTAGTGACCCAGAGATATGAAGATAAATACGTAACGTCTGAATGTGATTAAAAAAAACTGAAAGGAAATTTGACAATTGCAATGTCGTTTCTTATTATCCAACCATGGATCACACTTCCCAGCTGAAATAACACACACACAAAAACACACTCACACATATTCATATGAACATCTGCTTGAAAGATTGAACTTTTTATTTTAATTTGTTCTTACAAACAGGGACACGCCACTTCTTTAAAGGGGATTGAAACTGACAGAATTGTCTTAAAACATCTTTGTAAAGCTTATTTATATTTAGAATGTTGGAATCACAGAGGTTTTCAGTTTCTACTTTGATTTCCTTTACCTAAGACAACTGGCTGCCTTTCGTCGCTCACAGAACTGTAGCAGCAATGAGCCAAGTGGATATGGTGGTTTCCTCAGCACATGCAGTTTTGTCAGCGTCTGCAAAGCTGCATGCAGAGTGATCTCAGCTTGGATGAAAATGTGCAAAAACGGTCAAGGGACTCGTGTGCACTCTCTTATTTCAACTCAGGGTAAAGTTTAACTGTTGGCTGAACAGCATATAGGTGTGTGGGATGCTTTGATAGGAAGTGGCATGATGCCCAATATCAACAGCAGATTATGTCTCAAACATCTGCAGAAACTCTTAAAGGGTCCCACGCATGAGACTTTTCAGATATCCCAAAGCATCTCCAAGCACTGACGCCAAACAACCTTTTCCTCATTGTGAGTAGCATCATACATCAGTAGACTGTTAAAGATTATGTAAAAATGTAGATCGATGATCAAATAACATGTACAATAGTATGAATGGATGAGGTGGTCGAGTGCTACAACTCCTCGCCAAGCAGTATTTTTGGCCATCATGCCCTAATAAAGAAGTGTGAGGTTGGCGTTTGAACACTCAGCCCCCAGGTTTACACAGGAGCTGCGAATCCTGAAAACAGCTGGCCGTGCCCAAGAGAGCCGAGCCAGACACTCTGGGCTCATCGTCCACAAACTGTCTTTCGTGAAAATCAAAAGGCCTATTCACATTTCCCGAATTATGCCTGGTCAACATAAACATAATAAAGACACTGTAACTTCAAATCGACTTTTTTTCCCCCGCAATTAACCGTATTCTCCAGCCACAATCACCCTTTTCCCCTGAAGCCAAAGAGGAAAGTTGCAACAAACTCATTAACTTTTTCACCAAAATTCACTTGCCATGTGTATTCCTACCTCAAACTCATCACCTAGCTGGAACCTTACCTGTTTTGTCGAGCTTGACTGAATTCAAACAGAGCTTCATCGAAGGAACCTTTAAAAGTCTGAACTCAGGCCATTTAGAAGCCAAACTTTCTTTCCAAGGTGCTTGAGAAAGTCATTGCCTCCCAACTGCAGGACCTTCCCAATAACAACAGCCTGTTTGAGAAAATCTAATCATGATTTTGTCAGGAGGGCCTTGATTAGTGTAAAACATGCTGATGACAGCTAATGCAAGTTCCCCATCAAAGCTCATCATCATGGATCTGCCAGCAGCTTTTGACTTAGTGGAACACAGCATCCTCCCGGAGCTCTTTCGAAATGCAATTGGGCTTTCAGAAAAAGCCCTTTTGTAGTCTCAGTCCTAACTCTAAGACAGGACTACATACATGCCACTGGGTGGTAATCACGCCAGACCTACATGTCACCTGCGGTGTCCCACCAGGGTCAGTCCTAAGGCCTATCCTCTTTGCCAAACACACGCGCCACCTTGGTCACGTCACCAGCAGGCATGGGCTATCTTTTCCATGTTTGCTGATGACGCATAACTTTATATCAGAATCACTCCCCTTTGTCTACACAGTCTGCCTGTCTTGAGGGGATAAAGATGTGATTGAGCAGCACCTACCTTCAACTAAGCAGCAATAAAACTGAGACTCTGCTTCTTGGCACATCATGTCAAGTCTTCACCTTTCCAAATCTAGGGGGTCACTTTCACCCACCCTCACCTATAGTCATCAGGCAACTGTATAAGACATTCTATCACCTTAAACATATCTCAAAGCTTCACCCCTTTTCAGTCATTTCGGATGCGTAAAAGCTAAACCATACCTTTATCTCTTAAAGGCTACACTAATCTAATAGACACTTTTTCAAGATTCCTGGCAAGACCATCCAGAAGATTCAGCACAGTTCTGCCAAGGTCTTGATGAGGGTCAAGAAATACGACCACATAACTCCGATTTTGCACTCACTGCATTGACTTTCTGTCTCAACCCAGATTGACTACAAAATCCTGCTAATCACCAACAAATCCATCACTGAAAAAGCACTCGAATACCTACAGGAACTTATTACTTCTTAAACCTCAACCCCCTCCCGCAGATCCTCAAGCAGTCTGCTCCTCCAAGGACCAGACTTTCCATCATAGCCTGTGTAACAGTCTCTCTGAGCAACTGAGACCTGAACAAAACTTGGACTCTTTTAAAGCAAACTTTAAAATATTTTAATTTAACCCTCCTGGTACCCGAGTTTTGCCGGGCTAGTTCGATCCAAGGAATGTGCAGGTGTCGAAAAATTATTGAAAAATCAAGCTCAGACTCATTGGCTGCCATTGACGGTGATAGAACTGAACGTTTATTCATTTGCCACTCTCAGTCAAAAATTCGACGTCGTGGCAATGACAGTTAAACATGTCAGACACTGAATTTTTAAAACTTTAATGTAGAGTGTTACCTCGACATACAACCGCAACGACATACGATCTTTTCGACATCCCACGTAAAATTTGACCCGTTATTTGTCTCGACATATGACGAATTGCTTGAAGTACGACGATTTATGACAGTGTCAAAATGTCATTGTTTTCCTGAAAGACGGACGCATGGCGGATTTTCTTGTGAGAGAAATCAACATGGCTCCCGTCCCAACAAGGTTAGTGCAGGTGGTGAAAAAAGGAAAAACTTACCATTGAAATTAAGAAGGAAATGGTAGAAAAATATGAGCGTGGTGTGTGTGAACTGGCTAGACAACACGGCTCACCGGTCCCCCCAACCCGCGCCAGAAACAACAGGACATGAAAAGAGAAAATAAAAACATCTCACTCCTCTGCACCTCTCTCACTCTCTCGTCAGTCACACGGTGCGTTCAGGAACAGCATACAAACTGACACATTAGAACCCAAATCGTTACATTCATCTATTATTATTAATACCTGTATTACATTATTATTATTCTGATTTCTATTTATAATGTATTTGTTTTGCTATGTATATTTGCTACTAGTAATTGTACCTGCAGTATTTATTAAGGATTTATTGTAAGTTTTTGGGCTGTGGAACAAATTAATCAAATTATAAGGTATTCTTATGGGAAAAGCCTGGTCGACATACAACCATTTAGACTTACAAACCAGGTTTTGGAACGAATTAAATTCGTATGTAGAGATAACACTGTAATTGTAAACATGTACCACTAACCCTTGTTACCACTAGCAAACATGTTTAATCAATTCAACCCCCACCCTTTTTTTTTTTTTGCTTTTCTTTTTTTAAGAAAAATATAACTAAATATTTTAATATAAAATAACCCCACTAATAATGTCACTGAAAAATATATGTTAAAATGTTTTATAAATCAAAATTAGACTTTTAAATAGGGGGGTGGGTCAATTTGACCTCTGTAAGTAAACATCCAAATAAAAAAAAAAACTCATAAATAACAATTTTACTTTAGAAAATGTGTTAAAATTTAAAACGGGCCAATTTGACCCGTCAACGTAACAGAAGGGTTAAAAAGACTTTAAACCAGGGGTCCCCAAACTTTTTCCTGTGAGGGCCACATAACTTTTGCCTTCTCTGATGAGGGGCTGGGGTCAGTTTGTAACAGAAAGACTGTGACGATTGCAGGAGTGCCTAAATGTAAAAATGATTGTTTTTCAGAAAGCCACAATCAAATAACCCTTTCTGGATTCTTCACGGAACTAAAGTAAATAAAATAAAAATAATAATATAATATAATATAATATAATATAATATAATATAATATAATATAATATAATATAATATAATATAATATAATATAATATAATATAATGATAACGATAACACTATTAATTAAATAGATAATAACCAAATAACCCTCTCTGGGTTCTTCACAGAAAAAAGCCAGGAAATAAATAACAATGTTGAACCAAAAAAAAAAAAAAAATCAAAATGCTCTCTGGTATTGTTCAAGGGGCCGGACCAAATGTGGAGGCGGGCCGGATCTCTCTGGTATTGTTCAGGGGGCCGGACCAAATGTGGAGCTGTAGTTTGGGGACCCCTGCTTTAAACTGTTAGTGGGAGAATACGCTGGCGTTTTTCTGTCTCTGGTTGACAATGTTTCAACTGTTTTGATTAATACTCTTTCTGCTCTTATTGTTGTTTTTGATCCACTTTGAGATTTAGTTGTGAAAAGTGCATTATAAATAAAATGTATTATTATTATTATTTTTTTTTTTTAATTATTATTATTATTTCATGAAGTAAACTGCTGTACCAGCACTGATCGTTTAGTTATTTCCACCATTAAAAAAAAAACTAGCTGTTATTAAAAAATCATTTAGAAAGAATAAAGATTGTATGATATTGACAGTTTGACTGTCATGAATTGCTTTTATTTTTCTAATTCCAAAACAGAAAATATATTGGAAATCAGAACAAATTGGAGATGTACCAGAATTACTTAAAGTTCGCTGAGGAAATGTTGCTATAAAAAAACAAATTTATGAGTTGTGCTGTGTACGCTGCAAGGTTTGAACTTTGAAAATTGTCTTCAACACTGTCCAAAACGAAGATGCAGCCATATTAACCACATGCATCAGTGCTGCAAAAAACAAATGGAAACCACAGAATGCAAAAGCAAAAAAAAAAAAAAAAAACACGCACCTCAAACATCAGTTGAAGCACAAACTACAGACATGCAACGAGACCCAAGAGGTTGAAATTGTATTTATTTGTGAAAGCAATCTGTTATTTGTCTTTGAGTTCAGTTTTCAGTTCAACTGTTACATAATTTTCTCAATTTTCAATAACCAATTCATCTCGCAGACCTCAAACCTGTCAACATGGTACTTAAATAAACTAGAGAAAGTTATTTTGTCCTCTTTGTGTGAAATTTGATTGAATGACGTAGACCTCAACCTTTCACTGTCTTCACTGTTCTAAGATGCAATATGCCAACAATTCATCACCCTTTCTTTCCTTCTAAGCACTACTGGACTTCGTTGCACATCCGTCCAAAAATACCTGGAAAAATCATTAAAACTTTGTATTTATTTTGGAGGACTCAGAAGAGCTCTTTTCTACTGACTGGCAGGATGAACAAGGATTGCCGTTGCAGCAGTCCACAATGTTTATAGTGGCATATGGGCTGAAATTAAGATATGGTCAATAAATAACAGAGGAACATAAACAAAGGGTGCCTTAGGCTGTAATGGCACAGGAAATGTTCTGTTATCAAAGTGATTTAAAGGCTGGTGGCAGAAGTAAGTCCAAAAGGGAAAAAAATGATGTGCTGCCCATTTTAGGATGAGGGTTAGGATGTATAAAGTTTTAGTATTTCTGCTGTTTTCCTGTTTTTAAGATGGATAAAATGTGCAACATCAACAACATTGTAATAGATGAGTCTGTGATAATCCTGTGCATGGCATTCCTTGTGGCGCCTCAACATCTTCCCTTTTGCAGCTGTTTTTTTCCCCCTGTGTGTGTGTTTGCGTGTGTGTGGAGATCCTGCTGATTGTGTGCATTTGCCCATCAGTCTCTGATTAGCTTAATTTGAAATCCACTTGAGATGTATTCAGGGTTTGTTCGAGGCCTCAAACACATCTCATGGAAACGTGAGCTTTCTCAAAACCACAGGTTAGGAGAAATGAGGAAAATGTTCCAGCATACGACATATGGAGGAACTTATGCAGTATTGAGTGACACTGCCAGAAACCACTACACAACAAATGCGTATAATATTAAAAACTACTGTACATGGTGCAAATAAGTGCATGTGTCTTTAAACTTGCCTCAGACCCTGTAATGAGTTTGTTTGTGTTGTAATTGTTGAAATGTGTTTGAAACCAAAAGCTCTTGAGGGTCACCCATGTGGTGGCTTACTCTTGCGTAATTAAGGTTTCAGACCTCAGAAAAGAGTAAACATGTCAAAGAATTTTGTTGTGTGATTTCGACGAGTTTTGTACCTGGTCTTAGTATGTATCAGACTTGTCCATTTTTGTCCTTACCATATGGAATCTGGACTCTCCCACCCACTTCCTGTTGTCCTAGTCGAATGATTGTTGACTTTTTCTTCTTTTTCCTAGAATTCAATTGAAATGACTTGCCAACACCACTGACATTTCGTAACTAGATGCGCACTGTGGGAGGTCAAGCATCCGATAATCATTCTCTTCTGAAATTTTTCATGAATAAACATTTACTCACAAAAATATAATCCACAGTGCCTGAATGATTTTCAGTTCACACACCCAAGTGAACATTTTCTTTCTATTTTGCCTGATCGCAACAAACAATACGTGAGATTATACATTTTGCACAAAGTATGTATCATACTTGGTTACAGTGTTCCTAGAATTAGCTCTGTAAGCCTGAAAAGTGAAAATTTTTGAACATTTTGCAACCATTAAAATATGCCATACAAAATAAACACTACCGTTCAAAGGTTTGGGGTCTAAGCAACCCCAAACTTTTGAACGGTAGTGTATCATATGGGATTTTACAGTATGTACACTACGGTACGAACGGTAGTGTATATCAATGAATTAAAGTGCGTATGACACCAAAAAGTATGTTTATCTCATATTTCTGAATGAAATGGACCGCTTGGATGTGTGTGGAAGCGATCGTTTTTTGTATTTAATTTCTAGCTCCAGTCTCGGGTTTAGGACGAATGCGAATGTGACGTCACCTGGGTCAGCATCTCACAATACAGCATTGCTTTATAGCACGCAGATGGACTGCGGATTCAGCTGATTTTGCGGATTAATTCTTTTATTTTTCGCATCACGCCAGCAAAACGGCTGTGGGCTTTTGTAGCTGCACCAGGGAGAGGCTTGTGAGCCATTTTGGGTTTCAAGAAAGTACCCGTTTATCCCGAGATCTGCCAAAACAAGTGTGCGACAACCGTGGGACCATTGGACTTACGACAAAGTGAGTGAACATCGTGTTTTGTATTATGTCAAATACTGGGATCATGGCACATGTTTTAATACCGAGGTGGCTTCCTTGTCCAACGAGATTTCCACTCCGCTGACGACCGCCTGCTTGTCGCCCCACCCTCCACCCCCGGGAGTGTGCTACACTTGGCTTATTGCCCTCTTCGTGTGCCCGGTGTTCTGTCAAATTTTCCACCCCATCAGAAATTGCAACTTTGTGTTAAATTGGCCGCGAATACAGCGATTACAAAGTAAACACTACAAACTTTAATTAAGGAATATTTACTTAGCTTTTTTAGCTTTTCTGCCCGCAGCAGGGGAACGAGTCCGACAAAGCTGTAACTTGCTCACCGCCAGGCGGGTTGCCGATGGGCGGAGACAATCGACAACCCTCCGTCGCGTGAAATGATCTCGGGTAGTTTTTAGTGATTTTTTGCTTCAAAAGCCGAGAATAGACTTTGAAACATCACTCGGTTCGGGCTAGCATGTCGGATAGCTGTCACGCCTCCTGGTTTGTTTACGCTCTCTGAAGCTGGGAAATGACAAAAGCCGAATTAAATTATAGTTTGGGAGTTGCAAGAAGTGGACAATTTTGAACATTCTGGAGTAATTTTGCCATGTCGTACTCAATAAATACATTATTAATATTTCATAATCCATTTAGCACAAGACTGTTATTTGTCATGACCATACCATTTATTTAGCAATTGGGGAAAATATTTCGATAAAAAGTAGAGCTGTCCCGACTAGTCGACATAGTCGACGTCATCGATGACGTAAATCCGTCGACGAGCACAACATCCCGTCGACGGTTAATTAAGGGTTAAAAAAATAAATGCGTGGAAAGTTAGAATGTCGGATGCTCTGTTTGGAAGCAGGGAAAGCGGTACAAAGCCAAAAAAAAAAAAGCGCACCAGAGTGTCCAAAACATTGCCTTATTTCAAAAAAACAAAGGAGAGTACACTCTTCTGTCCTGTCTCTTCAATGCCAAGCTTGGCTGCACGTCGGCCGTGAATAAAAACCTCAAGCGCCTTCACGCAGTTTGTAATTTTTTTTTTTTTTTTTTTTTTGTACACCAGAGGGTGCTGTCGCTTTACTAAATAATAATGTTTCATTGACAATGGGCCTATAAGTGCTATTACTATTGTTCTTAATGCTAATTGAAAGGTTTATTTCATGTTATGGTTTATTTTATGGTATAGAAAATTATATAAGGTTAAAAGGTCATAAATATATACAGTATATACAGTGATTGCACTCAAGGGAGAGATTGTCAATGATAAGGTAATAAATTAAGGTAAATGCAATTCATATAGGCAATTCATTGATATATAAATAAGGTTTCAAAGGAAAAAGGTGAAAAGTTCTTGTTAATTTCTAATTATGTTGCTTTATTTGTGTGCACCGTAGCTCTTACAGTGTGTTTACATCCAAGGATGGAATAAAAGTTGTAAACCATCAGTTTAAGAGACCATCTTTTCAATCGGGAGGCTACACTAGTTAATTCTATCAGCATTTGAACTCATTGTTTATTTGTGATTTATTATTGTTATTTACGTGTTTATTTGTACTTTAATAAATAATTTGAGTGTTCCAATATGTTTTTTTGTGAATTGATAAGCGTCAACAAAAATTTCATTGCTAGATTAGTAAAAAAAAAAAAAAAAAATTAATTATTAGATTAGTTGACTAATCGTAAAAATAGTCGGCTGACTAATCGGGAGAAAATTAGTCGTTTGGGACAGCCCTAATAAAAAGAATATCCTGTAAAAATATTGGAGTAGAGAGACTGAAACAATGACATGTTGCGGCTCTCTTCGTCTCATTTTCCTCGTTCTGAATAATTCCTCCTCAGTGGCCTGAATTCTAAATCAGATGAAACCATGACCCTGCCGATGTCATCCTCCTGTTGGGGACACTAGAGCCCTATAATGGTAGGCGTGGCTAAATGGCAGATTAAAACACTAATTTCTCATCATTTGCGCTTTGCCAAATTGTTGTATATAGTCGAATCATCTCAAAATATTCTAATTCACATAATAATGCTAGGACTTTTTTTTATCCTGCTGTAGGCACTTTAAAAGAAGTAATGCTTGATATATTTTATGAATGGCAATGCAATAGGAATTTCTGGTAGAAAAGTGAGCTGGCACACCGGTTTCCATTGACAATATGTTGAAGCTTCTGAGATGCCATCTGACTGAGCTCGGTCCTCTGTAGTCAAATGCATGATCATATTAAGACAAATGAAATATAAATCCAGTAATTTAATGGCAGTCAAATGCAAAATTAATCCAAATAACAATACATCTTAATAGTACCCATTCAGAGAGTAAAAAGTGGCAGCCCACTGAACTTAACATCTTGCATAACTGGTTAAGCATCGTATTTGGAATGAATGAAACAACTGATAGCCATCATATGAGTTATATAATTTATGTGTTTCCATTCAAACTTTAGATAAAAATGCATAAAATGATCTTTAAACTCAGAAAAACCTTTGTCTTTATATGTTCATAATTAAGTTAAATGCATGCAATTGTTTTGACACTCATACAAATTCATTTACACCTAAGATACGGCATCTATGAAAATAAGATGGCTCCGCATCCTGCCACTTTATATTACATATCCCTTTGATGTATTGCAGCATTATGATGAGTTTTTCTCCGATGATAAAACAGTCTGACATAGAAGAACTCTTGCAAAAGAACCAAAAAAATCTATCTCTTAAGACACTAAACATGCATTTGTATTTGTTTTCATTAAAAAGCAGTTTTAACCAGTTAGAGAAAAATCCTAAATATGTAAGGCACATTCAGACCATATACAGTGGTACCTCGACATAAGTACAGACTGACATACGATTCTTTCGGCATACGACGTAAAATTTGACCCGTCATCTGTCTCGACATATGATGACATGCTCGAAATCAGCGATTCACAACCGCGATGCAATTTCATTGTTTTCCTGCAAGACGCAGTACGTCGGATTTTATTGTGAGAGAAATAATCATGGGTCCCAAGAAGGTTAGTGGTCCATGTACATTTCGGCCATTCGTTTTCCAGTCTCATTTTGGAAAACGAGCCTGATTCCATTTTTTGTTTTTATGTGTGTTAACAAAAAACACGAAATTAATCATCTCCCTTTTCCCAATTAAAAACTAATGCAAAATACGCATAATATTTGATTTCCACCAAGTTCGCTTTTACAATGAGCCATGACCCGGAAGACGACGTGCTTCTTATTATTATAACTTAATATTACAGTATGCGGCTGCAGCAGGGTCTTGTCGACCCCTGGTGCTAATTATTAGCATAAGTACTCCACATTTTTGAACAATGGCTTTGGACAGCTATGCCAATTTAATAGTGAACATGAAAAGGGATGCCTTGACATCTACACACTTGTCTAGCCAGTTTGGCTCTTCAACAGGGTTTCCGGATCTCACCAGAGGGCGCCAAGAACCTTCTGCAGCTGCATAATATAAATTTATAAGAAGAAGAACATCCTGTTCTGGGTCATGGCTCATTGTAAAAGCGAACTTGGTGGAAAACAAATAATAGGCGTATTTTGCTTTTTTGACTTTATTCATTATCCATGCCGCTTTTCCTCACGAGGGTCACGGAGGCGCTGGAGCCTATCCCAGATAACTACGGGCACGAGGCGGGGTACTGGTTGCTAACAAATCGCAGACTTCATTTCAATAGACTTATATTGGAAAAACAGATTAAAGCTCGTTTTCCGTTATTGAATTAGCAGTTTTTAATGAAGACACGGGAGATGATGCATTTCTCGTTTTTTGTAAACACACATTAAAACAAAAAACAGAATTGGGCTCGTTTTTTTTTTTTTTTTTTTTTTTTTTTCAAAAATTAGAAGGAAAAAAAACCAATGGCCGAAAGGTACACAGGCCGTTAGCGCAGGTGGATGTCGTGATGAAAAAAGGAGGAAGATTTCTATTGAAATCAAGAAAGAAATCATAGAAAAATATGAGCGTGGTGGGTGTGTGAGTAAACTGGAACTGGAATTAGACAGAACACTGTGCTCACCGTATCCTCTTCTATCTGCAAACCCGCTGTCTCATTTCTCATGTTAAAGTGCCAAAAAAAGGAATAAGGATTGCAAATAAGGATTTAGTTAACCACCAATTGCGCAAGTTCTCCTACTTGAAAAGATTAGAGAGGCCTGTAATTGTCAACATGGGTAAATCTCAACCATGAGAGAAGGAATGTGGGAAAAAAAAATCAGAAAATCACATTGTTTGATTTTTAAAGAATTTATTTCCAAATTAGAGTGGAAAATAAGTTTTTGGTCACCTACAAACAAGCACGATTTCTGGCTGTCAAAGAGGTCTAACTTCTTCTAACGGGGTCTAACGAGGCTCCACTCGTCACCTGTATTAATGGCACCTGTTTTAACTCATTATCGGTATAAAAGACACCTGTCCACAATCTCAGTCAGTCACACTCCAAACTCCACTATGGCCAAGACTAAAGAGCTGTCAAAGGACACCAGAGACAAAATTGTAGACCTGCACCAGGCTGGGAAGACTGAATCTGCAATAGGTAAAACGCTTGGTGTAAAGAAATCAACCGTGGGAGCAATTATTAGAAAATGGATGACATGAAAGACCACCGATAATCTCTTTCGATCTGGGGCTCCATGCAAGATCTCACCCCGTGGCGTCAAAATGATAACAAGAACAGTGAGCAAAAATCCCAGAACCACATGGGGGGACCTAGTGAATGACCTACAGAGAGCTGGGACCACAGTAACAAAGGCTACTATCAGTAACACAATGCGCCGCCAGGGACTTAAATCCTGCACTGCCAGACGTGTCCCCCTGCTGACGAAAGTACACGTCCAGGGCCGTCTGCGGTTCGCTAGATAGCATTTGGATGATCCAATAGAGGACTGGGAGAATGTGTTATGGTCAGATACAACCAAAATAGAAATTTTTGGTAGAAACACAGGTTCTCGTTTTTGGAGGAGAAAGAATACTGAATTGCATCCGAAGAACACCATACCCACTGTGGTCTGATCTGTGTAAAGGAAAGAATGAATGGGGCCATGTATCGAGAAATTTTGAGTGAAAATCTCCTTCCATCAGCAAGGGCATTGAAGATGAGGCGTGGCTGGGTCTTTCAGCATGACAATGATCCCAAACACCATACCCACTTTGAAGCATGGGGGTGGAAACATCATGCTTTGGGGCTGTTTTTCTGCAAAGAGACCAGGACGACTGATCTGTGTAAAGGAAAGAATGAATAGGGCCATGTATCGAGAGAAAATGAAAATGAATGAAAATCTCCTTCCATCAGCAAGGGCAAACACACAGCCAGGGCAACAAAGGAGTGGCTTCGTAAGAAGCATTTCAAGGTCCTGGAGTGGCCTAGCCAGTATCCAGATCTCAACCCCATAGAAAATCTGTGGAGGGAGTTGAAAGTCTGTGTTGCCCAACGACAGCCCTAAAACATCACTGCTCTAGAGGAGATCTGCATGGAGGAATGGGCCAAAATCCCAGCAACAGTGTGTGAAAAGCTTGTGAAGAGTTACAGATAACGTTTGGCCTCCGTTATTGCCAACAAAGGGTACATAACAAAATATTGAGAGCACTGAGTACTTTTGGTATTGACCAAATACCCTTTTTCCACCACGATTTGCAAATAAATTCTTTAAAAATCAAACAATGTGATTTTCAGTTTGTTTGTTTTTTTCACATTCTGCCTCTCATGGTTGAGGTTTACTCATGTTGACAATTACAGGCCTCTCTAATATTTTCAAGTGGGAGAACTTGCACAATTAGTGGTTGACTAAATACTTATTTGCCCCACTGTAATTCTGTTTTTTTACATGTGTATAATTTCATGAATTTGTTAAATTAGACAGAACACGGCTTACCATATCCTCCTCTACCGCCACACCCAACCTCTCATCTGACCTCCGTTCGCCAATCTCTATAAGTCAAGGTGACAATAAAAACATTTTCGATTTTGAATTTCTTAATTAATTATAATTTATTTGTTTTAATATATGTAATAGCTATTTTTAATTGTACCAGCAGTATTTATTAAGGATTTACCATAGATTTTTGGGTTGTGGAATGAATTAATTGAATTATAATGGTATCATAAGCGGAAATCCCTCTCGACATACAACCATTTCAACAAACAAACCAGGTCCTGAATGGAATTTAATTCGTATGTCGAGGTACCAATGTATTGTCTTTGAAATAAATAAAGAGTAGGGGGCCACCATTGGACAATAAGTCGTGTTTTATTCGTCAATTATATCTGAGAGATATCCGGAGGTCTGCAAAGAACATGTTCTGTGGTTTTGGGAAAGATATTGGGAGCAGTGGCCAAGAAAACAACTACGGAGCTGAACGTACTTAAATATAGACTATAACTCTTTTTAACATTTATCAGCAGGAAGGTGGCTTTATTTCAACAATTTTAATGCATCAACCCAGACTGCTTGGCCTGATTACAACAGTAGCTGACAGGCAGTACATCAAGCTTACAATGATGACCAGGGTATATCTTTCATCTCACACTTAACAATCTTTGATGAACAGAAAAAAAATCTGCAGACTCATCACTTAATTAACTCATTTTTTCTATATGTTTTGGCCAAGTTTCCACATTGATTTTTTTTTTCTTTGTGAAGTTGGCGTCAGATGTCAGAAGCAGATAAGTTATTGGTTAATATCTAACACTCACTCAAGAAGCAACGCACGTGTTCTATCCTTGGAGATTTAAGCAAGACAAATGACTAAAAGTGGAAGCAAGCAATGCTGGAGCCGCACTTGGCTACACGTGCCTTTCCCCAATTGATGCCTCACTATTGCTATTGTTTTAAAAAATGTTTAGTCTTCACAGTAATGAAGAAAGATTTAAAGTGGTAGCTGTCTCTCAAGCTTAGAGGCTTCCGCTGCTGGGGCCTCAAAACACACGTGTTGTGAATTATCCTGCTGGTTAGAGTCACAGTGTGGAGTTTTCATTGAATGGATGAGGCCCTGGCAGACTTTTACTCATCCCCCGCTGACAGAGGAGAGTGGAAAATCTGTATCCAGTTAAATGTATATACAGTCAAATTTGAAAGGTGATCATAGAGGAACCTATCAGTAGCAATGATCCTGCAAGAGATATTTTTCAAAACTTAAACTACTGAGCAGTGCATGATGGATGCATTCTATTCAAAATGTACTTGAAAAAATATTTTTTATTAAAATGAGGTTGTTTCTAATAATGGAGTTTTTCATCATGTTAAACTGTTTTATCCCATTCTATGTTTGGTCTTTGAGCCATCCAAGAGCATCAATTAAAGTCGGATTCTTTTCACTGCACCAATCTCCACTTCAAAACTCTACAGTGACAAAGTGTGTCACAGACAAGTCAAGAAAAGCTCCATTAAGGTATTGTGGCATAAAGCAAGGGCGTAGGTTTGTGTAGGGACGGTAGGGACATAACACTAGCAGCTTTTCAAGCATGCTAAAAAATTTCCCACCAAATTTTAAGCAACCTTATTTGCATTATCTAATGAGTTTAGTTATATAGGGAATTTACATTGTCTTCTCATATTTTGTAAGGAGAGAATTGACCCTACCATTATTAAGTGAATTATTTTCTTTATGTTCAGACTTACCCTTTTTCACATACTGAATGTGCCGGTCCATTTTTCCCCCCGAAACGGATGTTTGATTAGCTGATGACTTGCATTTATGTAAAATGCATTAACTTATTTTCTACATTTATTTATTTGTACAAATGTTATTTACAGCCTATGCAAACAGTTTTTCAGATAATCATACATTAATCATAATCGATGGCACGGTGGCTGAGTGGTTAGCACGTCTGCCTCACAGTTCTGAGATCAAGGGTTCAATCCCAGGCTTCGGCCTTCCTGTGTGGAGTTTGCATGTTCTCCCCGTGCCTGCGTGGGTTTCCTCCGGGAACTCCGGTTTCCTCCCACATCCCAAAAACATGCATGGTAGGCTGATTGAACACTCTAAATTGTCCGTAGGTGTGAGTGTGTGCGTGAATGGTTGTGTGTCTCCTTGTGCCCTGCGATTGGCTGGCAACCAATTCAGGGTGTCCCCTGCCTACTGCCCGAAGTTAGCTGGGATAGGCTCCAGCACCTCCGCGACCCTCGTGAGGAATAAGCGGCATGGAAAATGAATGAATGAATGAATAATCATAATCGAGGTAAAAAGTTTTCATTTTGGTTGAGTTTGCTTGTGCTTGTGGACAAAATCAGTAGTTGTTTTTACTATTTTTGTTTTACTCTAAGCAGTTTTTTTTTTTCAGTTACAGAATATTTAACGGAATTATTTAGATGTTTATTTTTTGCATTCCTGGATAGTTAATAGATGATTAACACGTTTGTTTTTATTGTAGCCTTTGCAGACAGTTTTTCCAGATAATCATACATTAATCATAATTGAGGTAAAAAGTTTTCATTTTGGTTGAGTTTGCTTGTGCTTGAGGAAAAAAATAGTAGTGTTTTTACTATTTTTTTTTTTTACTTACAGTATATTTAAAGGATTTATTTAGAAAGACAATGTTGTGTGGTCTTAAGACAAATGCTTATTTTTTGCATTCCTGGATAGGTAAGAGATGATTACCACGTTAGTTTTTATTGTGTATGTTAATATAATTTATGTACAAACACTGCAATTTCAATTTGCTAAAAAAAAAAAGCTGACATTTGTTCTGGAAGTTTTCAAAACGTTTCTTCAGTAGTTTGAATCGGTCTGAAGGTCTGAATCGAACGGTGTATCACCTGAACCAATACACTTGAAAGTATCAGTCTACAGTCAATCTGTATCAGTAGATACAGATTTATTTTGCGTTGATCATTTAGCCTATCAATTAATTAGGCTCATATTTGTGAGAAATGTAGCCCTGACCCCCGTTCACCCAATTTGTTTGGTCTTATTAATGTCCCGTCCCCAGCAAAAAGTGTACATGCAGGTTATACTGTTAAATCGTCACTACTATTGTTGAGAACAAACCTACACCCTTGCATAAAAGATACAAGAAATGAAACCAAGCTAATAGGGTTGCGCTTGTAGACCCAGATCCTAATTATTTATAGCCGAATGAAAACTTTATTTTGGTAACCCAGGGCCGTTCCTTACCAATTTGGTGCCCTAGGCAACACATTTATTGCCCCCCCCCCCCCCCCCCCCCCCATTTTCACCACATATACTTAAACATTCACACTGAAAAAGCACGTTATCTCTTTGTAATTTATTATATAAAAAAAGACAACAAACAAATGCAGAAATTAAAAGAAAAATGCTGTAATAACTATTCAAAAGCACCAATGAAAACACTTAAAAAACAAATGCATTAAATAAATTACAATTGTCATTACAATATGATTAACACCCACCCACAATAACCTATATAAAGACACACAGAACACTTTAAAATGCAACTTTTTTTTTTTTTTTCACCTTGACTTATAACCTTACTCACCTTGTCTTCACTGATGCAAAAGCATCTATTGCACTTTCATATGACCGTTCTTTTGGAAGGTGCACTTCTTTCCTGGACTTGGTGGGCTTGGACTTGGTGCTGATGTGGAAGTTCGCTGTAAAAGATGGCACAGGATGTACAGAGGTAGAAAGAAAATATTTCAGAGGAGCATCTACAAAGAGAAGTAAGTGGAATGTTACATTATATTTGTCAAATAGCTGTTGATTGTGAAACCAGCATGACATAACCATAATAGCGCCTAAATTCTTGCAGCCTACTGTACCTGTCTATTGGATCCGGCCACTATTTTTGATGGGCGTAGTTAAAAGAAAATACATTCTTGAAGCACGGCAACTACACAGGACTATCCAATGATAATGAATTAAATAATATATGATAGCAAAAAAAAATAATAAATTGAATATGTTTTTACATGAATGTGATCGCCATTTTAATGAATTAATGACACATTTAATAACGAATGTTTGCATTTAAATCCGTGGCACTTTTAGTCCCCAATACCTCAGAACTTTGAAATTATGAATTCCATATTTAATGGTGTATTTATTTATTTAACCTTGGCACTTTTAGGCAAGGCAAATTTATTTGAAAAGCACAATTTAACACAAGGTAAAAGTGGTTCACATCACATGAAGATAAGCAAGACAATTTTAGTCTCCCATACACTTTGTCCAAATTTCTCTAAAATTGGAGCGGGAGTAAATTTAACTGAAACTAATCCACAGCTGGCTGAATAGTGAAAATATTTCTAAAACAGCAGCCTGGCTAATGACACAGTATAATTTTGCTTTAGCACTAAGTCATTGAAGCTCTATGTAAATAACCACTAGCTTGCAGTTGCGCTAAGTCTACGTGCTTATGCTGTTGAAAAAAAATCATCACAACAAACCTGTTTTTCTTCACGTCTTTGCTGTCTTCTTTTTCTTCTGACCCAAAGGGCTTTTTTCTTTTCATGAAGTTGACCTGTCACCGTAACGTCGCTCAATTGCGGAGGCTAAAAATAGCACCTTCAGGTAGCTCGCTGGTCTGCTGGGTGGTGAGACTAGGGTTCGTGGTGAAATTATCGCATCACAGGAAAAAGTGAAACGGGCAGAAGGCACACTAGAAAATTGATTTCATTATTATTTAAAGACTTATTATGAACTGTTTTGTTGTTCTTTTGTTTTATTGTTTTGTATAATTTTTTTGAATACTGCTTCCATCAAATATTATTTGAATATTTTTCTTGACACCTTTTTGGACGCTAGTGCGCCTTTAGGCGGTTGCTTAAATTGCCTTATGGGCGGCACGGGTCTGTGGTAACCTACATCCAGGAGTCGCGTTAACCGAATATTTTCCGTCGTTGACCGTTTTTTTAAAACAGTAACGGAAAAAACTGAAGTCCATCTGTCATGTTGACAGGTTGCAATTCACACCCCAGACCACGGGGTGGCGAGTGAGCATATTAATTAGCTATTGTCTCTCTTGATGCATGACGTCGTTGGCCCTTACTCGGAAAAATGTCAAGGCAACTGAGTGTTTGGCTGGCACGGCCAGACTGTTCTCCCTTTATTTTTCAAACACTGAGAGAAAAGTCTGGGACACACCCTCTCGAGTAGGTACAAAATCAATCGACAAATCAGATTTGTTTATTTGCGTGACGTGTTCTTCACGAGCAACGTCACTCTTGCGCGCCGAAAGTCGTCTCTTCAACAACACGGATGGCGAACGGGAGAGCCGAGAATATGTTCCAATCCGCGGTAAATTCAGTTTTAAATGAGCTAAAACACATCGACACGAGTCATTGACAACAGTCTGTCTCGCGCTAGCCATGTTGAATAAACTCTGTTCTCCTCGTATGTTTGCTTCCGCGCACAAGTCCCTCGTCCTGCCCTCGTCGCTTTGCTAACGGTATGTCTGCCCGTCGCTGATTGGTGCACTCCGCTGTCTGTTTGCCTCTTGTTAAGCTTGTTCGGACAGAATATTAATTTAAAATGAATGAAAACTAAATACTATTGAATATGTCATTATTATCATTTTAAAAATGTAAGTGACGGGTAAAAATAGATTATGACCGGATTTTTATGACACCGTCAGTCAAAATGACAGACACGAAAAAGTCTAGCGCAACCTCTGCCTACATCCTATATCTTCATTTATTCATCTTCAAAGTTCTTATCCTCCCAAGACCTACTGGGGGTAACTATGCGCAGTAGATTGGGTACATCCTGAATTGTTTGCCGGCCAATTGCAGGGCACGACACAAACAACCATACACGCACACACTCATACCGACGAAAAATTTGGTGTGTTCATTCAGCCTACTATGTATGTTTCTCGGATATGGGAGGAAACAGAAGTGCCCAGAGAAAAGCGACGTAGGCACGGGAAGAACTAGCAAACTCCACACAGGAAGGCCAGAACATTTCTTCTAAGAACTGGGAGGTGGATGTGCTAGCCACTCATTCACCGTGCCATACTGTGAGGAAAAATATACAAGTCTAGTGTCTTTGCACACCTGTTCTCAATTTTGAGCACAATAAACTCTGATAAGCTTCTGTTTTAATATGCAGCTCTCACATACAGCGGTACTCACAGGAAAACATTAATTTGATCACATCGTTGAGAGGCTTTCATCCCTTAAAAAAAAAAAATCCTGGCCCGTGAATATCTTTCCTCTGTATCTCCTCCTTCTGTCTTGCCTTGCATGATTGACCATTAGTTTAACCAATTGTCGACCTGCTCAAACCATCCAGCTTCCTTCAGTCTTTTGAGGCCTCGTGAGCATAGTTCGTTTCCTTTCTGTCCTTGTCGGGTTAATGTCGATGACAATCTCCCTCTTGCCACATTTGACGCACTTTTGTGGTTTTCCTTTCCTACTCAGTTTTGTCCACAAATAAGTTTTGATCCCGTGTTTTTGCTTTGATGCTATGTTTTCTTTTTCCTATTTGGATAATATGGTATATTGTAGTTTGCACCTGCTTTCCTGCATGGCCTCCTTGCTACCCTTCTTTTTTTTGTCCACCCTTCCTTGCTTCTTGTTCGCTCGTCTGCTAGACGTGACAGAAATACCCGACCACAACATAGATCAAGCAGGAGTAATACACCAGGTCAGTGATTCCCATGGTGAACTTATTGAGCGGAACAGTAACCTTCTGCAGATGTTGCAGGAGTCCTGTGATGACTTGGCTGCCAAAACCCACAGCCAGCGCTTGCTATCTGCCCATGTTCCAGCGGCACCAAGCCAGCACTCCACTCTTGATGTTGTTGCTATTGCACCCGGCCAGCAGACACTTTACACCTCCGTTCCACCTTCCAACAGTCATTTGGTTGGTCTGACTTCTACGGCCATGTCTGTGCCTGACTCCACCGCAACCGGACAACACGGACCGTCACGTGCCTCGCCTGCTTTAGACATGTTTTTGACCGACAAATCGCAGTGCCAGTCACATGCTCATTTCATGGCCATCGCTGCCACAACTGGGTGGCAAGCAAGGACTACTGTGTGCCTGTTCCCTGTGCCTGCCACAAGAAATCCCCGGTGTTGGGGATTCTGGCCGACCCCATGAATAAACCCAGCCAACTATTGGGTGTCCCGGACGCCTGTATGGCTGTCTTTGATGGGCTGGCCTTATGGATCCACCAGCGTTACATAGACATCTGGCAACACTTTGAGATCTTTTCCATCGGTCCGCAGATCTGTTGAGCTTTTTTTTTTTTTTTAAACCCTTGATTAGCTTCAAGGCAGCATGGTTTTCCAAACACTATGGAAATGTAAAGCAGTACATTCAGTATGTTTTCCACTAATGTTTAGAATGTATTATGGCTAAGCAATATTCCTTGCGAATGGAGCACGGACAGAACACAAACAATTATCGGTTTAAAATTGATAGCCTAAAGGCCCATGGGCAGATAGTCGGGTTAGTAAAGGGTTGACCTATGGTAAGTAATTGGTTTTTTTTAAAATGGAATTTGATTATATTGCATGTGTTAATATGGCCTTGTGTGACCGGGTTAATGGCAAAAGCCCGATTGTGAAAGAGCTGGTATTTGCATGCAATTGTAGTTATTGTTGCAAATGCATCTTACCACATTTCCTTTGTCCCATTGTGTTTTTCTTCATAAGATTATTCCCAGTGTTTTTCTTGTTACTTTGAATCTTGTTTTTTGTTGTTTGTTTTTTGTCGTCTGCATTGTCTCCTCACTTTAACCTCTCTGAAAGGGTTAAGCGTGCAGACTGGAGGGAATCCTCTATGCTTATGCTTTCTCAAGGCGCATCCGCTCCCGAAAGCTCCAGCAGCCTTTGAAAATAACCTAATGGGGTCACAGGTAAGTCATGTTCGCACTGGGTCTTGTTCGTGCTGGTTGATGGGCCTGAACATTGAAAGTGTGTGAGCTGAGAGAAGTGCGCGTGAGCACAGCGATTTCGAGGTTCATCCACCCTACACTTATAACATATAACATGACAACACGAACATTTTGAGAGCTGGAAAAAAGAGCCCTAAAACAGATGTTAGTGACATCAGCAACAACCTCAGGGCAGGAGTGAAGGTTAAACATAAACAAAAGTACAGATACTGGGAAATGTAAAACATTTCTTCAAAAAGAACAGGTAGGCCAGACTGGAATTTGCCAAAAAGTAAAAATTCTTTATGGACCGTTGAGACAAGAATGTAACCTTTCAAACGTAATGGACATGTCAAAGCCTGATAAATAAAGGATGTTTTCCACACATGCACAAAATGAAATTCAGTGGCAGTAATGTTTGCTCATCCTAAGGGAGAAGAGAAACATAACTCCAATGACTACAGATCGATTTTTTGTGTGCCTAATGAAGGGAATAGTATATTTTCTCGTATTTACTGTTTGACTGTTTGTATTACTCTAACACAATATAATCAATCAAGGAATAGTATCTTTCCTCATGTTTACTGTTTGTTTGAATAACTCTAACCCACCCAATATAAAATAAATAAATAAATAGCATTTATCTGTTAGTGTATCACAAAAGTTACTACACCCCTCGCATTTCTGCAGATATTTAAGTACATCTTTCCATGGGACAACACTGACAAAATGACACTTTGAGACAATGAAAAGTAGTCTGTGTGCAGCTTATATAATGCAGTTAATTTATTTTCCCCTCAAAATAACTCAAAATATAGCCATTGATATCTCAAGGCCTGGCAACAAAACTGAGTACACCCCATAGAAACTACATACATCCCTGAATGTCCAAATTGAGTACTCTTGTCATTTTCCCTCCAAAATGTCATGTGACTCGTTACAGGAGTGCTGTCAGCATTGCTGTAGAGACTGAAGAGGTGGGGAGTCAGCCTGTTAGTACACAGACCTTACCCCGCAATCTACATCAAATTGGTGTGCATGGCTGTCACCCCAGGAGGAAGCGTCTTCTGAAGACGGTACACAAGAAAGCCCACCCGTCTCATCAGACCATAGGACATGGTTCCAGTAGTCCAATGTACTTTGTTGACATTCCTGCAGCAAACTGTTTGTGGGCTTTCTTATGTACCGTATGACAACCAGGTGATAGGCAAGACATCTACAAGCCCATGTCTGCACCACCAAACCTCAATCAGCTCTTCTAGACAGTCCAGAACAAATGGCGGGACATCTTGTCTTACCACAAGGAACATCTGATAAGGCGCTGAGGATGGTAACATCGTCAACTCTTGTTGCCCTAACAACAGTAACGCCTGAAACTCTCCGGTCCAACCCACAGCAGAGAATAATCCTAAACAACGCCCAAGCACACCCTTCTTCTGGACCACAGCCCGCCTCACCAGAGCCTTTAAAAGACTGGGTGTTTAACTAATCATTTTAATTTTTCTCGGGAATCTTTTGTTGACTTGTAATGTGGTGACCCCAGATCCAGTTTGCCTCCTGGGTCTCTCCGTGCTGTATGATTGCTGCCGACGTGGAATAAATTGCCAACTTGTGTTTCAAAGCCTTTTTCCATCTTTTAAAATTGAGTCAATACAAGGGGTTATGACTAAGGTGAACGTGCAGAGTTTGGCTTTTTGGCCGGGTTGTCGGGATTGTGCCGGCCCGGATCAGTGGAATTGTGTTAGCACGGTTCCAGCGGTCCGGCTGGCGTGATTTCGGCAATCTGGCTAGAAGGTCAGATTCCTTCACTATGTCAAACAAATTCTTACTAAACTGATTGGAAGAACATCCAGCAAGTAAATGATGCAAACAAATTGTAACCACAAAACAAGTTCATTAAAGGCAGAGGGACAACCACATAGCATCATGATGTCTTTGCTGCTAAAAGTAAACCAAACTGACTGTAAATGAATCTGTAGAAGACGGACGAAAAGTATTTCACAACATTGCACTCTTTTCAGTATTTTAACTGAAAGCAAATTGTCAGTGTTTGTGATGCATTCACATGCAGACCTGCAACTACTGGAACACAACGCTCAGATTTTTTTCTTACTGTAAGTAAACACAAGGAGCTTGCCTATTCACTTGAAAGTGAACGTTTATAGAAGAAATCACAGCAGTGGATGTTGTGAGTCACAGAGTCCAGACGAACCAAAGCTCCTTCCTTTTTTCAGGTAGTGGGCCCCAGTCATGGTGGTTCTACAAGTTTGGACGAGCACCGTGGAAAGTATGGTTTTGTGGTTCATTTGAAAGGACAACTGCTCAAAACCAACAAAGGTGCCTTTTCATTCAATGCAGGTTTGAGGGCAGAAACCTTTCTGGCCCTTTACCAGCTTGGATTTGTCTGTTACTTGTTAATGGTTCAACATTTCAACAAATTAAGAATAATTCGTCATCTCGACAAGGTATGTTGTGGTTCACACTCGCATTTCAGTACAAGCTATCACGTTTATCTTCTTACACTATCATCTAATGACTGCAACTTGAAACTAAAACACTGCTGTACTCAAATGACTTCCTTTGCCCATTTGAAGGCATTTGCTAACCAAAATAGCATCACTTACAGTATATCAAACGTGTGGCATGCCACTTGGATGTTACAGGCTCAGCGTTAAAGATAATCTCTTCTAATGATTGCGGGATACATTTCTGGGATATTTTTGAATAGGTCTGAGAATATTATAGCACTATTTACTATTGACATGAACTAATCTAATTTGTGTTTTTCTATTGTTAGTAGGTTTATTTTGCTAATCTATCACCTATGTAGCATATTTATGATGGTGATTATGGTCATGGTTACTATTACAAACACCTGGGAACATAGCCTACAGTATTTTTATGGTGGGCTGATGAAGGTATTTCCAACTATAAAAACTAGTTCCAGGAAACCAAAGCTGTATTTTGAGTTAATAAAACACAATATGAGATCAAGGCTGTGAACCATACGGTGGAAAGTCAACTGAAAGAAGGTGCACAAAGATGAGCAATTGACACGAAATAATGCTGACTCGTAAGTAATCCTACACCTTGAAACTGAGTGCTGCGGAAAAGTCTGAACAGATTAATTCAATTTTTCCAGCTAATATTTCCCTCATTTGGCGTTTTGATTATGTTGGCAGAGAACCCTGTTACCTGCTTATGTTCTATAGAACTTAACCTAACTCTTACCTTTATTTTAATGTAGGCCTTATCTGGTCACAATGCCTCCGTCAGGGGTAGCACATAGCAGAACAAATATGGGACACCCCGTGTGACACATTACATTAATTTATAGTCATAATAACCAGTGTTGCTAATAACGGCATTATTTTTGTCAGTAATAAGTAGTCTAATTAATTACTTTTTCCATCTTTGCAACGCCGTTACCGTTACTGAGTATGTGAAGGCGTGCGTCACTACAATTTGCTTGAATGACGAGAAATGTCTGAGAGACACAGAGCGAGCAGAGCGAGAGAGGAGGGAAGGGGGTGGTGACGCCATTGCAAACGCGATGCTAGATGGCTCGCAGCATTAGCACAGCGTTCGCGTTCTCGATAGCATTAGCATTTAGCATGGCGAGCATCATCTTAAACTCTTGGGAAACTTTTTTTTTTTTTTTTACATACAGTTCGTGGCGTTCAGGTTGGTACAATGAATTGAAAATAATAGAATGTTTTCCTGTTCAGTATGCATTATCATCACCAAGTGGGTGTTGTCCTTGTAGATGCTACAATATATATACAGTACTGTGCAAAAGTTTTAGGCAGGACACCTGCCTAAAACTTTTGCACAGTACTGTATATTTTGGTTATATTATGTATATACAGGATATAATGTATGTATATATTTTCCCGAAGTGGAAGCGTCCATGATCCTCATAAATTTAATAATTAAAATATATATATATATATATATTGTTTTTATTACCAAAAATAGTCACTTGCCATAAACTTTTCTTGAATGACATATCCATAAACTTTGTGTGTTTTTTTAATAATCAAAACAACTAGAGAAACGATAGAAGAGGTAACAGATTCAGAGCTTCATCTGCATATTGAAAATATCTATCTATCTATATTGGGGTGTGACTGAACACACAAGTCACCGTTCAGTATGTACCTCTTACGGGTGTCATGGTTTGGTGTGGGTTCAGTACAACAGGAAAAACAAAAAGGTTTTTTTCTCACAGCATTTGAAAGTTAAAATTTGTATACCATTACACTCTTATATAGGGGAAATTTTTAAAATTGTAAAAAAGGGTGACCTATGTTTTTTGGGAAAGAAAAAGACAGTTCAATTCAATCTGTCAATATAAACATATTAATAAGTAAATATAAGTAATTTGTAACTGTAACTAATTTCTTTTTTTAAAGTAAGATTAACTACACTGCTAATAACAATAATGATAATAGTAATAACCCTTTGGCATTGGCTGTCTAAAGTGCAACAACAAGGGTGACACTTCATTTGAATGCTTCTTATGACAGTGCCATAAGACTGTCATAATCATGAATTAACAACTTTCATTAACATGAATGAATGCTTGTGACAGATGTCATTAATTGTCCTAAGCCTAAGCCAAAGACATTCGAAAAAATTGTCAACTTTGCTTCAATAGTGACATAATTAACGCAATGACACCTAATCACATCCATCATAAATATTCCTCCTACATATTATGGTTATCATGATTATGACAGTCTTATGGCACTGTCATAAAAGCATTCAAATAATGTTGATTATAATAGTAAGAATGGAAGGATCCTTGGAGCAGAAAGAAAAATTAGCAAGGTCTCACATCTGAACTTAAACTTATAACAAAGATTAATACAAACAAAAACATGTAAGGCATGATTAATAGTATTATAAATCACGTCTACAGTTTAAGCATGACTTCGTAAAAGAGATTTTTTGGCTTGAGCTTGTCTAGTCCGTCTGGTCGTGCGTCGGTCCTGTCGGGCGCGCGGTGGTCTCGCGGGCGGGTGGGGGTGCCTTACGGGTGCCGCCCCAGGGCCGCGGCCCTTCCCTGGCGGGCCAGGGTGGGAGGGAGTGGGGTGGGGGGTGTTTGGTGTATGCGGCGGCCACAGTTTCCTCCCGGCCCGGCCGGAGCCTCGTCTCCTTCTTCCCGGGTACCGGGGAGGTGCTCCCTTGTGCCATAACGTGCATCCCTCCTGGCCTGGGGGTGGGTTGGGGGGGTTGCGCCTCCGTCTCCTTGGTCTCCGGACCGCGGCGGCTGCAGGCGGGGTTGTCAGCAGGGCCTCTTGGGGTCCGCGGGACCTTGGATGTGGTTTGTTGTCCCTTGCCAGTGGGGTGGACGTCCCCTGGTCTCCTTCACTTGGCATAGCAACTGTTCAGGGTGTGGGGGGGGTTTCGGGCGGGGGTGGGGTGGTCTGGGGCGGCGGTTGATCTTGGCCCTGGCGTTTCTCCCGCCCTGCGGCTGGTGGTTCTGGTGGACGGGGCCACGCCTGCGGGAGCCTGCCTCTTAATTCACGCACTCCTCACTTTCCACTGTAAATATCTTTCACCCTGGCACCTACATACTCATTCATTCCTCCGGGGAGAGTTGGGACGGGGCCATACGGTCCCGGCTCCTCCCTGATTTTAATGCATCACACACCAAGGTTGTGGGAACGATGGGAACTTTTGGGGGGGGGGGGTGCTCATGGTTACCTCCTCACGGCAGGCCCCGCCATTCCTGCATCTTTTTTAACGCACCACACACATCATACTCCATACCCGGTGGGACAGGTGGCTGGGTAGAGATTCCATGCAGCGCTCACACTGCCCCTAGCTGAGCTCTCCTATTTTAATGCATACATTGATCTACCCTCCCCACACAATCTCATCACGGTGCTGGGTAATGGCTGCCAGTCGGAAAGCTGGCAGCCACAATAATAGGGTGGTAGGTGGGTCCCACACTTTTTCTCTATTGCGTGGCTCCCGGGGCATGGCCTCCCCTCTGCCTGGGCTGCCGGCCGCGGGAGTGCTGGGAGGTCGGGGCTGTGATCTCCCGTCGCCTCGGCGTTCTACTTCCTCCGCCCTCCCCTTTCCTCTCTGCCTGGGTATCCGCCCTGCACTCCGCTGCGGGTCGCTGGCTGAATGCCAGTGTATCGGCTGGATGTCGTCTGCTCCGGCGGGGGAACCTGCCCTGTCCTGGGCTTGGTGGGCCGCTGGGGGTCCCGTGGCGTGCTGTGGCGGTTGGGGGGCTGCGGCTGTGGCTCGTGGGCGTGTTGATGGGAGGGCGTGTGGCCCGAGGGACCACCCCGAATCCCTGGGGGTGACGATGGCTCCTTTGCTGGGCTGCGGGAGGCAGGATGGGCAGCGCTGTACAGTACTAGTTTTCAAAATGTATCTTTCATAGTATTTGAAAACAAAGGTTTGAATCGAATGGTGTATCACCTGAACCAACACACATGAAAGTATAGACAGTGCAGATTGATTTTGCATTGATCATTTAGCCTATCAATTGATTCGGTTCATTTTTATGAGAAATTTAGTACTGACCCCTGTTCTCCCAATCTGTTCGGTTTTATTAATGTCCAGTCCCGAGCAAAAAGTGTACAGATTATGGTATGACATCGTCCATAACAATGCTGAGACCAAACGTACTGTATGCCCTTGGTTGGAATATCCGCAGAAAATCCAAAACCACCCAAACTCACAGTATAGCTCGGGTTAAGACTGTAAACCAGGAGAGCAGATATGTTTAACAACCACATCATCGTGTTGCCTGCAAGGAAACTAACCTTACAAAAATGAAGTATTCATCCCTCCTACCCTCAAAGTAGCTTACAGGCTTTTACTGTAAATCAGTAAAAGACTGTAGGCCTAAGCTATTTTTGGGCCTTGTATTCTGGGTTGGGTCTGGTTTGGGAAAGGTCATTATTCATCAGCATTGAAATGACAACTACAGTTGTGCTTATTACAAGCCTGTTTGGCAGCCAAATGATTTGGACAGCTCAGATAAAAGTACTTCTCTTTGTTGTTCTATTATATAACTCCAAATCACAGAGCACTTTCCTATTAAGCAGTTAAAATTCCAAACCGAACAAACAAAATAACTGTAATCAATACATACATACATATATCTGAGCGCATATTTTTCTTAACACCTTTTCCCTATTATGTGTACCGTAAGATCTTGGCGGCCTCGCAGATGATCAGATAACCTTTAAAGACCATGCTGGGTAAATTACGAGTAGACATTCCTCAAACAACAAGTCATGGCAAACTGGTAGAGCTCACCCGTGAATCAACAAGATATGAGACCAATCACTGCAATTTTCAGCATTACAAGCTCCCTCCTAAAGGTAAATTAAAGAGTTAGGATGTACTTGCTATTTTTGCAGGTTAATGTGAAGCATACCTCTGCACTTTTAACGATAAAAAACAAAAAGCCAGCATTCTTTAACCAGAACTTTCATAATCGTCTGAATACCAATACATTATTTTAGATCAAAGGTTTAGCTATTTAAACTGGATGCAAAACATTCTTACAACATGCAGTACAGAACATATGAAAATTAAATGCTATATTTGTCAGACCATTACCAAACTTGTGACGACAGAAAGCCACTTTAGCACATCATTTTTGTTCATGCAGGTCCAAAGAGCTGATGTCTATTTTCCTGAACATTTATTTACTTGGTTGCTATGCACATTTTTTTTCTAATAGAACATCAAATGTCAAATGAGAAATATATTCTTATGTTGCCTAACAACTATGTGTGTTAAAACATTTGAGGTTGTTGGAAAAGGTGTTGGGGATATATATTTTTTTATGCTGATAACCAGAGAATTATGTGTAAGGCAAGTGAAGCAAAACCTTAACCAAGAACGAGGTTCAGAACAGTGGTGTAATGTAACGAAGTAAAAGTACTTCATTACTGTACTTAAGTACATTTTTGTGTATTTGTACTTTACTTGAGTACAAATATGAAGTGATACTTTTAACTGTTACTTCACCACATTTAACAGCATTTATCTGTACTCTTTACTCCAGTACTTTTCAAATTGTTGCCTGTATTACACATTGCTTTTGTTTGTTTGTTTTTTCACATTGTGAGTTGATAGGTTCATTTTCATGCCTCCAGCGCAATCGATAAATCCAGTGCAACTGTACCGTAAGTAGTCGCTAAAACATGTCAGGTAAATAAAACAACTTAAAACAGTTGTCTGGGATAAAAGAAAAATTCAACTTAATTGTACTGTCGAGGCAGCAACACAAGTACAAGCAAAATTAGTCAGGTGATCAAGATCAACCAATAAAAACCAACAGCAGGAGCAGCGCACATTGAGGGAAAATACTTTTTACTTTTTACTTGCAAAATCAATTTTAAATCAAATTCTTTTGTACTTTTTCTTGAGTACTTTTTTCGTAGATACTTCTACTTTTACTTAAGTATGTTTTTTGACCCTGGAATCTTAAGTAAAAAGTGAGTACTTCATCCACCACCGGTTCAGAACAGCGACAGGACAATTGGTGTTAAATGTTAAGTTGGTCTGTGGTTGCAGTTAAACCTTGAATATGAGCTACAACTACTGTAGAGCTCAGATGACACTGAGTGGCACGTTTAAGACCCTGCTTAAATGTCAGACAGAAAAAAATGTAATGTTCCTTAGAATGTGGTAAATACAAGAGTTCGGGTTGTACAGAGTGTAATTGTTAACTCCTGGGTGTGGTTGGAAGAACATCCTTACAGCAGTATAGAAGTGCCTAAAATGACTTAAGAATAAATTATTGTACATAGTATAGTATTTACAGTATATGCGATGTAAATTTCAAGTAGTGAAATTTTTTATAGGGTTTTGTTTGAATCTTATTGGAATGTGTTACAACTGCTGACTTATGTGGAAGTAAGTCATGCTGAAATGTTATCTTGATAAGGATGTACAGGTATTAAGATACAAACTGAAACTGGGCATAAGTGTTCTATCAGGTCAAATTCCCCTGTTGCATCTTCCTCCGCTTATTAAAAAAACAGTTGTTCGAGGGTCCGCGCTGTTGCGAAATGCTGCATGGTGAAAATGCCACAAATGTGGCATGCTGTGGACCAGGGGTGGGCAAACCAGTCCTTAAGGGCCGTAGTGGGTCCCGGTCTTTTTTCCAACTGATTTAACAAAGCCAGTTTAACCAATTAGGTTTCTGCTGAAACAAGAACCCCCTGACTGAAAATCACCCAGGATTTTGCCACTAGGGTCAAGAGCAAGTGGGCAGCGTACTTTGCCCAGATCTGTGCAAACCATTAACCTTTACCTACCCTGCAAACTGTCACTGATTTAAACGGTACAGGAACAGATGTTTCTTTCTTCTATTCCTCATTTTAAACAAGATTATGGTAATTGGAAATATATGAAGCTGGGTTTTTTTTTTTGTATGCACACAATAGATGTGGAAATCAGTGTCATCCTCATCACCTAATACATAAATCAGAAAGCTTAATACCTAATGTTTGCATGAAATTTAAAAAAAAAAAAAAAAAAACTCTTCCTGGAATTTTCCTGGAATGTAATGTTCTTTTAATTTCCTTGAGTTTACATTGCAATTCAGATCCTCAAAGTCCACAAAGGGTTTTTACTGAACAGGGATGGGTTTGAATGTCATCACCAACTAGAAATTGTTACAGGGAATTGACAAATATCAAAAAAGATATCAAGTGATAAAAGAATGCGTAACGAGGAGTAAGAAGCAATACAATAGTGAGTTGTGTGCTCTTTGTCTGGAAAAAGATTATAAGCAAATCTTAATACAGGTAGTGAGGGGCGCTGCCAGGGATCTTAGGCCCCATGAAAAGATATTACTTTGGGCCCTACCACCAGTGCCGGCAGAGGCGTAGCGTCCCATTAGGCATACGCAGGCAATTGCCTAGGGCCCCCAGCCAGCAGGGGCCCCCAGAAGGCCAACAGATTTGGCACACAAAGATTTAGCACACTTAGCTTCACCGCACTGTCGTAGCTACAAGTATTGGGAGTGATTCAATACCATGGAATCATTTGGTAGATTATCTAACAGTTCTGTTATCAGTCCCAATTACCATACATGTTTAAGCAAGTCCAATCAGTTTTGACACTGCATGTATGTGCAAAGAGTTATTCACCAATAACTTTATGAAAAGTCCTTGCTGTAATATTTTGTGTTGGTTTTCACAGGCCACCTCATTATTCATGTGACTACTTAAAGAAATGGTGATTTTTTTCCAAGAAAGTCTATTAATGGGTCTATCGTATTCCTCGTTGAATACTCTATAAGAAAAATATAACATATATGCATCTAAAATAATCCTAAACGATTTTATTAGCAATTTTAATACTCCTTTTAGCAAGGTTCCTTGGGTATGCGGTATGCCGCTGCGTACGTTCCCATAGCAACCAGTCCTGTTATTGTCCTACGTCACAAGCGCTGCATATTCTGAGAATGAGAATAGGCGTAAGCGTAAGGTGCGCATTTCGAGCAGAGGACGGCCACCCCACCTGTTAGAGGATTAATCTGTGTGTCCATGAACGAATGTACAGTAAGTATTTCCTCTTCATGCCATAAAGTTCTTATGATAAGTTAGAGACGTTATCAGCGCGACCGTTTCATGTTTTTCCTGTTACGTCGGCTGGTTGATCCCACTCGTTCTCGCTGCGTCGAGGAAAGCGTTCTTTACATTATATTCGCATTGCACATTTGCTTTATGAGGGAAGGTGTTAGTTTAGCATCTTAAAATGATGTTGTACATCCATATGAGTGTAAAGTGCTTAGTTTTCGCCACTTTTATGGCCAAGATGACCGCACGCAGCGCACACTCGAACCCCCCCCCACACACACACACACACCTTCGTGTTCATTTTACTGCGCAAATATGTATGTATTAATGCAATTGGGGGGGGGGGGGGGGGGCACTTTCAGTGTCCTAAAAAGCGCTCTATGAGAGCGAGGCATTATTAGACTTTTATTGAAAATGCTATTGCTCCAAGTCCAACTGTCCCCCTTACTTGCACATGCTCAAAGGGCCCCATGTTGCCTGGGGCCCCCGGGGACCCTTGCTACGCCTCTGAGTGCCGGGACACACACACACACATTTAGAATATCAACTACGTAATTTCCTGCATACTGGTGAATCTTTACACACTAATTTGTGCGTTTTCTGCATTAATTTAAGATGAAAAAGAAAAGAGGAAAATATATTTATGTAAACATGCATGTTTTTGAATAGATGAATGTCACTCATTGAGGCCGGGAAAATCCCGTATTTCTTACAGAGTGAGCTGGGACCTTGCTTCGGAGCTACGATAACAGGTTAATTTTCAGCACTACACTGACACAAGACAACATCCTTCCTTTGTCAAGCACTTTGTCACATTCTGTTGGCCTTTTCAACCTTCTCCTGTTTTCCTTTCTTTCCTCTTTTGAAAACCTGATTTTTGTTTTGAAAACATCTCTGCAGTACCGCGCTCTGCACACTCTGAGTCATTGACTGGTGTAAATGCGCACTGCTGCTCCCGGTCTGATCGAAGGAAGGGCGGCCCAAACCATTAAATGAAAATACGGGGGTTGGGGGGGGTGGCTCATACATATGCTCTCTGGGTGTTTACTTTTTGCCAAAAACAAAACAAGAAAAAGACACCCTTCGTTTTATTCCTATTAAAATTCTAATGATTAATATATACATTTCCAAGCGATTACCTAATGTTCTAATTTTCTTTGTGGGCCCAATCAGGGCATGGGCCTTTAGAATCACTATCACTTTTCACCCCTATACGGCAGGTAGTCTCCAGGTTATGACATACCCGACTTATGTGATTTCGACTTTACGATGTAGGAGACTCATTTTTTTTAAATTTTTTTTTATAATGTTGAATTTTGTTTTGTGATGCATACTTTTATCTTGGCACAGGAAGCGTAGAGCAGGTAATTATAAAGCCACACGAGTAAGAGCGCATGTACACCTGAAAAAGAACGTATTTGCGCACACGAAGAAGAGCGCACGGTCACGTTCACTCACAAGGTCGATCTCATTTGTTCCCACAAAGAAGCGCGCAGCCGAGTGAGAGTGAGAGAGGGAAAAGTCTGCGCACACATTTGTTGCTTGTGAAGCATCTACAGAGGCAATACCTGTATATAACACCTTTTGTACTGTTTATTGTGTGTTTTCAATTTTGGTCATACTTCGGGCGAGTTTATGTGATTGTTTTTAATGATGTGCGGATGCTAACTGATAGATGCTAATCGTTTGTGTGTATTGTTATTGCATATCAGCAGCTTGGTATAAACGCAAATTTAAATTGCTGTTATTGAAGATGAATTAACTGCATTCATTACCTTAGGTTTACTACAGTATATTTAACCAGCACTGTGGCATTTTTGTATTTGAAAATCTCTTGGCTTTTTTCCCTTCAAACATAAATAATAGTGTGCAAGACAGAACGTCTTGCTCTTTGTAAGTTGGACCTTAAACTTCCAGAACAGACGGAAAATGTGAGTGAAGGAAGAGCAAAGAGTGGAAATTTTTCCAGCTATGGTTTGGAGATTTCTAATTGAAGCTGACAGTGCCTGAATGCACAGACATGGATTTAATTGTCAGTACACATGTACCTCCCTACAGGCATGGAACAGCATAGATACAGTAAATAAATCAATGTCAACTTAAATGTGTAAAAATTCTGTCCCAGGATGAAAGCATTTTGTAAGAACTTAACATCCACTTGATGTAAAGGACAGACAATAGACCTTACAATTGCCTGACGGGTCACAGACACAATTGATTTATCACGTTTATCATGCTTTTGGACTAAAATAGAAAATGATATTGCCAACCTCCCAAACGAAGAAGGGGTTCCAAGATTTATTTTTGCCCTGGTAGTTACCCAAATACACTACTGTATGACTGGTGTCCATACATTATGATGAACAGTATTCAATTTTGGTATAATGTGACAACACTCTAAGTATCTATATGGTTATTGCTCACGCTGATTGCATTGTTTACCTGCTGTCTCAATCTATACGTTGTTTGTCAGTATTTAGTTCTGCTGCTCATTTGGCTTAACATGTCTGCTTTTTTTTTTTTTTCTTGACCAAGGCATACTTTTGTAAAATTATGGCTAAATATTGTGACAAAACACATGCTGCACGCAATTCAGCGTATTCTCTTTTTAAGTTCAGTTTTCTTGTCTCACATTGTCAGGAATTTTGGGTTTGCAAACTTTTAAAGCAGAAAATCTGTTCTGATTTGATACAAGTGCACTCGGGGTGTATCCACAGACTAGGGATGTTTCGATTACATTTTTTTGCACGCGAGTCCGAGTCAGCTGATTTTGAGGATGTGCCCAGTCCTGATGCAATACCTGGAAAATGTAATAAGAACGAAGAAAAATCTCATCCAAATGTGTTTTTTTTTTTTTTTTTCAACAAAGACATCACAACATTATAGCCATATAAAAGTGTACTTAGTACAGCAGTGGTTTCAACAAAGAGAAAGAAAAATCTCACAAATCCCCCTTTTATTCCATTTGAAAATCAGTTGTGCTGCACAATTAAGGATGCAAACAAACTATATTTTTTTCTGGTTATAACTATCTAAACTTATAGAAACAAACTAAGTTGGTCACCCAATGTGATAAATAGAGCTATCTTGAGCCCCTTTCAGCCTTATATCCTGGTAAATTCCCATAAAAGTGATGTGGGGTTTGATTGTGTCATGGCTTTCAGACATGGGGAGATATCCCGGGAATAACACGGGTTGGACACTTTCACAGACTTGTCCCATGTTGCCAACTAGGCTCTCTCTGTGCGGGCGGCTGGCGTGATTTTATAACCCGGACATTACGTCTTTTTTGGTCGGCATCAGCAACAAAATAAACCACACATTTCTAAAGATGGATGATGGACTCCTTTTCTCATCTTTACGATCCTGTATCAATTAAATGTTGTTATGTTTTGAGTTTAATTTATTATTATTAACTAAATTATTATTTATTAACTATTTCTAGTTTGCCATGTTGATTATTGCGATGTTTGTTTACTGGTTTTCATCTTACTACAAAGAAAGAGGAAATGAAGATCGCCCGCTCGCTATGATATTTACGTCATCAGCCTTCGTGCCGTGGCCCGCGAATTTAACGCTTGCTTTTACACATGCCAGGAAATTCCCGGACATAATACTAAGACAAAACCCGTTAAATGTCTGTGTAATATCCGCGTCTGTCGACCCGGGAAATTGCTTTCACACGTAAGGTCTACCCGTTTAAATCCCGCGATTTAAACGGTGTTCAGGTATATGTGAAAGGGGCTTTGGTCTTGATTTTCTTTCAAATCTATTTCAACTGGGAAGGGCGGTGATGACATCAATCCAATTTGATTGTTCAATTGCTGCCAGCCCCCCAGTCAAATTGGATTGGACATCTATCATGGTTAATGGCAGCCAATTCCTACTTAAAAATAAAGTAAATACAGTGGTACCTCGACATACGATTACTTCGGTACAAGATCTTTTCAACATCCAACATAAAACTTGACATGCCATCTGTTTCTACATCCGACGACATGCTCGAAGTACGATGATTTATGACAGCGCTGCAGTTTCTTTGTTTTACCGGAAGACGGACGCACAGTGGCTTTTCTTGTGAGAGAAATCAACACTGGTTCCAAGAAGGATAGTGCAGGTGGGAAAAAAAACAAAAAGGTGACTCTTACCATTGAAAAGAAGATGATAATTATAGAAAAATATGAGCTTGGTGTGTGCATCCGTGAACTGGTTCGACAATACGGCCATAGAATGTCGATCTCGACGGTCTTCCTACGACCTCCGTTCGCCAGTCTTTATAAGTTAAGGTGACAATTGTTATTGTGGTACCATTGCCAAAGACATCGCTAGCTTCGTTAGGTTTCTAATCATTTATTCCATCAACTTGTGCAACACAGCACGCCTACTGTCCGCAACAGTTTACGCCAGCAACAAAACATTAAAAGAGAAAGTAAAAAAGAACCGCACTCTTTTTCTTATGCGGTACGTTCAGGTACAGCAAAAAACGTCCACCACATTGGAACCCGATTCTTTACATTATTACAGGAATTATTAATATTACAATACTATTAATACGATTTTTATTTATATTTTTTTGTTTTGCTATGTGTAATTGCCATTTGTAATAGTACAAGCAGTATTTATTAAGGATTAAGTGTTAGTTTTCGGGCTGTGGAACGAATTAATGGGAAAATTATCTATTCTTATGGGAAAGTCCTGCTCAACATACAACCATTTCGACTTACAAACAAGGCCCTGGAACGAATTAACTTCGTATGTAAAGGCACCGCTGTAATTACATTCTTACATTCCAATCTTTTACGCCAGATACCAATCGTCTTGATGTAACTGGGCCCAATTTCTGATAACGTGATAGGATCGGGGACATGCCTAAAACACACCAAAGTGCATGTTGGCGCGCGTCCACCAAAATACTAAAACCTGTTTGGAAAAACACCTCTGCTTGGCTAAGCTTTGACTTGGTTGATATTTGCACAAAAAGCGAGTAAAGGTCAATTTATTTGCCACAGCACCAAGAATTAGATAAGACACTTTATACAGCTTTAAGTCAACCTACTTGCCTGTAGGTGTGTACACAGCAAATTCTATAAAAGCATTTGTTCTAATGTTCAGCAGTACGAGTATGTTTAATTAAGCCTGACAACATTCAAACAACATGATAAAAAACTTTTAAATGGCACAGATCAACAGGTCAGGTTGTATTGGGCTCTCAGTTGTTGTGTTTTGTTATTAAAGGGTGAACAAAGTATTCCATAAACCATGAACCATATTTCCATTATGACAGCCTTTTAATCTGCAGCAGGAAAATGAAATCATCTCATCATAAAGAATGATCCTCTTGCAGGTGTTCTTGTAAAATAATATCTGGAGTGTTACGCCAAAGGAAACCCTCCAGGATTAGCATGGAACCGACTCTAGGTCACGCGAGAGTCTGTTGTTGACATCTTTTATCAGTCCTGGAGAAAGGTGATAATTGATCTACTTGTATACAAACCTGAATGAAGCCAGGAACGTTGTTTATGAACATGCTGGAGACTATCAATGCATGCTTTCCAATCACATCCAATCTGGTCTTCATGGTAAACCCATGCAAGGAAAGGATGGAACAAAGAACGCAAACCAAAGACATCTGCTGAAAACTGGCTCGACCTTCCCTCGCATCAATGACACACTGCAACTTTTCATTTGGTAAAAGGAAACACATGGGGAGTGTTTTCATAGATAACCAAGGTAAATTTGACTTGAATAATGAAATGGTGTATCTCGAAATCAATTCAGCTATTGTCTGTGATCTTTAATACATTATATGACAACCTGAGACTCACTTTGCCTAAGCATGTTTACACTCCTGTTTGTGCAGAGCATGTGTACCGTAATTTCTGGACTATTGGGCGCCCCTGATTACAAGCCTCACCCAGTACATTTTTAAAGGAAAAACCATTTTGTACATACATAAGCCTCTCCTGCCTATAAGCCGCGTGTGCCCACTTAGTAACAAGAGACATTGACAAAGGAATACAGTTTTCAAATGTTTAATAACACACCTTAACTTTTCGTTCCAAACAGCGCCGGCAAACACGGCAGTTATATAGCAGCGGCACGTAAGTTGCATAGCATCAGCATGGCGGTGCAGCACTAATTGTGCTGGTTAATAAAAACATAAGTCTTTGTTAGCAATCTTCCTCCTGTGCATTCAAACCATGAAAGTCTTCACCCTCAGTGTCGGATATGAATACGCTCAGATGCACTTCGCCACGCACGTACCTACTCAGTCTCTCCTTCGCGTCGCCTTCAATGTCTCCCATAATGAGGCATATTCACTCCCAGCCTGTGCCGTCCTCCTCGCAGCAGACTGGCCCCTCAAAAGCCGTTTGTGATGGTGGACTCTTCCACAGCGCTTCACGTTGCCAGGCTCCCCCGGCAAACCTGTACATAAGCTGCTCTTCGCATGCGGCGAGTCTTGGCAAACGATCTCTCGCCGCTCATCATCAAAGCGTCCCATACTACTCAGATGGCCAATTTAATTTCTTCTAGCATTTTCCATGATGCAGGTCTGCCAATTCTACTCAGGCACAAAGACGATGGTCACCTCTATTCATGCACAACACACAAAGTTAAACTACCGGTAGTAGTGCAAACTAGCGTCTTCCTCGACACATATATTCCACGTGTCTCACTCCCACATTCCATGCTCGAGCGCCCCTGGCGGCCGTCAGAAAAATACACAAATTGGCCGCATCATTGCACACGCCGCATCGACCCAAAATGAGAGAAAAAAGTAGCGGCTTGTAGTCCGGAAATTACGGTATTTCTATTAGGCTTTTTACTTGATGAACACATTAGTGCTAATCCGACAGGTCATGTAAACAATTTACTGAGTCTTTCAAATCAAATAAGAAGTTTACCTTGGCTTAATCTGATTTTGAGCATTTAGTACAGGGATCCAGGTGAGAGGCCAGACAAAGTATGGCTCAAAAAGACCCCTTATGATGAGCAACATTAATGAACCCCAGTTTCCCTTGCCCGGACGCGGGTTACCGGGGCCTCCCTCTGGAGCCAGGCCTGGAGGTGGGGCTCGAAGGCAAGCGTCTGGTGGCCGGGCCTGTCCCCATGGGGCCCGGCCGGGCTCAGCCCGAAAAGGCAACGTGGGTTCCCCTTCCCATGGGCTCACCACCTGTGGGAGGGGCCAAAGGGGTCGGGTGCGTAGGGAGTTGGGCGGCAGCCAAAGGCGGGGGCCTTGGCGGTCCGACCCCCAGCTGCTGAAGCTAACTCTTGGGACATGGAATGTCACCTCTCTGGCAGGGAAGGAGCCTGAGCTGGTGTGTGAGGCAGAGAAGTTCCGACTAGATATAGTCGGACTCTCCTCCACACACAGCTTGGGTTCTGGTACCAATCCTCTCGAGAGGGGTTGGACTCTCTTCCACTCTGGAGTTGCCCATGGTGAGAGGCGCCGGGCAGGTGTGGGCATACTTATTGCCCCCCGGCTTGGCGCCTGTACGCTGGGGTTTACCCCGGTAGACGAGAGGGTAGCCTCCCTCCGGCTTCGGGTGGGGGGACGGGTTCTAACTGTTGTTTGCGCTTATGCACCAAACAGCAGTTCAGAATACCCACCCTTTTTGGAGTCCTTGGAGGGTGTGCTAGAGAGCGCCCCCTCTGGGGACTCCCTCGTTCTACTGGGGGACTTCAACGCTCACGTGGGCAATGACAGTGAGACCTGGAGGGGCGTGATTGGGAGGAACGGCCCCCCGGATCAGAACCCGAGTGGTGTTCTGTTATTTGACTTCTGTGCTCGTCACGGTTTGTCTATAACGAACACCATGTTCAAACATAGGGGTGTCCATATGTGCACTTGGCACCAGGACACCCTAGGCCGCAGTTCGATGATCGACTTCGTAATCGTGTCATCGGACTTGCAGCCACATGTTTTGGACACTCGGGTGAAGAGAGGGGCGGAGCTGTCAACTGATCACCACCTGGTGGTGTGTTGGCTCCGATGGCGGGGGAAGATGCTGGCCAGACCTGGCAGGCCCAAACGTATTGTGAAGGTCTGCTGGGAACGTCTGGCAGAATCCCCTGTCAGAAAGAGTTTCAACACCCACCTCCGGCAGAACTTCTCCCTTGTCCCGGGGGAGGTGGGGGACATTGAGTCCGAGTGGGCAATGTTCCGCACCTCCATTGTTGAGGCGGCCGATCAGAGCTGTGGCCGTAAGGTGGTTGGTGCCTGTCGTGGCGGCAATCCCCGAAGGGATGCCGTCAAGCTGAAGAAGGAGGCCTATCGGGCCTTTTTGGCCTGTGGGACTCCGGAGGCAGCTGACAGGTACCGGCTTGCCAAGCGGACTGCGGCCTCGGCAGTCGCCGAGGCAAAAACTCGGACATGGGAGGAGTTCGGTGAGGCCATGGAAAACGACTTCCGGATGGCTTCGAGGAAATTCTGGTCCACCATCCGGCGTCTGAGGAGAGGAAAGCAGTGCACCATTAACACTGTGTATAGTGAAGATGGTGTACTGCTGACCTCGACTCGGGACGTCGTGAGTCGGTGGGGAGAATACTTCGAAGCCCTCCTCAATTCCACCGACACGCCTTCCTTTGAGGAAGCAGAGTCTGGGGACTCTGAGGTGGGCTCTTCGATCTCTGGGGTTGAAGTCACTGAGGCGGTTGGCAAGCTCCTCGGTGGCAAGGCCCCGGGGGTGGATGAGATCCGCCCGGAGTTCCTAAAGGCTCTGGATGTTGTAGGGCTGTCATGGCTGACACGCCTCTACAACATCGCGTGGACATCGGGGACAGTGCCTCTGGATTGGCAGACCGGGGTGGTGGTCCCCCCTTTTTAAAAGGCAAAGTTTTTAAAAAGGGGGACCGGAGGGTGTGTTCCAATTATAGAGGAATCACACTCCTCAGCCTCCCCCGTCTATTCAGGGGTGCTGGAGAGGAGGGTCCGTCGGGAAGTCGAATCTCGGATTCAGGAGGAGCAGTGTGGTTTTCGTCCCGGCCGTGGAACAGTGGACCAGCTCTACACCCTCAGCAGGGTCCTCGAGGGTGCATGGGAGTTCGCCCAACCAGTCTACATGTGTTTTGTGGATTTGGAGAAGGCGTTCGACCGTGTGCCTAGGGGAATCCTGTGGAGGGTGCTCCGGGAGTACGGGGTACCGAGCCCCTTGGTAAGGGCTGTTCGGTCCCTGTACGACCGGTGTCAGAGTCTGGTCCGCATTGCCGGCAGTAAGTCGAATTCGTTCCCAGTGAGGGTTGGACTCCGCCAAGGCTGCCCTTTGTCACCGATTTTGTTCATAATTTTTATGGACAGAATTTCTAGGCGCAGCCGAAGCGTTGAGGGGGTCCGGTTTGGTGACCTCAGCATTGAATCTCTGCTTTTTGCAGATGATTTAGTGCTGTTGGCTTCATCAAGCTGTGACCTCCAACTCTCACTGGAGCGGTTCACAGCTGAGTGTGAAGCGGTTGGGATGAAGATCAGCACCTCCAAATCCGAGACCATGGTCCTCAGTCGGAAAAGGGTGGAGTGCCCTCTCCGGGTCGGGGATGAGATCCTGCCCCAAGTGGAGGAGTTCAAGTATCTTGGGGTCTTGTTCACGAGTGACGGTAGGAGGGAGCGGGAGATCGACAAGCGAATCGGTGCGGCGTCTGCAGTAATGCGGACTCTGCACCGGTCCGCAGTGGTGAAGAAGGAGCTGAGCCGAAAGGCAAAGCTCTCGATTTACCAGTCGATCTACGTTCCTACCCTCACCTATGGTCACGAGCTCTGGGTCGTGACCGAAAGAACAAGATCCCGGATACAAGCGGCCGAAATGAGTTTCCTCCGCAGGGTGTCCGGGCTCTCCCTTAGAGATAGGGTGAGAAGCTCGGTCATCCGGGAGGGACTCGGCGTCGAGCCGCTACTCCTCCGCGTAGAGAGGAGCCAGCTGAGGTGGCTCGGGCATCTGGTTCGGATGCCTCCCGGACGCCTCCCTGGAGAGGTGTTCCGGGCATGTCCCACCGGCGAGAGGCCCCGGGGACGACCCAGGACACGCTGGAGAGACTATGTCTCTCGGCTGGCCTGGGAACGCCTTGGGATCCCACCGGAGGAGCTGGTTGAAGTGGCTGGGGAGAGGGAAGTCTGGGCTTCCCTGTTAAAGCTGCTGCTCCCGCGACCCGACCCCGGAACAAGCGGAAGATAATGGATGGATGGAAGTACAGGGATCCAGAGGTCCTCAATCAAAAGTTAAACAAGTCTTAAAGAATATCATTGTGCATTATGCTATTGTAACTTGCTGCCATGGATCCTGAATTGTTGTCACCATTTGACTCACCAATAGGATAAAAAAAAGATGTAATGTTGGCATCTCAGCAATATATATTGTAGATTTTCACATAATACTAAGTGATAGGTGACATTAAAGGGGCACAATGTACAGTGGGGCAAATAAGTATTCAGTCAACCACCAATTGTGCAAGTTCTCTGACTTGAAAAGAATAGAAAGGTCTGTAATTGTCAACATGGGTAAACCTCAACCATGAGAGAAAGAATGTGGAGATTAAAAAAAAAAATTACATTGTTTGGTTTTTAAAAAAATTATCTCCAAATTACAGTGGAAAATAAGTATTTGGTCACCTACAACCAAGCAAGATTTCTGGCTGTCAAAGAGGCCTAACTTCTTCTAACGAGGTCTAACAAGGCTCCACTCGTTACCTGTATTAATGGCACCTGTTTTAACTCATTATCGGTATAAAAGACACCTGTCCACAACTCTGTCAATCACACTCCAAGCTCCACTATGGCCAAGACCAAAGAGCTGTCGAAGGACACCAAAGACAAAATTGTAGACCTGCACCAGGCTGGGAAGACTGAATCTGCAATAGGTAAGATGCTTGGTGTAAAGAAATTAACTATGGGAGCAAATATTAGAAAATGGAAGACATACAAAGACCACTGATAATCTCCCTCGATCTGGGGCTCCATGTAAAATCTCACCCCGTGGCGTCAAAATGATAACAAGAACGGTGAGAAAAAATCCCAGAACCACATGGGGGAACCTAGTGAACGACCTACAGAGAGCTGGGACCACAGTAACAAAGGATACTATCAGTAACACAATGCACTGCAGGGACTCAAATCCTGCACTGCCAGACGTGTACCCCTGCTGAAGAAAGTACACGTCCAGGTCCGTCTGCGGTTCGCTAGAGAGCATTTGGATGATCCAGAAGAGGACTGGGCGAATGTGTTATGGTCAGATGAAACTAAAATAGAACTTTTTGGTAGAAACACGGGTTATCATGTTTGGAGAAGAAAGAATGCTAAATTTGCATCCGAAGAACACCATACCCACTTTGAAGCATGGGGGTGGAAACATCATGCTTTGGGGCTGTTTTTCTGCAAAGGGACCAGGACGACTGATCTGTGTAAAGGAAAGAATGAATGGGGCCATGTATCGAGTGATTTTGAGTGAAAATCTCCTTCCATCAGCAAGGGCATTGAAGGTGAGACGTGACTGGGTCTTTCAGCATGACAATGATCCCAAACACACAGCCAGGGCAACAAAGGAGTGGCTTCGTGAGAAGCATTTCAAGGTCCAGGAGTGGCCTAGCCAGTCTCCAGATCTCAACCCCATAAAAAATCTATGGAGGGAGTTGAACGTCGGGGTTGCCCAACGACAGCCCCATAACATCACTGCTCTGGAGGAGATCTGCATGGAGGAATGGGCCAAAATACCAGCAACAGTGTGTGAAACGCTTGTGAAGAGTTACAGAAAACGTTTGGCCTCCGTTATTGCCAACAAAGGGTACATAACAAAGTATTGAGATGAACTTTTGGTATTGACCAAATAGTCATTTTCCACCATGATTTGCAAATACATTCTTTAAAAATCAAACAATGTGATTTTCTCTTTTTTTCCACATTCTGTCTCTCATGTTTACCCATGTTGACAATTAAAGGCCTCTCTAATATTTTCAAGTGGGAGAACTTGCACAATTAGTGGTTGACTAAATACTTATTTGCCCCGCTGTAGCACTGATGGCTAAAATGGTACTGCAACTAGATCAAAATATTGATTAGCACAAAATGCCTTCCCCCTTCCGGTTGTCAGAATACCGCTTCACATAGGAGACCTGCAGGGAAAGAACTTTAAGCGGTAAGCGATGAGTCCATTGCAGAAGGTACATCTTTTTTATTTTTAAGCAAGATGTTTTCAACGTAATAGTGGCAACATTTAGTAATGACAGTTAAAAGAGCCGTGATCCAAGGTCCAAGTTAGTTTATGTCACCATAACCGAAGTGAGGGAGGGCTATTTTTCTCAATGCATAAGCACACTGGCACAGTAATATATTATTAATGCATTGACAGCATCCTCAAAGGCGATTTATTTGCTCCATCCATTTTAGTTGAAATTACCAACTAGATATATTCGCACGTAATGACTTTATCTGCCCCGGTCAATGGATCCACATGCTAAATAACATAGCAGCCCTCAATGGATCCACATGTTAAATAACATAGCAAAACCACGCCAAATGAATACATTTCCTTGCTTTGCTTCTTTTGTTGTCTTGAATCCTTTGAGATTCGAAAAACGTTCATGGCAACCCAGACGAGGACTACAAACTGTTCTCGTGATTGGCTTATGGTGAACACAGAAGCAAAAGAGAAAAATTTGCGACGCGTAAATCGTCTTTTAAAATGGGAAAATCTCCGCTTAACAATTGAGATCAGTTTTAGAAATGTTTCCAAAAACATGTTTCTTTAATGTCTCTTGAAATATTATTGCCATTTCATTAATAATGGCAGTGCAAGTCTTATATTTTTTACCTTCAACTACACATACAAAGTGAGAAGCGGCATGACTGTGGACCCACGATTTTTGAGCGGAACGGAGTTCGTTTGTTTGGTCCAAAGTTTGGATGCGCGTGCACATTTACAAATGAAGCCGACTATTTGAGAAAAAGCACTCTGGTCTGTTTAAAATGGACCAAACAGTTCTAGTGTGAAAGCGCCCTTTGAAAAATGCCCTCAGACAGTCACCAAAGGAATGCAGGAACTCAAAAATTTTTGTAAGAAACAATGAAGTTCCTGGCAAACAGACTAACAGGGCGGTGGGTCCCACACTTTTTCTCCCGGAGCGTGGCCGCCTCTCAGCCTGGACTGCTGGCTACTGGGGAGGAGGGGCGGGGCAGTAGGGGCTTTGGTCTCGCGCCATCCCGCAGCGACTTCTCGGCAATCTCCTGCTTCCGCCTTCCCCTCTCTTTTCTGCCTGGGTATCCTCCTTCCGCTCTCCGGCGCGGGTCGCTGGCTGTGTGCCGGTGGGTCAGCTGGGTATCGCCTACTAGTTGCAATTAGACACGCTCAAGTAGAAAAATTCGGTGTCAGGATTAGCGATCAGGCAGCACAGAATAGGATGCCAACATGCTCACACTCACAAGGGATTCACACAAATAATGGGTTCTACACCTTATATGGCTGATTTGTGTACAATTGTGTACATTCCACCCCTCTCAATCATTTTTCTTTCTGACCCCCCCCCCCCTCCTCTCCTTGGTCATCAGGCTCCCCACATGGTGTCAACAGGAAATACAACTAGCTAACGATAGCACCAACATATTAATAGTTAGTGTAGGCGTTTAATGTATTTCTTGTTGTTGATTGTGCTTCTTTTGTCTCTCTCTCCTCTTTTTTGCTGTCCCCCCATAATCCCTTGCTGTTCGCTGCTTTCTCCTAATAAACAAGGCACGTAGAATGATCACAATGGGAGTGTAATACGCCCATTGTGATACATTAAAACTGTTTAGACCAATCGGAGACTCAAAATGTCCATTCCCCGTGTCAATCAGCTGAAAATGACAGGAATTAAAAAAGGAGAGAGAAAAAAACAATGAAGTGGAGTTCTTGTGTGCCACATGATGATCTTTCATTATCCTAAGGGCCTAGCATCAGCATAGATAGGCATTTTACCCTAGACCATAAACAGGATAAGGTTTGGAAAAAGGATTAAGAGCAGATGATAACAGTACTTGTGTGCAACAATGAAGAATCTGTGTTCATATTGTCTTGCGAATTTTAGTTTCATGACACAGATATACTGTATATACTTGAATAAGCATTTTTTTTTTTCCCAAGAATTCCATATACAGTATATTGGCTTAACGCTGAGAATTGGTAAGAAGTTTTCGGAAGAAGGGTTGGACTCAGCCAGCTGCTGATTAGTTTATCTTAAATGAGCTCAATGTCTGGAACAAAAGCACCAAAATTTTTACTGTATGTGTTCATAGATGTTTTCACTTTTGGTTTTCCACTGATGCTTTTGGCTGCAGCTTCTTGTTAATGGCTTATAGTCATGGAAGCAACTCAAGGGGTCTCATTCCAGTCCTCTGTTTCCAGGTGGACAGTCTTAATTAATACGTTACCATGTGTGTTTGTATGTGTGCACGCATGTGTTTGCCAGATTACAATCTCTGAAAGCTGTTGTCCTGCAAAAGGTCAGATCACAATCTTACAAGAGATCACAAATGGTGGCGCATTGAGCAAAACCAAGTGGAAAGGTTGAATGAAATGTTCAGCATATGGTGACTAAGTCAGTGCCACGATCAGGTAAACATCTCTCCACTTAATTTTCGATCAAAGAAGTTATTCTACCATTTAGTTAACAATTTTGTTTCTTTCGTTCTACTTGTGGTACTCCCACTTAAATTTTATGTTCAACTCATGCTGTCAAACATTTTCCATTCTTTTTTAGCTCCATTGAATCATATTCCTTAAACAACTCTTGTTATTAAAAGAAGCTGTCCTTTCACTGACTCCTGTGTCCTGACTACTTGAACTAAACAACAGAAGCTCAAATGAAATAATTTAAACATTTGTGAGCATCTGTGCAAAAATATTTTCCCCTCCTGTCAGTGAAAACAAAAAATTACCGACCAAAGTGAAAATAAGATTTGCAGTACAGAACGGCGTGATAATGAACTAAAAAGCCGTGGATTTGCAGCATGGTGCAAAAGAAATAAAACTGTTTACCCTTAGCGTCATTTGAGTGTTAAATTAGAACTTCCTTCAGGATGAATACCAGACTGATATCTGTCTATTCTTGCATTACGGTACTTTTTTACGTATTCTTCTCTCGTTGTCAGCTCTGTAGCAAACAAGTCTTTTTCCTATTTCACACCTGCAATACCTCCAGACAACAGAAGGGATGCTGTCGAATTGTTCAGAATCAGCAAGTCTCCAGAGTCCAAGAAACAGACTTTCTCTGGCTCCAGCTGCGTGCATCCGCCTGTTTCTCCCTAGTTTGTCAGATTGACGTATCCTTCCCTGCCCCCTCTGCGTCTCCCACCTCGTCCCACATTCTCCATTCATTTTATGCACAACTACAATCCCCTGTGACTATTTCATGGAATGTTGTCTACTGAATTCGTTTTTCCCCCTTAGTTTGTTTGCGTTCCCTCGCCAAATAATCACTGTATCAATTATGAAAACTATGGAAGCTTAATTTCTCTGGAACTTTGTTGAACTATTTGCCAAGCGTCATGCTTCCCATCTCTGTTCCAACCACCAATATGGAGGACTTTTCATTTGACAGTTTTCCCTGGCTCACGGGGAGATTCCAAGATTTGTGTCAAGTTTCCTGTTCTTGGGTTGGTGATAGATGCAGTTATGAATTTAACCCTTTTGGGCACACACTTTTTTTTATTTTTCGAACACTTACAGGTCACTATTTTAACTCACTGGCTGCCGTTAATGGCGCTAGACAGACGTCCATTCCATTTGACTGGCCAGTCAAAATTGATTTGGTAGGTTTTGTCTTTGTTTCTTCTAGTGTGACTTGTCCCTGTGATGGCCCACTGATTTCACCTGTTGTGCCTCCTCCTGTCTGTCCTCCAATCTGTTTTCCCCCTTGTTACCCACCTGTTCGTCGTTGTCTCGTTACCCCTTGTATTGTGTATGTAAGTTCCCTGTTTTGTTGATTCTTTGTCGCGATATTGTCCATGTTCAAGTCAGCGTCAGTTTCTGTGTCCAAGCCTTCGTGGTCATCTAAGTAAGTTTTTGATACCTAGTCTTTTGTATGTACCCTGAGTTCTGTTTCTGAGTTGTGTTTTTTGGGATCACCACAGTCTTGGTTTGTACTTGTTTTTTGTTGGCTTAAATTAAATCATTTTTGCACTGCCTGTCTGCCTCGCCTGCCTTTCCTCCATTTGGGTCCACTCCGCTCACCCGCCCATGTTCCATGACAGGATTGGACATCAGTTCCTTCAACGGTACTGATACATGAACATTCATTGTCATTCCTCCTAGTTTAAATGAATTGGACGTCTATTACCATCAATGAAATCCAATGAGTTGAACACTATTAGGTTTTTTTATTTTTTTATTTTTTTTTTTTTAGAATATTTACTTTGAGCTGTGAGCAGTATGTATTTGTTGTTATTCATTTTATTGTCAATAATTTAGTTTTGGGTGACATTGTATTCATTCTATCATAATTAAAAAATACAATAATGATTAATAATCGAAAAAAAATAAATACAAGGGCATAGGTTGGCATAGGGATGGTAGGGACATAACCCTAGTAACTTTTCAGGATTCTGAAATTGTCCCCAACAACTTTTAAGCAACCCTACTTGCATTATTGAGTTCAGTTATATAATAAATGTAGATTGGCGTCCCTTATGTTGTAAGGATATAATTGACCTGACCATTATTAAGTGAATTACAAAAATGTACTTGGATTATGTTCAGACTTATATTGACCCCTTTTCACTTGCGGAATGTGCCAGTCCATTTTTTTCCCCTTAAGCGCACGTTTAATTGGTTGATGACATGACCCCCCCCCCCCCCCCCCATACAAACACACACGCATTCACAGCTCGACAGAATTACAACATGCTGCCTCCTCCGCCCGCGAAAAGTCTTTTTCCGCCAGCAGCAGCCACTATGTGAAAAAAGATGTCAATGTTGTGGATGTGGGGAACACACCACAAATTTTGCTGCTGAAAGTCCGACTTGCACCAGAGTAGCATAACATTAATCAGTGTGAATTTCTTGAACTCGAGGAGGAAGCTGTGTTCAGAGAAATATCTTCCTGTATTAAACTGTAAGAAATGTAGTGAACTAAGGATTACTCCCTTACAGATACTTAACTGATGATTAACAAGTTTGTATTTCTTGTGTATGTTAATATAATTTGTACCCGTTTATATCACGCACCCTAATTTTAGCACCAATAAATAGTAGAATTCAAGAAAAAAGAGCTGGTGTACAGATACAGAAATGTCATTTTACTGACTGGTGAAACACAGCACAAGCATAGCACATTGGTAGTTCAAAACATTACCATAAACTGACAATATTTACGGTAATAATATGATTTGACAACTCCAACTTACCAGAATCTAGGAGAAAACAAAACAGATGTCACTTTTCTTTTAAAGGCTGCTGTATAACTTGCTCGTTTCATCATGATGAATAAATGTTTCCTCCATGGATTGATACGGTAAAATGAAAGTGAGAACGTAAGTCGGAAATCCGTGAGAGCTCATCGCTGTTGACACGACAGTAACAATAGGAATTATTGTTATTTGGAAAAAGGCAACTGCTGAGCCAGAAGAGGAGCCAACAATCAAGTCCATACGGCATAATATATGGTTAAAAGCTAGCAAACCAGGCAACAAAAGCAAATACACTGAGAGCATCATTCTTTGTGGTGAAACATATTGCTAAGCCAAGAAACCTTTCACGATTGGAGGAGAACTCATGACACCTGTGACCGAGGATATTTACCGTCAAGTTTTAGGAGAGGCCACTATTAAAAAAGGTTGATTGAGTGTACGGTGAGTTACAATTAAAATTTAATTACAATTCACATACATTAATGTTATTGTAACTTTCAGTAGCAAAATTAGTAGTGTGTTCCCCAACTCCACAACATTGAAGTCTTTTTACATTACTCACAGTTGCTGCTGATGTCGGGGCTGTGAATGTGTGTGTGTGGGGGGGGGTGTGCGTGTGTGTGTGTGCAGGTGTGGGGGTGTCAATCATCAGCGCTTGATAACAGTTATAAAAAAATAAAAATGGGTTGAGGATAAGCCGGAGAATGATCGGTTTTCTCTCTGCTTTATATGAGCAATATTTCAACATTGCTTAAACGACCGAGAGTGACATGCACAGACAGTGCGTGCATGCTATCGATCCATATAAACTTTGAATATAAGCCTAATAGGGAATTATTTATGTCTGTTAAATGTGTCCTCTTTTTGAAAAGCAAAATATGATATTCCAGGAATGACGGATGACAGCCAGCATGTATGGTCTTTTTTTTTTATGCTTCTGCGCATGTGGGTCTTCTTACTTAGCACGTGTCGGACTGCGAATTAGTGCGCATGCTTAATACTTGAATGGTCTCAATGGACAAAGGCAGTCTGAACGGGCACGCAAAAAAAAAAAAAAAAACGATATTACTAAAAATCGGATTTGTGCATTAAGACCTGTTGTATGAACCTAGCCTAAGTCTCTATATAATGCAAATAAGGTTGCTTAAAAGTTGCTAGTGTTATGTCCCTACTGTCCCTATGCATACCTATGCTCTTGGTTAGTTGGTTGGTTGAGTGTCAACTTTCTGAACAGCTGTCCACCGTAGTGACCATTGTCCTTAAAAGGGACTCAGTGACTGAATGTAAAGCTGTTACACATAGCTCAGGTGGAATTTGTTTAAGGTATGAAATCCTGTTTTGAAGTTATGAGTTGTCCCCCCTTGTTTTTAAAATGGGTACACACATACCAATTTTTAACATCGCAACTAATTCTTAGAATGCGAGAGGTATTCCTAATGTGTCATAATGTGTTGTGTGCTCAATAATGACCAGTGTTGGGAATACCGTCGTTATATAACGGCGTTATTTTTTCAGTAACGGGGTAATCTAACTAATTATTTTTTCCGCCATTACAACGGCGTTACTGTTACTGATGGTCAAAAGCGGTGGGTTACTAACTTTGAATAAACTGAAGAAACTACCAGCCATAGCGAGTCTACTCTGCTCTGTTTATTTGTCATCCAAGACTTGGGGTGCGTTCAGGTTCATTGCAATGACAATAGTAAACACACATAGCCTACCTTTGCAAGAACGATGGAGTTGCCGTTTGATAAGGTCATAATGTGCAGGTCCTGCACCCATCCGCAGCAAAACTGTTCGTAGCTTTGTAGCAATTTGTAATTTCGGAATCGCTGATGCGTTTACCGTAGTAACATACACCATACAATAAATACAGCAGAATGTCCATTTCGCGTAATTGTGGAAGCCCGTCGACATCTTTACTCCATTTGTCTTCAGCCCGCTCGTCAGGGTCAACATTGTTCACATCCTTAAGTTTGATCACATATCTGTTCTTCGCCTTAGTAACGAGTTTGTCTCTTTATCGAACTGGCAAGTTAAAGTGCAATGTCCCGCGAGCCAGACCTGCTTCCAATATGGCTGCGTTGTTGTCAAATCTCACGTGATCCCCCATTCTGTGACGTAAACGCTCGAGCCAAACAGCGCACATTCTTCAGAGCCGGTTGTTTTTATGTGAATTGTCTCACCCTATGTTTGTATATGTGTATTTGCTGTTAATAAAGTTGTTGTTTTTTTTTTTAAACAAACTTCAGAGCCGGTGTTTTCACACACAAACCGAAACAGCGCGTGCGGCAAACACACACACGCTAAACAGATGCAGAGGGATATGATGGCAGAGCATTCAGAGGAAATTTTGTTTTTTACGAGGTGGAGATATAAACACTACTTCAAGTTGGTCGAAATTAAAGGAAAGAACGTGCATGTAAAGTGTAATTTATGTCCCGAGGCAAAGCTTATGTCGACATCTGTGGTAAACAATTCAAATCTGTTTATTTTTGTTGCACTTCAAGCGTAGGATAAATCTTGCTGGTGAGGTGCAATAAATATTACAAGGTTCGATAACACAACTACCTGTCTGTTCTTCTCTATTCAACTGACTCGAATACTGCTCAGAAATTTCAAATTCTTTTACATACAACAACTTCTTTTTAAAGAAACGGAAATAGTTACTTTCCCTGGTAACTAGTTACTTTTACTATAGAGTAATTCAGTTACTAACTCAGTTACTTTTTAGAAGAAGTAGTGAGTAACTATAACTAATTACTTTTTTAAAGTAACGTGCCCAACACTGATAGTGACCGATACCACACACATCCCCACCGACAATTAAAAATCTCCTCCCCTGAACCAGAATATGTCTTAGTACCGATACCAACCTGTACGAAGCAAGGATAACTGTGTCTGGTTATTTGGTAACCAAATTATCCATACAAACTGCTCATGTCATTCAATGTCATGTAATGACAAGTTTAGGAGACACATTATGCAAACACTGAATTCAATCAGATACAGTACTGTCATTGTACCCTGCAACAGTACTGAGCTATAGGTTGATACAATATCAGAATCTTTTTGCTCATCAACTACCCATATATTTATGAATATTATATTTCCAATCTTTTTGTATTTCTTTCGCTTGGCCATTATTCCAAAGGCTGATAGACATTAATCATATCATAACTGTTTTTTGATGATGGTTTATAAATGTGTATATATGAATAAATACCCAAGGGTGCTTTTCCCCAACATGTCAAAAAGTTTTATCTATGATATGTATCGGGTTTTGGGGAGGAGGGGTTTAATTAGATCCCAGGAAAATTAAACTTGATCTCTCCAAGCTTGGCGATTACTTGTTCTTGTCTTTGGCTACTTTGGCTCGGCGTCCGAGTGTGAAAGCAATGGATGAAATAATGCCACATTGAAGGAGCAGATAAATAAACTGACTGAATTACAAAGAAAGCTGTGTGAGGCAAGAAGGTCAAGGTCATGAAACTGCAGCTCCACTGAATTCAGCCTCTTGCTGTGATTAGACATGAAGATATTTTTGCAACAATAATCAGTGGTTACAATTTTTCCATTTTCTTTTCCTTTTCTTTTTATAACATTTTATCATGACTAGAAGGGTCGAGAAGAAGAATGATTGACAGAAAAAGACCATTTTACACCTTAAACCACAAAGTTGCAGGTGCCCATTATGATTACCCCAAATCGTTTTCCGTGTTTAAATTATGTGACACATTGAGAGAAAAATAACAGTGTATATGGCCGAAGGAAGTGCTAAACATAAATTAAACAAATGTAAGGTTTGCAGAAAAGTAAATCTACATTCTGATGTCTTCTGCTTTCAATAAAAGATCTCAGTATGAGAACCAAATTTCAACATAAAGTTTGGACTAGACTTGTGCACGCACACAATGCCAAATATACTGTGTATTTTTGTGCTTTAAAGCATGAAAGGCATGTACTCCGAAAATAACTTTTTTTTTCCAATGATGAATTAAAAATGGAAGGGCCATTATCATACAACTGCTTCAATATAAAATAGTGCAACTTATTGTTTTTTTTTTGTTTGTTTTTTTTTAATTCATTTCTTTTAGTCAGCTGCATTCATTTTTACAAGTACAATTCATCAACTTTCAACTGGTTTACATTAGAAGTAACAAAACTAAAATGTCTGAAAGGGAGTAAAGAAAACTTCTTTAATCCTAGCCCAAATTCTCATTTACATTGCTCATAAATAAATATTTTCCTGCAACCTATTTTTGCTTTAGGTGGTTACATGGTAAAGTGTTTATTTCCAACAACTTTAAACAAAAGATTTTATTTCAAGAACATTTTGCTCCAAGATTTCTCATTTCATCTAGTGTTTTAAATCACAACAATAGAATTTAACTCATGAATTAACACTTGAAAAGGTGTATGCATGCACTTATTGTTTAACTCACAATACAATATTAAGTTGTGTGGTGTCAGTTGATTATGTTTGCTTGAAGACCCACCAAATCACATAATCAAAATACAGTGGTACTTCTACATACGAATATAGTTCGTTCCAAGACCTGGTTTGAAAGTCGAAATGATCGTATGTCGAGCCGGATTTTCTCATTAAGAATACATTATAATTAAACCCTACGCTAAATCCTTGATAAATACTGCAGGTACAATTAATAATAGCAATTAAACATAGAAAACAAATAACTTATATATAAAAATTGGAATAATAATAATATAATTCAGGTAATAATAATAATAATAAATGAATGTAACGAATCAGGCTCTAACCTGGTGGTTGTGTTTTGCATGCTGTTCCTAAACACACCGTGTGACTGACGAGAGTGAGATAGGTGCGGAAGTGTGTGAAGTCTGTCCTTTCTCTTTTCATGTTGTTGGCGCTGGCTACTGTGGACAGTGACCGTGTTTTGTTGCACAAGTTCGGAAATAAACTATTAAAAACCTAACGAAGCTGGCGACTACCTTGTTGATGTTACAATAATAACTAGGCCTGCAAGCAGGACTGAACGGGCCCTCGCAATCTAGCGCAACTCGGACGTAACGCAACTCGGACAGTGTGCAAGTCAGGGTGGTGGCAGATCGTCCTCTCTAATCATCTCATTGGAACCTAACATGCTCGAAAGTCGCCTCTTTACATTCACACACCTAAGAGATAAAACCCCCTATTGGAGAGAGTACTACAAAAAAGGAGCGAATAAAGGGTCGTCACGGCAACAGACAGAGACATGTGGACATGGGCCGTAAAATAAGTATTTCAAAAGGTCTTGAAACTACAATGACCAACCTGAAAAAAACTGGACATATATTAGAAAAATGAGTGACTATCTATTGCCACTAGTTGGCGCTGTAGGGTTGATGCAAATGACCCCTACAGGACCCTTCAGAGTATGACTCAACAAGCACGAGATGTTTGGCGCAGATATGTTGTAGAAGTTATGACTGTTCAAAACTTGTGGTGAGACGAAATGGCTTCAGTCATTTTCACTTCTCCTGTTCGACTCTTCTGCTTCAACCAAACCTCAGTATTTTTCATCAGGCACCTGAACACATGTCTTGTGGCTCCCCTGATGCAGGTTTCAGGTGAATAGATTTTTTTTCCTTGGAGGAGGAGCCTGTTTCGTAAATAAAAAAAAAAGGCATTTCCTGTTCCCACTAGGGGGCGCAAGGCCTAATGGGTAATATTTCAATGCACTCGTGTTAAGGGTGGGATCCCGCACATACATGCCAGATATGAAAAAGATTGAACGTTGTGTCAAGAAGCTATTAGACTTTTACTGAATTTGTCATTTTGCAAAAAAAATGGCCGACTTTGGCACCACGCCCAGGTCAGACCTATGAATGAAAACGCACCATTTTGAAAATCTCCTATGTCTCCTGAATAGTCTCACTAATTTTGAAGATGATCCAACTAACTCCTTCTGTGACAAGGTCTCAAATGTGCACCCTGTTAATTGATAAAAAATTCACACTCGATCCAAAATACCCGATTTCCTGTTGGGTTTGGAATATGGGTTCAAGAGACTTTTTGGAGCAGTTTTGCACAAGGTATCGACTCCCCAAATTTCATTGCTCTACGTTAAAAAAACCTAATAGGAAACACCTTTTTGTAAAATTCAAGGGGGCGCCACTGAGCCATTTTGTTACATTTTTTTGTAACGTCGCAAGATTATCGAAATCCATGCAAAGCTGCATGTATGTGCAAAATTTGGTGAGTTTTCGTGCATGTTCAGGCCTCCAAATGTAAACTATACTACAAATGGATAAAAAATTCACATTCAATCCAAAATACCCGATTTTCTGTTGCATTTGGAAAATCGGTGCAAGAGACTTTTTGGAACAGTTTTGCATAAGGTATGGACTCCCCAATTTTCGTTGCTCTACGTTGAAAAAAACCAATAGGAAAGGCCTGTTTTAAAACTCTTTTCTGTCGCCACTAGTTGGCACTGTAGAGTTGATGCAAATGACCCCTACAAGACCCTTCAGGATATGACTCTCAACAAGCACGGGAAGTTTGGCGCAGATATGTTGTATATCTGCCGAGTTAAGACTGTTCAAAGTTTTTTGCGAGACAAATTGTTGACGGTCATTTTCACTTTCCTGTTTGGATCCCTCCGCTTCAACGAAACCTCAATATTTTTCATCAGGCACCTGAACACAGGTCTTAAGGCTCCCCTGATGCAGGTTTGAGGTCAACAGATTTTTTTTTCCTTGGAGGAGGAGCCTGTCTCGTAAAAAAAGGCATTTCCTGCTCTCACTAGGGGGCGCTAGGCCTAATGGGTAACATTTCAATGCCGAAAAAATGGCCGACTTTGGCACCACGCCCAGGTCAGACCTGTGAATGAAAACGCACCATTTTAAAAACTTAAGATCTCATATGTCTCCTGAACAGTCTCACCAATTTTGAAGATGATCCAACTAACTCCCTTGGCGAAAAGGTCTCAAATGTCCACCCTGTAAATCGATAAAAATTTCATATTCGATCCAAAATAACCGATTTCCTGTTGGGTTTGGAATATGGGTGTAAATGCTTTTTTGGAGCGGTTTTGGACAAGGTATAGACTCCCCAAATTTCATTGCTCTACGCTGACAGACCCTAATGTTATAGGCCAATTTTAAAATTTCAAGGGGGCGCCACTGAGCCATTTTGTTACATTTTTTTGCAACGTTATCAAAATTATAAAAATTTACAATTTTCCGCACGTATGTGCAAATTTTGGTGACTTTTCGTGCATGTTCAGGCCTCCAAATTGGCCATTTTCATTTGCCCTGAAAAAATAGATTTTTTTTTTTTTTTTTTTAAATAATAATAATAATCCTTTGCAAAACAATAGGGCCTTCGCACGCTTAATGCTCGGGCCCTAATAATAATTGTCACCTTAACTAAGACTGGCGAACAGAGGTTGGAGGAGGACCGTCGAGATCGTAGACATATTCCGGCTGTATTGTTGAGCCAGTTCAATGACGCGCACTCTACATTCATATTTTTCTATCATTTCCTTCTTAATTTCTATAGTAAGTGTCACCTTTTTCCTTTTTCTGTAATAACTTTGTTGGGAGCACGTTTGAGAGGTAAGCATCTCCTATTTCCCTTTTTCACCACCTACACTAACCTTCTTAGCACTCATGTTGTTTTCTCTCACAAGAAAATCCGCCTGGCATCAATCTTGCAGGAAAACAATGAAACTGTGACGCTCTCATAAATCATCGTATTTTGAGCATGTCGTCATATGTCGAGAAAAATCAGTCAAATTTTACGTCGAATGTTGACAGGATTGTATGTCGATGTGATTGTATGCCAAGGTACCACTGTACATTAATATGAAAAAGCATCTAAACCTTTTGGAATTTCTTACATTTCTGCAAAAAAATCACCATCAAATGTGATATGATTTTTGTCTAAATCACACAGAAGTTAAAACAGGGTCTGCTTTAACTAAAACTACCCAAATATTTATAGGTTTTCATATTTTCATGATGATAGCAGGCAAACAATGACAGAAGGGGTAGAAATAAGTAACTGATTCCTCTGCCTAAAGAGACTTATTGAGCAATTGAAACTAATTTTTACCAAATAATTTAAGTCAGGTGTGTGCCCAATCACTGATGAGTTGTTTAAAGCTGCCCTGCCCACTATAAAGCACATAACTGGTAAGAATTGTCTTGATGAGAAGCATTGTCTGATGTGCATCATGGCTCGGTCAAAAGAGCTGTCTGAAGACCTGGATTTCTGATTTGTATAAAGCTGGGAAAGGATACAAAACCATCTCTAAAAGTCTGGATGTTCATCAATCGACAGTCAGAGAAGTTGTCTATAAATGGAGAGAGTTTGGCACTGTTGCTTCTCTCCCAAGGAGTGGCCGTCCACCAAAGATGACGCCAAGAGTTCAGCGTAGAATACTCAGAGAGGTAAAAACCAACCCTAGAGTGTCAGCTAAAGACTTACAGAAATCACTGGCAAAGCCCAATATTTCTGAACGCACATCAACTATATGTAAAACTGTGGCCAAGAATGGTGTTCATGGTAGGACTCCACGGAAGAAGCCACTGCTGTCTAAAAAAAAAAACATTGTTGCTTGTTTAATGTTCGCAAAAAGGCACTTGGACACTCCACAGATGTTTTGGCAAAATATTTTGTGGACTAATGAAACTAAAGTTGAATTATTTAGGAGTAACACAAAACGTCATGTGTGTCACGTTCTGCTGCTGGTTGGATTGTGTTTTTGTTGCAGACCTGGTCGTGGTGGGCGTGTCCGACGTCTCACCTGAATCCAATGCCGGCTCATCAACACGCATTTAAGCGCTGGTGATCTCTGAGAAGGCTGCTGAGATATTACTCTTGCTGGTCGCCATTAGACTTCCTTGCTTTTCGAGTAACTTGCTATTTTGGTAATTTCGCCCCCTCCGTGGGTTTTGGTCGCCTGTGACTTTAGTTTTGTATGCCTCTACATTGTGCAGGTATGTGAGTGTATTTTGGTTGTTTTATTGGCTCTGCCTAGCACCTTGGTTTACCTTCGCGTTTGTATATTGATCCCCGTCGACCTCCTGTCACGGACCCGTTTTGTTATTTCCCCTTTTTGCCGCGATCGCGTGTTTTTTGTTTTGTATTTAATAAACCCTTGTACGCTACCTTCAGTCGTCTGTTGTCTGTTGTGAGGTCCAACCTTGTTTCCGCGTTCGCGGACCCTAACAATGTGTGGATGGAAAATGGAACAGCTCACCAACACGCTTAATCCCCACTGAGAAGCATGGTGAAAGGAGGATCATGATTTAGGGTGGTTTTGCTGCCTCAGGGCCTGGACAACTGGAAAAATGAATTCAAAAGTTTATCAGGTTGTTTTGCAGGAAAACCTGAGGCCGTCTGTCAGAGTTAAAGCTAAAAAGAGGATGCAACAAGACAACGATCCAAAACAGAAGTAAATCAACTTCAGAAGTTGTCAAGTCAAAGTCCAGACTTGAACCCCATTGAGATGCTATGGCATGACCTAAAGACAGAGCTTCATGCCAGACATCCCAGGAATCTGACTGAACTACAGCAGTTTTGTAGAGAAGAGGACCAAGATTAGTCCTGATTGATGTGCCAGCCTGATCTGCAGCTACAGGAAGCGTCAGGTTGAAGTTATTGCTGCCAAATTGGTTGGGGGTGGGGGGGTGGGGGGGGTTACAAAATATTAAATGTGATCGTTCACTTACTTATTTCTCCCCCTTCTGTTATTGTTTGCATACTATCCTCATAAAAATATGAAAACCTATAAATGTTTGGGTGGTTTTTGTTAAAGCAGACACCGTTTTTTCATCAATGTGATTTTGACAAAGATCAGATCACATTTGATGGTGTTTTCATGCAGAAATGTGAGAAATTCCAAAAGGTTCAGATAATTATTCATTCCTGTATGTCAAACTATACTCTATTATCACATTGAGAGGTCAACATTGAGCATTTGATTGATCCCAAAAGATTGGAAGCATCGTTGCTCAGTTTTCTCTCATGACGAATCATTTCTTCATCAGCATCGCTCAATGGGCTATTGTTTTTCTCTGTGAAAACACACACTTATTGTGAAATACTGGACTTTGTGGCAAGTATTGAGGGGGCCCTGATATACAACAATCCAGGTGGTCCATTTTCCACTCTGTGATCGCATGTCATCACAGGAAACTAACAAAACCACTTGGTGGGCACACAGTGCGAATGAAAAAAAAAAAAACTCGCGAGGAGAGAGTGGACTATACAATTTAATTTTGTAGAGTAAGATACAAATTGAATCCAGAGGATAGATAATAATTATTATAACATTGCAAACTGTGGAAGAGCATCAGGATATGATTAGATTAGGATGTCTCACATTTTTAGTAGGGCTGTCAAAATTATCGCGTTAACGCGCGGTAATTAATTTTTTTAGTTAATCACGTTAAAATATTTGACGCAATTAACGCACATGTCCCGCTCAGACAGTATTCTGCCTTTTGGTAAGTTTTACAGCAAGGCTTTTTGTGCTAACAGCGAACTCTTGTGGTCGCTTTGCGACATGGTTTATTGTTGTCTTGCCAGTTCAATATGGCTGCAGGACGTCTCGGGCTGATGCCTACGTTGTAATGTTGTGCTTATATGATCCTTGGACAAGATTTGTCCGTAAGTATGGTTGTTGTAAATAATGCACATATTATGTTAGTAAGCGAAATGTTATATTTTTTGTATGAGACGCTTTTTGTTTATGTTTTGTGAACCTGTATAGCGTGCTAAGCTAACGTGGTTGCTAATGCAATGCTTGTGTACTTTTTTTGGGTAGTTTTACGACGGTCTAAAGAGGACAATGGTTTGAGGCCATTTTATAAATAAATCAGATGAAAAAGAAAGAAGTCTGATTATAATGGCGTCGTTCACTAGCTGTCTAGCTTTGGAAAAAGTAGATGCTTCGGAGTGAGGACAGCATAGACAGATTTAAATGACAGTAGAGTGAAATGCCCACTACAGTCCTTATATACCGTATGTTGAATGTATATATCCATCTTGTGTCTTATCTTTCCATTCCAACAATTTATTTTACAGAATATATATATAATTTACAGAAAAATATGGCATATTTTATAAATGGTTTGAATTGCGATTAATTGCGATTAATTACGATTAATTAATTTTTAAGCTGTAATTAACTCGATTAAAATTTTTAATCGTTTGACAGCCCTAATTTTTAGTCATTCATCTTTAAATATTATTCTGGTTCACTAGCAGCAGCGCAAAAAGCAGTGATTTAATTGAACCTTTGTGTTTAGTGAACCGCAGCTCTGACACCATGTGCGAGTCCACTGGCGATTAACAAGGCAATGTATCAACGGCACGCGATTGAATGTTTTATTTTGGGAGAAATTTCGAGGCATTTCAAACCCAAGACTTTACCATATATTATGGCCCATTTTGTGACAATGACTGTCAATAATGTGTCTACACATTGTGGACATTTCCTGGTTCTCTGACAGTGGCATGCCTCTTGCTATACAAACAGAGCATATCATATCATATCATATCATATTTTGGTTAAAGTCAATACTTGCAAATTATAGGCATGGCATGTGTTTCTGTGTCTAACCAAAACAATAAATAGAACAAAATAAGGGCCCCTTGTTCTTCACCAGATTTATGACTCCATTGAAGAATGATGTGTCAGCCCTAATTGCCCTTATTGCAGTGATTTAATGGGATGCTATTATGTTTTGTTTTGTATCAGAGTTCACTCTGTATTTACTTAAGGAGTGACGTGCTATAAGCCTTGAATGTGGAGTGGGGACACAGGATGTCACGTGCCAGGGTACAAATAGACCGAAAAATGCCGACTCCGGGAAGAAGCACAGTTCACAATTTATTAGCACGTGAACGCAGCTTGAGTTGGGCGTGAATCCATGCCGACACTGGTCAGGAACAGCAACCATAGATTCTTGCCAATGAGCCGCAGCAGGTATTCCAAGTTAGGGGTTCCAAGTGGCACGGGTGCAGGCACAGAATAGCCGGGCTTTTCTGAGGGTCAAAACACAAATACCACAGAGAACAGGTAAGCACCATCATGGTACAGGCTAGTTATGGGTCCCACAACACCAATGCGCCGTCACACGCGTCGAGCTCATGGAGCAATGCCTGCATCGGTGCGCGTACTGCTTTGAGAAAATCAGGTGACCAATGCATGAACTGCGTCGACGCAGCCAAGATGCAGTAAACTGTGTTTAAAACTAAGCGCAACTGTCAACGCGATGGAGCTGCTGAAACAATCCACATCTCAAGGTTCCTTCCTTGTTGTCTACGTGTTGTGGAAAATGGAGGAAACACTGAGAAAACGCAAGTTGTCAGCCATGTTGGACCATTTTGATCTCATCGGAGAATGAGGTATTTACGTATTTCAGTCTTCACCCGGTTTGTCTTGTCATGTTCCATTCAAATTAAAATTAATTTTAAGGTAACTCCTAGTTTATTATTCCCATTATTTTTTTTGTAGGTGAAATGTCACATTCATACACAAACAGTAGCCACCTCCTCAATGCTCAGGCATTATAGGGCCAAACGTGAAGTTTTTGATACACCCAGGATAAACACAGGTTGGCTATATAGCCATTGCTGTGCTTTCCCACAGTAGCGTTGTTGATAATATATTAGGGCTGTCAAAATTATCGCGTTAATGGGCGGTAATTAATTTTTTTAATTGATCACGTTAAAATATTTGACGCAATTAACGCACATGCCCCGCTCAAACAGGTTAAAATGACACCAGAGTCATGTCCACTTGTTACTTGTGTTTTTTGTCTCCCTCTGCTGGCGCTTTGGTGCAACTGATTTTATGCACCATTTGCATTGTGTAATTATTGACATCAACAATGCCGAGCTACTAGTTTATTTTTTGATTGAAAAATTTACAAATTATATTAAAACGAAAACATCAAGAGTGGTTTTAATATAAAATTTCTATAACTTGTACTAACATGTATCTTTTACGAACTATAAGTCTTTCTATCCATGGATCGCTTTAACAGAATGTTAATGTTAATGCCATCTTGTTGATTTATTGTTATAATAAACAAATACAGTACTTATGTACAGTATGTTGAATGTATATATCCGTCTTGTGTCTTATCTTTCCATTCCAGCAATAATTTACTGAAAAATATGGCATATTTTATAGATGGTTTGAATTGCGATTAATTATGATTAATTAATTTTTAAGCTGTGATTTACTCGATTAAAAATTTTAATCATTTGACATCCCTATAATTAATTATCGGTGATTAAGCTATAATTTATTTATTTTATTTCCTTAATGTTCTTTTCTGATGGCCTATGGCAGCACTTAGATGACTTAATGGGGCGCAAAGAGGTAATCCAACTGTAGATGCAATTGCAGAAGTGCAGCGATACATGGCTGAGCCCAACGTGGCAGCCAATGCAGATCCTCTTCAATAAAATTAAACAAATTGAAAAAAAAACAACAGAACAAAAAGTCCACAAGCATCCTCATTCACTCATTCATTATTACTTTGATTTTTCTATTATAATCAGGGGTGCACATAATTTTTTTGCCCAGGTTCTCAGAGGAGGACCTGGAGATGTGACTTGGTCCTCATTGAGCTTGAGAGCCGACCCGCCTGATGCGATAAATGTATGACAAGCTTTACTTAGAGCCAATTAACTTTAATTAATTATATTAACAATTAATGCTTGATTAACATTAACTGGCACAACAAAATTGCCATTACTTTGAAGTGAAATGTAAAGAAATAAAAAGCACTAATTCAAAATAAAGGGCATTATACGGCTTCCACATTAACTCCAAGCCTTTTTAAAAGTGGGATGTCTTCCTCATAAGACCTCATTGAACGTGCATGTTTAGCTTTGTAAAATGCGAGCAAAAACACATTTGTCAGTGCATGTCGCTGTTCATTACCTTTATTCCGCCCTATTCCGCCACTTGTCCATAGGGCGAGTGGGGTCCTGTTTGACATCGATAGTTTGCTTAATTGCCACATGCTCTCTGTTTTTTTCGTGCTTTTCAAAGTTTGGATGGCTGAAATTCTTTGACCCTACATAAAATGCGCTGCTCTTATCGGCGACATTGGGATTCTCACGGCACATTTTGTACCGCATTTCCGTGCGAGCATCATTTGCTTCTAGCCATGGTACTCCCTGTAGCCACTTTTCAGCAAAAGTCCTTTTTTTCGGTAGCTCCGGTGACGTTTCTGTTGTCTGTCTGTCTTTTGACGGGGTGGGGGAAGACGGAAGTAATTACTCAATGCGGCCTGCCTCTACAACATTTTGAGAATTTATTTTCTCGTGTCCGCCGCAAATACAGTGGTCAGCCATCGGTACGCAAAAGCGTATGGAAGCCGTTGAGGGCCAGCGCGATTGTCTACGTCCAGTACGCATGCGCACATGCGGACCACTTTTGTGCACCCCTGATTATAATATATGTTCAAATAATTTAAAGATATGGAATAATACGACATGAATGCAAAGACTTAAATGATTTCATTTTACATGCTAGGTCATCAAATCAGTGTCAGTCTGTCAAGTGGGTTGCCTTCAAGGAATTTCGTGTCCAGCAAGTGTCAGTATTCAGTGACACAGTATCAACACAGTGTCATTACAGTGTGTTATTCTGTTGAGACGCTTCATTAGGCCTCACAGACCCATCACTAGTACAGGCTGTGGCAAAATCCACTAGGTCAAAAATGGTGTCAAGAATCCAGGTGTGGAAAAATGCTCATATGCTGCTGAAAGGCGAACAAACTCTCAGTGATGCTGAAAACAGAGAGGGTTTAAGTAGGGGCGAGGTGATAAGTTTCAGGTGGGCTGGATGAGGTGCAGAGGTCGGTGAGATCAGCGTAAACGTAACGCTGGGGAAGTGAACACATACCAAAATAAACAAAATAAAACCCACCAACAATAAAAGTAAGACAAACAAAAATAGTCATAACATGACAGATTTGAACTAGAAACCCTAACACAGGAATTTGAAAAACATGTGAATGTGATTGGTAAATGTCGTCAATCGAAATGACGTGTCAATTTTTACGTGTCTGTTCAGCACATTGGTGCTGCCATTTCTCTTTTTGTCAATTATTTAAAATGAAAAGAGAAGATCCTCCCAGCATGTTAGTTGATAAAAAATGGATATTTGCTTCTTGGAGGGAAGGGTAGATCACCAGACGGGAGACCGCAACACCTAAAGCAATCATCCTGTTTCCCTTAAACCACGCAGAGATTTGAGTGATGATCTGGGAAAGCCATCAACGATAGGAGCAACATGAGAAAAAGTTCCGCCATCAACCGCGCATGGAATTTCCCTCCCACACAAATGCAGAGCATCAGCCCCTACATCACTTGTAATGTTGAACACTCCAACTCACTCATAGTCTGAGAAAAAAATTACTCATCCTGCACAAGGGAGCGTTTTCAGGAAGCGAGGAATGTGGTGGTTTACGGTATAACTCAGCTGTTGTGTCTGAATGCACACATACAGACGCTGTTATCATTTTTATGCAAGCCCCTCATCAGCTATTTGAAATGCATGAGAGGAAACTCTGAGTCACATACATTTGTGTGTGTCAGCTAACATGTTCCATGGAGTCTCTCAAAAATGTTTTAAGTGTAAAATTGTAAAAAGCCTCGGAAATGACCGGCCAGAAACCAAGAGAATGACTGCAGATTGACTGGATGACAAGGATGGGAGGAATTAGAAGTTAAGACTTTTTTGATGATTGGTTGCATCATCTACAAGTTCAAAATCCAATTTCAATGAAATTTCTATTTCATTATGTTGTGTTATTTTTCCAACGATTACAAAAGAACATTAATTCTTAAGAGGCTAGGTCTCCATTATTGGATTTTGTAATTCAAAATGGGCCATATTGCAAAACACATCTCATAAAGGGATCCACGGATAGAAAGGCTTGTAGTTCTTAAAAGTTAGGTTAAAACGTTATTATGAGTTAAAATAATTTGATATTGAAACCACTCTTAATGATTTCCATTGCATACAATTTGTAAAATTAGTTTAACTTGAAGGTCGCCATTGTTGTTGACGCAGGGCGGTGACGTCACATGGTTACACTGCCGGGCTTCCAGAGTATGACTCTAGCGACATAACCATGTCATCTGTTCAACCCTTTCAATTTGAACTAGTGCTGTCAAATTTATCGTGTTATGTTATGTGTTTATCGTGAAATGTGATTATCTGCCAGTGCTTCGAGTAAATTTTACTCTGATTTCTTGAAATAAGAAAAATAGCTAGCGGACAATAAACTTAACAAAACAAATTTTGAGCATTAAATTAACATATTTAATCTTAAAAAAAGATTTGAAATGTCAAATGTTCTTAATTCAAGTATAGATATTGTTCAAAACGTTATTTTAAAGCAAATTTGTCTTGATTTAGGTGAAAAAATTACCTATTTTTATTTGTATGGGCTTAATAAAATTTGTATTTGTATAGGCTTATAAGAACAAATAGTCATATGTACTTAAAGTAAGTAAAATAATCTGACACATTAATCTGTTAACTCGTCTTTAACACTCAAGATGAAAAAGAAAGATATGAAAATTATTTGACTAGATTTAAGAAAAATAATCATAATAAGATGTTCTAAATTTGCAGTGCACAAATTTTCAGTAGGAGAGAGTCTGGACTGCTTACAGTCCAGTTGATTATTCATGCTCTTTTGCTATGAATTGGAAGCTTAGCATTGTCTTGCTGAAATAGGCAGGGACCTTGCTGAAGAAAAAAAAGTCTGTATGTACCTTTCAGCATTAATAGTGCCTTCACAGCCGTGTAAGTTGCCCATGCCATTGCCACTAACACCCACTCATACTATCACAGAGGCTGGCTTTTAAACTTTTTTTTTTAAATGTTCCTTTTCCTCTTTGGCCAGGAATCGTGACCATGATTAGGGTTTTCTTAAAAAAATAATTTCAATTTATTTCTTAACTTCGTTTTTTTTTTTTTTTTTTTTAAGCATTTGCCAACAAACCAAGTTGTTTTGTGGCCCTGCCCCATTTGAGAGCAGGGGCAAAATCTTTTATGAAGCATATAAATACATCAAAACATGTAACAAATACATGTTATTACTAAATTATTGCAAAATAACAATAAAATGACAGTTGTGCAGAATGTAAAAAACGAAGAATAAAGAATAAAAGTTAATACACTCACGTAACGCTGTCGGAATATGAGGGTCTAATGAAGAGCACGCTGTAGAGGTCCCCCTTAGCCAATTGGATGCATGCCAAAAAGATGCTAGGCAATAGCCAATGGCCGAGCACCTATAGACCCCAATCACCAACGTCACACAATCACGTGATCGATGTATTGTGCCGCCATATTGTCTGTCATTGTGTGTCCGTATTGTCAATGATCGTAGTTTCTAAAGGTGGATTCACTTGCAAATTATGGAAGCCCCAGTGCTTTCAGACGCTGTAAACTCATTGGATGAGTTGCATAAAAGCCGTTATTTGGAAAAGCTTCGGTCGATCCAGTCGCCAGATCCCTATTTGATGCCCAAACCGATGTTTCCTCCCGTCCAGTCCAATCCCGTGCGTCAGAGCTCGTCCTGAGACCACAAAATTTCCAATCATACTCCAGTTTATGTCACGATGAGGAGTCGGGTACCCAAAGTCGGCACCGGCCCGAATGTAAACCGACATTTGGTCAGCTGAGCGTCACCGTTGTCACAATTGTAAAATGAAACTTGATCGACAACGGGCCAGTGTGTGCCCAAAAATAGCTGCCCTGCATGAAATGTCCCCCCTGAAGGGAGCGCTTATTTATAATGCTTTATTGACGTGAAAACATCAAATGTTTTCATGGACGCATTACAGTAATGCAGTGCTTCTCAATTATTTTCTGTTCCACCCCCCCTCCCCAAGCAAGACTTAAATGTTTCGCGCCCCCCCAAACTCTCTGCCGCCACTGTAAATAGTATCATTTGTCTATAAAATTAATATTATAAATACGCATCTGCCTAACATTGTGTCCTTTTTTTCTAATAAAGAAAAAAAGTAACATAGATCAACTTATAATAAAGCATAACTCTATTAACATTGTTTTGTTTGTAACAGAGAAGACTTGACGAGCATCAATTTGCCTGAATTTAAGAAAAAGTCACATTCAAACTGTAAAAATACACTCAAGGTACATTTTTGACCATTTGATACAGAAAAATAAACTGTAATAAAATCAGTAAAGAATAACAAATTCAAATTGATTAGAAACATTCACTTATGAGGACAATACGCCAAAAAATTTGACCGAAAAAACAAAACTGAATAAAAGAAAAAACGAGTGTCCTTGGACAGAAGGACAGTTTTTATTTTTGCTGCTGACACTCAGTATTACCTCATTTGCAATGGTGTGGAGTTATTTTGCAATTAGCATGCTAACAATGCTCACTGGTTTACTGGTATAACACTGACAAAGCAGGACGATTGTTGGCAATATTCGGCACGTTTTCGCTGAAAAACAATCAAACGGCTTATCAATGAGATTAGGGTCGAATGTCTTTAAGTGACGTCTTAATTGATTTGGCTTCTGGCTGTCCGCTATAATTATTTTTAGGCACAGTAAACAGTGGTCTTTCCTCATCACCCACTGTATTAAAAGTCAAAGCTAAAAGGCAAACGGCACGAAAAAAGGTGAAAAACCGTAGGTGAGGGCGGCGAAGACGAAAATAACACTTCTCGGGCGGACACGTGAGAACCGGACAAGACAGTGGGTCGCTGCGTGAGTGAGTCCGGTCGGAAAACGGCTTTCGAAAATGGCGGCGGCGCACTGCTCTTCATATCTGTTTTCTGTGTGCTGAGTGCTCTTCCTTAGTTCAAAAATACTGCACGCACTCTGAAAATGAGAGCGCCACTGCCACCCACTGAGTGGATGTGCAAGTACACTTTATTCCAGTACGGCAAAAAAAAAAAAAAAAGCATGTTCCCCGAGGACACATGCGCCCCCCCCTGGCATCACTCTGCGCCCCCCCAGTGGGGCGCGCCCCACTATTTGAGTAACAAATCGTGGACTGGGCCACTAACCATCTTTGAACAGAAATGTATTAGTCTACAGGTTTTCACGACCATATCCCAATGACAATCACACAGGTATCACATTTATTAATTCAAGCAGAGTAAAATAATACATATTCACGGTACAAGAAAGTCGTTTCCGTGTGGGCGCTCCCGTCAGGGGGGACATTTCACGCTATTTTTCGGCACAACATCTGTTGTTGCGCTCACCTTCTTGCTGAGCGACCGTGGCGACGAGCTTCAGTAGTCTCCATCTGATGATGTCTGCGATCGTGTTGGCATCATATTGATGTTTTCACCGCTGTCTAACGGCTGTCGACACAAGCGAATCATGGGCCGAGATAAACAAACCGTGCTGCTTTAGAGATTTGCCCTTTTAACAATGGGCACACAGCAACTACTAAAATGACCGTTTATCTTCTCTGTTACTGCAACCAACCGCCACACATGGCTTCACCATTTTGATTAATCAATGTTAACGATTGTCAGGAAGGTTTTTGGGTTCGTTTACTCGGCGGTGATTCCTTAGACAAGCAGAAAAACACGCAGTAATAGGACGAATGTACGTAGCGGTAATATGTAAACACGATGAGCTGACGGACCACATGGCGGCACCAGTCAGGGGGACGGAGTTGTGACGTCACGTGATTGGGGTCTATAACTTTGTTATGTTCAGTACACTCTGGGAGATGCAAGTAGCAGCCTATACGGTATTTTTGCATTTCATTTCCTGATATATCTTTCGTCACAAGAGGCAATATTTTACTGTTGAGGCGTTTCTTAACCTGAAACTTCCTTAAGCTTAGATGTTTGAAAGTAGAGGTACCACTATAATTCAATTTATTCGTTCTACAGACCAAAAACCTATGCTAAATCCTTTATAAATGCTCCAAGTACAATTACAAATAGCAATTACGCATAGTAAAACAAATAAATTGCTTGCAATGAGTCTTTTGTTGAAAATTTGATTTTGGCTGTGCATACAAATAGCCTCTCTTGTTATTCCCAGAATTTCAATCTTTTCTCATCCTCTCATGGACATTCACAGACGCTGCTGGGATTTGAGTCACAGACATTGGGGAGGTGGGTTTTGGTGGGGGGGTCAACCTTTACAATGATGGCTTCTCTGTCAGTTGCCGAAGCCTTGGGAGAGAAGGAAACTTGAGTGGGTTTTCTTAAAGCTGCCGTGCAAGGAAGGAGTGACTCAGCGCATTGTGGAACCCTAGTAAGCGTTTTTCCTCACTGGCCTCATGGGGAGCACTGTGCTGACTGTCTAGGCCCACACACAACATCACCCGAGTAAATATCATGTTGAAAGTCAATGTGAAAGCTTTGCTCTTCATCTCTTGTTATTTTCCCATTCACATTGTTGATTGGAAACGATCCATTCAAGATTCAAGTAGATGCACTTTCTGGTCAGAACTTTCAGTTGAGCCAAATAATTTGTTGATGATTAACAGTTTGACAATAATGTGTGCCTTTACTTATTTTATTCTTGTAGATTATGATGGGACAGATTTTTTTGGAGAGCAGCAATGGCTATGAATGATCTTATAAGCGCATGATGGTGAAATTTACTGTCACATGAATCCTACAATCTCAAGTGTATTATATTTATTTTTGATTGTTTTGGAATTTAACGTATGATGTCAGAGAACAGTACCTTATTTACTTTTTTGTTGAATTTACCACAAGCAATCTTTTTGCTTGGGAGAGGACGAAATGTCAAGTTCACTCATAACTCAGCTGAATTTTTTCTTTTGGCATTTCTTATTTTAGCTATAGTGCATGTGAAATAAACCTACGATGCCATGCCAGTGAAAACAAACAAGTTTTCTGGCATTATAATAATAAGAAAAAAAAGAGAAGTACTGTCATATTTTTTGGCTCACCGAAATTGGTGGTTGCAATTTTATCTTGAGATGTTTTTTATCAAATTACCCATTAAATTGAATCTGGAACGCCTAGACCTGTCAAGCAAAATATGTCAAGAGGAGAAGATGCACAGTAAAACACTTGATTCTGAGCACAATAAGAGGTCACATCATGAGCCAAAAGGGTTGAGCATGACTTCTAACTGCAGGTCTGAATAATGTTGATTATTTCAAGGCATTTGGAGTATGAAGCCGGTCCCCCAAGCATTGAAGAGAACCAACAGAACCCCACATGAGTCAACACTTTGGCAAGAGAGGCAAGGAAAATTGGAAGAAACCTTGAACAAAAACCAAGACACAGGGCTGACATTATAGCCACTATCTGGACACTTTTACAATTTATAACCGACAACTTGAAGAGAGATGAGAAAAATCACTTGACAGGTATGTTCCTCTCACACAAGGCCCATTTCAGCTACACATTTTGACAACAACATACTGGAAGAAGTGAAATAATGGACTTCTATTAAAAGCAATTCAACTATTATAAAATTTGGAGAGGTTTGAATTAGGTTGTGGGGAGTCGAATATGCACTCATGGGGAATTAATATCCTTGTAAACTTGTTAAATGATCCACAAAAAAAGATTTCTAATGTTTGAGTTTGCTAGAAGTAGAAGGCACAAAGACAAAAGGATGATGTAATCATATTCCATCGCCTGCCCATAATGTTCACCCACTGTTTCATGTTTATGTGGGCGTCGCCCCACGAACCCTAACAAACAAAGCATCTGAGACCACCCTCATCTCACAATAAATACACCGTCCCAGCTGACGCCCTAAAAAGGTCAAACATTTTGCAAACTCTGCACTGTTGCGGCCTTGGTCGAGCAAACACTAGTTGGCCCGCAACCAAGCATCCCCACAGCTGCGCTCTTCATGTGATACTTCCCGTTGCAAAGGGGCAGAGCTGTGAAGCTACCAAGAAACCTCAGAGAGTTTAAAGGATATCCGATCCAAGATGTATGGACGAAAATGGGGTTGAAGGTCAAATAGGGCAGGGCCTGAACTTGTCAGCTCTCTGCTGGATGCAGGTTTTGACTGCTCTTCAAACCTTCAAGTGGAAACAAAAAAATGTGTTTGAAAAAGTCAAATTTCATGTTTTTTTGTATTTTCTGTCTTTGTCAAATCAAGACACTTCTGGATTATGTATTAAACAGAATCCTCGGGGGCTAATGTGGTCACTGATATTGTTTTTTGGCATATGGTACATTCGTGCTGGTTACAGAGCTCCTATGTACTGTAACTTCACCTATAGGATACAATATGTTCCTTAGTCATAAAAGTTATGTCAAGAGTCCAAAAGCAGTATATTTATACTGTTATGTATATAGTATATGCACCGACCAGTCAAGAGTGATGGAATTATTTTTCCTAAAAAGATCCAGATCTTTCAACTTCTAAGCTGCTTCTAATTTTTTGTTCAATAGTACTAGGAAAACTTATAAAATTCAAAGACAAAGATCCATCAAGCAGGTACAGAATTTTTATATATTGTTAAACTATTCCAGGAGCAGCATCAGTTGCAGTTGACACACTTAAATTGAAAGCAGGTTCCCCTTCTTGTCTTTTTTTTTCTCTAATTCAGTTAAAGGGTGAACAGTACGAATTTGCACCACGCAGTTTGGTTGTGGTGCCTCCCTGATAATTGTCCCACCCTTGAGTGGAACCTCCTAATGCACTTCTTGCACTTGGAATAAACACAGGCACAACCACATATCTTGATCAATCAAAAAAAACTTCATTTTAAAAAAAGTACTATAAACAGATACTATTTTACTGTCATTAATGTAATTGTCCAATTCATATTAGGTACAAGTATTTATAAGAAACGAATCCAAGCATAATTACAATTGACTGTACCAAGATCAAGCCACTGTCCAATTAACGCCATTGTTTAAATTTCTTAATCTTTTTAGCGTGTGGAAAGAACAAGCTTATTTTACATGTAGCACATTTGTTTTGCATATTTTGTGAAAGATATATAGCGAGGCAGATACTTCACTGTTAGTCTTTAGTTGATTGTACAGCATGTTGGGGTCTCTTTAAAGTATTTTTAGAATTCTCACCGGAAAGGACCACAAAAAAACAAAAGCAACAGCAGTTGGCGATATAAACCCGAGGTTCCGGAACAGCCATATGATTATTATAGCACTTCACTTTACCACACCTTCATGAACGTTGCCCCCCATCAGACACAAATTTATATAAAAATTATGTCAATCGGTTGTGCTACGTTTGTGCCTGTTTGTGCACGAAAAAGCACAAAGTGGCGGGCCAACTTAATGGAGGTCTTTACCACCTATTTGTTAATAACGGCATTACTATATAACGGCGTTACTAACAGCGTTATTTTTTTCAGTAGTGAGTAATGTAATTAATTACTTTTCTCATCTTGGCAACGCCGTTACCATTACTGAGGATGGAAAGGCATGCGTTACTATATTGGTTGAATGATGCGAGAAAAGTCTGAGGAAGACGGACTAACCAAGACGACAGAGCAGAGCAGGAGTGTGGAGGAGGCAAAAATGTTGTGACGCCGAGAAAACGCAATGCTAGGTGGCTCCGATAATACCTGACTGTAGCCAATAGCATACAAAGTACGCCCACATGATATGGTAGACATGGTAGATATCACATATATATAGAACTAGATGCGAAATGACAGACACGGTGGTGTTAGCAACATGTACATTATAGGAACTAGATGCGTTAGTAAACAGCCGCCATCTTAAAGCAGTAGACTTCTTAGGAAGGCTCTGTTGTAGAGAACTTTCCTAGCGAACCAAAGTAACTTTTTATCTAAAATACTCCTGAATCGGCAAAATCTTGACTTGAATCTATCTTTAAATGATGAAACAGTTTTAAAACTTACACATGTCAAAAGTAGACAAAAGAGAACTAATGCAATAATGGGAGCAATTTTAACTACTTTTAACGGTTGATTCAAGGTAAAGGGCAAATTAGGGTAAAAAAGTGGGCTAGGGCCAATTGTGCCAAAAACCTTTTAAACTTCCCATAGTGTGAGCTATGTTTTTTTTTTTTTTTTGAGGAAAAAAAAACAAAACATGAAAATTATCACCAGTTACTTTGCGAAGTAACTAATTACTCTTGAATTCAGGTAACTGAGTTACTAACGCAATTACTTTTTTGGGAGAAGTAATTTGTAACTGTAATTAAATACTTTTTTAAAGTAAGATTTACAACACAGTTTACCACACAGTACATGTTCTTCATAACACTTTATAATACTCATACTTTATCAAAATCTGGCCGGTGTATGCCACACACGGATAGTGCACAACTACATCTATAATTTAATATGTACTATAAGTATTATATATAACGCTTTGAGCAACATTTTAATGTGTGGGGAAAGTGTCGGATTAGCATATGGGTATGCTACTCTGACAAAGTATGCTAATGTGACAGAACAGCCAGTACATTTTTTAAACTTCTCTCTTAAGTGTTTACCGTATTTTTCGGACTATAAAGGCCGAGTTATACTTGCGCGTCAGACCTACGCCGTCAAGGAAGAACCGAGTTACGACCCTACGCCGTAGCCTGACGCGCGCCTCCCGAATTTTCTAACCTTCGCGTCACGTAGACGTGTATGACGTGGCGAAAATGGACTGTGATTGGTCCGCTCAGACTGTTGTCTCCGGTTTAGCGCGAAATCCCCGCTATTGTAGAATAGAATCAAACATTATTTTCTACACGCAAAAATGGACCAAGCCGACGGGAGTATCATCGAAGAGCAAGTCTCGTCAAGACATTATTGTGATTGCCAAATGGCAAGGTCGGCGATTGAAAAAAAAAATTTTTTTAAATGGAAGAACCACCGAGACGTGTGTGTTCGGAATCGAGTGGCCACACGAAGCAGTGACCCAGTCGCCCAAAAACTGCCAACTTTTTATCACTTTATGTGGTATTTTTTGTTGGTGCACTTCGTCATTTATTGTGTACATATGTTTGCTGTGAGTCTGTGACTTATTTACGTGTCACACTTCAAGTATATGAAGAATAAAGCACAGATTTGGTGCCAAAAGAGTTGTTTTGATCTTTAATTTTCAGTAACAGACAGTTCACACACACGATACATCATCACTGATTGAGAGTGCCTCGGTGCTTTTTATGATAACGTTAAAATCAAGGCTCCCCACGCAGTTTGGGAAGTTCCATAGACGCCAGAAATCTGCTATGGCTTCCCACTGGCTGGTTGTAGGACACGGCAAACAAATCGGGCTGGAGGGCTTTGCAGACCTTGAACGCAGTGCTCGATGCCAGTTTGAAGCTAGCCGCCACAGCTAGCTCTCTCCACCCGAGTCTAAAACTCTCTGTGCGGCATTAAAAGTCGGCCAGACCGCCTCGAAACCGTCTTCTGCGTCGCCTGCCCCTCAACATTTGTATGTTCAATATTTATTCAGTGTTGATGAGCAGAATATTTACTTTCAAGAGTTCCATCTTGCATTGTTTATTTTTTCTCCGACTAGCGGAAGTCAACAAGCATGCCCCAAAACTGTACAAACATAACGCCACATCCCTCTAGTGGCTTGGCGGTGAATTACAGAGCAACGCGTTCCCTCACCACAGAACTATCGAATGTTGAATGACACCGTAGTCGCTGTGCCGTCACCGCAACGTGGGAGTATAACTCAGGCTTAAGTTTCACATGAGTGTAAGTCGCACGAGCCCAAAAATGCGCAATGAAGAGGAAAAAGACATAAGTCGCACCGAAGTATAAGTCGCATTTGGGGGAGATTTAATTGATAATATCCAACACATAGAACAGATATGTCATGTTCAAAGACAATCTAAAATAAAAATACAATAGAGAACAACATGCTGAATGTACAGTATGATAATGTTACTGTACATGATGCGTGACCAACAAAATGCGAACGTGGCTGGTATGTTAACGTAACATGGCTATTAAGAATTATTCAGATAACTATAGCATAAAGAACATGCTAACAAGTTTAACAAACATCAGTGTCACTCCAAATCACCAAAATAACATGTGAAATGATATAATAATGTGTTAATGATTTCCCACATACAGTGCCTTGCAAAAGTATTCGGCCCCCTTGAACCTTGCAACCTTTCGCCACATTTCAGGCTTCAAACATAAAGATATAAAATTTTAATTTTTTGTCAAGAATCAACAACAAGTGGGACACAATCGTGAAGTGGAACAAAATTTATTGGATAATTTAAACTTTTTTAACAAATAAAAAACTGAAAAGTGGGGCGTGCAATATTAGTCGGCCCCCTTGCGTTAATACTTTGTAGCGCCACCTTTTGCTCCAATTACAGCTGCAAGTCGCTTGGGGTATGTTTCTATCAGTTTTGCACATCGAGAGACTGACATTCTTGCCCATTCTTCCTTGCAAAACAGCTCGAGCTCAGTGAGGTTGGATGGAGAGTGTTTGTGAACAGCAGTCCTCAGCTCTTTCCACAAATTCTCGATTGGATTCAGGTCTGGACTTTGACTTGGCCATTCTAACGCCTGGATAAGTTTATTTTTGAACCATTCCATTGTAGATTTGGCTTTGTTTTGGATCATTGTCCTGTTGGAAGATAAATCTCCGTCCCAGTCTCAGGTCTTGTGCAGATACCAACAGGTTTTCTTCCAGAATGTTCCTGTATTTGGCTGCATCCATCTTCCCGTCAATTTTAACCATCGTCCCTGTCCCTGCTGAAGAAAAGCAGGCCCAAACCATGATGCTGCCACCACCATGTTTGACAGTGGAGATGGTGTGTTCAGGGTGATGAGCTGTGTTGCTTTTACGCCAAACATATCGTTTTGCATTGTGGCCAAAAAGTTCAATTTTTGTTTCATCTGACCAGAGCACCTTCTTCCACATGTTTGGTGTGTCTCCCAGGTGGCTTGTGGCAAACTTTAAACCAGACTTTTTATGGATATCTTTGAGAAATGGCTTTCTTCTTGCCACTCTTCCATAAAGGCCAGATTTGTGCAGTGTACGACTGATTGTTGTCCTATGGACAGACTCTCCCACCTCAGCTGTAGATCTCTGCAGTTCATCCAGAGTGATCATGTGCCTCTTGGCTGCATCTCTGATCAGTTTTCTCCTTGTTTGAGAAGACAGTTTGGAAGGACGGCCGGGTCTTGGTAGATTTGCAGTGGTCTGATGCTCCTTCCATTTCAATATGATGGCTTGCACAGTGCTCCTTGAGATGTTTAAAGCTTGGGAAATCTTTTTGTATCCAAATCCGGCTTTAAACTTCTCCACAACAGTATCTCGGACCTGCCTGGTGTGTTACTTGGTTTTCATTATGCTCTCTGCACTTTAAACAGAACCCTGAGACTATCACAGAGCAGGTGCATTTATACGGAGACTTGATTACACACACGTGGATTCTATTTATCATCATCGGTCATTTAGGACAACTTTGGATCATTCAGAGATCCTCACTGAACTTCTGGAGTTTGCTGCACTGAAAGTAAAGGGGCCGAATAATATTGCACGCCCCACTTTTCAGTTTTTTATTTGTTAAAAAAGTTTAAATTATCCAATAAATGTTGTTCCACTTCACAATTGTGTCCCACTTGTTGTTGATTCTTGACAAAAAAATTTCATATCTTTATGTTTGAAGCCTGAAATGTGGCCCAAGGTTGCAAGATTCAAGGGGGCCGAATACTTTTGCAAGGCACTGTAAGTCGCTCCAGAGTATAAGTTGCACCCCCAGCCAAACTATGAAAAAAAACTGTGATTTATAGTGCGAAAAATACGGTATATATATTAAATATACCCACACAAATATGGAATATACTTACTACACAGATTGGTCGATCCTTTTAAAATTCTATGAACACATAGATTGACAACTTCCTGAGGTGGAAATGTTTTTCTCAGAAAAATTTGAAAAATACTCAAAAATAAATGCCTGGGGTCATATATGAGCCCATACAGTCGCTTGAAGGTTAAATGTATCGTAAATGCGTACAGTATGAAAGTGTTTGCATTGTCAAAGAATCAGCAATTACCGGTGTATTGTGTGGTTCATTTCACCCGAACTCCACTGCAATTGCTTTGACAGCACATTTTGTTTGCTCAAGTGTGAACACTTTCATATGATGTCATCCTGGTGTGCGCCAAACAAGCGGACCAAGACCACCTTTTCCTCTTGAGCACTGTTAAATGAACAGTTTAAGTGCAGTGCGGTTAATATCACTACTACTCAAGTGTGAATGCCACAAAGACTGAATACAAGGACCAGGGTTAACAAGGCAGCATAAACAAAGGAAAATTAATAAAGATTTCCACTGTCCATTTTGTTTGAGTTTAAATTTTATCACACACGCATTCTATTATGATTGCACTGTAATGCAACATCGTTACCAACCCACACAAAAAAAAGAAAATGTGTACAAGTGTATTATAGTAGCAGAGGTGAATAGTAAGATGTGATCCTTTTAATTTCATAAGAACTATGAAGGAACTATTCTACTATTCAAACTAGGAAGTATTTTCTCCACTAGATGGCTCTCATGCTCTATGGACGAATGATGCTTCAGTTCTGTACATTTTTTTTTCTCTCGCCATAATTCAATGATTTTGTTTTGGGGTTTTTTGTATTCCTTTGGCTTAATGGGGTTATGTAATAGGTTATACTACAGTATAATAATGACAGTTCAAATAGATTTTGACTTAGACTTTGAAAAAAACACTATTGTTTAAAAAAAAAAAAATCAAACATTGTAAGCAGTTACTCACATTGTTACTCATTGATGACTACTTTTACTCTTACTTGAGTAATAGAATTTTAAAAACGCTACTCTTACTTGAGTAAAATTTTTGGCTATCCTACCCACCTCTGTATAATAATGAGAGTATATTGGTCCTAAGCTGGACAAACCATTCTATAATGGACATCTTCTCAGTAAGGCACATGCAGACGTACACACACTGGAATAGAAAAAACATCTTGTGAATGGGATTGCATTGTAAAGCTAATCATAAAGTAGATTACAATTGTTGACTGCCGTTTTTTTTTTTTTACGGGAATATTCACACCCGCTTAAATTCTACAAGGTCAGTTGGAGTTGTTGGCTCTCCTTCTGACAAATTCAAAGGGGAGTCCTGCTCTACTGTTGATCTTGGCTTCGGGCTGGATGGAAACCTACTGTATTGTCTGCATTCAGCTTGAACACATGCCCATTGGCGATCCAACTCCCCTTTATGTTCAAAAGGAAATTCCTTCTCTAGTTTTGATTGGAATAAATCTGATTTAATGGGTGGTTGATTCAGGCCAGTCAAATCTTATACAATCATATACTGTTTAACTGACGCCATAACGCATTATAAATTCTATATTGATATTTGGATAAAGTGTTATAACGGCCTAGTGCAGATTATCAGAAAATATGCGTGTTGCATTGTCTTACAGGTTTAGAATAGTAAAAATACACCCATCCATCCACTTTCAGTGCTTCGTCCTCACTGGGGTCATGGGTGAGCTAAAGCCTATCCCAGATGATTTTAAAAGCGAGTTGGGGATACACTAGTATGGACTAGTCACCAGGTAAACAAAAGGCACATACTGTACATGCAGTATTTACATACACACATTCACATCTTAGAATTGTAGATCAAATGTGCTTACCACAAGGTCGCCGTGCTGCCCCATTAAACAATATGAACTATAGAGTATATCAGCCAAGAACATCTTTTGGAAAGAACTTTTTAAATTTGAATGTATAACAAATGCACTCCCCTTTCATCTCAGTTGAGATGTAATATGTCAGCTTAAATACAGTATACGTCTGACATGACACGACGAGATATGTAGTCATTGCTTTACTATTGGCATTGTATTAAATTGGCCTGAAATGGTGTGCAAGAATGGACAGTAAATCTTGATTACCTATACAGTATGCTTGCAATGGATCGTAAATACTTTCATAGTTATACAAAATAATAAATACTGTGGTGCCGTTTTACTCTGTTACAGCAAAGCTCGACAGTCAATCAAACTACTGGAGATAATTTTAAATATTTGTACGTGCCAGTGCGTATGTCATGTCACAGAGACGATTTGAATTTAATGCTACCTGAAAAATTGTGTAAAACTGATTCCGCTTTATTACTGTGCACTAAAACCTCATATTATTTCAAACCAAACACTAAAATACATTGAATCAATGTACAGTGTCATCAAACCACTGCAGATCTTTCTGTTTTCAATGTATGCACTTTTAAGTGTTTTGAGAGAAACTGAGAAGCAGAAAATACACTGTTCTTTTCCAGAATAGTAACAACGCATGCAGGTTATGAAGTTTTTGCATAGGAAGAACAGGTGTAGCCGTTCTGAAATATTTGGATCTTTCTCTGATAAGAATCCCCCACCACCACCACACCACAGCATAAGAAAGTTGTTAATAAATGAAATGTTTCCCTGAAAAAAACTGTTTCTACCATGAATTATTTCTTAAAACTAACCAGACATAGCTGCTGTGGAAGAGACGTGTGGTCTGCTTTTTCCAAGGGGACAACTCGAGATAAAACAGGGAGCTCCAACCGCAGACTCCAAAGCCGCCCGATTAAATCCCCTTGCCACAAAGTGATCGCAGATGCAAGCTTGATTGTTAACAAAGAAATCAGCAAAAATGTAGCATGAAGAAAATTACTTTCGAGGGAAGCATGTTATAATTGGTTGGGATGGAAAAAGGGTACAACATCATTTCCATGAACGATATACTGCATTTCCTAAAAATGACATCATCAGCAGCAGCAGCAGCTTTTAACATTAGACACTTTTAACAAACCTCTATATAGGACTTTACAGTCAAACCTCTAATTTTAAATGTCCAGATTTAGAAGTAATTGTTCCTCAGAAACTATGGAAATCATCTGTTTGAAATGCTCAAATCATGTTTTACTGAAAGAAATCTTTTAGGGAATATTTTAAAATTCCTACCTTTTATTATAATGTAAAACATATTCAGATTTTAACTGCTGTTTATATACTTATTGGCTCTGTTATATTGTAGTAATGATCAAACAGGTAGAGATATTGAGAAAGTACTGTCTTCTACTCCATCCTTCAATCCTACTCCAATATGGCAAATTTTTTGTGAAGGAATAATAAAACATGTTACTATTTCTAGATCAGTCTAAATATGGAGATACTGTATAAGTGCTTCTCTGAAGGTTCATTAGTGAGATTACATGATTCATAACAAAAGAGTCTGCATTCTCCCTCTTTGTAAAAATAGGATGTTTCATTCCGAAATGAGAAAAAATTTGAAAAATTAGGCTAATTGTTCACATCTATTATGTTTTCATTTTATAGAATGTAAATAATTCTATTTGTTTTAACATAAAATACAACTTTATGTACATTTTTTAAAATTTGATAATGAGGCACATCAATTTCATCAAGGTTTTGCATGACAAGTCATGGATGGCGACGCTTGACTTTTGTGTGAATCTAGAGGCATTCATCTTGAAAATGCTGGTCAATCTATGCAGTTTTTGTCGCTAATGAATTAATGCCTACACTATAAAATACGATAAGTTGACTTAACTTGAAAAAAAATGAAAACTTGCTGGTTTAGCTGCTACCTTCACTGCACATCGATTAGGTAAGAAATATTGTTGCGAGTGACGTGGAGAACAATGAGGGCCCAAGTACACCAGATGCATGATCGTTGCGGTTCCGTTCCAGTTCAGTGTTGACTGCGTGCCACGCAGTACGTGAAAAACAGGCAAATCATACCGGCTGCGCACGGCTGCGGTCCGCCAACTCCGTCCCCTAGTGAGCTCTCGCGTGATCGCGCGCGATAATGTGGCATTTAAAACAACGACAAACACAAGGAGTCTGTACTCATCAGAGAAGCAGAGAGAGAGCACATTTTTTTGCCTTGCATATTGATATTGTAACGTTTGCTAAGCGGACGTTTGGGCACGAAAACAACACACGAGCCTCAACGCCTTTTTCCTCTTTTTCTTTATTAACTTCCCGCCACCTCACCAATGCAAAAACAACAACTATATACACTGACGCTATTTAGTCCACCAGTCGGAGCGTCGCGCTGGTGCACCAGCACACCAATGACAGCCCCGCATTGGTGCATAAATTAACCCACCGATGACAGCCCCGGCGACGCTACAATATTTTAGTTGTGTCTGTCTCTTAATTCCTGATTGACTGCATCATGTTGAGATCAGGGCTCCGTGTGTGGGGGGAAGGGGGGCTATTATGCCCTTGGTTGTGTCGGTGGGTTTATATCTTTGTGCACATTTAAATTTTATGGCACATAACATCTCATAGAGCTGTTACAAACAACTGTTAAATAATCTGTAATATTTATAAAATGGATAGCGAATTCTATACTACACGAACTAAAAAACAGCGCACTTGGAATTGGTGTCTCAACACTGCAGATTCCGGTGCCCAGCGCAAACTGTTGTTTTTTCATATGAAGAGTCAAGTGAAATGTAGGAAAGAAAGAGAAACGTCTTGAATAGAACACCAGGTCGAAACTTGTGGGTGTCTTTTTTTCTCTTTCGTACTTTTCCCACTCGACTCTGTATACAAACCGACATTGTGTGTGCGCCGGGCACGAAAATTTGCAGTGGAACCACTTCCAGATACGCTGCTTTTTTTTTTTTTTTTTTTTTTTTTTTTTCACTCAAAGTTGTCAGCACGCTGTGTGTTTGATATCATTGCCAGAAAAACACACATAATAGGACACCTTGCAGCTTCGCTTTTAATGCTGTCCTTATAATAATGATCTGCTGCATCGTATATTACTTTGTGACTTTCCAGTTTCCACCTCCATGATGAAGCGCTCATCATCCATCTTTGCTCGTGTTTAAACCGTGTTTAGGCACCTGGGCTTTTGGCGTCAGGCCCAGCTCCACCCATTTTGTCGGATGTGTGTCCGGCAAAAATAGAAAATAGCCTATACCATCTGGCGGGCATGCGGCACACCGGAGGTGGTTCACAGTCAATCCGGAGCACTGACGCGGCCGGTATACGTTGAACAATAGGATATAATGGGAACGGATTGGCTCCGGCGCTATTTTTTACTGGAGTCAGACCGGAACCGCAACGATCATGCATCTGGTGTACTTGGGCCCTGAGAGACTGGCTTTTGTTTTTACCACTTGCTGTTTTTGTGCCATTACACCGCAGGACCCCAAGAAACATCACACTTTAAATAAAAAGAACACACGACAGCAATCACTACTCTCAGTCGTAGGTGCCACAATTACCCATCATTCATTGCGGTGGAACAGATAAACGACAGTCGCTACAATAGTTTACTCTTTTATCGACTGCTGCGTTACACGACAGTCTAGTAAAATATTTACTTATTACTTATATTTAAAATATAAATATTTACTTACTAGATCGATGTCAAGTAAGTAAAGTAAGTAACGGTGCTGAACAGAGCTCTGGTTAACAGCGCTGTTCACCGTGGACGTGTGTGGGAATGCTTTGGTGTCAGATAAGCGCAAAATAGACCGGGCCGATCTGCGCATGTCTGAAAGAACACCCAAGGAACACTGGACACGTAAAATTATTTTTTTATTTTAACTTACGTCAAGTTAGTCATGTTTTCCAGTCTAAAATTATTACACAAGAGGTTGATGAAAATTGAGTTTGGTTCACTTATCATATCTACCGTACTGGCCCGAATGTTAGACGGGGGTTTTTTTTGCATTGAAATAAGACTGAAAAAGAGGGGGTCGTCTTATATTCGCGGTCTAGACGTTATACCCATTCACCACGCTAGATGGCGCCAGATATCATTGAAGCGATTTTCTGCTATGACAAATCTCAGTTACTCTCAAGTTTAACCCGTTTGCATTATTTTATTGCAATGTTTTTTCTTATTCAGATTTGTTTCAAGACTACAGTTACAGTTAGACTTCACTTTGATGGTTAATGCTGTTATGGCAATTTTGTTGTTTCATCACAATAGATTGGTTTATTTACATTTCAAAAACCAGAAGCCATTCATTTACGAATGTGATTGCACAGTTTACATATTTAAATGTTCAGATATTAAGATTTGAATGAGGCAAAATAACATGCTTTTTCTCTCAAATATATTGGTATAATCATTTGTTTCGGATGTACTGTATAAAAATGTGTATAAAAATTAATTTGGTGTTCAAAAAGTCTTTTTGCAAACTTGAGTCTTGAAAAAGAGGGGGTTGTCTTATAATCAGGGCCGTCTTCTGTTTGGGCCAATACGGTAATTAAGTTGTATATTTGCATTTATAGCGTATACACGATTGTATCAATTACTTTTTTTAATAAATGTTTCTGTCAAAGAGTCTTCACAAGTGAGTTGCAGCTATCGTAGAAAGCAAAGGTCATATGGCAAATCAAATGATGAAGTCGCCAGGTGCCTTTGTGCCGTAAACTATTGTCATGTGGTCGTGCATTATACATGTCAACCCGATTGGACACGTATCATGATGTTACACCATAAGTTCTGCCAATCCTGTTTGATCAAATTGTTTTACTTTTAAGTCCTTCCGAAAAAGTCATTTCCTCAATATTACACATGCTTTGTTGAGCTGGCCCCTAAATGTCTTTGTAGTCTATTAATCCATTTGACACACTGCTAATCAGTGTGTCACAGTGCATGCCTGCACGTGTTTGGAAAACCTCCCCGCAGGTTTGTATGGATGGAGACAATCCAAAATGTCTAGCAAGAGGTGTGGTACACTCTCAACCAATCACCATTCAGTTATGAGCTAATCTGAAACACGTACTGTACGTCTGTGGCTGGTTTGGTAGCTGGAATGTCTTAACGGCATTGCTCTGACACTGATGCATTATTTATATGGTGTTGCGGTTTAAAATAGGGTTACACGAAGAACAATCAACAAAGAGAATTTATGAGTGTTTCAGCAAGAATTTATTGCTAAATGTGGAAATGTTGGAACTTTTTCTGTGGCCAGACTGACGAATTAGGAGAATTTCACACAGTCATAGGTAATGTTCAAGAAACTGATTGATTTATATACGCTAATGACAGTGTATGGTTCTCTCATGATTCTACCCAGGCATTAGGAAACATTTATTTAGGGCGCTTTCACACTAGACCAAGAGGACCAGGGTCCGGTTTGAAAGCTACATCGCAGAAACATATGCAAATGAGATGATGAAAAGGTTCAGCATTCACTCTGTGCCAACCGAACTTTCCGAGTACCATGACGTGGACAAAAGGCGGACTCATTGATTGGACAAATAGAAGAGGAAATACCTCGTTCCTTCGGAAGGGAGGGAGCATGGAGTGTCACAGCGTGGTGCTGTGATCCTGCACGTAATTGGTCATTCCAGCTCCAATTGCTTATCTTAAAGTTGCTGCAATTAAAAAGCTCGTATTACGATCTCAGGATCGAGCAGATGGTCCGCCGAGGGGCGAGCAACCGTCTTCCAGCCCCAGCCTTTCGGCCGCCCCCAGTTAAAACACACATAGTCTCGATATATGTCCATCAACATACAGTAAGAGGCACATCAACTTGTCTTCCTTTGCCTAACAGCGTTTTCCACCTGTAAACAAACGAACAAAAAACTTGTAACACCTGCACTTATGCGTTGACATACAGTAATTGTGCCATCTTCACGTACTGATTAGCAACAGGCTAGCAGCCACAGCAGTGCAGTAGTTGTAGTAAATAATATTAAAGATCATCATAATTACAAACATCATCCTAATAACTAGGGGTGTGCCATCTTAGGCACCCCATAATTCGATTTGATTACGATTCAGGGTGCTACGATTCAATTACTGACCGATGATCACGGTGTTGACGATGATCTCGGCTATCGCGATTATCACGATTATCGGGATTATCGGTACATCGTACATTATTAGTTAATACAGTAGCCAAACAAATTTATGTCCATTATTTATTTAAAATATCCCAATGATTCAACAGGAACGATAGAAACATGCCCATAAACAAAAAGCTGCCCTTAAGCTGCTTTTTTGTTTATTAATTTATTTTTTTTCACAAGAAAGTGCAAAAACATTAATCATTTTAAAGGGAGTACTTATTTCTCTCAACAATACAATAAAATTTACACCGGTGGAATGAATTCCACATTTCCTGGAAACAAAGTGTCTTTAGAAATAAGACTTTTTTCAACCAATATACTTTGTTTTCACAGATTTCTGTACTATTTTGCATGTTTGTAGTGTTACCGCTGAACTTAATCATGGTTTTACACATTCTGCATATGAAATACACATTAGCGAATTAGCTAATTAGCTTAGCGCTCGGCGCTAGCTATTAACATCTCAAACACAACAACAATGAAGGCTAAACAGTACAGGAGGGTTCGTGTACTCACCTCTTATTGATGCACACGGGTCTTATCAACACACTCAGAACATTTTTTAATTGAAATGCTTTAAAACTACTGCTGCACATCTAAAAGAGAAGGATCAACGAATTATTGCTCTTCTCCGCTTGCTCTAAAAAATAACTAAGCATGGTTGCGCTTCTGTGCCCACCTGTCTAATACACAAATTTATTTTCCAGTCTTTTAAAAAGGAGTAAATCTCTCTCTCAGTAACCGGCAGCATCCATCATAACGTGCAAGCGCCCGTTAACGGTGCCCGGGCGGCAGACGTGTCTTGAATTTTGGTCTGCTACGAGCAGCTGCCATAAAGTTATGAGGGAAACTAATCGTTTTTTTACCTTTATGAATTGTAATCAAATCGTCACGTGTGGAATCGCGATGCATGTAATAATCGATTTTTTGGAACTCCTCTACTAATAACAATATCAAAGTCAATGAGTCGTTTCATGCACAAGATTTTAGCTTTAGTATTTTTTGAGCACCGGATACATGAAAATACAGGGACAGGCAGAACATACCTTCCATAACACAGAGGCAACCGGTCTTTGTGGTGGCACGAGCTTGGTCCCGCATCTGCCTTCATGAACATGTCCTCCCCTGTCGTGATGATGGTAGATGGATGCAGTATTTCCAAATTGTCTTTTTTTAAAGGATTTTGATGAGTAATGTTACTTCAGCTCCACTGTTGTTTTGGATGGAGAAATTGTAAAATGGAAGTTGCGAGCAGAAATTCAGAAGTAAACCGGAAGTACCTCGGAAACTTGTCTATTTTTTTTTTTTTTTTTTTTAATGTGTGCTGGATGGCTTTATCGAGAAGTATTGCTTGGCGTTGTTCAGGTGGAAAAGTAAAAATGGTCGTTTTCTGTGCAAATTATCTGAGTTTCGAATGAATTTTCACATTAAATGGAAGCCTACTGTGATCAAATCCATCATAAAGTACAACTGTGTAAAATTTCGTCAAAACCTGCCCAGCCGTTTCAGCGTCCATAAAACACGAACACACAGACAAACTCGCCTATATAGAGATTGAGATATTCAGTTGAAATGAATCCCTTATTACTATTCTAGAAAATTGTAGGGTTTTTTTGTTTGTATTGTTTTTTTAATCCAGTGTCTTGTTGTGAAGTACACAAAGCTACAATGTATCAACACAGCACATTTAAATTAGTACATGGCACTGGTGAAGTTTGAAATCCAGCTACTACATTGCAATCGCAAGAGACGCGTCTTTTGTCCAAAAGATGGAGCTGTCGCCTCCACGTCCAAGAGTGTTGTATGCTAATTTTTGGAGTTTCTAATTCCTTTTACGCACTAAATGGAGGCCTACAGAGATTAAACGCATCAAAGAATTGTCACGGAAACAAAGTAGAAAGGTGTAAAACTTTGTCAAAATCCCCACAGCCGTTTCACAGTGCATAGGGAACGAACACACACACACCCACACACACGGACAGTTTCTTTTATATATAAGTATAGATATACGTAGATACCGTGATGGTGTGAATGTAAGTGTCAAACATTTTCTGTATTTAGGGAGTAGTACCATACATACAGACATACGATTGCATCGACATACAATCCTTTCGACACGGATGCACGTTAGATTTTCTCGTGAGACAAAACATGGGACCCAAGAAGGTTAGTGCAGGTGGTGAAAAAAGGTGACACTTTGCATTGAAATCAAGATGGACATGATAGAATAATATGAGCTCTAAACTGGCACTATGATCTCGATGGTCCTCCTCTGACCTCCGTTCGACAGTCTTTGTAAGTTAAGGTGACAATTATTTTTGTAACATGGGCAAGGAATTCACCTGCTTCGTCAGGTTTTTAATAATTTAATTATAATTTTTGCAACACAAAAGGGCTACTGTCCGCCGTCGGCGACAGCAGCAACAGCATGCAAAGTTAAAGTAAAAACTTCCACACCTCTCTCACTCTGTCGTCAGTCACACAGTGCGTTCAAAAACAGCATGCAAAACACAATGACCCCATTAGAACCGATTCGTTGTATAATTATTATCATTATTGTATTGTTATTCCGATTTTTATTTATAGTTTTTTTTGTTTTGCTATGCGTAATTGTACCAACAGTATTTATTAAGGATTTAGCATATGTTTTTGGGCTGTGAAACGAATTACCTGAATTGTAATATATTCGAATGGGAAAATCCCGCTCGACATACGACCATTTCGACTTACAAACCAGGTCCTGGAACGAATGAAATTCGTATGTAGGGGTACCACTGTACTGTCAATATCTGTCTTTCACTCGAATTTAGCCTGGAGATGGTCCTGCTTAGGGCCACACTGAACAGGAAAAGCAGTAAGGTATAGATGAAAAGATTTGATTGCATGATTCATGCAATATGTTGGAATAATTGAAAGGAACCTAATGAAGCCACTCAAGCATCTATAGTACCACTGTGTCCTGGAAGCAGTGACGTGTCCCGATCATGATTGGTTTAACTCAGTTAAAACTAGGAGTTGGACCAAGAAGCCATGACAGGCGGGAGAAGAAGGATTAGGAAATGTAATTCTTGCCACATGTCTTGGTGATGATTGGGTAACTTATGTTTAAAACGGTCTCCATTAAAACTCTCAGCTGGATCAGACATCTTCCTCCAGCCGAAATGTTGTATCTCACTCAGCATCGTACTTAGTAGAAACACAATAATTGTCTATACAGCGTTGTACTCTCATCTCCAATTTGTCAGTTTGTCATCACTGCTGTATGCATTTAGAAAGCGATAGTCTCCCTCAGAGGCTTATGTGTGTTACGTTAATGTTGATTCAAGATAACGTGTTGATATCAGACTACAGACCCACGGCAGTCAGTTTTTCTCGAATGTTATTTTCATGTCAGCTTCTTTGTATAGCAAGTGTTTTGACAGATTTTCTCCCTCCTGTCTGATGTCTTATATGAACCAGCTGTATACACTACGTCTGTTCCATACCTGCAAATAATACCAGCTACCAGGAATAATATACCTTTCAAAAAGATCTGGTTCATAGGTTCTCACCCTGGAATGAAGATAATATTCAAAAGTGTGAAAATGTGGGTTTAACGTTCTCTGATTTTATAGAAACCCACTACGGTTATCTTCAAATGAGGAATGGAAAAGAGTGGAATACCATTCTACAACAATGTGTTTAAGCTTTATTATGCATATATATATACATATGTATGAGCACAAGTATTTTGCAAGTTCACCAACTTAGATTATAGGTATAGGTCTGAAATTTCAATCATAGATGTCTTTCCACTCATAGAGACATGATCTAAAAAAAAAAAAAAAAAGAAAATCAGAAATCGCATTGTATGATTTTTTAAAGAATAATTCATTTGTAATTTACTTGGGTTCATAAGTATTTGTACCCCTGAGAATCAGTAATAATTATGACACTCAAAGAGTTGTCAGTCTACCTTAAAAAGTCCACCTTTACCCCATGAGTAACCACCCACCAACCACCCATTTGAGCTCAATACTGTCACATGTGCACCCCACAGTCAGTCATAATCCAACTGCTACCATGACCAACACCAGAGAGCTTTCAAAAGACATTAGAGGAAAAATTGTTGCGCTCCATATAGCTGGAAAAGGCTATGTGGACAATTGGAAAGCAGCTTGGTGAGAAAAAAATCAACAGTTGCAGCAATTGTTAGAAAATGGAAAAGGCTAAACATGACTGATAATCTACTTCGGACTGGGGCTCCATGTAAACTCTCTCCTCGTGCGGCATCACCCATGATGAGAAAAGTGAGGGCTTAGCCTAGGACTAAGGGGCTGGAGCTGGTTAATGACCTTAAGAGAGCTGGATGCAGTTTCAAAGGCTAATGTCAATAGAACACTGTGGTGCAATGGTTTAAAATCATGGATTGCTCAGAAGGTTCCCGTGTTGAAGCCAGTACATGTGAAGGCCTGTCTGAAGTTTGCCAGATGCAGAGGGGTCATGGGAGAGAGTCACGTGGTTAGTTGAGACCAAAGTAAATCTTTTTGGTGCAAACTGTACTCGTCGTGTGTGGGGGAAAAACAAGGAAGAGCACAATCCCAAGAATACCATCCCCACTGTGAAGAATGGGGGTGAAAACCTCATGCTTTGGGGCTACAGGACGACTGTACTGTATAAAGCCGAAGATGAATAGTGAAATGTATCGTCAGATCTTGAGCCACAACCTTCTTCCTTCAGTTAGAGATTTGAAGATGAGTCGTGGCTGGATCTTCCAACATGACAATTATCTGAAGCACACAGCCAGGCTGACCAAGGAGGGGCTGTGTAAAAATCATATCAAGGTTCTGCAGTGGCCTAGCCAGTCTCCAGACCTCAATCCAATAGAAAATCATTGGATGGAGCTGAGACTTCGTGTTTCTTAACGACAGCCCAGAAACCTGACAGATCTAGAGAAGATTTGTGTGGAGAAATGGGCCAAAATCCCTGCTTCCATATGTGAAAACCTGGTGAAGAACTACAAAAAGCGCCTGACTTATGTAATTGCAAACAAATCCTCCGCTGGGCAACAAAAATATGGTGGATCCTACCAGAATGAAGGATGTCAAACCGAAGTCTCGCGTGCGTCTCGCTCCTGCGTGAGGCACAGTTCAATGGTTCGTCTTTGGATTAGCTCGCCATCTTGTATCCCGGTTGGAATTTCTCTCTCCAACAACTTTTCAGTCACTTCTGAATCAAGCTTTAATAGCCAAGTCCCTTTCAGCAAGCATAGATGAACAGTGCTTGTGAATAATCCAAAAAATACACCGCTTCCCTTCCTCAATCACGAATGAGCAATAGCGGTGAAAGTGCGCATTCTACAGGTTAGTGCATTTCGCCAATTGAGATTTTCAAAATAAAAGCACAGCGGAAATATTTTACTTTTTATTTCTTTTAAATCAAATAATTGTTAGTTTACTGATTACATCAGGTTTCAAATACTTTTTTAAACATAGATTTTTAAGCAAATTTCCAATTTAATGTTTAATAATGGTAATCTTTTTAAGGTTGTCTTTATCAATGGCTCTTAATTTGGTAACTATGTTAACCTGGGTTACAATAGCCATTAATATTTAAACCCCTGGCAACAAAAAGGAGTACACCACTTAGTAAATACGTAAATCCCTAAATTTCCAAATTGAGTATTGCTTGTCATTTTCCCTCCAAAATGTCATGCAACTTGTTACAGGAGTGCTGTCAGCATTGCTGCAGAGATTGAAGAGGTGGGGGTCAGCCTGTTAGTGCTCAGACCATACGCCACACTCTACATCAAATTGGTGTGCATGTCTGTCACCCCAGGAGGAAGCCTCTTCTGAAGACGGTACACAAGAAAGCCCGTCCGTCTCATCAGACCATAGGACATGGTTCCAGTAATCCATGTGCTTTGTAGACATGTCTTCAGCAAACTGTTTGCGGGCTTTCCTGTGTACAGTCTTCAGAAGAGGCTTACTCCTGGGGTATTGTTACTGCTGAGACTTCAATCCTTAAGTTTAACAAAGAACATCTGACCAGAGTCAATCCCAGGAGTAGAAAAATACCTTATTATACTTTTTATCATGCTAGGTGTTTCAGAAAGAGACCAGTACTGGTTTAAAAGAAGATATATTTCAAAACGAAAATACTATCAACATGTTTTCCTCTTTAATGTGGTCCAGATGACCCGCCAGTACATGTGCAAAGAGATCCTGTTGTATTTGCTTCATTCATTGGGCAAAAAGAGGTGTTAGTTATGTCAGGACTACATGTGGCTGCCTCACCATGACAACGCGTCTGCTCACCATGCCATGAGAATCTGACAGTTTCTGGCCAAGAAGAACATCCCTGAGGCAACTTCCTCGCTCACCTGGACTTGCTCTGTGTCATTATTTTTCCACTTTCCCATACTCAAGTGCAACATCAAAATTGTCATGAGGACAGAGCTGCAGAAGATCCTGGGAAAATCCTTCAGGGAGCATGGCAGAGAAGGCAGAGAGGATTTGCAAAGGGAAAAACTTGTACTTTGCTTTTTTAAATCAAGTACAGATAGATGTTCGGTGATATCCCGGCAAGTCCCTTTTCCCTACAAATGCAACATCCTTAACTCTTTCTGTGATAGTGGCAACTACAGTGGACAGCTGCTCAAAGGTTAACAAAATAAGACCCTTTAGAGAGGAAGTGACAATTTTTTGGGTAATGATTAAAAAAAATATATATATATATATATATATATATATATATATATATATATATATATATATATATATATATATATATATATATATATATATATATATATATATATATATATATATATATATATATATATGTGACAATATTTAAAATATTTAACTCTTTAATGGGCAGGTGAAAAATGTATTAACTAATTTAATAACTTAGCAATAATTTTGCCATTAATGACTATATATATTTCTTTTTTTTTTAATTATAAAGAATTTTGTAAATTACTACACCGTTAACACCAAACGTGTCAGCGGCGATATGTATATCATCTTTGAAGCCTCGTCACTGTTAGGTTTTGTGATGGTTTTCTCCTAGTGTGACTTGTCTCTGTGATTGCCCATTGAATTCAACTGATGTGCCTTCTCCTAGTGTATCCTGCAATCTGCATTCCACTGTGTTACCCAGCTGTTCCACGTCGTCTCGTTACCCCTTGTCTGCGTGTTTGTATATAAGCACCCAGTTTCTTGTCACTCCTTGTTGCCTCATTGTCAATGTCCATGTCCATGTTCTGATCTGCATTATTCCCGCTTATCCAAGCCCTCGTGTTTTGTGTAAGTTTTTGAAAAGCAGTCTTTTGTTAGTGACAGTTTTGTCTGCCTCAGTGCTATCTTTGGATTCCAACAGCCTTTGTTTTGTACTTTGCTTTTTGTTGGCTTGAATTAAATCATTTTTGCACCGTTATCTGCCTCGCCTCCACTTCCCTGCATTTGGGTCCACCTTGCCCGCCCGCGCTTCCTGACAGTCACGCTGTAATCAAGTCACTCACATGCCGCTGGTTGGTCTCATTTGAAAATGCGGAAGTTGATGTCCACGCCCGTTTTTACTTGAAGTCAATCGCCCAAGTAAAACGGGAGATAATGTCTGTGACTTGTATAGTTTTATTGCCCTCAAAGATAAACATTAAAACGCTGCATTGACCATGTGTTTATGCCCTCTATTTCCATCATTTCTTGTCCTTTTTCAAAACCGAAAGCACCACAAAAACTATGTATCCCAGAACTTTTTGTGACGTCTCAAAGGACATACGTAATGTTCATGAGGTTAGCAATTGTTGCTTGATGGGTCAAGCTCACGTTTGTCCCTAATGCTAAATGCATGGAAAAAGTGTACGAACGAGATACTTACCGGGCTAAACCTACCAATTCTATCCGAAAATGATGTGCCTGGTGCCAAATTCACTGGTAACGATGTGGATGAACCTACAATTGTTCAGTTGAAGAGATGGCTTGAGTGTCGAGGGGTGAAAAAGACGGGAAAAAGAGCCGACCTGATCCAGTGGTAGCTTTTTTATCGACACCTTTTTCTTGTTTGCATTGCCTTACGCCACAATGACATTCTCCTGTTTCAACAATCTGTCCTTTCCCACCATATGCCCTGTCCTTCTTATTTGTTATATCCTCTGGTTGTCTTACGTCTCTGACTGTTCTTTTGGGCAATTTACATTGCTATTTTTGTGTAGACAGCCAACGAAATTAATTAATTTTTTCATTAATAACAAATCTTAATTTTGAAATTTTTTTTGCGTATTTTTCGGAATATACATGCACACCAATTTGATGTAGAGTGCGGCGAGGGGGTGTACTCACTTTTGTGATACACTGTATATGTATATATGGCGGAAAACACTCCGGTGACTTGAAGTTCTGCTAGACCCCCAATTTGGCCAACTTTCAAAATTGACCGATATGCACGGGTGATAAATTCACTCAAGCACACTAACTTCAAGCATTAATTGGAATACTTAAAATCTCAATTTTCTGGGGGAAGAAAAATTTTGAACAGGAGGGCATTTAACAGCAAAACCCTATTTGGAGGTGAGAGCACGCGACAATGAAAAAAATGGTGTCTGTAAAAAAGTCACGGATATCTACCTCATAACTATCGCTTAATTGTTTTTTTTAGGGGTTTTTTTGTTACTGTCGCATTTCTTCCGTTATTTTAGATAATAAATAATTGATCCAAACAAAGAAAAATTGAAAGAAAAAGTTTAAAAGGGTAAATATATGAAAAAGAACATCTCGACCACTCCTTGGTATCTGCGATTTCTGCATCGCGACCCTTGTTATATTACCATGTTTCACCCATAAAATCCCCCCAAAATCCGGCTGTGACCATTCACAGCTGTTTCTTGACACTCAGTGATATATGCTACATGGAGTTTTTGAATCGAAACCAAATCTTTCTTAATTAATGATTTTATCAGCAAACATAACCTTGACATGATGTTCCTAACAGAAACTTGGTTAGACCAAGATAATAGCTCGACAGTTCTGATTGAGGCAACCCCCACAAACTTCAATTTCTTTAGTGCACCAAGAACCCATAAGAAAGGAGGTGGGGTTGCCAGTCTGATCAGAGACAGTTTTCAATGCACGAATATTTCATGTGGTCAGTTTGATTCCTTTGAATATATTGTCATTCAGCTAAAAAGCCCTTGCAGAGCTGCCTTGGTAACAATTTACAGACCACCAAAGTATAACACAACGTTTTTTGATGAGTTTACCAAAATACTGTCTTCTATCTGCATGGACTTTGATTGTGTTGTTTTAGTGGGTGACTTTAACATTCACGTTGATAATCCTGAAGAAGGATGTGCTAGAGAGCTTTTAAATATTTTGGATACATTTGGTTTATCTCAGCATGTCACAGTTCCAACACATAACAGAGGGCACATACTGGACTTAATAATATCCAAAGGTCTTAACATCTCTGAGGTCACAGTGAATGATGTTGCTCTGTCTGATCACTACTGCATTATGTTTAAAATGACCACCTCTGTCCATCCTCTGAAAAGGGAAACAGAGGTTATTAGGAAGCGTTACATAAGTGATAACACTTGTGCGTTATTCACACAGGCCTATGCCTCACCATTAACCCCTACAACAGCTCCAGTGGAAGAACTTGTAAATTGTTTCCGTTCCAGTGTGACGACTGTAATTGACACTATTGCCCCGATTAAGACAAAAACTTTGTCAAGAAAGAAGAGGTCACCCTGGAGAAATGCCATACTAGCTTTAAAACAAAAGCAAGATTGTAGACGAGCAGAACGCAGATGGCGAAAAAACAAACTCCTAGTTTTTTATGATATCTACAAAGAGAGTCTTCGCAAACACAACCAGAAACTGAAAAATGCCAGACAGTCATATTTTTCAGAGATAATTGGTAGAAACACCAACAATACTCGAACACTATTTTCTGTTGTTGACAAACTGACAAACCCACAAGCATCAATACCTCAGGAATTGGCATCTGAGGTGTCCTGTAATGATTTCGCAGCATTCTTTACACACAAAGTACTAAAGATTAGACAGACTGTTTGCAACTCCAGATTAAAAATTGGTACACTAAATGCCTCCCAAAATGTCCCCCACGTCAATCTTAGACAGTTTAGCCTCTTGGACTATGCCACTTTAAAAGAAATTGTGTGAAAATTAAAGCCCACAACATGCCGCCTTGACATCCTTCCTTCAAACTTTTCAAAACTTTTTTTCATTGCATAGCCCCAGACATACTTCAGATTATAAATACTTCTCTCCAAACAGGAGAGTTTCCACAGACTTTAAAAACTGCTGTAATAAAACCTCTCCTAAAAAAACTAATCTGGATGCCTCAACCATTAGCAATTACAGGCCAATATCAAATCTGACATTCCTGGGGAAAATTATCGAAAGGGTTGTGTTCGAACAGATCCAGACTTTTATGATGCAAAACAATCTTTTTAACTCATTTCAGTCTGGATTTCGGCCACAACACAGCACCGAGACCGTGCTTATCAAAGTCCTAAATGATATTCGTCGGAATACTGATGCAGGCAAATCATCTGTTCTGTTACTATTGGATCTCAGCGCCGCATTCGACACGGCTGATCACAACATACTACTCAGCAGATTGGAACAGTGGGTAGGGCTTACTGACACTATTCTTCAGTGGTTAGCATCCTATTTACATGATAGGGATTTCTTTGTGTCAGTCGGAAACTATCAGTCAGAACGAACCAAATTCACGCGTGGAGTCCCTCAAGGGTCAATTCTTGGACCACTCTTATTTAACATCTATAGCTTCCGTTAGCTCAGATAATGGAACAGTATGACATCTCCTATCACGCCTATGCAGATGACACACAACTGTACATTTCTGTGTCCCCACATGATTATAGTCCCTTAGTCTCCCTGAGTAAATGCATTCATCAAATCAATGAATGGATGTGCCAGAATTTTCTCCAGTTAAATGTGGAGAAGACAGAGGTGATCATTTTTGGGCCAAAAAAGGAAAGGTCAAAGATAAGCAGGCAACTTAGCACAATGTCACTTACAGCTACAAATCAAGTCAGAAACCTTGGCGTAATTATTGATTCAGACCTAAAATTTGATAGCCATCTAAAGTCCGTCACTAAATCCGCTTATTCCCACCTAAAAAATATAACCAGAATTATGGGGGTTCTGACTCAACAAGACATGGAAAAACTTATGCATGCATTCATTTTCAGCAGATTGGACTTTTGCACCGGTATATTTACAGGTCTTGATAAAAAAATCAGTCAGGAAGCTGCAGCTAGTACAGAATGCTGCAGCCAGAGTCCTCACAAACACAAGGAAGCTGGACCACATTACACCGGTTTTGAAATCGCTACACTGGCTTCCAGTGAGTCAAAGGATAGAATATAAAATACTACTGCTCGTCTACAAAACACTTAATGGCCTTGGACCAAAATACATGCTAGACTTGTTTGATTCCTATGAGACATCTAGACCCCTAAGGTCGTCTGGAACCGGTCTTCTGCATGTTCCAAGAACAAGAACCAAGCAGGGTGAGGCAGCATTTAGTTATTATGCTCCTTACCTTTGGAACAAGTTACCTCAACGTCTGAAGTATGCTCAAACTGTTAGCTCTTTTAAATCAGAGCTAAAAACGCTTTTGTTTAGCACTGCACATCCATAACTGGCTATATATTTCAATCTACCTGCCTTCTATTCCTCTTGTGCTTATCTCCATTGCTGATTTCAACTATTATTAGTAGTAGTAGTTTTTGTTTTATTTTTATTTCTGTTTTATTTTTATTTATTTATTTTTATTCTATTTGTGATTAAATGCAATCTTTTGTCTTGGTTTTTACGTTGTATTGATTTAAATGTGATTTTTATGATCTTCATGTGATGTAAAGCACTTTGAATTGCCTTGTGTTGAATTGTGCTATATAAATAAATTTGCCTTGCCTTGCCTTGCCTTTGACAGCCAAAAATCTTGCTTGTTTGTAGGTGACCAAATACTTACTTTCCACTCTAATTTGGAAATAAATTCTTTAAAAATCAAACAATGTGATATCTGTTTTTTTTCTCCACATTGTGTCTCTCATGGTTGAGGTTTACCCATGTTGACAATTAAAGGCCTCTCTAATCTTTTCAAGTAGGAGAACTTGCACAATTGGTGGTTGACTAAATACTTATTTGCCCCACTGTATATATACTATTCATAGTATTTAACTCATTGCATGTCACTGATGACGATAGACGTCAAGTTCACTTTAACCTGGAAGACTGGCTTTAAATGTTCATGTTGCAGTGCCATTGAGGGTGCTAAATGGCCAATCCATTGTGACTGGGAGGGTCGAATTCATTCGACCCACCCAGTCTAAATGGATTGGATGTCTAGCATCATCAATTGCAACCAGTGAGTAAAATAAATGCCCTGTAAGGGTTAGGAGGGAAAAAATCATAATTTTTGTATAAAAGGGTTAAAATGTAATGAAACACTTTTGGGGGTGGTGGGGTTTAGAGGAACTTTTAAAAGTAACTCACTATGCTAAAACCTATAATGCTTTCATCATGAAATAATGCAGGCAATCATGACACAGGCATTTTGCTGGTGACCTTGATACTTGACCCCACTCTCTATCGCAAGAAAACTTAATTTGGCTAGGAAGTGCATCAAGTTTTCCTTCCCCCTTCGATCTCATATTTCCTCTATTAGATGTGGATAATTTGAGAAAACGTTTTTCCGTGTAAGGCATCGACTGCATCTAATTTCCGTAGCCTCCTCATGTGAATCTACGCTTAATCGCTAAAAAGACTGAAAGTTGCTCTGAGGACTGAAAACCGAGATCAGTTGGGAATATTTATTTTCACACTCCTGCTTCTCTTTTGCTGTTGTAGTGACATGACCTGACATTTGGGGTGGCTGAATATGTCTTTGCCTGTCAAAATAAAGCATATTTCTAAAGGCTTGAATGAACATGTTATGTCACTCAAAATGAAGACTCAAAACCATTAAACTTGAATTAGAGAACTCCCACCAGAGGAATTTGGCATCCTATGCAGAAAAAAGACGGCTGAAACAAGAGAAACATTTTCAGTAGTTTTATTGAAAAATGCCTCTTCTGTTTTTTCAGAAATAAATAAGAAAATAAGGCTGTGGGGAATTCACAACATATTTGCAGTTAAAACATGAGAACAGCAATTCTATGTCCCATAGTCTTGCATCCAAATCTAACTGCATTGATAGAACACAAATATATTCTGACTTACAAATTCTCAGTAAATTATACAACACAAACATGCAAATTACACATCTGGTAACAAAAACAAAAACATTTGTTGAAAAACTTGCATTACAAGTCAGACTGTTATTCGGTTTTATAGGCCATACAAAACATGATGCAGAACATACCTCGAGGCGATAAAATTAAAGACCTTTTTAATCCCAAGGAACTCTTACAACAGTTTTACATAAAATTAAGACTAAAAGAACAGCTGGTGGTTGACTTTCTGCATTTTTTTCACAGGATTCGTGCATCCAACACTCGAGTCAGATGCAAGTACAAACAGACATTAAAAGACGCACTAAATGTAATGAGCGGCCTTGTATTGCTAATTCTCATGTCAAAACAATATATGTTCAATATAACTATGAGTATCAAACCCATGTATGTATGTTCTGAATAGCACTTTATCCTCACATAAATGGATCATCAAAGTTATGTAAATACTACACTTTTAAGAATCCCTCGTGGTAGCTATGATGCTAGTGTCTCTGTATCACCTTTTGATAGCGATCGCTTTCTTCGCTGGTTTCGCGTGCGACTTGATGATTGTACTGTCTCAATTGCGGCAGCGGGCTCCACGGGTAAAGATGCTACCTCTGGTTCTGGTCGGTAGTTGTTGGCTAAAGAAAATACGTGGCCAAATCAAACAAGTGCTGCACAATTTCATATGGTATTGCACTTTTTTTCTTTCTAAAATGCCCTGTGTTATACATTTGCTTCAACACAAAGGAGTATTAGCCTCATAGAATAGAAAAGGAGTAAAACAAAATGATACTATGACAATAACGTAAAAATATTACAAGAAAAATGGAGTATGTGAGAAAAACGTTGCAATTCCGTGAGAATAAAATCATATTTTCGGCAGAAAAAGTCATTTTTACAGGAATAAAGTTGTAAAAAGCATGAAAAGTAACTACATTAAGAGGATGGCTGTTTAAGATATTGTCAAATAACATTTTTAGTAGATATTTTGTAAAAATGAAAAAAATCATGTTTGGAACATCGACACCATCATCAGTATATGGAAAAGAGCACCCTGTTTTGGGATTCTCAATCATTAACCCTATATAGCTTATATTATCTGATGGCTACAATATATAAACTGATGGTTCTATTACTAGTGTGACATTCACTCAATGTTACAATTTTATTCCCGTATTATTAAAACTTTTAATCTCTTAATATTACTTCATTCTTAGCTCACGTTCTTGCATAATAAAGTGTAAAACCCAAGACAGTGCTACACCAAACTGGCAAGAAAGCAACACTGAGCACCAATTTGTCCAACATACACACAAAATACAAAGATAATGGTTAAAAGTACACATGGAACATGCTTCAGTCTGGTCACTATGTAAACAGAGGTTATTGCTGGTGTAAGTAAGTTAGCGGTGGGGTTATAAGGCACAAGCTCAGTACGTTAACTTGGATTTAGTGAAGTGTCCGGGATCATACATCATTTACATAGCACAACATTAGTTTTATTTACAGTCTCACCTCTACAAGTACAGTTATGAAATCTTCTTTGTTAGTAGTGTTGTTGGGTGGGGTTTGTACATGCTCCTTCCTTGGTAGGAATATTCTGTCTCTGTTTTTGTGTTCCCAGCGCTTTTGTAGTTCAAGATGCAAACAGGCCAGCAGGTTGCCATCATGGTAGCTTAGAGCTGTGAGATGATGTTAGTGGCAGTCCACTTCCATTCTGGTTTTTGGCTTTTTTTTTGTAATGTTTGTTTTAATGTTCATTAGTCATGTCCATGGTGCTTATCCTTTATTAAAGCCCTGGAACATATGGGCAAACATCTCAGAAACAGAACTTCAAATGTTAAAGCTGCATAGTAGACTCAGAGTTTGCTATGCCAAACCTGCAAATATTCAAATGGGGTTAGTTGTCTCTGGAAACAAGTTATTAATAGTGTTGCACCAATACCATTGTTCTTTTGGCTCCCAATATCGATTCCGATACCCTGCTGTGTGACATCGGGCGATACTGTTTTTTGTTTGTTTGTTTTTTGTGTTTTTTTGGAAAAAAAAAAATACAAAATATATATTTTCCTTTTAATACTAAATATCTGCATATTCATTTGAATGTAAAGTAATTCTATCATGGATTGGTCAGACCATGCTCAACTGATTGGGTGCAAGTGGTAGCACTAGATGTCAAATCCTTTTGAAGTAGGAGGGTTGGCCGTAAATGAACAAGTGTTCATTCGCTGCCACCCTCCCACTTCAAATGGATGTCTATCATCATCTTTGGAAGGGCGACAAGCACTCCTATTTTCAAGGCGGTAAGCTAGATATCTATAAGGATATGTTCACACTTCAGGTCTTAATGCACTATTCCGATTTTTTGTCATATCTGTTTTTTTTGGCCGTGCCTATTCAGACTGCCTTTGTCCATTGAGCCCGTTCAAGTATTACACATGCGCACTAATTTGCAGTCCGACACGTGCTGGGCAAACTGACCCGCATGCACAGAGGCATCAAAACAAATAACTACGCACTGTGCGTGCATTACGCACACATAAGCCTTATGAGTGTATGTCGGTTTGCCCCGACTCGGCCATGTAAGCGATACTGGAATATTGCTCATTTGGCGCACAGTAAGAAACCAAGCATTATCAGGCTTATCCTTTTCTTCATTTTTATATATTTATATTAGGGCTGTCAAAATTATCGCATTAACGTGCGGTAATTAATTTTTTAAATTAATCACGTTAAAATATTTGACACAATTAACGCACATGTCCTGCTCAGACAGTATTCTGCCTTTTGGTATGTTTTACAGCAAGGTTTTTTGTGCTTTCTAACAGCGAACATTTGGTTTATTGCTTTCTTGCCAGTTCAATATGGCTGCACGACGTCTCGGGCTGACGCCTACGTTGTAATGTTGTGCTTATATGATCCTTGGACAAGATTTGTCCGTAAGTATGGTTGTTGTAAAGAATGTACATATTATGTTAGTAAGCGAAATGTTATATTTTTTGTATGAGACGCTTTTTGTTTATGTTTAGTGAACCTGTATAGCGTGCTAAGCTAACGTTGTTGCTAATGCAATGCTTGTGTACTTTTTTGTTGTTGTTTTACTACAGTCTAAAGAGGACAATGTTTTGAGGCCATTTTATTAATAAATCAGATGAAAAAGGAAGAAGTCTGATTATTAAGGCGTCGTTAGCTAGCTGTCTAGCTTTGGAAAAAGTAGACGCTTCGGAGTGAGGACAGCATAGACAGATTTAAATGACAGTAGAGTGAAATGCCCACTACAGTCCTTATGTACCGTATGTTGAATGTATATATCCATCTTGTGTCTTATCTTTCCATTCCAACAATTTATTTTACAGAATATATATATAATTTACAGAAAAATATGGCATATTTTATAGATGGTTTGAATTGCGATTAATTGCGATTAATTACAATTAATTAATTTTTAAGCTGTAATTAACTCGATTCAAAATTTTAATCGTTTGACAGCCCCGATATATATATATATATATATATATATATATATATTTTTTTTTTTTTTTTTTTTTTTTTTTTTTTAATGACAGTGCTCAAGTCCACCTCTTGCGTAGTAAAAGCTAGGCGCTAACACTAATGACCAGCTACATCGCTGCCGTCTTGCATGCCGCTCTCGCTTTTTCTGACGTAATAGCTGCATGAATTCTGATTAGGGAGACATGACAGTTCAGACCGCCGCTACATCCTGGAAAAATGTGGCCTACATCGGATTCAAACCACATACAAAAGTGACCCAGATCGGATTTGAAACGGTCCACTTCCATGCGACTTGTCCCTTTCAGACCGTCAAGGTAATGCCTTACTCGAGTCGGAAATACATTAAAAAAAAAACGGATTCGTGCATTAAGACCTGCCGTATCACCCTAGCCTAGGAGTACATATTGTGCAGCAAGTTATTTTTTAGTACACCCTGATACCGATGACGTCATTTTAGTGCCGTATCGGTATCGTATCGGTATCGGTGCAAAACTAGTTATTAATATTTTATGCAAGTAATTCAGACACTGATGGCTGGAGTGATTGTCATGCATGTTTTAAAAAGAATCCAACAAATGGAGGTGGTGGAGTGATGAGTCCCAACTGACCGATCGCTAAACACTTCCCCTTTTCAAACCCAGGCTTGGCAAAGCGCAGTTGGCCAATTAAGCTTTGGATTTCAATATTGCACATGAGGCTCAAGTGAGAGTGAATTGAAGGATTCCAAGTTGCCAATCATGAAAATACAGTGAAGTTAGTTTCCATGTGGGGAAGGCGATGTTTTTCTACTTCGGTCCAAAATCAATGAATGGACCCATTGTGTACAGTGAAGTGGAATACCCTTGAAGTTGTACAATTTAGAATTTAGGAAAGTTTTAGAACAATGTCAGTGGTAGCATAAAGGACGAGTCTTTTGATAACCATCTAAACCTACTTTAAGACCAAGTAACTTGTTATTACACTTGACCTTTGTGTTCTAATTTTTTTAACCACTGATCATGGCAATTGGATCTGGAACTCATTACTGCAAATGAATTGGTGGTTGGCCAGAACCCCGGAAAGGATTTAGTTCAACTTGAGAGGTTTTACTCTATGGAAATAACATAATAATTCCTCTATTTCATTCTTAAGTGTAATTTAAATATAGTGTTTAGTGAATGGTCAGTTTTCTCGCATTAATGTTTTGTTTTCACTATCATACAACATGCATGTTTACGAATGTTACCATTGAAAGTAATGCAATGGGTTGAGTGTAATTAGTTTGCTATGTCATGTAGTAACATGCAGAAACTTGACATGTTCTTGTTTACCTGGATATCCTTGTCCGTTGTAAGGGATGCCAACACACTGAGAGGAGTCACAGTATCCTTGGGGTCCTGGTGGTCCCCTCACCCCGGGATTACCATTACGACCTGGAGGGCCACGAGGCCCGGAAGAGCCAGTTGGACCTGGGGGTCCCGTCCTTGACTCTCCTTGTGGTCCTGAAAAGAGAGGGTGTTTAGGAAGGGTGCACACGCAAAGCTTTATGGCATTACTCGTAAATATTGAGTGGAAACGGCAGCCCTGTAATTTCACAATTCCAATTGTTCAATTATAAAGATTGCCCCTCCTCCTTGCCCTTTAAAAAGAAAAAAAAATAAAGTGTTTGAAGAACTTTGTGGAGGTACCGGTCCTACCAACCCGCCTGTTTCCCCCCAGCTCCATCTGTCTAGACAGTGAGAACACAGCATGGAATTTTCCCCCTCGCTCTCTCTGCCTTAAGTGAACCCATGTGTTGTCAACGAAGCCACCAAAGAAAGCTCATTGTGCAACATAGTGATTCGCTCTTCTTCACGCGCACACACACATTGGATTGAGTCATCAGAGTGGACTTCCTCCCTAACATCATTTAGCGTTTGCTCTTGTGAGGTCATACTTAACATAACACATGGTTTACAAATGTCTTCCTCTGACCAAAATATTGAGAAGTGATGAGCTATTCATGAAAATCTTTTTGGGATAAGATTATTTGTACCATTACAATATAGACATCGTAACACTAAATAATCTATGTAGTACTATGACCGTGACTGACATCTGGAAAGCGTCAAAATGTATAGACAAGTCAACTGCTAAATTTAAATGCATGCTATGGTATGTTGTATTTCAGATGTGCACACTGTTTGGAGAAGACCAATGCACATAAATCCTACAGAAGGGTTTAGGAATATCTTTGGAGTTTTGCAAAGAGTTTATGAGATGCAGCTGCCCAATGGAGGTGAATGCAATGCCCACATTTTTGGTCAAAATGTTCAGTTTTCTTCTGAAAAAGAATTTTAATTGTACAAAAGGGAGTAGTCCATGTCTTGAAAACTCCATGAGAAGTAAAATTTAGCCACTGTGTGAGTGGGATTCAGGGTTAACAAAGTCACACAACTGCCATTGACCAGCTGCCGACAGGAGAAATGATAAACAGAGAACTTAAATGCTTATGTTCCTTGCTTCATTGGGTAGAAGACTCAACAATGAATCCCATTGTCAGACTAAAGATAGAAGAAGAAACTGTCTTACCTGGTGGTCCAGTTGCACCTCTTTGTCCTCTGACACCATTTCCTGGAGATCCTCTCTCTCCCTTCTCACCTGGCACACCTATACAATATGAAAGAAATATTTAATACACATATAATACTGTCAAAGATTTAACCTAAATCTATTGAGTTAAAGCTTTTACCTTTGACAGCACTAGAAAAAAAATACATCATCTAATGAATTGGAATTCAAAGCTCACATATGGAAAAAAAAGTTAAGTTGAACCATGTGCAGGCTACACCAGATATTTTGTTATGTAATTCATTCACAATTAAAATGACCTTAAACTCAACTTTCACACAGCCACTCTCTGCAAAGCTATTCAAGTACCTCGTTCTCCTTGACTCCCAGGTAAACCGGGACTTCCTGGGAAGCCGGGTCGTCCGCTTTGTCCAGGCTCTCCACGGGCTCCCGTATTGCCGGCTGGGCCAGGTGGACCCGGTGGCCCTGGATTGTTGCTACGGTAGCCGGAAGGAATCTGGTTGAGCATCTGGTCAATTCTGCTCATCTGACCTGGAACAAATAACAAAACATGTTAGCGTAAGACCATCAATAATGAAAATATCAGAGTGAAGAAATGTTTTACTCACTGTTCACAAGCTGTTCGCAAACTTGTCTGGCAATGGAACGCATCATGTTTTGGGATGCAAAGTCTCCCTAGAAACACAAAGTTTGATTACATTCATGTTACGGTGGTAAATGACTAATTCAACGAAATCACACATACCCGTTCGCCCTTTTCTCCTTTAATGCCAACAGGTCCCTGTTAATTAGAGAAATTCCATGTTAGCTACATGCACTTAAAAGCTGTCCTTAGATTTGCCAGGTGCCATGGGATGCTGGTTTTAATGTCACATACTGGGTGTCCTGGATCCCCTGGTTTTCCTGGTTTTCCTGTAACTCCCGGTACACCTGGAGTGCCAGGACTTCCCTGAAGACAGGACAAAGAAAACAGTGAATGATAGTTCATCTTTAATTGAAGCACAGTAAACTTGGCAATATTACGCAATGGTGGTAGACTCAAGTCATGTGACTGTGCTGAAGTCAAACACACGATTTAAATTTTGCAACGTGAACGTTTGAAATGACTTTGATTTGAATTGCAAGACTTCACTTCACATTTCCTTCTCTTCATTTTTATAAATCTGCATTTTCGACATACAGCAGTGTTACACTTTCTTTAAAGGAAAAGAGTTTTTAATGTGTCATTAACGTGACCCGAGACTGGTTCGAGACAGTTCAAAAACTAATGAGCAAATGTGATAGATTATGCATATAATATACAGTATATATAGAAGCTGCACAGAGTGGATTGCCTCTTTAGTATGATATGTCTGATTTGGCAGATCTGTCCATAATCCAATGCAAGTAAACTTGCAAAGTGTACACAGTTAATGCCTCTCATTTACCCATACAAATACATGTCAATTAATTTTATTAGTGCAGTGACTATTTCAGGGTAGCCTAACAATTGAGAAAAGATGTAGTTGTTTTAATATTTTCTTATAGATGTTGTTATTCTGTCAGGTAGTTTCAGTTTTGAGACAAAGTAACCTGGAGTGTCAATTAACTTCTTAAAGCAAGCAAGTTGGACACTTAAGAATGCTAAGGGAGGATAGGATGAGGAATTAAAATTATTCATTCAAGGGTTTGTTTTTTCAAACAAATGACCAAATAATTAAAAGAAAAAACAGAACACAAACTAAATGTTACCAACTCCCACCTTAATTTGACATCTGGATCTATGCAATATCAACTGCATTAGAGGCCAAATGTTGTCAATGAGCTCAAGGGGAGATAGAAATACTCATGTCTAAACATCCCCTACTAATGGTACTTATAAGATGTACTTTGTATACATTATTTATTTATTTATTGGATGCTGGCAAGAAGCCTGTTCTCAGCAGGGCTGGATTAAACATGTTCTGACATCTAACCATAGCAAAAAGAAATTATAGGACTAATTCAGCATCATTGGGGGATCCAAACATAAGGACAAGACAGTGAAAAAGCAATGGTTTCACATCAATGACTTTTCAGGCACATTTAATAAATATACACTTGCCATTGGCCCTGGCGGCCCTCTAGGTCCAGATGGCCCATCCTTTCCTGGTTGCCCCTGCGAAGCAACAACACACAATCATAAATGGGCTACAACACACTGGGGATCCTATGCATGCAATACATCAGTGTCATGACTTCATAATGCTTATAGGTTTTAGTCTGTCGTATTCAATTGGTTTTACAAAAATTACCACCTTGAGTATAATTAACGACACAAGTTAGAATATACTGTGCAAGTGCACTCCTTACAACAACATTTTTGCACAGAGCATTTAGCAACTTTAAAAAATAAGTGAATGTCGTATCCACACCAAAAGTCAGTGTTGTCAGTAACTATTTTCTTATTGCCTCATAACGTATGTAGAATGAAGAATATTGTATTCATGTACGAAGAGCATTTTGAATAGAAAATGTTAGAAAGGTTCTTGCTACGTGTTCGTTTCCATCGCCAGCGCAGATGCGCATTCGAGCAGAATGCAGCCACTTGTTGAGATGGCCAAGGGAACATTGATCTGTGTGCATCCATTAATGAACGTGAGTATTTTTCCATTATTCTGGTGGATTCCAGGGATAGGTTAGAGCCGGTACATGCGCAGCCAATTCGTAGCCTTGCCATTGCAATGGCGGGTAGTCATCCCTCCTGCTCGTCCTTGCGAAGTCGGCGACCATTTTTTACATCATATTTGTGTTGCATATTTACAGGGTGACCCAAAAAAAAGTTTACACTCAGTTGACTGCTTGTTTAAAAGCCATTGAAACATATCTAAATAGGTTGTCATGCTTAAGTGATACATTAAGGTCACTCAATGCAGCTGGTAATCTCTCGTCTTTACAATTCCTGTGCTTCTGCTGAAAATGAAGAAAACTTTAGCTGTACCTGAATTGCTGCGTCTGACACCTACTGAGATTGCAGCAAATCTGAGAATATCCAGATGTGCAGTCTACAAAGTTAAAAAGAAGCTGAAAGATACTGGAACAGCCTCACGAAAACCTGGGTCTGGAAGTGAAGATCTGTGCGGACCAAAAAGTTGATTGACAAGGTGATATGTGGCCACCCCAGAGTCCAGATCTCAATCCCCTGGATTATAGCATATGGGCAACTGTGGAGGGCAGTGCCTGTAAGAAGCCACAAACTTCTGTGGCAGCCTTGGAGAGGTCCATTGTTAGATCTTGGGAAAAGATGACAGCATCCTACTAGGGCTGTCAAAATTATCGCGTTAACGCGCGGTAATTAATTTTTTAAATTAATCACGTTAAAATATTTGACGCAATTAACGCACATGTCCCGCTCAGACAGTATTCTGCCTTTTGGTATGTTTTACAGCAAGGTTTTTTGTGCTGTCTAACAGCGAACTCTTGTGGTTGCTTTGCGACATGGTTTATTGTTTTCTTGCCAGTTCAATATGGCTGCACGACGTTTCGGGCTGACGCCTCCGTTGTAATGTTGTGCTTATATGATTCTTGGACAAGATTTGTCCGTAAGTATGGTTGTTGTAAAGAATGTACATATTATGTCAGTAAGCGAAATGTTCTATTTTTTGTATTAGACACTTTTTGTTTATGTTTGGTGAACCTGTATAGCATGCTAAGCTAACGTTGTTGCTAATGCAATGCTTGTGTACTTTTTTTTTGTAGTTTCACTACGGTCTAAAGAGGACAGTGGTTTGAGGTCGTTTTATTATTAATTCGGTTGAAAAAGGGAGAAGTCTGATTATTAAGGCGTCGTTAGCTAGCTGTCTAGCTTTGGAAAAAGTAGACGCTTCGGAGTGAGGACAGCATAGACAGATTTAAATGACAGTAGAGTGAAATGCCCACTACAGTCCTTATGTACCGTATGTTGAATGTATATATCCATCTTGTGTCTTAACTTTCCATTCCAACAAATTATTTTCTAGAATATATATATAATTTACAGAAAAATATGGCATATTTTATAGATGGTTTGAATTGCGATTAATTACGATTAATTATGATTAATTAATTTTTAAGCTGTAATTAACTCGATTAAAAATTTTAATAGTTTGACAGCCCCACATCCTACATAGAGAAGCGTTCCGCAGGCGCCTGGAGGCTGTTGTAACACTTAAGGGAGGACACATTGAAAAATAGAGTGTACTGTACATGTTCTTTACAATAATGTATAGCTTGTGATTCAATTCTAATTCTATGAATAAACATGGCATTTAAGTTGTATTATGGCAGTGTAAACTTTTTTTTGGGTCACCCTGTATGCCGTGAGGTGACATGTTTGTATAGCTTCTTTGGGAGGTGTTGTATGTCCGATTGAGTGTAAAGTGCTTAGTTGCTGCCACGTTTTGTGGCCAAATTGACCGCATGTGTGTACAGCGTACTTCGGCCCGCAACGACCTTTGTGTTTATTACACTGTGCAATTCATTTGTCTGAGAGGAGAGCTCCGGCAAAGGGCGGTGGGACAGGGGGCTGGGCAGAAATTCCATGCTGCGGTCCCACTGTCCCAAGCCAAGCTCTCCTATTTTAATGCATACATTGCACTACCATCCCCTCACAATCCCATCACGGTGATGGGTAATGGCTGCCAGCCGAGAACCTGGTAGCCACACTAATAGGGTGGTAGGTGGGTCCCACACTTTTTCTCTATGACGTGGCTCCCAGGGCGTGGCCTCCCCTCTGCCTGGGCTGCCAGCCGTGGGAGTCGGGGGAGGTCAGGGCTCCGATCTCTCGTCGACCCGCGGGGGCTCCTCGGCGTTCTCCTGCCTCCGCCTTCCCCTCTCTTGTCTGACTGGGTATCCGCCCTGTGCTCCATCGCGGGTCGCTGGCTGGGTGTTGCCTGCTCTGGCGGGAGACCCTGCACTGCTATGGCCTTGGTGGGCCGCTGAGGGTCCCGTGGCGTGCCTTGCCGGTTGGGGGGCTGCGGCTGTGGCTCGTTGGCCGGGTGATTGGACGGGGGTGGGTGTGGGGTTGGTGGTGCGTCCCCTATTGCCATCCCTGAAGGCCGATTGATGGGTACGCGGGTGGCCCAGGGGACCACTCTGGAACCCGGGGAGTAGGGGGACGATGGCTCCTTTGCTGGGCTTCGGGAGAAGGGATGGGCTGCGCTCAGTCCGCCTTCCCTCCCCGGCTGGCTTGGTGGGGGCCGTGGCCCTGTGTTGGCGCCCGCGTGGCGTCTCCACTCGTCTGCATGGCTGTCGCGTGCTTGGTGGGGCTCGCATGCGGCGTAGGGTCGGTCGCCAACGGGCTAACACTCACAAGGGATTCACACGATTACTGGGTTCTAGATCACAGAGATGATTTGTGTACACTTTACCCCTTTCAATCACTTAGCTTATAGACTCCTCCACCCCCGTCCCCTTCTTTCCCTGGTCAACAGGCCCCCCACATGGTGTCAACCGGAAATACATCTAGCTGACGATAACACCAACATATTAATAGTTAGTGTAGGCGTTCAATGTCTTGTTGTTGTCTGTGTTTCTTTTCTTTCTTCTCTTGTGTTTCTTTTCTTCTGTTCCCCCATAACCCCTTCCTGTTCGCTGCTTTGTCATAATAAATGAGGTATTTTGAATGATCAGAATGGGAGTATGTCATACTCTCAATGTGAAACATTAAAACTGTTCAGACCAACCGGACACTTAGATTTCCATTCTCCGTGTCAAACGGCTGAAGAGGACAGGTTTGAAAAAAAAAAAAAAAAAACATTTGTGTGTTGTTCATTATAGTGCAATTTGCATTTTGGAACGGATATGCTGTTAACCCTAACCCCTATTTTTGACAATGAGGCTTAATCTTTGAGTTAGCAGGGTTTGATTAGTCGGTGGAGTTGATATCAACAAATTCCATGTAGTTTGTTAATTATTTGTTGGTTTCAGGGCTCTGGAGTGGCTAAGCTAGTGCGAATCAATGATGGTCGAAATCAACTCCATCGACTAATGAAACCTCCGCTAACTCAGAGATCAAGCTTTATGCGAAAAATTCTGATCTTCCCGTTTAAATTCAGTTATCAATTACATGCGATGACATTGTCTGGTGTCAGGATTACTTTTTGAGGCGTAATCTGTAATCAGTCATTAAATTACTTTTTCAAGTAATCTGTGACAACGCTGCCAATGGTGCACAATTAGCTGGTCAAGGGGTGAACCTTACCCGCGCTCCGCTTGGTCCAACAGCACCCAGAGGACCACGCGGTCCAGGAGGACCCTGGGAGAAAAAAGCAGACACAGTCAATCAATGTGCAATGATCAGGAACAATTTATTCAAAAAGCTACCAAATATCTCAGCCTAAATGGACTATAAATACATTTTGCCAGTTATGAAGCCAAAGTCAACATTCAGTACTAACTTCAGAATCAATGCAGTTGACACATGCTTCACAGGAATATGTACATTAATGATGTTTTATGTATATACTGTGATAAAAACTGCAAAGTGTCAAGAAACCACTACATTTGTTTAATCCACTTCCATTCCAGTGTTGGGTACAGTACATTTGAAGCTAAATCCCCACATCTGTAAGGCTTTGGACTGTTAAAACAATACGATGAAGATTATCACCAACATTTCTGAGTTAAAACACTTTCACAGAAACAGTATTATGTTCAGTTACAAAGCTGGGAGAAAAACATGTTCCATTCCCTTTTTTTCCCTTTGGTAATCCAATTCCACAGTTAGTAATTTAACTGCATCACTGGTCTACCGTTTGTCAATCACCGCACCCCAATGAGAGTATGGGTGTCCCTAAGGATGGAGGGTAATCCTTCCAGTCCTGAGTGTGGTTTCCATGCTTTCCGTGTCAACTGAATCCAGGCTCCAGTAATAGCGATTCCCTTGATGAATACTTTCTTACTTCCTGATAATAAACCACAAAATGAAAGTGGGATACTTACTTGCAAACCAGCTAGGCCAGAATCTCCACGATCTCCCTTAGGTCCGGGCTGACCCTGATTGCGGAGGAGGAAAAATACTCATTTTAACTTCTGCTATTTATTCCAACCATTCAAGAATATTCCCTTATGTTGCAAACTCACAGGTGATCCAGGTAGAGACAGTCCATTAGGTCCTTGAGGACCTGGTGGTCCCATTGGGCCAACAAGTCCTGGTTCTCCACGAGGACCGACAGGACCCTAAAAAAACACAAACCAATACTTTTAAAAGAAGAAAACCCTATGCATATAATTTTCTTGGAATACAGAAAATTGATTTGAGCAGATTAGCCAAAGTGTTTGATATCTAAATTCAGAAGTTAAACCTTCCGATGAAGTGATTAAAATATATTGTTGCAGCAGACTAGTAATGCTTCTGGAAAAGTCTGTGAATTGTCTTTGTCATTGGCTAAAAATTGCTTCTCCTCTTCCTTTTGTAGAATTAAACAATTTTAAGATCAAATAGCAATCAAACTATTACATGTTGTTAAAAGTTAGTTTCACTCACTGGTTTGCCCGGATCGCCTCTATCTCCTCTTGGTCCCTTAGATCCTGGGCCGCCCTAGAAAGGAAAGACAAGTGTGAGTGCAACAACAGAAGCAGATTCCAATAACCCTCAATTGCACAGCCATACGAATGGTCCTCGCACGAGATGAGTGAGGTTATGAGCACACACTATCCAGACTTTTCTGTTGTTTTTCCAACAGGCATTTATCTTTTGACGTTACCCCTTAACCCACATTTCATTGCATTTGACTGGCCTCATGCTCAATTGCTCTCCTCGGAGGAAAAGAAAATATATCCTTAGGTGAGGAACATCCTCAGACTTCTGGAGATCAAACTGTATCGCAGACAAATGTCAAACTGCTCTTTATAGTTGTACCATCATATGAATGTATGGCATTATCATTATTGCCATAACACGTTTGACATATGAAAGAAGTATTTTTCCAAAATACAGGAAAAGAAGACAGGTTGGATGAAAGTGTGATGTGACTTTACCGAAGGACCAGGTGGCCCCTGGGGGCCAATGCTATCCTGTGTGCATGTGCAGGAGTGGGGGAGGGCTGGGCACTTTGCCTCATCTCGCTGGAAATAAAAAGATAACGGATTAGATGGGGGGGGGGGGGGGCGTAGACAAGACTAGCAATCAAGGGTATAAAAACTAATCAAAGTCATACTTTTTTTTTATGCTAATCAGAGAGAGGCCTTGCTGCAAAACCTCACAATCATTGGAAATTAGGATTCATAATTGAAAAAAATGTGAACACAAACTCCTTGCATGGCCAGAAGAACTTTAATAAAAGTGTCAGAAGTATAATGATTCCAAAAGCATTCATTTCTGTATTAATTAATGTCAAAGATTCAACTGACTTCTAAGAAGCATTTGCTCTTTTGAGTTCCACCCTGAATGACAATGTTATTGAAAAGCAGTGTTTTTCACATGAAACTTACTGTGGCAGGCAGGTCGCAGCATTTGTCTCTGTTGATCCAGCTCAAGCTGCAGATAATATCGAACATCTGGAGCTGGAACTAAACAGCGGTCGACAAAAACATTGAAGGGTGTCAAAAATGGCTTTCATACATGATGACAATGCAAAGTGCTAAAAACAGACAGTGGAATACTGGAAACTTAGGCTCTTTTTACTGTGCATATATACACACACAAGAATTCTTTCATAGAATTCATTTTTATGAGTTGTTCGCTGAAGTTGTGAAAAGTAGTGAGATGCTGTTGCACATGTGTTTTCTGCAAGTCTTGTTTTACTTACTGTTGCAGACTGCCTCCTCCCAGACCGGGCCATCTTTCCAAGCACTTCGTAGCCCTCCAGTGTGATGTTGCTGGCCGCCTTGATGGGCTTCTCCGCCACCTCTTGGCAATCCAAGTTGAGTTTGACTTTGTCTGGAGAGATGGTGATGTGCAGCTGCAGGAGGAAAATGATGGACAGGTGGCACATTGTTATTCAACCCATTACCGTCTTTTCCAACCTTTTGCTGCTGCCAAACTTGGAGCCATGCTATTATTCGAAAATGCTCAGGGCTTTTGAAAATATCGGGTTGACATTCACTTTTGGCTTCATTTGGGGTCTGACCGACCTTTTAAAAGTAAAGGAAATGAAGAATTAAGGGAAAGTGCAGCCTTACGGTTAAAAAAAAATCTCTCTGAACCTTTTTCAACCTTTTGGATTAAGTTCTAAAGACGCTCATACTTCACATCGACATAATAGTATCTTTCAGGAAATTGTTTAGACTCTCCAAAACTCTGCTGATTACCCACTCCGATATTACCAGTGGTTCTTGATTAAGTCCACAACTTGTTTGATGCCTTTGCTGATGAGTTGACCACAACTATAAAGGAAATATACACTAGTTGACAGCAGCTTTCAGTGGCAAAACTCCAGATGGGGTTTGTATAACAGCACAGAATGACAAGTGTCAGATTGTGTTCAGGGAGCTCTTCACGGGAACATGAAACTATCATTTGTGGCGTACGGAGCTTTGTTTTCAGCAGTGCACATTTTCCTCTACTCGGCAGTTTGGCTTTCTTTATGTTACAGTAAGCAAGTTACTCCTCCTTTTTAAAAAGATTTACCAACTTATCTCTCTAACCCTTACACAAGTGGACTAGGGCATGACACTCTTACCCTTAGGATGATTTTGTTAGGGCTGTCAGCGACATAAAGTGATGAGCTGACCGGTTAAATAATCTTCCATTAGATGGCGAAAGGTTAAAGACTTGTGTACCCTCTGTTGCCATTCAGACAACAGAATATATCATGGCTCCATTATTTATATGAGCTTTATGTCGTTCAGATTAGATCGACATTATTCTAGTATTCTTCCTTTTTATGACATTATTGTTTGGTGTTGTACTGTGAGATTTTCCCACTTCAAAATGTAGTGTTTTCTCAATAAAGACTGTTAAACGGTGGTCCAGAAGATACACTTGCAGCGAAAAGATTTGCTGTTACTCTAGTGAAGTGTTGAAATATCGTCATTGTGTTGACAGAAAGGTAGGCTACTGTGAAGCCCTCAAATGCATGTGCTCATGTGCTCGTATTTCAGGCTGAGCTTCTACTGTCCAGGATTTCTATTAGCTTAGGTTTTGTTGCTCTTGGCATGTTCAAATCCTGGACCTTAAGGGCAAATAGGATTAAATGCAAGTATGAGTCTAAAATGTATCCAACAATAAGTTTGACTATATTAAGTGTATAAAAACAGAGTCTGGATCTTAATTAGATTGGAGTTTCAAAGCAAACAAAAAGAACTATGCAAGCGTCATTGAGTCTAATTATTCCTTTTCTGATCTCTTCGTATGAGACAACGCAAGACATTTAGTGTATGTGTGGTCTAATGAGTCATTATGTCTTTTTGTGTAAACGATGAAAGGAAAGGATAGTCACATTAAAATGAGACAAGGTGTGACGGCTAGGCAAAATCCCAAAGAAACAAACCCATCGTTATTTAAAGTGTCCTGGCTTTTTTAGTTTGTTGAGTTCATTTACTGAAAGGCCTCTAGATCAGCAAGTTAGATAAACACAAATTTAATGCTACCACTTACTTCTCAGGGATGCCCCAATGCAGGGATGCAAAAGAGATAGTGTTTTACTTAATACTGAATATAGCGTTTGTGGATCAACAGGACCATTTGCTCTATGGGCTCTTACCCCTCAAGTGTGGGAGTCAGGGAGCTCCCCAGAGGGGTAGCGTGGCTCTCATCTGCAAATGTCATCTTTGAGTGCTTTCCCACATGCTCAGCTAGCGGTAGACCACGACCTCTCAAGCCTGGATTGCTCTTTATTTACAAGTTTGAGGGGGTAAGCCAAATGGAAGCCCTCCACGACAAAGTACTGAGGACTAGAACCACATAAAAGGCCTCTTAATACATAAAATTGGAGGGGGGGGGCTTTAAAGGATTGTTGTGAAGAAATAAAATCAACATTAAGCTTTATACCAAGATAAAATTCACACACAATCCACTGTATATTAATTTCTCCTAAGGATGACTGTTGGAACAAACATTTAAAGATCCATTTCCATCCGTTTTCTCCCGCTTATCTGAGTTCAGGTCACAGGGGCAGCAGCCTCAGAAGGGAAGCCCAGACTTCCCTCTCCCCAGCCACTTCAGCCAGCACTTCTTGGGGGACCCCAAGGCGCATGCATAGTTTCCCCAGCGTGTCCTGGGTCGGCCCCGCGGCTTCCTCTCCATGGGATATGCCCGGAACACCTCACCAGGGAGGCGCCACGTAGGCATTCTAATCAAGCGGTAAATCGCGAGATTTTCCTTCAGCTCCCTCTTCACCACAACGAACCAATGCAGAGTCTGCATGACTGCAGACGCAGCAGCGATTCGCCTGTCGATCTACTGTTCCATTTTTCCATCACTTGTGAACAAGACCCCAAGATACTTGAACTCCTCCACTTGGGGAAGGACCTCATCCCTGACCCAGAAAGGGCATTCCACCTTTTCCCGACTGAGGACCATAGTCTCGAATTTAGAGGTGCTGACTCTCATCCCGACCGCTTCCCACTTGGCAGCGAACCATTTCAGAGAGAGTTGCAGGTCACGACTTGATGAAGCAAACCACACTACATCATCCACAAAAAGCAAAGATTCAATACAGAGGCCACCAAACCATACCCCCTCGCGCCTAGATATTCTGTCCATAAAGGTGATTAACAGAACCGTTGACATAGAGCAGCCCTGGCGGAGTCCAACTCTTACTGGAAACGGATCCGACTTACAACCGGCCACACAGACCACACTCTGACACCGGTCATACAGGGACCAAACCCCACATTTAAAGATTTAGACTAATATTTGAAAGTTCACTAAGGTCAAGAATTATTATCTGCATACTGTGTATTGTTTTTGTTACCTCTACTTGAAAAAATATAAGAAACCTAAATCTGGAATGTGATTTTTGGAGTTATACTATGTTTTAGTTGTATTATTTTTAAATTTATGACAAAGATTAGTCATGTTTATACTACCCATTACTGGGAAAGTTATATTATTGAAATGGTAAAGTAAGATTTACAGTATTGGTTCAAAGTGAACTTAAGTGGCTCAAAGGGTTTAGAATTTCACTGGCAAAGTCTGTGGTTCTCTCTCAACCGTAATGTTGGATTTTTCGATGTACGTCAAGCAATAGTGTCTGAATCATGAGGGTTTAATTTGAGGTTGGAACATTGCATTTACATTTATAGAAATATCAGCACTTAAGCTAATACTTTGAAACACAAGAGAACATAAGTTAGTGGAAATGCGTACGATGAAAACAGCCGTCTCGGCATTGTTAAAACTGAATCGTAGTTAAGTTCGTATTGAATAGGATCTCTACTTGTTACTAATGACACCTTAGCGTAATGTTGAAAACATTAATGAACAAAATATAATTCTATATATGAATTAGAGGAGGTTTTTACCTATTGCTGGTTGTCAGACCACACGCATTTACATTTGTGTGGTACGCACGTATGCACACACTACACTATACTATGAGGTCAGTCTGTCACTAAAGTGGACGAAGTGTCAGGAAACCACATCAACACACTCCGCTATAGCGTGGAACAGCGAGACTAAGTCAGCACTCCAGTAAATAAGCAGCTCGGCAGACCGCTGTGCCACAAACTAGCCACCCAGTGTACATTTGGAATACTGTCCCCTCCATGGTCACGGTCTGAGGGCTCATACATACAAATTATGCTGTCCAACAAGAGCACTGGTGATGTCATTAAATCACTACCAAGCATTTTCCAGGGTATCACTCATTCAAGAAATCCCCCCAAATTAGTTTTGTGGTCTCTAAATAATGAAACTGAGAATGCCGTTTTCAGAACTTTAAGAGTGGTTGCATCCGTTAAAATGGAAATAATAATAATGGACCCTTGGGAAAGTTAAACGGTCTAAAAGTTTGGCATCAAAAAAAAATGTCAAGGAAAATGATTTTTGTTTGGTCTGTTTTATGTGCACATGTGAACTATGATAGTGGTGTCAGTAATTACGTAGCAGTCAAAACACCAAATGGTAAGAATGAATATTTAAACAAACCCAAAAAAATTGTACACATGATTACACTTCCTAAAACTAATATAATAGTAACATTGAAATATTCTCTTACAGTATTTATTCTATTTTCATTATTTACTCCTAATAAAAATCTATCTGGAAATTTATTGGGCCAAAGTTTCAAGGGTCCACTTAATAGGGATTATTCAGACATGAAAGAATATTGGCATTGGATACGCTTCCTGAACTTCATTTGGTCAGGTCATATAAGGCGACCTGCATATTAGTCTTAGTGGGGAAAAAAATGCAAAAGCAACTGCACATGAAACCACTTTTCCCCTGCAGAGTTGTATAAGCCATACTAAAGTAAATATACTATATTTCATTGTTGTGCTCCCAACAGCCTGCTGTGTTTTAACAAAACAAAAGATGTTTTACAATCGCTGCTAGTTTTAGTTGGATTTGACACAATCTGATTTCAGTCGTCCCTCGAGATGATACACAAGCAAATGGGCCTAATGTAGTGGCAAATGTTCTGAAGACAAAGTTTTCGTATAAAAGAAAACAAAGGCTCTGTAGGCAGTTAGCTCAAGTGATGAGATATTTTGACAGTTAAAGGACAAACTTCTATAAATGACTCTACTAAGAGGAAAGGTTTGATTCTGGCGTCATACCATAAATGATGACTGCATCAATGCAACTGCAATCATTTAAAGTTTGAAAGATGAATGTGTAAAAAACACATGTTTATATAGTACATAAATGCATCATGACTAATTCACATTTAATCCAAATAAAACAGAATACAAATCATTCTGGCCTCCGATGTGCAGAGCTGATTGGTTTGGAAATCACTCAACAAATGGCGGAATATTCCCTTTGTCTTAATGTGGTTATTGGGTGGGAGAGGTTGAAGAACTTCTTTTGTATTTTGGATTGTATTTATAAACTCTAAACTCATTCATCAAGTACATTCTAAAATATCAGTTGGACATGAGGTCTCAGCTGGAAAATGGATCACATAATACTTTTTCAAGTAAAAACCTGAGCTTTGTTGCTGAACTGTTATATCAAAAAATGTGATGTCAGCCAATGGTTGAGATAGAACTTTTGAGATTATTAAAAAATTACAGTGGGGCAAATAAGTATTTAGTCAACCACTAATTGTGCAAGTTCTCCCGCTTGAAAATATTAGCGAGGCCTGTAATTGTCAACATGGGTAAACCTCAACCATGAGAGACAGAAAGTGGGAAAAAAGCCAGAAAATCACATTGTTTGATTTTTAAAGAATTTATTTTCAAATCATGGTGAAAAATCAGTATTTGGTCAATACCAAAAGTTAATCTCAATACTTTGTTATGTATCCTTTGTTGGCAATAACGGAGGCCAAACGTTTTCTGTAACTCTTCACAAGCTTTTCACACACTGTTGCTGGTATTTTGGCCCATACCTCCATGCAGATCTCCTCTAGAGCAGTGATGTTTTGGGGCTGTTGTTGGGCAACACGGACTTTCAACTCCCTCCACAGATTTTCTATGGGGTTGAGATCTGAAGACTGGCTAGGCCACTCCAGGACCTTGAAATGCTTCTTACGAAGCCACTCCTTTGTTGCCCTGGCTGTGTGTTTGGGATCATTGTCATGCTGAAAGACCCAGCCACGTCTCATCTTCAATGCCCTTGCTGATGGAAGGAGATTTTCACTCAAAATCTCTCGATACATGGCCCCATTCATTCTTTCCTTTACACAGATCAGTCGTCCTGGCCCCTTTGCAGAAAAACAGCCCCAAAGCATGATGTTTCCACCTCCAAGCTTCACAGTGGGTATGGTGTTCTTCGGATGCAATTCAGTATTCTTTCTCCTCTAAACACGAGAACCTGTGTTTCCCCAAAAAAGGTCTATTTTGGTTTCATCTGACCGTAACACATTCTCCCAGTCCTCATCTGGATCATCCAAATGCTCTCTAGCAAACCGCAGACGGGCCTGGACGTGTACTTTCTTCAGCAGGGTGACACGTCTGGCAGTGCAGGATTGGAGTCCCTGGCAGTGCATTGTGTTACTGATAGTAGCCTTTGTTACTGTGGTCCCAGCTTTCTGTAGGTCATTCACTAGGACCCCCCGTGTGGTTGTGGGATTTTTGCTCACCGTTTTTGTTATCATTTTGACGCCACGGGGTGAGGTCTAGTATGGAGCCCCAGATCGAGGGAGATTATCAGTGGTCTTGTATGTCCATTTTCTAATAATTGCTCGCACAGTTGATTTCTTTACACCAAGCGTTTTACCTATTGCAGATTCAGTCTTCCCAGCCTGGTGCAGGTCTACAATTTTGTCTCTGGTGTCCTTCGACAGCTCTTTGGTCTTGGCCATAGTGGAGTTTGGAGTGTGACTGACTGAGATTTTGGACAGGTGTCTTTTATTCCGATAATGAGATAAAACAGGTGCCATTAATACAGGTAACGAGTGGAGCCTCGTTAGACCATGTTAGAAGAAGTTAGACCTCTTTGACAGCCAGAAATCTTGTTTGTTTGTAGGTGACCAAATACTTATTTTCCACTCTAATTTGGAAATACATTCTTTAAAAATCAAACAATGTGATTTTCTGGGGGTTTTTTTTCTTCCACATTCTGTCTCTCATGGTTGAGGTTTACCCATGTGACAATTACAGGCCTCTCTAATCTTTTCAAGTAGGAGAACTTGCACAATTGGTGGTTGACTAAATACTTATTTGCCCCACTGTAAATGCAGTTGAATTGAAACACCGATTGTCACTAATGGCCAGGCGAAATAGCACTCCCAACTCTTTCCTTCAAGAATGGTGCGGTATGTTTACCTTGTGGAAACTGCCATGGAAAACGCGTTTGACTTGCTCCTCATTAAATGTGGCTCTCTGGATCTCTCCTCGGGTGTCCTTGTTGTAGAATGTGATTGTTTTGCTTGAAGCTGAAAAGAGAGGAGGTTTTGATGAAGGCTATGATGGAGCGGCACGCAAAGCACAGACTGTACTATAGAGAACACATGGGGGTAGACGGATGAGGGGGATAACGAGGAGGTTACGGGGGATTTAGTCCGTGCTCCTAATCATTTGCATGCATTTACCACATGTGCAATTGCACAGTGGAAATAGACCCTCATTTTAAAATAAATGCTAATCTTAAAAGGACAAAACCTAATAAACAGTAGAAAACTACAGATGTTTCTATGAATTCCCTGCAACTTTTTTTGGCCGTGTAGACATAATTATGTGGCTATGTAAAAGTTTCATTTGCCAGAGCATCTTTCTACTCAAGCAACAGACCAAATAACAGAGGGAGCCTTACGGTTGATGGTGAGCCCGACCTCTGGATTGTTGTTTTTGTCAGCAATCTGCCAGATATCAAAAGGATCCGAAGGCGTGTCGGGTAGGAGTCGGAAGAGGAGGACGATGGTGTAAGATGGGGGAAGGCCATCTGGATGAATTTCCCTGTTGGTTTATTGTAATTAAATGAATCATTATTTGTCAGAATTAGAAACAGTCAATTGCTGGGGACATGTTGCAACTTATTAAAGATTTGACTTTACTGTGGTTCATCTTCTAGTCAGTCACAATGCCTTTAAAGCTAAACTATTTCCAGTAACCCCTCAGAGCATGCAGAAATTACGCACACATTGATAGTATTTTCCATCTACCGTAATTTTCGGACTCTAAGCCGCTACTTTTTTCCCTCATTTCCCTACGACTTATAGTCCAGTGTGGTTTATTTCTTGATTTATTTGGATTAACAGGTAACACTGTATTTGACAGCGGTGTCATAAGACTGCCATAAGACCGTCATAATTATGAACTATCGTGAGCATTAATGAATGCTTATGACAGATGTCATTAACACATTTGCTCCCAAAAACGTATAAATATGTTCTATTTTTAATTGTTTCAGTGTCCCAAAGACGTATTTATACGTCTTTTACGTTTTTTTTTTGTTTTTTTTTTAAACAAAAACAAAAAAACGTTCTGATTCAATTTAGCTCTGAAGCACAAAGCTGAAAATCCATTTTAAAGCAATAAAACTGGCCACTGGATGGCAGTAGCGCATTTGGTAAGACCCGCAACCCCATTCAACGGCAACGAACGGCCGGGCCACACGGCCGGGACGCCGGCGGAAGACGACCGAATGGAGAACAACCTAGTAGGCGCCCGGGATGCCAGGCACTGGACGACCGAGCAGAACGACCGAGACCACCAGTGCAGCGGACGATTCCGTTGAGTCCGTGCTGTTCGCTGAACAGACCCCGCAGAGACTAAAAAAAAATCCATCTTTATGAGACACGCAGCGATGAGGGAAAACTTTACCCGGCTGTCGCAGCGACAACAGCGTCATCTCTCAGTTAGTTATGTGTAAATAAATTGTTGCTTTGCTATCAAAAGCTCTATTTGTCTTGTTGTTTATGTTATTTTGTAAAAGGAAAACATTATTTAGATGTTTGGATGTAACTAAGCAAAAAATAGCTGTGTTAAAGTCAAAGTTATGTTAGAAATGTATGCTTTCACAAAAAGCTCAATTTCTCTGTTTTTTCGTCAGAAATTGGAAAATTGCTCAAAATAAGCTATTTTCTAATGCTGATTTCTAAAGAATGGAAAAAGATATGAACTTACTTTTTTTCCTGCTGAAAGAAGAGAATCTAATCTTTCTTTTGGTGGGTTCCGCGTTTACATAGCAATAGAACAGAATGTTCTGTGGGCCTTGCAAAATCAGTCAAAATCCAGTAAAATGGCCAGGAGCAAAGGGCCTTGCTCCGGTGAAAATGGCTGGGAGTGAATGAGTTAAGTATCATCCGGCAAATTATGTCACCAACTCTCTCATTTATGTAGATCTCGGATCTTTGCATGTATTCAAAAGTGGGATAATTTGCCGTATGACAAAAAGTTACATCTGTCATTAAGCATTCATTAATGCTCATGGTAGTGTCATGTCATAATTATGATGGTCTTATGACAGTTTTATGGCGCCACCGTGAAATAACTGTTCCCAAATACCAGATGTAGCAATTAATGAAACAACTGGTAGAGTAACTGAAGACAAAATTAGCACTGAACATGAATTTTGATTTTGATTTACATCTGTAGTGCTGCAATGCATGCTAGGAGGCATGTTGGACAACAACAGTGTTGGCATCAGAGTTTGACTGTCTCCCCCAAGGGAGCAGTGATGGCCAAATAAAGCTTCTTGAAGCCACGATTTGATAATCTTAGTGGTTCATTTGGTTTTATGACAGTCTTATGATGCGTATTTATGATGCTTAATATCTTTTGGTGTGAATATCCCATAATATGGTGAGGACAGCTGCGGCTTATCTATGAACAAATGCCGTTCTTGTGTCAAATTTGGTGGGTGGCAGCTTATGTAGTCAGGTGTGCCTTATACTCCTAAAATTACTCTTCCTCCACAAATTGTAAACTACTTCCATTGTATAGTTCACACAAATAAATGCACTATTTTGAAGGCATTCTATAGTTGCTACACTCAACTTAAATTAGATGTATAAAAAGACAACGTCTTTAGCCCTGGATTGACTTCTTTGCGTAAGACAGGACAGGAAGACAAACTCCTCCAGATAGTATCGTTTCCAAGTCCTATTCTAAAATAATTAAGTTGTATCGCCAATGGCTCACTTAAGTAATCCATTTGACTACTGGGGAAATTGAGTATCATTTTCAATAACTACTTGGGGCTGGACATGATTAGTGTGCAATGAAAAATAGCCCGTCTACTGATTTTGCATCTATACAGGATTATGCATTAGTTCTTACTTGGTGGGTTGGTTTAAGAAAGCATCCTTATGCAGCCTGTATCCAATGTAACTGTTGAATGAACCCGGCTCCATGGACACACCATTCATACCAGCGAATGTCCTGTCAGTGATGTTAAAAGCCTCGAGCATCCTGAATCCTGACAATTGATAAATAACATAGTCAGGTGAAGTAGTGAAAGATACCCCAAGAGAAGCATATTCTTGTCACGCTAGCCAGGTGTGCTTACCGGGTGTGGTGTATCCATTCAAGTAGATCAGAGGGCAAGCTAAAGCAAAACAGAAAGTGATTAAGAGTTGGAAAAGCACATACGTGTTGAAAGAATGATTATATGTACATCTGTTGGCAATAGATAGTAGAAATATTCCTCAATGGGAAAACTTCCTGCAATCTCTGCAGTTGTGCCAATCGATTATGATAAATGGTAAAACATATTCCTGTCTTACTGGAGGTAGCTGTTTCACAAATGAATGTGATGAGGTTGTCCTGGATCTTGGCGAAGGCATCGTAGTCATCTACCACAAACACGTGTCTCTCACTGGGCTTGCTGCCAATGTTTCTCAACTCTACCATGTCCACATCAGCAACACCAACCACAAATACACTGTAACCTGTGGAGGTATCCACAAAAAATGCATTTGTTCAAGCTTACACAAGAACATTGATTCCAAATGGTTTCAGGCTACACTCTAGACTGAACTGGTACCAAAAGTAGAATAAGATGGATTGTTTGTTTGTTGGCAAGCTACTTTCAGATGGCATAAATAGTGACAAATACATAACTTTGATGGACTGTAACATTAACTGAAAGTTAAAAATCTGATTGCTTGATATCTTATTCCTTGCACCATTGCTCGGAAATGTTTGGAGAACGTTTGCATCTTGTAAACAAATTAACCAAAATACACGTGTGATGAATCTGTAACCCTTTTCTCACACACTTTAGTAAATCATTGAAATATGGAAATATTTTGTGTGTGTTTGTGGGAATTCCAATAGTATACATATGGTTTGTGCACTTCGCAAAAGCTTATACTTGTAGGCATACCAGCTTGCTGCAGTTGTAGAGCGCTCTTCTTGACATCATCCTGTGAACGTCCATCTGTGACTACTACTAGAACTTTAGGAACATTCCTCCTCATTCCACTGTCAGAGGTGAACACCTTATCATAAACGTGTTTCAGCGCAATGCCTGAAAGAAAGAGCAGATATCAACACCATCGTCAAACCTGATAATTTCACCTGCAGTTGCACACTTTAAAGGTGAGTACCTGTCTTAGTGTTTCCTCCTCTGTAGCGGACATTCTGCAAAGCTCCTAAAACGACACCCTTGTCATGGTATGTGTTGAGTTTGAACTCAGTATTAGCATCATCACTGTACTGCACGAATGCAACCTGTTGACAGGGAGAAATTTGTGGAGCGCAACATGAAAAACTAATTCTTAACATTCTTCAATATACAAACAGATTGATAACTGAAATGTTTATTAGAAAACAGAGATGTCCTTCTGACCTGCATGCCACTTGGGCTTATGTTGTCAAAGGCACCAGTCATGCTTGTAACAAACTGGATGACCTTGTGAAAACTCTCATCTCCGATACTCCAAGAGCCATCAATGAGGAAGACCAGATCGGCCTTGGCACCTCTGCAGACTTTGGTTCAAGCACATCAGCAGTTAATTGAAGCAGTATCAATGAATTAGTTTTACTACTGCAATTTTTTCGTGTATAGTACACAGTTCTTTACTTTAATAAAAGTCGAAATTCGATGGTACTTTTTAAATTTGAAAATATGTATCGTTTCTATATGTATGCTATCAATGTATGCTATGTATGTTAAAAAAAAAAAAAAAAAAGATGTACTTTTGTTCATTGAGAAATGCCAACAATCAAACTATTTGCATGGTAAGAGAACTCCTCTTGACAGATCTACAATACTTGGCTGAACAAGAGAAATACCTATGTATCATCACATTATTGTCACATTTGGCTCCTTGTCAATTAACTCATTTCAGAGTGTGGGCGGTGTTTCCAATGCTCATCAGCTGCGTATTTAAATGCAGGCAACCCAAGCAAGGGTGCCATGATATTTTACTTGCTGATCGCCATTCGACACTTGTACCTTCGAGGCCCATTTGTACTATTTGCTAGCTTGTTCGTCAGCTGTTTTTTGTTCTGAGATTCCTCCACCTTGTGCAGCTATTGAGTGTGTTCTTTTGTTATCTTATTGGCGCTCTGCCCACCATTTAGTTCAATGTTATTCGATCCCCGTTGACCTCTTGTCACGGACCCTTTTTGTTATTCCCCTTTTTCCGCTATCGCGTGTTTATTTTGTTTGTATTAAAACCCTTGTACGCATCCCCTCTATTGTTGTCTGCTCTTGGGTTCAGTCTTGCATTCCGCAGTCGCGGACCGTAAGAATTATTATACAAATAACACACTTCAACTTTTGTACATGTATACTAGAAAACTACGAGTACAGCAGAAAATTAGATTTTGTAAGAAAATTACGAGAGTGCGCATAATACATGACTATGTACTATACAAGAAAAAGTAGGATACTTTACATGTGAACGCTACCCTTACCATCAATTGCTGATGGAACGGTTACTGGTTCAGGAGGGGTGGGTGGCTCAGTTGGTGCTTGAGTAGGTTTAATTACTTGAAAAAAAACAGAAAGTAGGTGTAAAAAACATACTAGTGTAAATGGGAGTAATTACAAGTCGGAGCATAAAATCAAGCAAATTAGACGCTATCTTACATGTTCGTTCCCTGACACTGACTCCAGGTCCCTCCATGCTAGGGGTTTGGGTGTACACAGTGGCAGTGTAGAGGGTGTCAGGTGTCAAGCCGTCAAAGCAGTAATCACTCGCACTGCTTTTCACCGTGATCTCCTGAGCTCCACGCTGAGAGGCTAAATGGGCGGATGGAGACAAGAGAGCTAACCAAGTTTAGAAAAAATATTTCAACAAAGGTCATTCTTCATAAAAATTACTAATGCACTCACGGTCAACAGGTTCGACTTTAAGCCTGTAGGATGTCGCGGCTCTGTGCTGGGCCCAACGGATGCAGAAGGTGTCGTAGCCCACATTATATGTTGTCAAGTCTGTCACATTCAGGTACACTAAAAAGACAAAAAACATTTAATGGCGATTGCCACTACAATTCAAAGATAAACCTCAGTTATCAACTTACATGTGGTGCCCTGGCCAATCAAAGGTCCACTGACACCTGTGCTGTATTGTGCCAAAACCTTCAGGTCGTAGGTGGTTCCAGGGGTCAGGTTATTCAGTTGGTGGGAAGTGACGTCGCCAACGAACACCTCTTCGGACTCATCAGAGCCTGGGAGGAGACAGAATCAAGACACAATGTAAAAAAAAAAAAAAAAAAATTTTTAAACATGTCTGGCAACAGAAGTACAGTGATCCCTCGATACTTTGCGCTTCAAACTTCACGCTCTCAGTCCATTGTGGATTTTTTTTCAATTGAAAAATAAATAAATAAATAAATGTAGTATTTTATAGAGCTATCCAATTCGATCACGTCGTCTCTCACTCTCGCTCCTGCCGCTTTTCTTGGTCAGGCAGTGCACTGGAGTTGCTTATTAAAGTTAATGATTGACAGACGTTAAGGTTTGATCTTGCCAGAAACGCTTGGAAGCCGAAACTTCAAAGCGCTGCATGCGTCAATCATCATTTAACTTGTTAAACAGTTTCTGTGGCAACTCATTGTGTGTAAGTAAGCAGCTTGAGTGGATTTGAGTGGACTAACTCAATGAAGCATTTAATAAAGACAAGCATTTTTCTACTTTCTTCCTGTGTAAAAGTAATTCGATGGGACAGTAACAAATTTAAAACTTATCATAATTATTGCATTTAAAGTCTTTAAAAAACATTTATTAAAATATAATTATACAATAAAATTTTTATTAATTATAATTTGGGGAAACAAGTGAAAAAACATGTCTTGTATGTATTTATTTCCAATGCTAAATATAAATAAATACATTGAACACACAAATTATTATTATTTTTTTTTTTTTACTTTCCGGTTTTTCACTTATTGTGGCGGTTTCCTGTCCCCATTAACCGCGAAAAACGAGGTATCACTGTGTAATTTCAAGAATGGTATATTCATACCTTCTGGTTGGTAGATAAGTTTATATCCAGTGACCTTTGATGGAGCGGGGTCCCAGGAGACCTTGAAGCGGGTGTACCATTCATCAGAAACTCGAAGGTTCCTGGGGCCAAGCATAGCCACTGTAGGAAGGACCAGGAATAACAATCTTAATTGGGTTTGGATCATTACATGCAGAAAATATTCTATAATTTATTCTCTGATGATTGTTTATTAGTCATAGGGGAGTTTGGTAAACAACAACAAGCAACCTCAGGGAATGGATGTCAAAATTCTCTTTTCAACAGTAATCAGAATTCTAATGAACTAGACAAGTCCTTTCACGTATTCTGAGTACTGCTCTAATTTTTTTTTTTTTTTTTAATGTAGCTGTCTCCAGTCGATGCTATTCAGAAAATCCCTCAATCTCAGCTAAACCAAATCTCCCATAGATACAGTGCATTGGATGAATAGTCGGTACCTGTGCGACCATCTCCTTCCAGTTCTCCTCCTGGTCCTTCTGCATAAATTGCTGTTACTTTGATGTTATAAGGAGTGTCTGGATCAAGGTTTTGCAGAACCACATTATTCCTGTTCCCTTGGACTGTAGTCTGCAAGACATATAACAGAAGCCTAACAGTTATGTACGCAGCAAGAATGACATGCGGTAGAATAAACAACAAGATGATGTCCGTACACCTCTACAATTTAATACAATCCAGCCCGTTAGAGAGAATATCTTTCGACTGTGCTGTTCCCTATATTGTGGCTGGTAGATGCACTAATACTTTCCTTTTTTAATGACACATACTACATTTAGAACTACAGAGGTCAACAAAAATAAAAATTCTACAAATACTTACATATTCTTCGATGGGGTCTCCAGTGGTTGGGGCATAGGTAATGCGGTATTCCGTGACTGGACCTTCTGCATGTTCCCAACTCACGGTAAGAGTGGAGGTAGTGGGGTCGTACACTAGCATGTTCCTGGGACCGCTTAGTGGACCTACATTTTGAGAAAAATTGTACCTTCAGCATGACAAAATACCATTAACATATTATTACTGAAATATTGAGGTCACATATAAAGAGTTTTTTTTGTAATTGAGCCTGTATTGTAATCTTAATTTTCGTACGTGTTTTGCCATTGTCAGCGATAGTGGGTCCTTCACCATCACTGTATAGGGCAACTACTGCAACGTTGTAATCAGTGTCTGGGATCAGATCTGGCAGGAAGGCCGTAGTGGTAGTCCCTGGTACCAAAATCTGTATGCAACCACAAAACATGTTATGTTGTCAAATCGCAATCAATAGGAATTTTAGGTCCAGTTAGACTGTTCACAATGCTTGATTTGTGCCTCTTCAGAGATTATTTGCTTTTTTGACTCAACAGTCTTTGTTACATTACTGCTTACTTCCAATTTCTAAAAGATTTTGGAAGGGTTAATCCAAGGGCCAGTGTATAACATATACAGTACTGATGACAGTAACTACAAAATGTTTTAATATCCAAATGTGAGTATCAGTAGTATCTATTTTATTTATTGTATTGACATGACATTCCCTTGTCACTTGCTCCCACAGAGACCTTTCCCCTTTGTCTTGAAGCACATGTGCGTTGTAAAGCCCTCCTTTAACTCATCAGTCCCATTGCTGTCAACACTAAACGAAAGAAGGAGCCAAATATTTCTTTGAAGTTAAGGAGTGTGTTTGACATCTGTGAAGGCCACATCTTTCGCAAACAATATGAACAATTTCATGAGAACTGAGGTGTTGGAGACTTTCTCCAAAAGAATACCAAGGCCAACAACAGGTAAAACTGTCAATTCATAAGCAGTCGTGCTGATGAAACAGGCCATATTGTTGTGGATTCATATCACATTCGCCTCAGAGAAGAACGGGTTCTGAAATCCCCACTATTTGAGGCAGACGTGAGAGTGCCAATAATGTCACTTCAAGTATGACTTCAAAAGTTGTTTACATTCTCCCCAAAAAATTCTTTCCACGTTAAGTTGTTGAAACGCTCGTTCCAGATGTCAAATACGGTGGCAATTGAATATTTCTCCTTCAATGACCCCAGTTTTGGTTTACAGTTTTGCTAATCTAAAGGTAAAAATATCTGGCATTTGTTAAGCACATGAAGGTTTAGCTTTTAAAGTCTTCTGAAGCTGTAACATTCCTAGTGGCAAAGGGAATCGTGGTTTAAATTCCACTCAAAAGTATGTTACACTGTAAAAGTCCATTTTATACATTCGTGTCCATTTGCTTGTCGGAAACCCACCGATTCAGCAGGCTTGGCACCAGTTACAGGAGTGTAGATCACCCTGTACTGTAGAACTGGGCCCGTGGCATGTTCCCAGCGTACGTTCAGGCTGTTGGTAGTGGGGTTGAATACCTGGATGTTCCTGACAGGTCGACGCTCCACTGTAGAGCCAGGAATGGAAAGGGTTTGAAGGTAGAGACAGATCAAGATGCAAGACAGTCGGGGTCAAGAAAAGGTAAGTCAGAAAGTAGTGTTTCACGAGAGGATCGTTATACAGAATGAAATATGATGACAGGGCAAGGTTAAAGGGCAGCAGAGTTAAGTGTTCACACAGATTGCAAGAAGAGATGGAGAGGAGGGTGGGACAAAACAGACTAGTAAGACATGGACCAATAATACACAGTCGTCTGCTGAAGCTAACAAACATGCTCAGCAGAAAACTGTACTTCAACAAGGTATCAAAATACAAGAGCAAACATCTAAGTATACTATTCATTTAGAGGATGAGCTTGACCCTTTCGTTCAGCCTACTAGATGTCAAAATTTCTTTATGTTAAGACATTTGGAACAGCTCTTTGCTTGCAGCTCTTTGGGAAATGTCAAAAAAATCCCTACTTCTTTTCTTTCATATTAGCCTATTGGCTGTCATTGATGGCGATAGATGTCCAATCCATTTGAACAGTGGGTCTGGCAGTTCAATGTCACTCACTGTGATAGAAGTGCAATGCATTTGATCTTGGATGGACCAACAGTGATTTTACATTGCCAACCCTTGTAGGGTTTTCATTCACTGCCGTTGATGACAATAGATGTCCTATCCATTTGAATTGTGTGGGATTTACGCTGCCAGCCTTCCCAGTTACGTTGGCATTTAAGTTCTCAACTGTTATTTTTTACCATGTGTCGTGACACCATTATATTGAATCTCCAATATTTGAACAGATATTGAAGTCTCCTCCCCAGTACTGATACATGTTTTTCCAATCAAACTAAATCAATATACTCAATATGAAAAAAGGGACAGATTCACTTGTGTTTATCCCAAACTTTTGGTGACCTGATGGATTGAGAACATTCAGAAGAAAAAATGAGCCAGATGATGTTTCTTAACAATAATGCTATCAACAGGAAACTTCCTGTCAGTGCCTGAGAGGTGAATGAAAAGGATAAACAAGGTGTATGTGCAGCCTTGTGTGACGCTCGCATTGAAAAATCCAAAGCAGATGTTAAGAGCTTTTGTGCCGCTCCACCATTATAACCCCATAAACGCCAGGGGGAAACACAGTGGGTTAAACACGGAGAGAGTGCTTCCGTACTTTCACAGGCTGAAGCTGGATGCTTGCAGAGCCTTTGAATTTTTAAAGCACAATAAAGAATAAGTGAATGGTTAGAGAAGATCCTGAAGTTGAATGAGACTGATTAAAAGCACTGTAGTTGACACTATAATAGCCGCAAAGTCAATACAAGTGCAATGTAAAAGGTCTGTTTTTACAGGAATTTGGTTGGATTAGTGGCACATAAAAAGAGTAAGGTTAAGAAAACCACTAAATATCACAGACTATTTTAACAAAAACGGAAATGATAACAGGCACTGCTCGTGACCCTTTTCAAGTAAGTGGCAGGCCTTAAAGAATATAAAGCTCACTATTCATTTGTGCCCTCCCTTCTGCTTCCTTTTCCCGAAAGGAGGGTAATTAGTCAATGCGCCCCTCCCCTAATACCCCAGCCCCACTATTATCCTGACCACTACCCTCGATTTCAAACTATAAATGGACAATATTACGGTAAAGAAAGAGGAGACATCATTATAAGGCTGCCAGCTGAGGAATTCCTTCCTACGCAATCACTCCACAAAATGCTGATTCATTCCCAGTGGAGGTTGGTGGTTTTAAAGCAGTGGGAGTAATAGGAGTCTGTAGCCCCACACCTATTGGCGCTCCACATTTTGCTGACTGTGCTGCTCATGTTATATGATTGATCACCTGGGAAACTTAACATTATACAATCAGTTTGTCATGTACTGAAATGAATTATTTGAAAGTACAGTGGGGCAAATAAGTATTTAGTCAAGCATTAATTGTGCAAGTTCTCCCACTTGAAAATATTAGAGAGGCCTGTAATTGTCAACATGGTTAAACCTCAACCATGAGAGACAGAATGTGGGGAAAAAAACAGAAAGTCATTGTTTGATTTTTAAAGAATTTATTTGCAAATCATAGTGGAAAATCAGTATTTGGTCAATACCCAAAGTTCATCTCAATACTGTTATGTACCCTTTGTTGGCAATAATGGAGGCCAAACGTGCTCTGTAACTCTTCACAAGCTTTTCACACACTGTTGCTGGTATTTTGGCCCATTCCTCCATGCAGATCTCCTCTAGAGCAGTGATGTTTTGGGGCTGTCGTTGGGCAACACGGACTTTCAACTCTCTCCACCGATTTTCTATGGGGTTGAGATCTGGAGACTGGCTAGGCCACTCCAGGACCTTGAAATGCTTCTTACGAAGCCACTCCTTTGGTGCCCTGGCTGTGTGTTTGGGATCATTGTCATGCTGAAAGACACAGCCACGTCTCATCTTCAATGCCCTTGCTGATGGAAGGAGATTTTCACTCAAAATATCTCGATAAATGGCCAATCATTCTTTCCTTTACACAGATCAGTCGTCCTGGTCCCTTTGCAGAAAAACAGCCCCAAAGCATGATGTTTCCACCCCCATGCTTCACAGTGGGTATGGTGTTCTTCGGATGCATTTCAGTGTTCTTTCTCCTCCAAACACGAGAACCTGTGTTTCTACCAAAAAGTTCTATTTTAGTTTCATCTGACCATAACACATTCTCCCAGTCCTCTTCTGGATCATCCAAATGCTCTCTAGCGAACTGCAGACGGGTCTGGACGTGCACTTTCTTCAGAAGGGGGATACATCTGGCAGTGCAGGATTTGAGTCCCTGGCAGCGCATTGTGTTACTGATAGTAGCCTTTGTTACTGTGGTCCCAGCTCTCTGTAGGTCATTCACTAAGTCCCCCCGTGTGGTTCTGGGATTTTTGCTCACCGTTCTTGTTATCATTTTGACGCCACGGGGTGAGATCTTGCATGGAGCCCCAGATCGAGGGAGATTATCAGTGGTCTTGTATGTCTTCCATTTTCTAATAATTGCTCCCACAGTTGATTTCTTTACACCAAGCATTTTACCTATTGCAGATTCAGTCTTCCCAGCTTGGTGCAGGTCTACAATTTTGTCTCTGGTGTCCTTCGACAGCTCTTTGGTCTTGGAAATAGTGGAATTTGGAGTGTGATTGACTGAGGTTGTGAACAGGTGTCTTTTATACCGATAATGAGTTAAACAGGTGCCATTAATACAGGTAACGAGTGGAGCCTCCTTCGACCTCGCTAGACCTCGTTAGAAGAAGTTAGACCTCTTTGACAGTCAGAAATCTTGCTTGTTTGTAGGTGACCAAATACTTATTTTCCACTCTAATTTGGAAATACATTCTTTAAAAATCTAACAATGTGATTTTCTGTTTTTTTCCACATTGTGTCTCTCATGGTTGTGGTTTACCCATGTGACAATTACAGGCCTCTCTAATCTTTTCAAGTAGGAGAACTTGCACAAATGGTGGGTGACTAAATACTTATTTGCCCCACTGTAATTGCCCTAGAAGGTGCTGTGACAAAGGTATTCACTTATTTAATTCTAATGACACGTGACTGAATTCCTGGTTTTAACTAAATAAAAGAGAAGGTGAAACGGTGGCCCTTCTCAGTCGTCAATTTGTACTTAGTGTGCATTCACTGGACACTGGTGGAAGGGTCATTACGTGCTGGAGAACACATGCAAATAGATGTAGTTATAACTGAGTTGGTATGGTGATGATGATGATAGAAAATGATTTCAAGATGCAGAACTTGATATTCAATTGACTCCACTGACCGTTCGCATCAATTAACATTTTTGTGCATTGTGACAAATGCATATGTCAGCAAATTACAATTTAATAACCACATTGGAATTTGCATGCATCAAATGGCATGAATATCAAGATTTGCTGCTTCAACAGAGAAGTTATCTAATGGGTCTTTTCTGAAGATGGAGAATTCTTTGTATTAATGGATAGATCTATGAATATAGTGAATGGGATTGATGAAGCGATGAAATCATGAATAAAGAAATGATGAATGGAATGATTTAAAAAAAAAAAAAAAAATCAACCAAGGGTTGGAATGGACAGCACAATGATAAGCGCAAGAAATCGGGCCTTCTAAAGCTTGTGCGTGGACTTGATGATAATGAATATGAGTAATTCGATGCTAATAATGATGATTATAATGATGATGATAATGACAAGAACAATGATGACGATGTTTGGCCAAAGAACAACGATGAAGTTTGGCCAAAATGATAAAGCATGCTTTTTACTTAAAAAGGAAAAACGTTTTCCCTTTTACAAATTACTTACACGAACCACCACTGCCAGACACTATAGAGGCAAAAATAAAGACACATAATGGGGAAAATCTTCATTCAATAATGTAATATTTACCATAATCAAGTCCATAAATGACAGAGCTAAGACAAAAAAAGGATATATTTCACTTTTACACTAATATTCAATATTCCATCAGATGCCCTACTTACGTGTTTTGCCATTTTCCGACATGCGCACTCCCTCTCCAACTGAGTAAACGGGAACCACAGTCACAGTGTAGACCGTATCAGACTGAAGGTCCTTCAGCACTGTGTTGTACGTGTTGCCTGGAACTTGGACCTGAAGAAGTGACAACAAAACCTTCTTTAGGAGAAGAGCTGATCAGTCGAATCAGTCTCATTGACATTACGAGCCATCCTCAACATAACGTTCCATACATTTGGCAGAGGTTTCTTAAAAATATTCTGTTGGACAAATTTGGCAAAGTGACCAAGTGGTGGGTTTTATGATTAATACCCAAGCTTACCATGTCTTCCCGGCCACCAGCTGCAGGTTCATAGAAGATTCTATACTGTCGCACATTGCCCTCAGCAGGCTCCCACTGGACATTAAGGGTGCTGGTAGTGGGGTCTGTGACCCGCAGGTTTCTGACACCACCCAAAGGCTCTGAAATTTTTTAAAAAAGCAACTCAATAATCACGTAATAAAACAAATTGTTACAGCCCTGGTTACTATTCCCATTCAACTTCCACCACAGTCACCTCACCACTGTAAATATTCATTAAAACTGCTCCTGTTGATACTTGTTATTGAAAAGCATCCAAAGTATAAACATCTTACTGGTCCTGCCAAGTCCAACCAACTCTTTGCTGACTCCACGGGGATAAACTGCCACCACACTGATGGAATATTCTGTGTCAGGTGTCAGCTTGGGCATGAGGAGAGAGGTCTTCTTCCCTCCAACTTGGGCCTATATGGTGGACAATGGACAGTTACAGCCCCCTGATTTATATTTGACCCACAAATCATATGATAAAGTTCAACAAATGATACGTGTTGATTAAATTTTGACGGACATTATGTAAAATCTAGACTCAATGTGTTTAGAAATAATTTGAGTACCATAAAAATGGAACGCAAGTGATTTTCTTCCCATTGCTAACAAGAATTTTTAGAATTGGAGTCTTTCCAAAGAAAAGAGGGAACCAAGAAAATCCCTACAATCCTGAATGACATAGGCTTTCCTCTCTCCGTATACAGTAAAATTTGTCATAATTCCCTAGAAGGTGACAATAATGTTTTTGTCATCCACCTTTAATCTTCGTCTTTAAGAGGAACGCCGTACCGATAGGCATATGTGAGGCAAAGCTGAAGCTAAAGACAGCCTCGGACAGACTACGTTGTATGAAGAACATAAAGTATGGTAAGTAATTTTGAGGACATTGCTGTATGATCGAAGTGAAAAGTTAGACATTTTGTGAAACTTGAAGAACATTCACAATAACTACACATGGAACAAGTTTTAATAAAAACAAACACACACAAACTGCATCCCGAGTTACAGTGCTGATCAGAACTGTGTCCGTATGCTACTACATTTCAGACTTCCCGTTAAGCCTGGATTTTGACAGCAATGTCAACCAAGTAAAACCAAAATTAAACTACCAACCACTAAGATTTTCAGAAAGAGTACCCATTACCAGCAAAACACAGTGTCTACTGTTTAGAAACATTGGGCAGGAAAATGGTTGCCTTTTCGTTGATTTGAGTTCAAATAAACAGCATTCACACAAACTGCTATGTTTGCGCAATGTACAAATATTGCTTAGAGGAAAGAATACATCCACTGAGTTCAAAGTTGACGAAGACAATATTTGACAGTTCCGTGTTGTTGACTTGAATATAGCCAAATATTTAATGTGTATCACCAAAATTGTACTCATTGCATCCAGTGAAACCTTTACACAAACTATTTTTGGTTTCGTTCTTTGGCACTGTTATTACAACTACTTGATTACATTTCCCATAGACTTCACTATCAGTTGAGGGTACACGGGGCTCGGGGCCAATCCATAGAGGGCCTATAAGCAACTAGCGACCTAAAACCAAAACAGGCATCTCCGTTAGACATATATGAGTCTTCATGAGCAGCGACATCAAAAAATTCAAAGTCGTTCCCTAATAAAATCGAGATTAACTATTTTTTTTAATACAAATATAACAAAATGGCTATAAAATTCTCAAATTTTATGCTAGATGCACAAATATCCCCAAATGCAGAGATGATCACCTATATTAAATCAATATTTTTTTTTTCAACAGTTAATAAGTCACTCAATTCTCACATTAGAAACTTATTACTTGAAGAAAGCATGCAGAATCATCTTAATTTCACTCAACAAAAGCATTTTTCTAGATACAATCACAACTTATTTAGGTTGGATTCCGATGTTAATATTGCCTCAGCACGGAGGCACGTCTTGTCTTATCTGGCCCTCGTCATTTTTTGATTGAAATGTTACATAAAACAAAACACCTATAAAGCGATTTTTTGTTTTTTAATTTAGTATGTACGCAGAAATGTCTAAATTACTATTTTGCCAAAAAAAAGGGTAGTTGGCCAAAAATTACCTGATCATTTGAATGTAAGGTTACGTATGGCTACAACATGGCGGACATCACAAAACAACGAGCTTTTTAAGTTGAAAATTCTTGTGAATAAATGCGTACATCCCGCAATTTCTATAAATATGAACATAGAACAGTCTAGATTCTTGGTTAAAAGCAAAAAAAAAAAAAAAACAGACAGTTATAATTCCTTTTACGTAAATATTTCGAGCTAAAAATTACGCTATTGTGTAAATCCAACGTGGCGGCCATCACAAAACAAATAGCTTTTTACGTTGAAAATTCTTGTAAATAAATGCGTACATCCATGAATTTATATAGATATGAACATAGAACAGTCTAGATTATTGGTTAAAAGCAAAAAAACGTGCGGTTTTATGTAAATATTTCAAGCTGAAGTTACGTTAATTTTTTTCCATTTATTTAATTTTTTTCACAACGTTTCGAAGTGCATGCATGGGATTATTTTATAAAATAATTACCTAGAATCCTTGATCCAAATCACTCTTGAGGCACTCCTGTCTGATTGTATGCAGTAAAACCTTCGTCCTTTTTTCACCTAAATCCGGCGTTTGAACGCAGCGTGTGTTTAATACAGTGAAAGCCAAATGCTCTGCCTGGGTCGGCCCCCAACGAGAAGGCGTGGCACAATGCTTGTGGGAGGTGTCTTGTCAAGTGATAGGGAAGTCTATGCATTTCCATATAATTGTCAAACTTTATACTTCCTCTTTTACTAGGCCACTTGTAGAGCAACTTGGAAGAAATGCTCCATCACTTCAACATACATATGTGTTAGTTTTTAGTTTTGTTGATAATGTATGTATCATAAATACCTGTAGGTATGAACTGCACACACACTTCCACTTCATTTGCATCTTGTTTGACTTACTGTTTGAGTCCTGCCTCCTGAAGTGGGAACATAGGTAATTCTGTAGTTCTGGACACGACCAGGAGCCGGATCCCACCTGGCATTCAAGGTTGTGATTGTTTCGTTGTACACAACCAGGTTGGTAGGTGGAGCAAGAGGTGCTGAAGAATGCATACGTGAAAATTACAACCTTGTAAATATGGTTGGCTATTTCGTAAGGTTTAAGCTGTTGTTTTAAAATGCTTTTAAAGATGCTGTCCTTGATATTCCAGTAAGTGACAATGATTTTTACGTTAATCATTCAAATGTGTTTCTCATCAAATTACAAAATAACCGACACTATGGAATATGCATGCCTCATATGGTACAAATATCAAGGATTGCTGCTTTAAAGGAGAAAAAATACTCATCCGAGGAATGGTATCTTTTCTATGGCAGGGATGAAGTCTGGATAATTGATGGAACAATGAGTATCATAGAAAAGATGAAATGATGAATGATGAATAAATGAATGGTGGATGGATGATGGAATGAACTGATGAATAAATGAATGGTGGATGGATGATGGAATGAACTTCAAAAACTAGGAATTCTCAATTCCGTTTCACGTCATGCACAATTTCTCCACAAAGCCATTAAAAATGGCTTTAGAGAGATCATTCTTAAAGAGCAATGGGACAAGCAGCAGGGTAACAAGCATACAAACAGCTGGATAGCACTTTCAGTATCCGGCCGTGTCAGCGGCAGCACAGATGATGATAATGATATTGATGATGATGAAGGTGATAATGGTGGTGATGAAGATGATGATTGACCAATGGACAACGGTGCAGATTGGTCAAAAAATGAATCATGCTTTCATCACTTTAAAAGGAAAATCATAATTTTCCTTTTGATACATTTACTTACACGGAACACTTCTCCTGGGCACTACAGAGGCAAAAATAAAAAGGTATAATGGGCGCACCCTTCATTGAACATGACACTCAGAAGAATATTGACCAATGACAAAGCCTATCACCAAGGTTCCAGGTGGACAAATGGGCCAAACATTAAATAACACATTCATTTTTTATCATTTCAATCATCTTACATGTCCTCTCAGTGCCGAGAAGGTCCTCGCTCTCAGACTCATCTGGATAGATGGCAGTGACTGACACATCATAGGGAGTGTCTGGCTCCAGATTCTCCAGGACGTGGGTGGTCTCATCATTGTTCAGAATGGCCTGATGTGCAAAACATAGCGGGTGAGTCTTTAACCCTCTATATGGCAAGTGGCTTTTTTTTTTTTTTTTTGTAATTAAAAATAAATATAATATCTTCTAATGACCTGGCATCCACATTAGTGGACTTCACATTTTGGTTTATGCAAGCCACAATATTAACATTTGGTATAGAGGTGTGGCATACATGACCCATAAAGGGATGTCCACCTATGGGGACGCCAGGTCTCAATTACAATTGTATTGTTTCTCTTTGTTTTGTTGTTTAATTATTATCAATCATTCAAGCAATCAATAGCTATTATTATTAAGCATTATTGTAATCTATAAGGTTGTTTACTTATATTTTTGTGACTAAATACAATTTCTGAATTATTATTATGTTAATATAAATAATGCACTCTGGTTATGGCCCCTAATACAGTATTTAACTCATTGCCTGCCATTGACAATGATAAACGTACAATTCATTTAAAATGAAAGGACTGGCTATGAATTCTAATCTTTAGATGTCCAATCCAATTTGACTATGAAGTGAAAATGGATTGGACATCTATCACCGTTACTGGAAACCAATGAATTAATTGGGAGCCCTCAAAAGGAGTAGGTAAGAAAAAAAATTAAGACACAAAATAAGATATGTCTTTAGATGTTGTGTACAGACGTACATATTGAAAGTTGTTTTCTCCTCTCTTGGTCCAACCGATGCGGTAGAGAGCCACATCCGGAGCTCCGTGCTCCCAGGTGGCTCTGAAGCTGGTCTGGGTAACCTCAGAGAACCGAAGATTCTTTGGGGCAGGAACCACATCTGCAAAATTGAGGATTGGAAGTTTAAAGTGTAATTTTACTATCAAGCTCTACATCATTGTAGTTGTTGTATTTTCATTCTTACCAGTGACTCCTTCACCCAACATGGTCTGGCCAGGACCCTCATCGTAGATTGGAGTAACAGCCAGTGAATACTCAGTCTGTGACATCAGGTTGTCTAGTACTGTAGTGGTCCGTTCTCCTCCAACTTCCAGCTGTAAAAAATATTGCATAATGTTATTCGTAATTTATAAAATTTAATCCAATAAATTAGCAGATTTTTTTCTCATTTGTTTCCCAAGTCTTGCACAAGTTTCCAATTCAACACTTTCTTTGGAAGTCAACTCAGACAAAATGACATTTTTATGTGCCTGTGTTTTGAGTGGCATGTTGTCACTGAGCTGGTAGAGATCCCATGGTCCTTAAGCCAGTATTTTGCTATTTTCTAGCCAGGATAATTCTTTCCTTTGCTAACTACATTTTTCATAATCAAACTGACAGGCCACAAGACACTTCCACATATATTTCCAGAACACGAAAATAGAAGCGCAACCATGTTGTGTCTATACATCTAACAGTGACATAACCCATGTTGAACTCATATAAAACAGTTCTTTTTATTACACTTAAAAGCTCAAGTTTCCAATAACGTTATGAGTTCCAAACTGAAAGTGTAAAATGAAACTTACCTCCTTTGCGTCTCCACCCTCAGGCTTATAGGTGATGAGGTACTTGCGGACAGGACCAGGAGCAGCATCCCAAATGAGCCTCATGGTGCTATGAGTGATGTCCTGGACCCTTAGTTCACCCACAGGTGGCAGGGGCACTGAACAGTGGGAAAATAATAAGAGTATATGCTAGTCAAGCATAAAAGTTGTCTCTACAGTGGGGCAAATTGAAATTTCATGCAGTCAAAATCAATATCATCTGAATCCACCCAGTACTTACAAGTGACTCCCTGTTGTACCAGTGGCTGACTGGGTGACTCCCCATGCAGGGCCAAAAGGGAAACTGTGTAGGCTGTGTTGGGGGATAATTTCACCAGCTGGACATCAGTTGTATCGCTGCCCACTGTGATCTGTGGGAAACAATGTAGGGTTGGAGATAAAAGTGACGGAATGACAAAATACACCCGTTGGCACATTTAGTTTGAATATCAGATATAAGCACCTATTATAACAAATCCTGACACTCCCTTGGCTCAGTGAGATCATTCATGATCACACCCACCCTTTTGTAACAACGTTACTTTTGTATTTCTCTTTTTACTTGGCAGCAAATCTGGCTGCTATGCAAAATATGACTTCACACAGTACACCTGTTTCTCATCAAAGATTGCTCACGAGTGTTAAATGGTGCATTTCTTAAAAAAAAAATTCTGTTTGTTGCATGCAATAATTCGTGTTTAGGTTTGGAATAGCATATCAATAGCTGACAGACACTTACCTCTGGTCCGATGAAAGGTTCTGTGGCATTAATGGAGGAGTACAGCAACATGTAGCCGGTAGCGCCTGGTACCGCCTCCCATCTCACTCTCATAGTTGTCATCTGCTCATCATAGATGTCCATCCGTCTCACACTAGGTAGGGGCACTGCAGAGCAAAAACATGAATAATCACAGCACATCAGGACATACGGCAATATTTTTTCTAAAATCCAATGGACAAGCCATTTTTTTCTGGTGTGTCTATTTATTTAACACCAATAAATATATGAATGAGTCAAAATGGCGCTCAAACCATGGCAAGAATGTACAGGTAACTGTTGAGTTTGTGAAACTTAGATTAGCTTTCAGTGCTAATGATGATAATGATGAGTTTATTACTAGTTTAACACTAGTAGACGTCCAATCCACGTTAAGTGGGAGGGTGGCAATGAATGAACATCATTCCCTCCCACTTTACATGGATTGGACGTCTGGTGTCTTCAATAGCAGCCAATGAGTTAATGGTATACTGAATGGGGGTATGAACAGCAGTTTACCTGCTGTCTATGTACATTGTGTCCAAACTAACTAGATTAGCTACAGTTTACCAATGACTCAAATTGGACAGGTGAAAAAGAGATAAAGATAAATCACATTCAAAGACAGCAATGAACAAGAAGCTATTGTACACACAGTCGTGATTCACAGGTGGTAAAAAGAAATTAAAAAAAAAAACAAAAAAAAAAAAAAAAAAAACATAAAGCCAAAGGTGATCAGCAGAGTTAACCCAAATTGGCTTACAATGGGTGGGAAAATATCTGTATTTTTTGTTTTGTTTCACAGATTATGACAAAATCCATGGAAGATCAAAGTCTAGTGAGTCTTTCTTTAATGTTAACATTATTTGGAGATGACATTCAGAGTTTACATTCCCACTGGAAACTTTGACCATAAATGGATGCTTAAAAGAGTCTGTAATCAAACTGCATGCCAAGTAGTAAACCAAAACCCCTGAGAGTAAAAACCTACATGTGGTCTCGACGCCTTTCAGTGGCTCGCTCATTTCTTCTCCCACCACAGAGTAGACGTTAACCAGGTACTCAGTGAGAGGACTAAGCTGTTGGAGGACCACTGTGTTCTGAGTGCCATCCACAAGAACCTAAAATGACACAGGACCGAAGATGCTATACATTTGTATTTTCTTTGGTATAACATTTACTGTATATATTATACAAACTGGCCATAACATCTCATACTGAATTTTCACACCCATAAGGGGCACCTAAAAGTCAAAGATTTTCTCCAAAATGAACGGTGCACCTAATAATGTGGTGCACCTAATGTGTGTACTGAGTACCAAAATGTGTCTGTCTGACAGCAATTTTTGAAAAGGCGGACGTAAGTGAGAGCGGCATGAGAACCTTAAAGGGAGAAGGTTGCGTGGGATAGGGGGCGTGCCCCCAGTAGCTATAAAGTTTGAGCTTGTGGATTAGACTAAACAACATTGGGAAGGGAAACTGCCATGCTTGATGGAGACCTAGTCCGGCTGTTCAATTCGTATGCAGAAGATAAGGATTTTGATGGATTTGTAGATTGATTAAGATTGATTTAAGTACTTTGTCAAATTCTTTAATAAAGTACAATTGAACTCAGTTTTGCTCCCGATGCCTTTTTAAAAATTTTTTTAAAAATACACTAGCGCCCATACTGGCGTGCATGCTAGTGTATGTTTTTAATGCGCCAATAATGCGGTGCGTCTTGTGTGTGTTTTAAATACAAAAACAGAACCCAAAAATGAGTCTGCGCCTTTTACGATTACGCATGAATGTTTCATTCAAAAAATCATAAGATTCGATGTGGCACAGTCAAATAGTTATTATTTGACTATATGTATTTTATTGTTCTTGTAGTTTGAAGTGGTGTATAAAATATGCAGAAATTAAGGTAGTGACATTATATTTTTCAATCGTAAACAATCAACAAATAATTGAATACTATTTTGTTCTTGTGAATCAAAAATCAAGAATAATGTTATTTTTCTCCCTGGAGCTTATTAGATTGTTCACGAAGGTCGTTTTACCTCATTATATTTGGGTGATCATTTAATTTAAAAATGAGCATTTCATTTCACGAAAGTTATGCACTCTCCAGTGTTACTATTGTTCATGAGGTCATTATGTTTTCTATTCCAAACTGAGACCTGAGTGTTGATGTTTCCTGGCCCTGTGTCAGATCATAATGTTATTGGACACCCATTCAGCAGGAGGCCAAAACAAACAGGAGGTTCAAAATTGAAGTTTTAGCAGAGTGTTAAACTCTTAAAACTGTGGATCATTACATGCAATATTTCAGGCCAGAATTCTCTCAATGCTTCTACTCTAGGGAAGTGCACTTAACCTTTACGTGTTCTAAGAATGAAATAATGGCAGCATTTTGGTGGTCTAACAGATATATAGTTACCTGTAGTGGGACTCCTGATTCAGACACATATTCCACACGGAATTTTTCCACTGGGTCCTCAGGGGCAGTCCATGTGGCTCGGAAAGAACTGTGAGTCACCTCAGATGTTACCAGATTAGTCGGCGCATCGGGAGCACCTCCTTCAGCAAATGGAAAATGCAAGCAAATCATCACGATCTTCATTATATGCGTAACAAAGTATGCTAGGTGTTACCACCTGCAACCTCTCATAAATCTCAGTGGAAAGTTGCAACCTACCCAGACTGTGGCGAAATCTCAACTATTTAATTTGATTAAGCTGCACACAATTTATATCAATGCTGGGAGCCAAACACTTGGAAAGGAATAAAATGATATATTCACAACTATTCCTAATGGCTAGTATCATTTTCTGCTTTTACATTTTGCACAGTTTCAACTGAGAATGGAAAAGTAAATGGAATTGTTTCTTCCTTTGCGGCAGCTTCTGTCTGTGGGAATATTTTTCCACTCATCCAGAAGAACATTTGAGGTCATAGATCACTTATGTTGGATGAGAGGTCCTGGCTCACAATATGTCTCTATTTATCCCTAAGGTATTTTATGGGGTTGAATGCTTATGTAGTCAAAAACAAACTCCTCCAAGCATGCCCTTACGAAGCTTGCTTTTTGCACTGGAGCACAACTGTATTGGAAAAGATAAGCCATCCTTATATGTTCCAACAAAGTTATAGGCCTAATTCATGAAGATTATATGAACTCTAGGGGCGGAATCCTTCACTTTTAACCTATACTAGTCCTTCTAAAAAAAGTTGCATATTGTGATAAAGTTCATTATTTTCTGTAATGTACTGATAAACATTAGACTTTCATATATTTTAGATTCATTACACACAACTGAAGTAGTTCAAGCCTTTTATTGTTTTAATATTGATGAAGTTGGCAAAAAAGTCCAGAAAAACCCAAAATCCCTATCTCAACAAATTAGCATATTTCATCCGACCAATACAAAAAAGTGTTTTTTAATACAAAAAAAGTCAACCTTCAATTAACTATATTAGCTACGCACTTAATACTACTCAATACGGGAATCCTTTTGCAGAAATGACTGCTTCAATGCGGCGTGGCATGGAGGCAATCAGCCTGTGGCACTTCTGAGGTGTTATGGAGGCCCAGGATGCTTCGATAGCAGCCTTAAGCTCATCCACAGTGTTGGGTCTGGTGTCTCTCAACTTCCTCTTCACAATATCCCACAGATTCTCTATGGGGTTCATGTCAGGAGAGTTGGCAGGCCAATTGAGCACAGTAATGCCATGGTCAGTAAACCATTTACCAGTGGTTTTGGCACTGTGAGCAGGTGCCAGGTCGTGCTGAAAAATTAAATCTTCATCTCCATAAAGCTTTTCAGCAGATGGAAGCATGAAGTGCTCCAAAATCTCCTGATAGCTAACTGCATTGACCCTGCCCTTGATAAAACACAGAAGACCAACACCAGCAGCTGACATGGCACCCCAGACCATCACTGACTGTGGGTACTTGACACTGGACTTCAGGCATTTTGGCGTTTCCTTCTCCCCAGTCTTCCTCCAAACTCTGGCACCTTGATTTCTGAATGACATGCAAAATTTGCTTTCATCTGAAAAAAAAGTACTTTGGACCACTGTGCAACAGTCCAGTGCTGCTTCTCTGTAGCCCAGGTCAGGCATTCTGCCGCTGTTTCAGGTTCAAAAGTGGCTTGACCTGGGGAATGCGGCACCTGTAGCCCATTTCCAGCACACGCCTGTGCACAGTAGCTCTGACTGTTTCTACTCCAGACTCAGTCCATTGTTTCTGCAGGTCCCCCAAGGTCTGGAATCGGCCCTTCTCCACAATCTTTCTCAGGGTGCGGTCACCTCTTCTGGTTGTGCAGCATTTCCTGCCACACTTTTGCCTTCCCACAGACTTCCCACTGAGGTGCCTTGATGCAGCACTCTGGGAACAGCCTATTCGCTCAGAAATTTCTTTCTGTGTCTTAGCCTCTTGCTTGAGGGTGTCAACGATGGCCTTCTGGACAGCAGTCAGGTCGACAGTCTTGCCCATGATTGCGGTTTTGAGTAATGAACCAGGCTGGGTGTTCTTAAAAGCCTCAGGAATCTTTCGCAGGGATTTTGAGTTAATTCGTTGATTCAGATGATAAGGTTAGTAGCTTCTTTAGAGTACCTTTTCATGATATGCTAATTTTTTGAGATATGGATTTTTGTTTTTTCTTTACTTTTTTGCCAACATCATCAATATTAAAACAATAAAAGGCTTGAACTACTTCAGTTGTGTGCAGTGAATCTAAAATATATGAAAGTCTAATTTTTATCAGTACATTACAGAAACTTTATCACAATGTGCTATTTTTTTAGAAGGACTAGTATATCATTGGGAGTTTTAAAACTCCAAATGACTTAGTTCCTAAAGATAATATGATGATGGTGAATACACACCTGCTCCTTTTACACTGTTACACAGGTTGTCTGTTAGTCTGTCCACAATGTCCAGCAGGAAGGAGAAGTCAGCCACATTGTACATATGAATGTCATCCGGATCCGTAGCAATGGACCTCAGCTCATTCTCATCAGCGTTCTTTACACCTGAAATGTGCCATAGAAGTGAACTAAAATCATAAAGCAATGTCAGATTCCAATGTACCATTAGCTTTGCAAAATGTATTTACCGATGGCATAGAGCTCGATGCCCTCTTCCCGCAGTCTCTGAGAGTTGACGATTACATCATCCTGGGACTTGCCGTCAGTAATCAACACACCAATTTTGCGAGCGTTGGGTCGCATGCCAACATTTTCTTTGAAATTGTTCTGGAGCAAGTAGTTCAAGGCCAGACCTGGAAAATGCAAGACAGTGAATGTGACAGTGACTAAATGCTGTTTTTTTCCCCAAATGTATTCATGAAGTACCAGTCAAGGTGTTTCCGCCCTTGTAGGGAAGGTTAGAGATTGCTTCCAAAAGGCTTTCTCTGGTTGGGTGAGCATCCAAATGCCATTCAGTCTTTGGGTCTCCACTGTACTGAGCAAGGCCTAAATAACCCACAAACTTTCATTAGACAAACAGGCATAACTGTAAGGTGGTTTTGTTCGAAAATGACTCACCAATTTGGACTCTTTTGGGGCCGATGTCAAAGACTCCAACCATGCGAGCGATGAAAGAACGAATTGTCTTAAAGTTGAGACGTCCAATACTCCAGGAGCCATCGACAAGTAGCACAATGTCAGCCTGTGCACTGGTCTTACACATCACATCTGACAGAACAAATAGTTCAGTGTTTTCATTGGATGGCATTACAGGTGTGAGACGCAATTGCTCATGATAGCATTTTTCTAGATTAAAATGTAAAAGAATGATTGTGATGCTTTAAGATATGAAAGTGGTAAAGAAAAGAAGGAAAAGGGAATATTTTTGAAACACATCCAAATATAACCCCAAAAATGTAAACATCGTAACAAGCAGGAAGGAAAGTGGCTAAGCTTTCATCCTTCTTTGATGGTTTTTTTCAGCCAACATTTCTTTTCCAGGTGTTGTAATTATTGTCCTCTCGTTGCATGTCAGGGCAGTGTCTCTGTTGGCTGGGTTTTTTTTTCCTGTGCTTTCATCCCAGGGGCAAATCAGTAGAATAAAGTCATAATAGCCCATGACATATCAAAGTCTGGAGCAACTCCCATGCCCTCCTTGGCAGCCGGGTAACGTTCAAATGTTGTTTTTCCAAATGTGCGCTGGAATCCTCAGGACCTAAAAGAAGCCCGCAGATGTGCAACTGGCACAGGCAGAGTTGCACTAACTGCCACTGTCTGCAACTGAACACAGGTTACAAATTTGATTTACAGCCAGGTCATTCCCTCCCCTACAAAAAAATATATCAAAACCTCACAAAAACAAGCAGATGCGAAATAAATAGCAAAATGATACAAGCGAGAACAACCTCTGAAATGTTTCAAGTGCAAAAAGAAAAATACAAATACAGTATTTTAAAGATTATTCTTAAGTGTTTTGTAGCGCTGAAGTTAAAACTCTTTTTGTCTCCTTATTAGGAATGTCTCAGTCAAACTAACCTGCCAAGCACCAACAAAACACAACATTTTCCCATAACAGTACTCATATTTGTGCGTTGCCCTCTGACTCAGAAGGTAATAAAATATTTTAAAACTGGAACAAGCAAAATATGTAAGGATCAAGTCCGCACTTGGACTGGAAATTGAAGGTGGAATCCCTGATTGACACACCGAAGACAGCAGGACATTCTTAAGTGATGTGGTTCTACAATAAATGTGAATCACCTGGTTTTTATATTACAACAATGTAATGTAGTGGAACCGTAGGTTAAGTTACCTGGTAATTCAACAGGAGGTGGCTCAGGTCCACTTGTGAGTGTGGTTGTCTCCTGTCCGGCCAATGGCATACTTTCGCCTCCCTCAAACACTCCAAACACATTCACTGTGTATTTGGTATTAGCTCTGGAAAAACAAAGACATCAAGAATGTACCCTGCCATATAAAAGTCATGTCATGCAAGACTGATGTTTAAAGGTGATAAAAATTAAAATTGTACAACTATAGGACAACTTATAGCTACCTTAACTCCTCCAGTACCACAGTGTTGTCATAGGGCCCAACAACAAGCTCGCCTAGGTCAATTTCATCTTCTGCGGGGTGGAAAGTGACTTTGTAACCCTTCACCTCACCAGGCGCGGGATCCCATGTTACACGAAAACTTGTCTTTGTCGGCTCGGAAGTCTGGAGATTCCTGGGAGCTTTATAGGGGGTCACTGGAAGGGAGAGAAATGAAAATATTTGTTTTGGTCTATTTTGACTCTTGATCTTTGAAAGGGACTACATAAATACATTTTACTTACTGACAGACTTCATTATTTATGTAAATTGCCAAAAAGCACAAAGTCAATAAATACTAAATGCATTAACAAGACATTAAATGGTTGGTTTTCACATTTATGAGGTGAGAAGAACATCGCCATGCTGAAGCAAGCACCGTACTCTTTGACCGCGTGCAGTGTTTTTTTTTTTCCATTTCCTCAAACTCAATGGAAGCTGTTTTGAAAATGTAGACAACATTACGATGGCCATGAAAACTAATTTTCACTGTTAGGCAGAAACTTCCCAAGTCTGAATTTGGGTCAGTTTCATTGTTTTTCACTTACTTATATTACTAAATAATTTATCAAACAACAAAAGAATTGAAAACTGCTTGACACCAAATCCCTACTCCAAGTGCCATACAACCTCTTTCACATCCTCTCTCAGCAGGAGCTTTGCAATGTACTGTACATTTCCACAAGACTGAAGGTCACAGTGATTTGAAAGATTCTCAATCAACAATTATGCATGAAAAGACTAGGGTCGATACATTTGAGTGTATAGCTGACATTATTTGATGCCTATTAGTACCTGATGTAAGTTGGAGTGCATATTAATTTCCACTTATTACGATGCCGATTCAGCTCAATTTGTTTCATCACTTATTACTTCTTTGAAATACTGTTTGGCAAGATGATGTAACCACAGTTATTTGCTTTTGTTAAATTATTTTCCTTGTATTTCATTTTGCCACAGACTTTGACAGGCACTCCCTACCACAATGTCAGCGTAACAATTTATCGTTTTGTTTTGTTTTTTTAAATGCAATTTTCTTCATAATCATATCGTTTTTTTTTTTTTAAAGAAATCTTCATGTGGCACAGTAGGCGAGTGGTTTGCACTTCTGCCTCACAGTTCTGAGATCAAGGATTCAATCAAGCTCCAGCCTTCCCGTGTGGAGTTTGCATGTTCTCCCCATGCCTGTGTAGGTTTTCTAAATTGTCCATAGGTATGAGTGTGTGAATGATTGTATGTCTAATGGCGTACCGCACGCATGCTATTTTTAGACCATGACATCACATCTTAAAGCGGAAGTAAAGCCGAAGTGGGACATTATAGACCCGCCCTCGCATAGAAACAATGTAATTTGTGCCACTTTTCTCCGGTAATCTTTCAAAAACAAACATGCCGATCACGCATTGCTTTTTTGGAACTTGTAGAAACGACTCTAGACATTACGACACATGAAGGTTGTTTTCTTCATACGTTTCCGGAAACCATAAACTCGGGAGGAAAAAATGTGAAGACCGAATACACTTGCGCGGACTTTAACACCAGCTCGGTGAATCCATTTACATTTTATATGCAGTAAATATTTTGTTGGGTTGTCATGGTCTTTCAGAGGACAAAGAGGTAAGCCATTTTTATATTGGCTGTCACCGGGTAGCATTTGCAATCGCTACACAAAGCTAACTAAATTACCCCCAAGAACGGTAAGAGACATAGAACAACCAGAGGATATATAAGAAAGACAGGGCTGATGGTAAAGGATGGCTTGTTGAAACAGGAGAATGTCATTGTCAGCCACGTCGATAAAAAAGCTAAGGCTATGCTTAGGTCGGCTCGTCTTTTTCAGCCTTCGACACTCAAGCCATCTCTTTAACTGAACATTTTTATGTTCTTCCACATCTTTGCCAGTGAATTTGGCACCAGGCACATCATTTTCGGACAGAATTGGTAGGTTTAGCTCTGTAAACATCTCCTACGTACACGATTTCCATTCATTTCCTATTAGGGCCAACTGGTGGCTTGGCCCTACTTAGCAACAGTAGCTAATGTCATGAATATTAATGAACGGAAGTGACGTGTTGCATGCGGTACGCCATTGTGCCCTTTGATTGGCTGGCAACAAATTCAGGGTGTACCCCGCCTAGTGCCCGGAGTTAGCTGTGATAGACTCCACACCCCAATGACCCTCGTGAGGAAAAGCAGCATGGAAAATGGATGAATGAATGAATGATTTTCTTCAGAAAGTATCGTGATGAGGCCACCGTGATAGCAATACGGGTAGTAATATTAACTTTGTGGAGATTTGAGAAGTCTGCCCAATGTTTTTATTTTTACATTCCACGAGATAAAGTCAATTTACATTTCTAACAAATGAAACAGCATACTGGAACAAGTTTATTTGTGTTTAAGTTACAGCGGCCACTCACGATACGAGTACAATCCGTCCCACGATCAGACTCGTAACGTGAATGTACTCGTATGATGAATATAAATTTTGCATAAGAAAAAAATAATTATAGTTAACACTTCCCATGACACCCATTTAACCCCAAAATACAGTATTAATTCAAGGCATCATTTTTAAGGATAAATAATCTGAAAAAAAATAAAATTATAAATAAAACATTATTGACATAGAAGAATTTACCAAATTGTAGAAGTTGAACGCTTATACTTTTTAAAAAGATGACTAACATGCACTCTTTTCCTGTTTTTTTTTTTTTTTTTTTTTTTTTTTTTTTTTTTTTTGGCTTTGTTTCAGTTCAGAGCATTTTTTTCTATTCCTCACCACTGCCTCTGCTCGCCAATTTCCTTGGGGCATAGCTAATGTTCACTTGTAAGCACAAATGATTTGGATGCACTTCAACACAAAATTCTATCACCGAAGACCAGGAGGAAGAGAAAGAGGGGAGTAAATTGGGGTTTTGATGAGGCAAGATGCTTGTATGCACCCTAATGGAGACTTGGGGAGACAACGCAGGAGGGAGCTTGCCACCTGGTGGGATGCTGAGGCACTTGGACACACCAAAGCAAGAGAAAGGTTTTTCTGTCTCTCGTATAGTGAAAAATTGCTCGCATGATGAGACTAATTTTCTCTCGTGACGGTGCTTGTATCGTGAAAAGCTCTGCTCTTATCATGAGGGTCTGTTGTATTATTCTGCTGTATTATGCTGTAGTATTCACAGCATATATTAATTCTTTACTTAAAATGTTATAAAAATGGAGAGAGAACAATAGGAATAATCCTTAGAAGAACAATAGGGCCTTCGCACCATGTTGGTGCTCGGGCCCTAATAACAATTAAGAACCAAGTTATAGACCAACTTACATGTTGTTCCCACGCCTTGTCTTGCTCGCCCCTCTCCAGAGCGGTAAACTGGCACAACAATTATGTCATAGGTGGTGAGAGGAGTAAGGCGTCTCAACACGGTAGTGGTATTGGAACCGGACACTTTGGCTGCCAGCTGGCGGCCTCCTGATTGCGGTTTATAAGTAACACGGTAATTGACCACATTCCCAGGTGCGGGCTGCCATGTCACCTTCATGGTCTTCTCCGTCTCCTCGGAGACAGTGATCACTCTGCCAGCAGCCGAGACTGCGAGGAAGAAAAACAAAAAACATTTGCGGTTAAAAGACAGGGAAAAGATGACTGGATAGTTAAATGGAAAATGTACACAAAGTTCAGATTTTAATGTGTGTTAAGTGTCTGCTTGACAGCCTGGTTTCTGATAATCCCTTTGGAAACCTCAAAGCTGTCCTGATACTAATTTAACTAAACATTAGAATGTCCGCATCTTTTTAATTGGGATATCTGTTATGTTATCATATCAATGTGAAAAGCATTCCAATATTGTTCATAATTTCCAGATGATATATATTAAACAGGTCTTACATATATGATTGATTGCACATAGTCTGTTGTTTTTGGAACAGATGCTTTGTCAGTTACAGAGAAAATGTTGTTCACAGCAGAAAAGGGCAAGTATGCATTTGTGAAAACACTACGGCACTCTAGTGCTTCAGAAGCAGTAGTTGACTGAACGGAAAAACAAACCTCATGCAAGTTTTTCAGATGTGTTTGCGTGTTTTTTTAAGAGGCATCTTTTCCACAGATTATGATGAAAACGATGAAAAAGTAATCCAAAACAGTTTTGCAGATTTAATTGTAAAAGTCTGTTTTGTAGTCAGAATAGGCGCCAATTTCCACGACAGTAGTGTGATATGAAAAGCAAATTATGTTTTGACGTTGCATTTAGTAGTACCATTCTTTTTAACCAAGGACAAAACTAATTACATATGGGAAACAAAAAACAAAGTACTTCCAATAGAATAGCAGAAACAAAAGCTGGAGTCATGGACAAAGTGAAGGTAAGGTAAAAGAAAGGTAATTAAAATCAAGATAATCAACTTACTATCAGTGGTTTCCTCTCCAGTCAAAGGCTGACCTTCTCCACGACCATAAATGGCATACACAGACACCTGATAACGTGTCTCTGGGGTAAGACCCTCCAGAATTGTAGATGTGAACTGTCCTGGAATTGTCTTTTCTCCAGACTCTGCGGTGAACATAGACTGCCAGGTGATCCGGTACTGACGAACTTTACCAGGGGCCGCAACCCAAGACACTACAAAGGTGGTGTCTGTGGGGTCTTTGGTCACCAGATCTCTGGGTGAACCAAGTGCTGTGGAAAAAATCCGAAATATATATTTACGAATCAATACAGGTAACAATATTATCTAGTAGTTGGATACATTTTAAGCAGGGGTTCTTTTTTTTGGGGGGGGGGGGGGGTTCAAATCTCCTAAAACCACAAAAATGCGTTGCCTTCATTATAAGGATTATAGAAGGCTTTTAATTTTTTGCGGCTCCAGACATATTTTTTTGTTTGTTTTTTTGGTCCAATATTGCTCTTTCAACATTTTGGGTTGCTGACCCCTGTTATAAGGAAATAAGTAGCCTAACATAGGTAAATGAACAAAAATAAGTCCAAAGTGCACATAAACTATACTGCTAAATGTATCACATTTGAGACAAGCATTTCTGGACCTCATTGCAGTAAAAAAAAAAATGTTTAAAACCTTATTGTGTTCAATCTCTCTTTAATTATATTTGTTTTACTACAAGAAATGCATGTAATGCTTAATGTATCATTTATGATACAAATTAGAGAACATTTATATACAAATTAATTTTTAAAAAGTGTTCAAAAAGGACCACATAAAGCTTTCAAATTGAAAAAAAATCAGAATTTTCTGTTCATTATTTCTGGGGTCAGGCATTATAGGGTAACATGATGTTCTTAACCTCCCCATCAGAGAAAATAAAATAAAATAAGTCTCTTTAACTCTTTCCTTTCTCTGAAAGATCTGATCAATTTTCCATTGCATTGCCCTTTTTTTTAATCGCATTAATTAAACAAGCTCGTTCTTTTTTTAGTCCCAGAAAACATGTGCATTTGAACCAATCAGAGCTAACTATGTCACATGTCAGTATGTCAGCCAATTTAACTGGAGTCCCAGCCAGGGAGGGTAGTTAGCTGAGCGCATGCACACATCGACACGACACATCAGACACACGCAGGGAGAACTACTGCTGTCCGTGGAATAAATGAATGAATAATAAATATTGGTGGAAACGGATGACGCTACACAAGCATTTTATTATGCTTGTTGTTAACACTTGTGTATGTAAATCTGGCGTCAGTAGATTGTTTTCCTCCTGAAGATGCCTGTGTGGCAGCCAGGCAGGTTGTTTTTAGCATAGGATTTTGGCAGTTGCCATCATATTTTCGGGATCAAAGCACCGTTCCGGAGCCGAATTTCGGAGTTCCGGCCCGTCCGGCCCACTTTCACCCCTGATTTTAAGCCGTTTTTGTAGCCATATTCTCGCTAAAGGAACAGTATAGTAGAAAAAAATGAATGCTACAAAATCAAAATGAAATCCAAACTATTAGCCATAATTTGTCGGAAACCATCTTTTTATAACAAATGGCTGTTGGAAAAATCTGCTAAATTAATCACAAAGGGCATATCGTCTGCACCTCTCCTCGTAGCACTTTCATTTTCCATTGAAAAAAAAGGGAACACGATCTTACATTTGCAGATGTTACACTACCTCATGACCTTACTCTTTTTACATCTTGGGGATTTTGTTGGTGGCGTTTCATGGAAAGTAGCCAGACGTCGAGAGTGGTGACCCCATGTTGAGAGCCTCACCGCTCCCGCCTGTCTGTAGCTTTGAGAAGCAACCGTGCACCTAATGACAATCGTTTAAATGTCTTTATTCCTTCATGCTTGTGCTTAATGATGAGACAGTTTAACTAGGTGGTCTCTGTTAATCCAATTCATCAAAAACCCTTGGAAAAAGGAAAACTGAGAGGTGGCTCCTCGCATAAAAGATAGCCACTGTATCTAATTTATTACTCCTTATGATCATGCCATCAATCCATTACCAAGGACCTGGAAAGCGATCAGAACAGAAAGAGCAGAAGATGTTCCAGGCAAGCAGAGTGATCTTCACCTTGAGAATAGACTTCAGAGATGAGGAGTTCCAGACTTGAGAGGACCATGAAAATAGTCAAGGCTGCAAATACTGTAGCCAAACTATCCAAAAACTAGAGTGTCTTTGCCAAGTAAACAGCAACGGAGAAACTTGATTGACTGTTCCGGCTATGTGTGAATGGAAGGAACCAGCATGATTGCTTTTGCAGACAGTGGCCCACTTTTCAACATTTGCACACAAGTGAAGGGGCCACTCCAAAAGGTAAAGCATGCATGCATGAAACACATGGTCCACAGATTTAGCCAGTATAAACTGGATCTGACTTTTTCCACTCTGAAAACCTTAACCTTGCAAGAAAGCTATTATAAATCAAATCATGAGCATTCTCAGTAGCACTGGGCGAAATTGTGTGGTAATAAAAACATTAATTCATTCATTCCTTGTCTTATTGCCCCTCACTAGTGATATTAAAAAATCAAGACCTTCAACAAAATGCTATGAAAACCAATAAAAAGCGATGTAAATTCACACAAAAGTCTCACCCATAGTTATAAAATTTGATATGGCACAACTCAATATCATGAACAGAAAAAAAAAAATGATAAAGTTTCCTTGTCAGGCATGTGCTAACATCACCTTTACATCTGCAACCAAAGATGCTTAAAGATCAATATCAAAACAAAGAAACATAATCCCAAAAATATACCAGCACTATCTCATGCACGGATAATTACCCTCATTATCTTTAAATACCATTAGGCCACAGAGCTGTGGGCTAATCACAGGCACCAAGTTCCGTCTTGTTTAGTCTTATCCTGCTCTAAATTGAAAGGCCCAACACAGCTCATGTCATCTCTAATACAGCTGACTTTTTTAATTACCGTAATTTTCAGACTATAAGGCTCACCTGACAATAAGCCGCCACCCACCAAATTTGACACGAAAACAGTATTTGTTCATAGATAAGATGCACTGGACTATAAGCTGCAGCTGTCCTCGTTGTATTATGGGATATTTACACCAAATCCTTTTGACCGGAAACACTTTATTTGACAGGGGCATCATAAGACTGTCATAAGACCACCATGAAGCTTTGAGAACCAATTGGGTGCCAAGCTTCATTGCTTCAAGAAGCTTAATTTGGCCATCACTTCTCCCTTGGAGGAGACAGTCAACCTCTGCTGCCACCTGCTGTCAACATTTTTGTCATCCAACATGCCTCCTGGCATGCATTGCAGCTACAGATGTAAATAAAAATCAAGATTCATGTTCTGTGCTAATTATTTCTTCAGTTACTATTTCCAGTTGTTTCATTCATTGCTAGCTCTCATATTTGGTAACACTTTATTTGACAATTGTGCCATAAAACTGTCATAAGACCATCATAATTATTAGAGATGTCCCAATCATCCCGATCGATCGGGTCCGATCACGTCATTTTCAAAGTATCGGAATCGGCAAAAAAATATCGGCCATGCCTTTTTTTTAATATATAAATATATATATATATATATATATATATATATATATATATATATATATTAAATTGTTTTCTAATTGTATTTAATGTCAAAGACATAATATGTTACACTCACCCAGAGTCTTTAGTTTAGGCTTAAGGTAGGGTTATCAAATTTATCCCGATAACGGCAGCAATTAATTTTTAAAAAATGTGTCACGTTAAAATATTTGATGCAATTAATGCATGCGCTCCATGACCCTCTCACTCATTGTTGCACTCAATCTATAACGACGCCGTTTTACCTATATAGAGAGATAAAAAGGCAGCGCAAAATGATTAGAGTGAACTTTGGCAGCCTTTGGAGCCTTTAATTAATTGGCCAAAGCCTTGCAATCCCTCCCCCTATGATTAGAAATATCATGGGAAGCAATGTGGGGAAGCAAGGTGGCAATTGATCATTGTCTTAACACCTTATATTATTTCCCAAAGCAGAGAAGATATAGCAATTGGTAGCACGTTGCACAGTCCCTGGTTCCACTTCCCATCATGCATTTGGGATGGCCACAGTATCATTTACTGAACGCTCAACAAATACACTAGATGGCAATATTTAGTCACAATATACAAAGTCACAAGTCTTTCTATCCGTGGACCCCTCTCACAGAAAGAATGTTAATAATGTAAATGCCATCTTGAGGATTTATTGTCATAATAAACAAATACAGTACTTATGTACTGTATGTTGAATGTATATATTCGCCCGAGTTGTATTCATTTGTTTCTTAATGCATTGCCAAAATGTATATGATCGGGAAAAATTATCGGGAATGATTGGAATTGAATCGGGAGCAAAAAAAAGCAATCGGATCGGGAAATATCGGGATCGGCAGATACTCAAACTAAAACAATCGGATCGGGAGCAAAAAAACATGATCGGAACAACCCTGATAATTATGACATGATACTGCCATGAGCAGTACTGAATGCCTATGATAAATGTCATTTTCTGTCATCCGGCAAATTATCCCACTTTTTAATAGATGTAAAATAGCCGAGCTGGACATAAATACAGTTAGTGACATAATTTGCAGGATGATACTCAAAGACATCTGTCATAAGCATTTATTAATGCCCATGATAGTGTCATGTCACAATTATGACGGTCTTATGACAGTCTTATGACGCCACTGTCGCCCCAAATAATTCAACAAATAAGTCGCATTGGACTATTAGCCGCAGAATTACAAATGAGGGGAAAAAGTAGTGGCTTATAGTCCGAAAATTACGGTAGTACATATTAAGGTTTGTATCATCTGACATTGATGATGAGATTTTCCAAGTATTGTATTCGGTTTAATGTAGAAAAAAAATGACAAGCAATGTCAAAAATAGAACTGTCAATAATGGATCATAATGGATGCACAAGTGTAGATTAAAAGCAAGCTAGAAAATAATATTAGCATTGAAACCAAAGAAATAAGCCGCTAAATATGAAAGCTTACACATTTTGAATCCAAACATCATTTTATATGGGCTCAATCTTTCAGGATACCCTGAGGCCTTTTCTAAGTACAGCACTCCTTTCTATTGATCTTCACCCTCCCAGGACCTAGGGACTCCTTTGCCGCACCCTTGAGACAGCTCCCACACCTTTACAATGTTTCTATTGGTAATGTCTTCCATTATGCACTAAACTGCCTCTTAATAAGTAAATAAGAGTGGTTGTTCATAATGGCAAGTTTCATAAAATCATTTCTTTTGCACCTGGCCAGTTTACCGCCCTCATAGACATTTCAGTGTAACAATTATGTCTACCTCATGGCTTCTGTGTTGGCTACATAAGGGCAGGCTTTGTGTAACCCACCTACACAGACTTCACAGGGAGGGTCAGTCAAAGCAAATGACCCCCGAAGACAATGAGATCAGTGTTCAGAGCATGCTGAGATCATGACAGTGTAATAGAGCCGCATAAACATAGTGCTTTGTCATCCTTTTCCTTTTCCTATGGGGGTGTGCAGCTAGTGACAGCACATATTTGACTTATGGCAGTTAATTCTATAATAAGCCTTCATTTTGGTCAAGAGGGAAATACAAGAGGAATTTTGTTTACAAAAAAGCTTACACAAAATTAAAATCACATCACACCCAAAGTCATCTTGGTTGCAGCAACTTGAGCGTGATGCTTAGCTGTGATTTTTTTTTTTCTTTTTAGAATGTAACATGTTGCTAATGATTTCATGTGGGTCAGGCAGGCATAGTTTGATTTTTAATTAAAAATGTGTAATTCCCGTTCAATGTATAGTGAGTTTGAATATTAATGACTATTAGATTTCATCAAAGATAAAATACATTTTAGAAATGTAAACACTTGCCTCCTGACATTAGTTTAACATCAATTAAGCATCTTTTGCATGTGTCCTTTTTTTTCCACACAAAAATAAAAACTTAGCTAAGCCTAATTTCCTAAGCATGCATAGATCGCATGGATGGGAATGTGACCAAACAAATGTTTGCTGTATACCAAACACTCTTTCACTTACTCAGTGGCATAGCATGGGCTCGAGCAGGTTACATCTACGGAGTTTGAGGTTGGCAGTTTAAAATTTTGAAAGAAATCAACACAAAAAGTTAAGGGAGCAGTGAATATAGTACATGTAATTTGGGGGGGAAAATCTGACTAACTCTCTCTCTCTCATGTAGCTTATTACAGTTGCGATCTTTAAATATTTGGCTTACTACATTCTAGAGCACACGAAAAAATAATGGTCCAAAACAGCCTATTTCTAGACTGGTGAAAGTTACTCACCACCCACACAAATACCATAATTTTCGGACTATAAACCGCTACTTTTTCCTTCATTTTGAATCCTGTGGCTTATAGTCCAGTGCGTCTTATTTGTTGATTTATTTGGGTTAATAGGTAACACTTCATTTGACAGCGTCGTCATAAGACTGCCATAAGATCGTCATAATTATGACATGACATTATCATGGGCATTAATGAATGCTTATGACAGATGTCATTAAGTGTCATTCGGCAAATTATGTCACAAACTCCATTATTGTTCAGCTCAGATCTTTTACATCCATTCAAAAGGGAGATAGTTTGCTGGATGACACAAAATGACATCCGTCATAAGCATTCATTCATGCTCATGGCAGTGTCATGTCATAATTGTGATGGTCTTATGACAGTCTTATGGCACCACTGTCAAATAAAGTGTTACCAAATTCCATAACTGGCAATTATTGAAACAACTAGAACAGTAACTGAAGAAATAATTAGCATAGAACATGAATTTTGAAAGTTATTTACATCGCTAGCGCTGCAATGCATATTAGGAGGGATGTTGGATGACAACAAAGTTGACAGCAGGTGGCAGGAGCGGTTGACTGTCTCCCCCAAGTGGCCAAATGAAGCTTCTTGAAGCAATGAAGCTTTGCAGCCAATTGGTTCAAAGCTTCATGGTGGTTCATTTGGTCTTATGTTGCCTTTGTCAAATAAAGTGTTACCGGTTAATATCTTTTGGTGTAACTTTCCCATAATACAGTGAGGACAGCCGTGGCTTATAGTCCAGTGCATCTTATCTATGAACAAATGTCGTTTTCGTGTCAAATTGGGTGGGTGGTGGTTTATAGCCAGGTGTGCCTTGTAGTGCGAAAATTATGGTACATAACTAACCTGTGGTGCAACCCATACTACGCCACCAATGGAACCATTTTGTGGAATATAATTCAGATGAATTAAGTGACATTCTTTCTTACCTTCTAATGTTGTTCCGATACCCAGAAGAGGTTCACCCAGTCCAGAGGAATAGCGCGCGCTGACAAACAACTCATATTCAGTATCTGGTTGAAGGTTCTGTAGCAACGCCTGCGTGGTATCTCCCCTGATGGTTACTTCTCTCCTTTCACCTGCCTCGCTAGGTTTATAAGCAATGATGTATTGGAGGACATTTCCTGGAGCAGCCTCCCATGCTAGTCTCATGGTATTAATGGTTTCATCATACACACGGAGGTCACGTGGAGAACCAGTTACTGCAAAATGTAGTGAAACAGCCTATAATTAGTATTCATTGCACATGAAGTTTTCAGGACTGAGACACATTACAGTTAGAAACTCATTTTACTTCTCTTCTTACTCACATTCTTTGGTTGTACCATCAACTTGCATGTCATTCCCCATGCCTGTGATGTACTCAGCAGATACAGAAACACGGTAGGTGGTGATAGGGAAAAGCTCCTGTAGTACAATAGTAGTCTCATCTCCTATAGTCTGTGCCTCCAATGTTTCCCCAGCACCGTTCAGTGGGACGTAGGTCAAGCGATATCTAAGAACTGATCCTGGAGCAGCTTTCCAGGATACCCTGAAACTATTGGTACTCTCCTCTGTAACTTTTAGGTTCCGTACTCTCCCCATCTCTGGAAAGGTAAAATGCATACAGTTCGTGTTAATCTGTTCAATCATAAACTTTATTAAAGAAGCAACCAGATTAACTTTAATCACCGCTGAACAGAAAAAAATATTATGGATCCAAAGTTGAATGCAAGAATCTGTTTTATCTTGATTAGGTCAGCGCGGGTGACTGCTTGGAATTTACAAGTTTGCCAAATCCTCTAAAAAAGACATAGATCATACCTTCAAGGGTAGTTTCTTCACCAGTCAAAGGAAAACTGTCTCCTTTGTCATACTGAGCAAAGACGTTGACTTCATATGTAGTGAGGGGGAAAAGATGTGGCAGAACAGCTGTTGTGGTATCACTGGGAATAGCCAGAGTAATATAGTCCCCTGTAACATCTTCTGCTTTACGGAATCGCACCAGGTATGACAAGACTTCAGAAACAGGTGCAATCCAGGTAGTGCGGAAACTTCGGGAGGTAATTTCAGAGAATTGCAAGTTTTCGGGTGGAAGCAGACCTAAAAAACAAAACAATAAAATACTCTAATGAACAACATTTTAAAAAAAAATAGCTCCTTGATCACGTTCTACTCTAAGTTTGAGGATTTTATTAACATATTTTTTCTGTTATGGAATACAATGAGTTTTTATCATTGTTTTTGTAATGAAGTTCCAGCAGAATGGGTTGAAAATACAAAGTAACCAAGAAAGAATGCATCATTTAATTGTTACTGCTTTAGAGTTGTATGTTTCATAGTCTTCTATAGATATGGTATTGCTAATCAACCAGTCAAAAAGAAATCTAATACATCACGAAGTAACATGACAGCCTAATCTTTAGTTATAATTTGTGTGTCAAGAATTTGTCCAGGTAACTTACTCTTCTTTTTAATCTTGAGCAACTCCTGTTCAATCCTCAAACAGATGGATTGGGTAAGCTCTTTAGAAATCCTTTGGAAGGCGTCAAAGTCCTCAACCTCATAGACATGAGTGTCTGATGGCTGATTGGCGATGGCCTCCAGCTCTGACCGCACTGCATCTTTCACACCAACAGCAAAGATCTCAACATCACTATCTCTCAACTTTGTTGCTGCGTCCTTGAAAGAGTCTGACGACTTTCCATCGGTGATCAGCACCATGACACGGGGGACATTGTCTCTTGCACCACGAGAAGAAATAAAGATCTTGTCCTTGACGTAGGCCATGGCCTTGCCAGTATTGGTGGAGCCTCCACGGTAAGGGAAAGTGCGCACAGCTTTGACAACAGCATTAATGTCATGATGGGTGTTGAGAGCAAACTCAGTGTGTGGATCTCGACTGTACTGGACCAAGCTAATCTGGACCTTATTAGGGTCAATGTCAAAGGAATTGACCAGTACCTCCAAGAAGGCACGGACCTTGGCAAAGTTTTGTAATCCAATACTGTACGAGCCATCCACAAGTAGAACCACATCAGCCTGCACATCCACTCCCAGAGAGCATTCTAAAAATGACAGCATACACGATTGAGTTAAATATATTGTCTTGCCAAAGAATAAATGTGACAACAATAAATCACACTAACAAATCTCCTCACCTGTTGTCACTTTGACTGGCTGTGTCCTCTCCATAGCCATAATTGGTTCACTAGGTGTCAGACCTTTGAGGGCATATAGGCTGATCTCGTATTCAGTCTCAGGAGAGAGGTCACGAACAATGATGGATGTCTGTTTAGCGCCAATGTACAATTCTTCCCGTTTTACGTCCGGCACCATGGGAACAAGCACAAGCTTATATCTTGAGATATCTCCCGGTGAGGGATCCCATGTGATTCTCATTGATTTGGATGCAATATCAGTCACCTCCAAATTGGTTGCCGGCTCCACCACTAATTAAAGAAATCAGACAAGACAAGAAATTAATCCAGCAATTTGCAGACAAAAAGTTTTATAATTTAAAACTTTCCAGATTGAAATGGAAACAACGTTTTCCAGGTAATGAAAAAAACAGTGTTGCCCTACATTTTATAAGTATAAAGTTGGACCTACTTTCTTCACCACTGACTAGAACGCTGAGTTGCTCATCAACGCCAGAGCACACTTCTGTGATGATCTTTTTCTGGACATCTTGGATCAAATCAAAATTGGCTACATTGTACACATGTTTGTCATATGGAGTGGAAGCCATTTCTTTGAGCTCGTCATCATCTGCGCCTTTGATACCTGACATGGAAAATGGGAAGTGCAAAATACTTGTAACTATAAGGGTGCTCTAGTTATAGTGTTGCATTTATGACAGGCATCATACATTTAACTATCAGTGGAAAGTCCAGAGGTTTCCAAGAACAGGCCGATAGGACACATGGGAGTACAAGATAAAAATTATTTTTTCTAATATCATACCTAGGACAAATATTTCCACTCCAATGTTCCTAAGTCTTCTAGCATGCTCTTCCACTGGATCCTGGGATTTTCCGTCAGTGATGATCATGGCTATCTTTGGGAAAATTTTCCGGGCTCCAGCTTGCTCCGTAAAGATGTTTTGCACTAAATACTCAATGGCATCACCTAAAGACAGAAGTATAAGGACATTACACTTCCAATTGTTTGACGTATACCCTTGTTTTGTAAAATAGACTGAGGTAAGTTACTTACCTGTCATGGTATTTCCTCCCTTGTATGGCAGTGAGTTGATGGCTTGGAGCAGGTCTCCTCTCCTGGTGTAACGTGTGAGAGGGAACTCTGTGCGAGTATCTGTACTGTACTGAACCACAGCCACTCGAGTCTTGTCCTCGCCAATGTCAAAAGCCCCAGCCAGGCCCGCAATAAAACTGCGGATGTGCTTAAAGTTCTCCCTGCCTACGCTCCATGAGCCATCCACCAGAAAAACCAAATCTGCAATTGCACTGACCGAGCACTCTGGAGAAACAAAAAGCAGAAATGTGTCAGACAGACAATTTTCATAACATCCCATTGAAAAATTTCGATTGGCTTAACTGGAGGTTGACTAGTGACAATATATTTTTTACGATGATTGTTTTTACAGGCTGAAGACATTTCAAGTCGCAACTCAGTTTGTTGTTGTTGTCCATGTGGACACTACCTTTGAATTCCTACTCCTCTGCCATTCTTGAACTGATCGTCTTAAAACTTGGTGTTTATGTAGCATGGGCCAGTGTCTATCCTCTGAGCCTTTTTTTGTTTTTTTTTAAATATTTATATATTTTATGTAACAGGGCTGATCAATTAATTGTTCAATTCTTAGCATTATTTACATAGAGGAAGCAATTCAAAAACAATTTAATATAATTTTAAACATTTAGTTTCTTTTTCAAAAGTGTAAAACTTGACAGAAGGGGTTCATTTGTTCTCCTCATAGTTTTGTGTTAGAGGCTCCTGCGTGCATTCCATCCTTGTGGTCTGATTTTTGATTCTTTGTATCAGGGCTGATGAATTAATTGCAGACTTATTGTGCCTGTATGATCCAAATTAGCCAATCAAGGGCATGCGTGCACAGCTTTCAGCCTGTTAGTGTGCTTGGGCACACTCGTACCTATTTTCCAATGTGGATTCTAACACCAAAAAGAATATCTACATGTGCCGAAGAGTGCGTTTGGTATAGTCATTCCACCCTGAAGCAGGCCTGTGGACTAAACATTTATTAAAATATTCAGCTATGAATATTAAAAGTATGATTGTAGTAAATTGAGTTTTTACTTTTGTGGCTGGGCTTAAAATATACTCCAAATGCATTCCCCTTTTTTCATTACATATTCTTAGACGAAAGGTTTAAAATAATACAATATGAAAGACAGTGAGTGCTTAACCATTAACAAGGGCAAAGTAAAATCTGGAAGTCATTTCCAGAAAGTTCAACAGGCGCAGGGATGTTAAAGATGTTTAAAACCCTTTGACGTACTTTGTCAGATAGTGCTTGCTTCTATGGGGTACAATGAACATGTCAATGCAGGGTCACCCTCCCCTTCTAGCTCTCTTAATTTCCCCTCTATGATGCACAAAAGAAACCTTGTGTCCTAACTTCCTCCTCTTCACTTTTTTACTTAATGTTGAAACTGCTTTTAATTAAAGGAATCAGTGCTGTCCTTCCCAGCCTCAGTAAGGAACGTTACACAGTGGCAACCGAGCAGAAGGTAAAATGACCAAATTATTCCTAGAGGGAAACGCGCAATGATGGCTGCCATCAGAAAGTGTTTGAAAAATGAGAGAGGATCGAAAAGAAGCCCCGTAAATATTTTGGTTGGCACAGGAAAAAACACTCACTGATTGCATCTGACGGCGGCCTCCTGACACGTCCACTGGAGTTACTGGACTGGACTGTAAAAAAAAGAACACTTGGACAGTCAGCAGTGCATATTGTTGCCCTGGCTATGTTATGTTTTGAGCAGAAGAAGACAGGAAAATCAACGCAACATTAAAACGAGCCACTGTATGTACTGTAAGAGCTTTAGACAGAAAAACTCACTTGTGAGTTGACCAAAGATGGGAATACTCTCGTCAGGTCCATAATAGGAGTTAATGGACACTGTGTAATCCAAATCAGGCGTCAGGTTAGTGATTGACGTGGTCGTAGTATAAGCATTTAGGGCAAAGTCTCTTGTCGGTTCATCTGCAAAAGAAATATAGGAATAACTGAGATGTTAGGTTGCACTATGTATGTGTAAGTAAGGTTTATATAACCCCCAAACTATGCAGTCCTTACTGACCTGCGTTTGAAGAAATTTGAACTCTGAAGCCATCTATCCTTGTCGAGGGCCTTACCCACGACATTTCCACCGTGTTCTCATTTAGAATTTTAAAACTCAAGTCCGAGGGAGGATCCACTGGAAGCAACAGAATAAATAATGTTAAACGCGATAATTGCACTGTAAGTTCTGTATGCTTATTCTTGTATTTTTGATCAAATAGAAAATGGTCTTTCTAGTCAAGCATTCACATTTAACCCAACAACAAACACTTCATGACTGAAGTGAGCTTCTTTCGTTGTTGGGGAGGAGACACAAAGCACTGATGTCCATATGTGACACGACGAGTAAAGAAGAGGTGACAACGATAGAAACAGTGTGAGAAGCCATTTCGGAATAAAAATGGCATTTGTTTGAGTTGCCCAACCACGGAGGTCTACAACTCAAGCACTGGCATACATAACATGTGCACAACTCAAACAACCACAGTGCAAACATGAACGTGAACCATCCAAATAACATGCTGAGTGCAGTCATCACAAAGCATGCAACGACCACTAAACCACTAAATTGATCCCAGCATGACAAAAACACAACTCAACTGCAAGTTACTGATTATACAATGGAAGTGAACGTGCCATATTGAAGTCTTGACACTACTTGAACTCCATATGTTTTATATACATAACAGTATGCAAACATATTCCATTTGGTTCAAGAGGTCTTATATGAGCTGGTGGCACAAATCCATTGCAAACCTTTTAAAAAGAATACACAATTTGTCACAAGAGACTCTTGTGTACTTTTTTCCATTGACAGCATCAACATTTTTTACATGAACTATATATGTGTAGTCTAAAAAACACAATACATTGGGAAAGAAAACACTTTTTAATCATAGCATCATGCATTATGTACATGTGAAAGTTGTTCGTCTCAACAACTTTGATGGGCTTGCTTCTCCATGTACAGTTGGGACGACACAGAAAGATGACAAATATATTTTAGAATGATATTCACTCTCATAGATGCCAGTGTAGATCAATGTTAATACTCTATAGAAGTGTGTAGAAAATCAACATGCATTAAAGTCTCCTCAAATGGATTAATGTTTAATTTGTCCTTCGCATTAGTTTTGTTATAATCTTCATGGACCAACACATTGCCAATTTTGTAAGTTGTTAATGACAGATATGTTCCAATTTGTGAGTAATTCAATGTATTTTCATTTAATGAGTTAGTGTGACTGATTAATATGTAGTACTTCAATGAATTAAAAAAAAAACCACTAATGTGAGAGCAGATAGGAGCATGCAGAAAATTTAAGGAATCAACGTCTACATGAGGCAATGACTGTTAATAAGAGGTTTTCCATGAATATCATTGTAAAATACACATTGTGGGAATGAAGCCATAGTTTGGGGAACATACTGAATGCAAAGGCAGATGACGAACAGGAGCCCATCAAATGGGTAAAAACTGGGATTGGAGGATCACCAACCTGGCTTATAAACTCAAGGAGCCCAGATGGACCGTGTCCCCACTCATTTCTCCACGGGTGCACTGCTCCAACAATGGTATAAAGGTGTGAAAATGCGTGTGCGTGTTCAGGAAATGGCTAAATAAAAATTGTTTCGGGAAGTCTTCACTGGCTACCATTACCACTTTTGTTGACGTACAATTTCTTTGCCTAGAAAAAGACATGAGGACCAATGTGGTCTCAAGTGTGTCTTTAGGAACTCGTGGCTGGTGGTATTATGTCCCATCAGCTCCTAATAAATGACACACGCTCTGAGTCTCGCTACTGTTCTCTGAGTAACCTCAGTCTCCAAGCAGCAAGCCATCCTGGTTTGTGCTACTGCCAAAAGGGGAGACCAAGGAAGGTGGGGGGGCTTCCAAAGAGGCAGGGAAAAACGCCAAAGTCATTCTGCAACATGTGCTGACATTAAACATTACTGACTATTTGCTTTCCATACGTTTTGCAAGTCAGCATTTTCGTAAACGCCCGCAAAGAAGGCCGAGAAAGGCTCTTTGTGTGTCTTAGTGCTGTCTGAGGATTCATTTGCTATTCTCCTATTTCATCTTTCCATTCCTCCAGTGGAGATATGTGAGAGGAGAGCTTAGACTCCAGTCATAAAGCCAGAAAGCTTTGTGAGGAAGGAAAAAATGATAGTGTTTCCATACCATATTTGACATTATTTTCGATTACATGATGGATCTAAAGTCCTTTATTTTAACCCTTCTCAAACAATAAAGAATAAGCATATATATGAAGGAAAATCTCATGAACATAAACCAACATTAAAACACACTGCAAAGTATGAACATACATCAAATTTTTATCATTATTGCAGTTAATGTAAATAATTTAAGTAACATAGTGATAAGAGTGATATGCTTTTAATTTTTGTTATTTCTTTGATGATTCATGTTTTATAAATTTTACTGATTTGTTTTCACTATTATAAGTAATGTGATGACGTCTACCCATCGAGCATTACTGATTAAACACTATTATACAAATGTCTAATCAATCTTTCCAATGTCCTTTTAGTTAGAATTTACCAAATGTCACAATGGAAAATAGCTAATACCTAGGCTATTCGAATATGAAACTCTAAGAAATATTACCGTATTGGCCCGAATATAAGACGATGTTTTTTGCACTGAAATAAGATTGAAAAAGAGGAGGTCGTCTTATAACTGCGGCCTAAAAAAAAAAAAAAAAAAAAAAAAAAAAAAAAAAAAACTGCGGCCTAGACATATACCCATTCACGACGCTTGATGGCGCCAGTCATCAATGAATCGAATGCTGAACGCGACTCGGGCGGCCAAAGCGAACCCCTGACACGAAGAAGAAAGTGGTAAGAAGGAAAAGAGAAGAAAATACCGGTAATAGAAGAGATAACCGAAAATGGAGAAACTTCGCGACAATTTGGAGAAAAGTGGGTCGAAGATTGGCCAGGTTAACCGGTGTTTGGCCATTCCTTACTACGCGGCGAAACGTTCTACACAATGCTCAGGGCGCTTGCATATGCATTCACACGCATGCGCACATCGGTTGGAAGCGGCGAGTACTCACTATTTTTGTTTTTATTTAGTTATTTAGAACCTTTTCACAGCCTCAAAGATATTTTTTGCATGTATTACCCTCTCATACTTTTAACCATTGTGTTTTTTTGTGTTAGCTTTGAAGCAGTTGACCACATTAGTCACGTAGCGTATTTAAACCGTCCTTATTTGACATAACTACATTTAAGTATTTTCTGCAGGCATTTCTTTAGTACGTTATTCCTGTATGCATCTAAACAAAACAAGTTTAGAGCACACGGTAGTAATTTAGGTGTCAAATTCGACTAATGTAGGACGTTTCGCCGATGTAGGACATTTTGGCAGAACACCGGCAGCTGAGGAGAAGTTATGACGCAAACTTCAAGTTGATGGTGATAAATGAGGCGGTGTCTTCAAACAACTGCAAAGCGGCTGTGAAATATGGTGTCACAGAGTGTAATGTACGGAGATGTAGAGCTCAAAAAGATCGCCTAAAAAATGCTCACAGTCAGAGAAAAGCTTTCCGTGGTCGTTTCTGTATAAAAATTAATTTGGTGTTCAAAAAGTCTTTTTTCAAACTTGAGTCTTGAAAAAGAGGGGGTCGTCTTATAATCGGGGTCGTCTTATATTCGGGCCAATACGGTAAATTATATTTAATGACATCTTAATGTTTGCCCTGCTATTTTAAGACATTTATTAAACGTTTTAACACAGATTTCATATTATGTGTTGTTGATTTGCTATTATTTGCCAGATTGTAATATTTGTTAATAATAGTAAAAGTCATTTGAATCGCTGCCTAAATGTGATTCAATATCTGTCAGCGCATTTCAATCTGAAAGAGTAAGACCAAAAATGCCATGGGTCACACAGTCAAGCGTACACATATAATCAGAACAACTTTATTATATTACTACATCATTACACATTGACATTTAGTCATGACATGAAAATAAAGCCCTAATCCCTGGAAGACAAAAAACTGGGGATAGCTGATGAAAGAGAGGGGGACGAGCAAAAGAGAGATAAAGGGGGGAAGCGTGTCCCATTAGAGTGACTGACAGGTGTGTTTAGTTTACCTTGTGCATCAATGGAACATATCAGAGCTGCAAACAAGGCAGCCACAGCCAGAGAGAGCCCTGTCTTCATGTTTGGCCCTCGGGGGTCAGCAGGGCATCAATGGGTCTAAATAAGAGCCAGGCGTTCGTCGTTAGTAAAGGAAACTGCGCGCCATGTGGCATGAATATATACTGCAAGCCACTTATATATTTAGTGAGCCGCCTTGGACCTAAAACATTCACAATCTAAGCAGGCAATCCAGGCACAAACACTCGCAATTGCAGCTCAGCAACATAGCTTCCTTTTAGCCAACTTAAGACACGAGTTCCACTATTTTGTCCTTAAAACATAAACATACTGTATTCCATTTATTGATTCAATGGTATTTTACTTATTGGCCACTACATTACTGTACATAAAAACCATCAATCCATTGTTTTTCTTGTTTTATTTAAGTCTTTGAGTTGGAGCCTATCCAAGCTGACATGGGTGACAAGGGGGGTTGACTACCACAATTGCACACACACACAAAAACATTAAAAATATTAAAAAAAATACATAAAATATACATATTTAAACTTTACATTGACACCTATTGGGGCGAAGTAAAATCATAAATTATCCGAACATGCATATTTTATATACATGAAGTGGGGTGGGGGGGACACTGCTAGACCAGAGCCAAGATTCAAATCCAAAACCTCAGAAGTGTGAGGCAAAGTCTCACCGCTAAATCACCATGCCCTACTTTGAAACAGATTTCTTCAATTATCCTCTTCTGTTTATAATAAATCAGGCATTCCCTGCTTAAGCATCCATGAATAGACTGTGTTAACATTTTATGAATGAATCTAAAGTACATTAGTTTGTAATTTTGGCCAACAAAATTATACCTTTGGAAAGCTCTCAAGTGAACTTAATTGGAACATGCAAAAGGATGTCAAAAAAGCAGCACATACACATTTGGGGGCCAAATAGCTACTTTGGCCCCTTTTCCCTCTTCTTACCCATATATACAATTACGGTAGTCAATAGCTGTGTCTTAAAGACAATTATAAATTTTGTAATTTTAAAATTTTCTTTTGCAGATAAGTCAAAACATTTTCATAATAATTAAAATTTTCAAATGACGCAAAAACAAAAATAAATAAATAAATAAATAAATGAAGTATAAAGTTGCACTGCTTACCTAATGAAGAAGCCAAAAGATGGAACGAGAATTCGGAAGAGCCTCCTAGTGTGCACCTTCTCTGGTCTCCTCTCCTCTGCTGTCCTCTCCGGCTCCTGCGGGCTCCACCAGCAGATGTCCAAGGAGGAAAAACTTCCTTCCAAGTGGGAAGATTCTTTCCACCACCGGCTCCTTAATAGGGGGGGCAGTTCCCAACTCTCAATTTACCATCTTCTTGCTCTCTGACGAATTTCCCCGCCTGTTACTTGATATATGTCCCCCTGCTGGGACCATGCGGGTCCTTGGAAATTACATTTTTTCCTTCAAATTCCATTGGTCTGGCGGTTTAATGAGTTTCCAGCGCCAATGTGACCTCACAGCAGTTTGGCCAGACAACACTGCGGGGGTTGCGAGAGCTAAGAAATACAATTTATTTAGGATATGTGTCAAGTGATGAGTCAAGATGTTTGCTCTGCCTGGGAAAAGAACTCGACAGGCGCCCACACCTTAATATACTCAGAATGCTTTTAGGTATGAACACTGACGTAATTAAAAGAAATAGCGTTTCTTTCATTTGCTGTCCTTAATGGGAATGTAGACATTTTTTTGAAAATGTCAGTTTATTTTAGAAAGTTCAGGGAATTTCAATTCGTACTGCCCACGCACGATGTCGCTGATTGGTTGTTCTTTGGTGCTCTCTAGCGCTCAACATTTAAAACTACATGTGCATACAAATAATTGAAGGACAATTTGTGAATACTTTTTCTAATGACAAACCAGAGCCCCCAATTATGGCACTAAATAACGTGTCTCTTTAATTGGAAAGAGGAAAGAAGCCGTTGTAGTGTTTTATTTGTACTGTGTGAAAAGAGCCTTCGAGCGGCTTCGAGGGTTGTTTTTTTTTTTTCTTTTTTTGTGAATGATTTCAAGATAATTTGTTGTTCTGTGAAATCGATACATTACCAAATTACATTAGTTTTATAGTGGTAGTAATATTGTGTCACAGTGGTAGAAACAAACAGGTTTCAAATGGTATTTTTGGAGTGGACGTGACCCATCAAGTCTCAGTCAGGGATTTTTGCGCATCAGATATTTGATCCACCCTTCAGATGACTAAGTATTGCCATCCTGTTCAAACAGGATTAAAGAAAGAGTTTATACATAACACTTGCCAATTATATTGGCTGTTAATTTGAACCAACCAAGTTTGCTTTATTTACTGGAAGATAATTAAAGAATTCCTAATTTTGAGTTTGAACTGTAACTTTGGGTTTGTCACTTGGAGGGTTCCTTCACAGATTGTCAACATTACACTTGACTGTTTTGGTACATTTTTGAGTCAATTAATTTCCTCTCCGGTGTAAATTTATAATAAGATACTGTCAATAATTCTGATTTTCAGACATCATGACGAATGGACTTGAGGAATGTGTAAATCTGTCTTGTTTAGTTGAAGTTTTTTCTAAATTCATCTTATCTATTTGGGTAGACAAAATGAACTCAATACAACTGTAAATCTGTCTGTTTGCAAATCAGAGCCTCTAGGTTCTACTGTGTATCACAAAAGTGAGTACACCCCTCGCATTGCTGCAGATATTTAAAGCTGCAATGTGAAGTACGGTTGGCCAACCATGTTTTTGAATAATATCACTGGCTAAACAGCTATAAGCATATTTTCATTGTGTTTTTTTAATGCAACCCTTCCAGATTCTTTGTTTAACCCATAGCAACGCCCTTGACAACAAAAATGCTTTTCTTCGGCAATCTTCGGAAATTACGTCACACCAGGAAGTGCGAGGGAAGTCCGCCATAAAACAGTATTGTTTGTTGCATTGCTTCTCGGTAAGATGCCACGGCGGTGTGAGGCGATGTTTTGTTCTCACTCAAACGAAAAGTTGTATGAGTGGCCAAAGGATAGCAGGGCACGTAAATGGACATCTTTCGTTCGCACGAAGCGAATGAATTTCACGCCATCATCGAGTAGTCTTCTCTGCTGCAAACACTTCGAAGATGCCTGCTTCCTTAACCGGTCTGCTTATGATCAAGGATATGCCAAAAAGTAAGTGTGATTTTTGGATAGATGACTGATGACTTTGTCAAAGCAGAGCTGCCAACTGTTGTGGAATGAACAGTATAAGCTAGCGACGTTAGCCGAAAGTTAACTCGTGGCAATCCCGGATCACAGTTGTTGTTGCGTTCGCTAGGTTAAGTGTGTTTAAATTGTGCGTCATCTACGATCTTGTCCGAAAGGGTTAATCCACTGTCAATCGGGAAAGGAGTGTGGATGTGCACATAAGTGGGTTGGAGTCGGTAATTCACGGTCACGTTGCAGTAAGAGACACACACCGCCGGTGAGTTTGTGCACATTTATTTGTATTTGTATTATGTATTTCCCCCTTCATGCTTTAAGCATTGCATTGCATTTGTACGGTTCGGCGTTTCTTTCACGGTGATCGCTTGATAGCCTTCTAGTTTGTGTTTTACGTACAAGAGCCGCTGACAGGTGACAAGTTGCTTTTAATGTCTGGCAGCGAATCAGCGAGCGCGCAGGTCACACATTGAATCATGGGAAATGTAGTCTCGGGACAACACTGAAGTGGTGCTTTGTAATCTGTTCGCTTGTGTGAAAAAACTACATTTCTTCACGCCATTAGACGCCTCTTCCTCCCGAGTGCCCCGAGCCGTGTTCTTACTTTTCCATAAGAACTGCTCCATGTGTTAATAAAGAGACAAGGTTGTCAGCACGTCGTGTGTTCGATACATTTGTAAACAAAAAGCTCATAACAAGACACTATGCACGATCGACGCTGAAGTAGGAGGCAAGGAGGAGATCAGCTAGAAGCAAAATTTATTGTGTTAGTTGTAATACGGGAGTTCACCAGTAGAGCGTTCGCATGTCATTTAGATGTGTTATTGTTTGTGCCTTACTCCTTGACTAAAAGAGAGAAAAGTGTTTTTGTTCAGAGTTGCTTGGCAAGACGTTGAGTAAAGTTGTAAAAGCCAATAAAGGTGTCGTGTGGGTCACTCGGTCAAGATATAACAACGACTCATCTCCTTCTTTCCCCCCAATGTTTTTATATTATTATTTTATATGCACGAGAGCTGCCGGATCTGCCAAAATGAACATGAAGTCTGATTATTATTTTTTTTAACAATGTCATCAGATAGACAAAAACATAAAATTATGTGCAAATGCCTGCATCTTCAAATCATGAAAATAATAACAGCCTATATCTTACCAATCTTGTAATCTCGATGGGTCTTGTATCCATTCCATGTCAGGTAGTCTAGGCACATTGTTTGCATCCTGATTAGCGTCTGGCTAATACATGTTAGGTCCAACATAAAATTCCAAGCTCCTCTTCTTCCTCCAACTCTTCAAAAACTTGGATCTCCTCCCTTGCGCTCGATCTATCGCTTATATCGCAGTTTGAATCATTGTTTGAAGGGCTTTGTGTGGCGGCTGTATGTATGGAGCTGCCATCGATGTTCCCGGTGTGACGTATCACTTCCGGGTTCTTCCCCTTTCAGGCTCGAACTTCGGAAACGCGATTATTTTATCAAATATACAACATATAATTTTTTTTTTCATGCTTTATTTGTTGGACAATGTTAAATTACTTTACTTGTCACCCTATTTGGCATGTGAAGAAATTACTTTACATTACTGCTTTAAGTAAATCTTTTCATGGGACGACACTAGGACACAATGAAAAGTAGTCTGTGTGGAGCTTATATGATAGAGTTAATTTATTTTCCCCTCAAAATAACTCAAAATATAGCCATTAATATCCAAACCCCGGGCAACAAAAGTGAGTACACCGCATGGGAACTACGTACATCCCTAAATGTCCAAATTGAGTACTGCTTGTCATTTTCCCTCCAAAATGTCATGTGACTTGTTACAGGAGTGCTGTCAGCATTGTTGCAGAGATTGAAGAGATGGGAGGTTCATTCCCACCACCATGCTTGACTGTAGGCATGACAGACTTATCTTCGTACTCCTCACCTGGTCGCCGCCACACATGCTTGAGACCATCGGAACCAAACAAATTAATCTTCGTCTCATCAGACCATAGGACATGGTTCCAGTAGTCCATGTGCTTTGTTGACATGTCTTTCGCAAACTGTTTGCGGGCTTTCTTGTGTACAGTCTTCAGAAGAGTCTTCCTCCTGGGGTGACAGCCATGCACACCAATGTGATGTAGAGTACGGCGTATGGTCTGAGCACTAACAGGCTGACCCCCTACCTCTTCAATCTCTGCAGCAATGCTGACAGCACTCCTGTAACGAGTCACATGACATTTTGGAGGGAAAATGACAAGCAGTACTCAATCTGGAAATTTAGGGATGTACATTTTTTCAAAGGGGTGTACTCACTTTTGTTGCCAGGGGTTTAGATATTAGTTATTTTGAGGGGAAAATAAATTACCTCTATCATATAAACTGCACACAGACTACTTTTCATTGTGTCAAAGTGTCATTTTGTCAGTGTTGTCCCACGAAAAAAGATACACTTAAATATCTGTAGAAATGCGAGGGGTGTACTCACTTTTGTGATACACTAAGAAGTGCCATGCACAAGTTTACATTGAAATTACAGACAGCTTTCTTATCCCTTCAATTGAAAATGTTTGTCATTTTCCAAGATGAAAATGCATCATGCCACAGAGCTAAAACTGTTAAAGCATTCCTTGGAGAAAGACTCGTCTAGTCAATGTAATGGCCTGCAAATAGCCCAGATCTCAGCCCTATTAATAACCTGTGGTGGAAATTGGAAAAATGGTCCTCAGCAAGGCCCCGACCTGCAAGCATGATCTGGCAACTGCCAAATTGATGACGAATACTTATCAAGTCCATGCCTCAGACTGCAAGCTGTCATAAAAACCAGAGTTGGTGCTACTAAATACTAGAGATGTGATTTGTTATTTCTTTGTTTGTTTCTCATGAATCCATATTTTTTCCTCAGAATGGAGTGATTCCATATTTCCCTGCACTTGCTCTATAAAAATAACATTTACTGACCACCTCAATGTTTTTTATTCATTTCTTTTAGTGTTTCTAAATGCTAAAAAGTTGCACTTTTGAACTAATTCATTGTTTTGTCAAGCTTTTTATCTGAGTTTGTTCTACATGATAAAATGTCTGAGTGAGTGCTCGTCCGAGACTGGTGATTTCATACTTTTTGCTAGGGATTGTATACACACACACAACGAGCAGAAGAAAGTGATCGTGATAAATGAGGCAATACTCGCTGACGCCAACATCAGGAAGAAGGAAAACGAGATGGTGGAGAAGTACCAAGTACCAACGGCTGAAAGAGCATCTGGAGCAGATGTGGAAGTTGAAGGCTAGCATGGTTCCCGCAGTAGTGGGAGCACTTAGGGTACTAACCCCCAAGCTGGGAGATGATGATGATGCTTTTTTATTTCTAGCATGCACAAGAAACAGAAATACATTATAATATAACATTGGAACTGCTCTACTAACTACCAGAGTACTCAGGGATGCGCAGGAAATCACCCTAGAGGGCAGGTTTCAATTATCAGGTTGGGGATCACACTACTCGGTCTGCCTGGTAATGTCAATTCCAGGGTATTGGAAAAGAACATTGTGGTTTTCATCCTAGCCGTTGAACAGTTCATCATCTGTACACCCTCACTAGAGTTCACCCAGCCACTCCACAAGCATTTTGTTGACTTGGAGAAGGCATAAGGTTTATTTACAGAATTTGTAGGTGCAGCCGAGGAGTTGATGGGGTCTGCTTTGGTGGCCTCAGTATAGCGACTCTGCTTTTTGCAAACAAAATGGTTGGATTTCGTAGTACGTTGGCTGGCAAGTGTGCATGTCACCTCCGAGTTCAGACGTCAAGGGTTCAATCCTGGGCTCTGGTCTTCCTGTGTACAGTTTGTATGTTCAGGCTCGGCTTTGTGGGTTTTCTTCGTGTACTACTGCCACATCCCAAAATTATGTATGATTGGTTGAGCTCAAATGATTATTTTGTCTTTGTGCCCTGCTAGTGGCTGGCAAACAATTCAGGGACGTGTACCCCTCCTCCTGCTCATAGTCGGTTGGGATAAGCTCCAGCACCCCGAGACACAAATAAGGTTATGCAGTATGGAAAACGAATTCATAAATGGTTTTGTTGGCTTTCTCAAGTCATGATCTTCAGCTCGCTTGAACAGTTCGCAGTCAAGTCTAAAGTGTTTGGATGAGAATCAAAGCCTCCCTAATGGATGGGATAGGGTCCTAAAGTATAAAAGGTCAAGTATAATGAGGTATTGTCCTGTCATGTTTTCAATACAGTATACGCAAAATAGTGATACCTGCTGGCCAACCCCTGCTATTGCAAAGAAAAAAAATTAAACGCTACATCAGCATCACGAGTGATGCATTTATCCATCCATAACACTGCTTATCCTTGTCACGTGACATAAAATCCATGTCATGCAGCTGGTCTTTCTTCTGAATCATCCTTAAACTAAATATTAGCGGTCTTTAAAATTCTTACTGTACAAATAAATAATTTCAAACAATGTCCTAAATTATACCTCGTCTGTAGAAAATCCAGCTTTAACAAAAAGCTATTTTCTTTCGCCAGTAAAATAATGTCAAAGTGTACCTTCACAACAATACTAATTTGAAAAAAAAAACGTCACTTTAGTCTTTAGGGGTTTTTTGTTAGTTTTTGGCACTTTGGGGGACGATGGAACACTGCCCCCGCGTTTTCTGTTACTGAGCACAGCAGAACCATCCACATGGAGTCACTCAATTTCAGCACATGTTAGTTGGTCCCATGAAAAATAAAGAAAACCGGACAACTTCATGAATTTATGAACCCTCGCTGTACAGTATGTAAAAAGTGGACATGTCCAGGCAAAATAGAATGCTTGGTCACCCTACCATAGGCCACAATTTAAGTAGTTTGACTTTTGCCATCATTAACATGAGTCACAACTACTGATGTCACTTGTAGCTGCTAAATAAGGTTGTTCCATTACAAAATAATGTCAATTCACTAAAATGGATCAACTCTATTTACTACTGATTTATAGATCCGCTTTATATATATATATATATATATATATACATATATAAATAGATGAAACGTTGTACATAAAAATAACACACAATACCTTTTAGACATTAAGATACTTTAATTGGAACTTTTTAACCATAACCGAGAAAAGTCCATTTCAATTTTAAACGTTATTCTGCACAAAGATGTCTTAGAACAGGTGGCCACCCAAAGTATCAACTCTACCCAGTTTCTATCACTATCAGTTCAAAGCGAACTGGAACCTATCCCTGCTGATTTTGGACAAGAGCAAGGTTCTATTCTTTGAAGTGCAAATAGTTTGGTCAACACTGACATAATTGTGCAATGTAATTTAACAGAAAAACCCTTACCACATATCCAGACAGGAAGCTCAAGAGTCATAGGAACACTGGAGTGTTAAATTCGTTGCATGCATAAATAATCCGATTGTCAATTTTTTGTTTAATTTTAAACACGACCGAGGGCAGAACATTTTGTAACTGCTTCATTTAAGGGCACACTCCTTACTAACAATGTGTACTGAGTTGGACAATGCACATACAAAGTTTCTATCATCTCAAACCCAGAGGTATATTAATGTAATATATTGTACATTCAGTTTTAGGACATTTTATAGTACACAACATGGACAATAACTGACATAAAACACATGCCCTTCAGGAATTAAGCCATTTGCAAAGCTGTGCTAACATAAAACACATACTTTGATATAAATACAACATTTTACACAATTTAAAATAAACAAACAAACAAAAAAAAAAGACATTCCCGGCAGCTAACTTGAAGCAGTCAAGACTGGCATTGTACTTTGCCGTCAATCACAGACAAGAGGGTCGCGCTTGCACATACATACATTAAATGGTGGCCAGTGTATTCGCGCGTAAACCATTAAACACAGTGTGCAGGTGAGAGCTAGTTAGGAATATCTGCGCTGCTGTTGCGCGAGTCATATTTGTGGTGGATGATGAGCAGCACCACGCCCAGGAAGAAGCATATGGAGCCGACGGTGATGTAGGCGATGCCCAGGAAAGGATTCTTCCCTCCCATCCAGGAAATGGTGCTCAAGATCATTCGTTTCCGACCATCAAAACTCAGGACAGGGTAATCTGATTACAAAACATTAAGGAAATGCAACCACAGCATCTGGGAAAAACATTTTGGAAAACTTAAAATCTGCATGAAAATTATCTATCGTGGTACAACACGTGCCATCACAAACACCATAACTTAATTTGCTCAAAAAGTTGACTGCTTCTAATACGCACTTTTGGACCTGCAGATACCCAGATTCATTTTCCAATGTTTAAAAAAATAATAATAATAATATTTTTTTACAAGTAAAATAAAATATATATTTTTGAAAAACAACAAAAAAAAACACTTGTCGGCAGTTTTTAACCATGGCTTATTAAATAATCTTAAGAGTACAAAAGGATACTGTAGGTGATGTCCAAGGTGTATCTGCCACTAGCAAGGGTTGGAGTTGAGGTTGACTTCTTCTGGATGATCCTATAGAGCTTGCGGAAAGTGGGTAAGGCGGCCGTGCGCATCCACACAATGAAGTCCTCGTTGATGAAGCCATTGTTGTCCTGGTCCTCTGGGTCCAGCTCAAACACTGGTTTTCTCCAGTTAATTGGTTTTTTAGTACCTGAGAACACGTACATCCAGACTCAGAGATTGTTTCTTCCGCGTTCTCAACACTGAACTGCACTAATTGTTCATGATGCTGCTATGTAGTGACTTTGTACAGTAATTTATTCTTTGTCTTTTACTCAGTAGTATGTTTAAGTGGTGTGTTATTTTACCATCTTGTGTTTTACGGTACCATAGAGTAGCTTTCCAATTTCGTTGTTTGCTTGGCTTGCAATGACAATAAAGGAATTGAATTGAATTGAGAAGGAACACAATCAAAAAAGTCAAACCTAAAGCACTTAAATGGAAGTAAGATAATGGTTTATAATTATACATATTTGAAGATAATTGCTGAAATACAAAGGTTGAGAACTACATTGTGATAGGGCTCAATTGTGGAGACAGTGTTCACACAAACTTTTATAACTCTTTTACATTTACTGATTTTTGGCGGGCGTGGCTAAAACAGTGCCTAATGAGTCACATCGGCTCATGTACAAGTTCCCCGTCTTCAATATATTAAGTCTCTGGCTGTAACGATGTGAAAATTCACAATTTGATTCATATCACGATTCTTGATACACAATTCAATAAGCAAAACCATTTTCTTTGTAATGTGACAAGTATTTTATTTAAATAATATAAAACTGATCAAATATTTTGGTTATTGTCATCGTTGACGAAAACAACACTGATACTAACGTTTTACTTTGTGTTATAAATTCGCCTGTCGCGATATGCAATAAGTCAATTGATCGGACGGTAAATAAAAATGAGGTTGTTAATTTTCCCGGCAGCGATTTATCGCCGCGTGTGTGCATGCATTTTTGCGAACGTATGTTTGCCCGAACTTGGCAAACGTGAGTGTTGATTGCATATGAGACTCTTTCACAGATGTTTAGTGGTCATGAACACACTGTAGAATTAAAGACACACATCTAGTAGAGGTGTGTGAGATTCCCGATTCTTTGATTATTCGCGATTCGGCCGTGGAAGATTCGAGAACGATTCACTAACATCCAGTTTCCGATTATTGAAATATGTTAAGCAAAACAAAAACACAGCGCGGTTTTTAGGACGCAATGAGGAACAGACCAAGAGCAAACATCATGCTTGTTATTACCCGGATATTGACAATGCTCAACTCACGTGTCTGGCTAAACTCGTGCCACTAGATTAAAAAAAAAAAAAAAAACAATAATACCTGACTGGTGCCGACAGCCACTACAATCCACGTCCACATAATGCTATGGTATATATCACATGTATATAAAGAACTAGATGCGAAATGACGGACTCGACGGCGTTAGTAAACAGCCGCCATCTTAAAGTAGTAGGCTTCCCTGGAAGGCTGTTGTCGCGAACCTTCCAAGTGAACTTAATTAAGTTTTTTATCTAAAATACTCCTAAATTGGCAAAATCTTAACTTGAACCTATCCTTAAAACTTTCACATGTCGAAAGTAGACAAGGAAAATTATGGAATAACGGGAACAATTTTAACAACTTTAACGGTGATTCACAACATTAAATTAATTGAATGTAGTTTAAAGCTGCTGATACAGAATAGGGACTTCAGTATTTTATTTACTGTTTTGAAATGTTAACTTGATACTGAAATAGTCGTTTATTTAAGCCCGAGAGGCTTTTTGTCACTAATGTACGAAACATTAAAAGCACCTAATACAGTTGTCGTCAAAAGTTTACATACACTTGTGAAGAACATAATGTCATGGCTCTCTTGAGTTTCCAGTTATTTCTACAACTCTGATTTTTCTCTGATAGAGTGATTGGAACAGATACTTCTTTGTCACAAAAAACATTCATGAAGTTTGGTTCTTTTATGACTTTATTATGGGTGAACAGAAAAAAGTGATCAAATCTGCTGGGTCAAAAATATACATACAGCAGCGCTAATATTTGGTAACATGTCCCTTGGCCATTTTCACTTCAATTAGGCGCTTTTGGTAGCCATCCACAAGCTTCTGGCAAGCTTCTGGTTGAATCTTTGACCACTCCTCTTGACAGAATTGGTGCAGTTCAGTTAAATTTGATGGCTTTCTGACATGGACTTGTTTCTTCAGCATTGTCCACAAGTTCTCAATGGGGTTTAAGTCAGGACTTTGGGAAGGCCATTCGAAAACCTTAATTCTAGCCTGATTTAGCCATTCCATTACCACTTTTGATGTGTGTTTGGGGTCATTGTCCTGTTGGAACACCCAACTGCGCCCAAGACCCAATCTTCAGGCTGATGAAGTTAGGTTATCCTGAAGAATTTGAAGGTAATCCTCCTTCTTTATTATCCCTTTTACTCTCTGTAAAGCACCAGTTCCATTGGCAGCAAAACAGCCCCACAGCATAATACTACCACCACTGTGCTTGACGGTAGGCATGGTGTATTTGGGGTTAAAGGCCTCACCTTTTCTCTTCCAAACATATTACTGGGCATTGTGGCCAAACAGCTCGATTTTTGTTTCGTCTGACCACAGAACTTTCCTCCAGAAGGTCTTATCTTTGTCCATGTGATCAGCAGCAAACTTCAGTCAAGCCTTAAGGTGCCGCTTTTGGAGCAAGGGCTTCCTTCTTGCACGGCAGCCTCTCAGTCCATGGAGATGCAAAACACGCTTGACTGTGGACACTGACACCTGTGTTCCAGCAGCTTCTAATTCTTGGCAGATCTGCTTTTTGATGATTCTCGGTTGAATCTTCACCCTACTGACCAATTTTCTCTCAGCAGCAGGTGATAGCTTGCGTTTTCTTCCTGATCGTGGCAGTGACAAAACAGTGCCATGCACTTTATACCTACAAACAATTGTTTGCACTGTTGCTCTTGGGACCTGCAGCTGCTTTGAAATGGCTCCAAGTGGCTTTCCTGACTTGTTCAAGTCAATGATTTTTCAAGTCAATAATCACTCACAAGAAATTGCTAATTTGTGTTGCTGTATGTATATTTTTGACCCAGCAGATTTGATCACTTTTTCTGTTAACCCATAATAAAGTCATAAAAGAACCAAACTTCATGAATGTTTTTTGTGACAAAGAAGTATCTGTTCCAATCACTCTATCGGAGAAAAATTAAGAGTTGTAGAAATAACTGGAAACTCAAGAGAGCCTTGACATTATCATCTTCACAAGTGTATGTAAACTTTTGACCACAACTGTAGCTTTTTGGGTATCATCAATAATCGATTTATAATCGAATCGTAGCCTCTGAATCGTAATCGAATCATTAGGTGCCCAAAGATTCCCACCTCTAACATCTAGGCCTGTCGCGATAACAAATTTTGGGAGGCGATATATTGTCTCATAAATTATTGCCAATATGAGATATTATTGCCTGTTTTTTTAACCTATTCAACCACAAATATATTGACATTGCATTCAAATAAATCACCTATTCAAATGCAAAAAAATGTTATTCTTAAATAAAACACAAACTATTTTAAAATTTATAATAATAAAAGAACACTATGCATAAGTCATTTTAAAGGTAGTTAAGTGCAGAATATGAAATAGGTGAGAAACCCAATGTCATTTTTGTTGTCTGCCAATCAGAGCCCACTTAAAGTTTTAACTTGATCCAAAATGACTATCATCTTGTCCAGCAAAGTGCGCATGCAACAAATTTGAATCTAAATTATTATCATTTATTACATCATATTATCATTGCCAATTAGATTTTTCATAATGGGTGTCATATTAAATGTATTCTTAGTGTAGAATCTGAAGTATATGCGATTGCCTCCAGAAATCTAAACATGATGTGCTTTTATTATGAAATGTTCACCGAAGTACGTTTGCTAAGCCATTAGCCGTAAGCTTTACACTCAACAGCCAAGGAAATTACCGCCCTCATAATTATCGACCGTGTGATAATTTGACTTATCGACAGGCGTAAACACATCCATATTAAACATTGTAAAAGATTGACAATGCTGCAATGAGGCTAATGAAAAAAATGACGATGTCCTAACCATTTTAGCCGTCTACAAAACATGAGTAGTATTCTCCAATATGCAAACTTGTGGTTAAAAGTTGACAATTCAAACATTAAAACTCACCGGTTTACAGCATTTGTAAACGATGCGAAATAAGAAAAAATCTATTACTGACACAGCATGTATGACGAAAATAGTAGATGAATGCACTTTTTTTGTGTGTAAAGCTTACGATTAGCGGCTTAGCGAACGTACTTTTGGTGAACATTTCAAAAAGAAAAGCACATCATGTTCAACATCTGAATAAAGATTTCCGGAGTTAATCCCGCATACTTCAGATTCTATACTAAGAACAGCTTTAAAATGACACCATTATCAAAAATCTAATAGGCAATGAATAATTTGGCTTCAAACTGCTAACATGCACACTTTGCAGGACAAAATGTCATTTTGTATCAAATATACACTTTCAATGGGCAGCTTTGTACATCACACCTGTTCAGCTAATTTGAAATTAGTAATATAAGTTAATGACTATAGCTATTATGAGGTGTAAAAAAAAAGTTTGGGGACCCCTGATAATTTTCACAATTTTCCTTAATAAATCAATGTTTTTAACAGCAACTCGCTCAGCACAAACGAGAATTACCTTGAAAAGCAATTGTAAGGTTTTCATTGCCACCAGGATTCCTAAACTTCACATGTTTGTCCGTCCACCAAGCAATGCCTTTCTTCATCAGAGGGATTTGGATTCTGGTGCCATTGGCGTCAATATGATAGAGCACCAGGGTGTCTGCAATGGACAAAAAAACATTACTTGTATCATCAGTCCTACAGTAGCCCTACTGCTTTTTTTTTTTTTTTACCATTGAAGAGGCTATTAGCAATTGCCCCGCAAGGAGCAATGGGTTGGCCTTCGTTCATACGATAAGGCTCGCATTCCTTACTGGGATTCTGTGAGGGGAAAACAAACTGTGTTAAGTAGTTGATAAAAACTCTAATGAATCGCAAACAAAAAAACTGCACCGTCAAAGCAGAACGGTCCCCATTGAGCTGACTGTCATCCCTGGATTTCACATAACGTCTGTGGTTCTGATAGAAGTTGGATAAACCGTAGTACATGAAGACATTGCTCTGGATGGGAAAAACATACATTATTGATGGCAAAGGCAAAAAAATGTTTTTGTAACTTAACAAATACAGGTTTATATTTATTGTTGCAATATTCATACTTGGTGGTAATGAACAGAGTCGAGAATTGCACTGTTATATTGAGGTTTTGAATTCAGTATCTAAATAAACATTCAATTGTACCTATTTCATAGGAGTGTAACGGTACATGTATTTGTATTGAACTGTTTCGGTACGGGGTGCTCGGTTCGGAACGGAGGTGTACCGAACGAGTTTCTGACGTAATCTAGTGCTGTCAAATTTAGCGCGTTAACGGGCGGCAATTAATTTTTTGAATCAATCACGTTAAAATATTTGATGCATTTAACGTAAGCGCGATATGACCCGCTCATGCATCCCATAATCCCACTGTTACGTCCCACGGAGGGCTCGCTAAGGGCGTAACATTAAACGAGCCACACACACACGTTGCAAGTGGACACAAATTTATTCACACAAGTTGAACTCGCAATGAACAAAATATACAAAATGCGGAAGAAGCTGGATTCAGCGTAAGCCCAGGCCAAAACAACAAACAAAATGAAACTACACTTAAACCCCACCCGCTAAGTAAACACTGATCATAAAAAGGAAATAACAAAAAGACGGCAGTTTACGCCTACTGCTGCGGTGCTCTTATTTACAGTGGTGAACAAAAACGATCCAATAACAAATGAACACAAAGACCTCACCGAAAAAGCGGAAGTGTAACAAAGTAGCGATCAAATGCACAGGTGAATGAATGGCGAGCAAACAGCTGGCGAGGAGAGGAGGTAAGCGGCACGTATGCTGTCAAATGTGAACTCTCAGAGTGTTGACAGCGGCTAGTTTTTGAAGTTGGCACCCTTCCTCGGATGGCCCATCAGCGGCGGCGACGATGTCGTCGTCTCGCCGTCCGGCGTCAATCAGAGTACGTCACGTTGAGAAGGGAGGCAGCCAGCTGGCGGACGTGACGATCAGCTGACTGACAGTCTCATAAAAGATAACAATTAACGGCCAGGGCCATCGCACCACTCAGAAGTGCAGTGAGCAGCATGGGTAACGGTTTAATGTAAACATGGAAGAAAAGCAGGTTGGCCCTCTGGGTGGGGAATTCAAATTAAAAAAGAATATAGATGGAACAACTCTCAGAAAATGTAAATAAATTGGTTTGCCTCAGCGACTGGCTAGCGGATGTGAAGAGGGCCACATTTTTGTGTACACTACACACACTTTGCACACATTATAAATAATACTTTTTCTGTTACTGTTCTAAGGCTCTGTTGTGTTTGTTTTTGCTGGGAAAAAGAAAATGTCTTCATCAGAAAGAATGTTAATGTTAATGCCATCTTGTGAATTTGTTATACGTAATCAACAAATACAGTACTTATGTACAGTATGTTGAATGTATGTATCCGTCTTGTGTCTTATCTTTCCATTTCAAAAATAACTTATAGAAAATTATGGACGTATTTTAGAGATGGTTTGAATTTTGATTAATTAACTTTTAAGCTGTGATTAACTCGATTAAAAATTTTTAATCGTTTGACAGCCCTAAATGTAACCCTTACTTTTCGAGGCTGTGGTCATAAAGTTAATATGAGAAACTTGAAACTGTTCAGTGTTGCAACTGTTCAATTTTGCACATCAGATACTTGTTTAAAGAAAAAGTCTGAACCAATGTTATTTTTATTCTGTTTTTCAAAATATCTACATTTCAAAATTTTGTATTTTCTATTTTTGAGCAGAATTCTAGCTTTGTACAGGGTAATGTTCCTATTGTTGAAAGCACAAAAGTGTGTAATAAACAACTAGCACATTTCGCATTTTGTTTTCTTACTGTACCGAAAATGACACGAACCATGACCTCGAAACTGAGGTATGTACCACAACAAGATTTTTGTGTACCGTTACACCCCTGCTATTTCACTATAAAATCTATCATTACTAAAATCAAATCCTTGGAATGTTTTCTGAATATATTTTAAAATTAAAGCAATCCTGAGTCCCTTTAACCTGCCCCCCCCCCCCCCCCCTCGACCCTCACTTCACAATGCATCCCTGTCCATATTGGACACTAGCCTTTGCTCCACTTGCAATGCACCTCAGGCATAAATCTATCAATATGGTACACAGACATGTATTATTCATTTGGAGTGCATAGAGTGCAGGAATGGTAGGTCGGACTCGGACCTACCTATTGTACACAGACATGTATTATTCATTTGGAGTGCATAGAGTGCAGGAATGGTAGGTCGGACTCGGACCCACCTCGAAAGGCTGCTCCAAAGTGAAATTCACAGAGCACAAACATGGTGTTTGGCTGTTCCAACTGTAGTTTTTGGCACAGCTGAAACAAGGGCTTGACACATCCACACCGGTGTAATCAATCTGAAAATAAAATGCACGTATGCAAAAATTGAACATAAAACATAGCAATAGAAAACATCAAGAAAGCCGTGACACTGAGGCCTTATTAGTGCTGATACTGGGCCTATGCTCGATAACAAAATATGACAAAAGTTGTGAGTGTGTGTTGTTTTTTTTGTTTGTTTTTTTAGATCAATAATGTATAGTGCAAGGGTCGGGAACCTATGGCTCGCAAGCCATATCTGGCTCTTGATGGCTGCATTTGGCTTGCAGACAAAAAAAAAAAAAAGTTTCATTATACTCCTTTGCGCATTGCGGGAAACAGTGACGGTCACCGGTCACAAGCTGGTGCTGTGCAGTAATGAGCAGACTTGACTTTCGCAGCGTATGTTAACTTTTTTAATGCTCCGACAACACTCCCGCACTTCGCACTAGATATCAAATAGCAACCTAGATGTGCTACGTTAGCTCCCCCCAAGTCCCATGCCACTGGCTCCATGAGCCCAGGGTGATCATATGACACGTAGTCCATATACTATAACTGGTGACTAACTCACTAAAAGTAATTTTAGTGGGAAAGTGGCAAACATACATGTCGTTGTGTCTATCTATCTATTTATCCATCTATTAATCGCATAGGCAAAGCAGATGAGGCAGAGACACTGTTCAAGTGGGGTTGCCGTAGTTTGCTGTCAAAAATAGCGGCCTATGTGCGTGTGTGCGTGAGATCAGGAAGTAAACTTTCCTCGTTTTCAGTTCCGTTTTCCGCGTTGTCATCTAATTTTAGAAACCCTTTTGAGAAGATGGCAAAACGGAAAAAAAAGACAAGGAGTATCGTACTTAATAAACGCACCGTTTTTTCTCTCGCTTTGGATAAGTCAACAGACGTAAGCATCGCAGTTCAGCGTGATTGCAAAGTTTTGACTATGAACGGGAGAACGAGAGGGGAGGATTTATTCAAGTCCTTCACTGAGTTCGGTAAAGAAAAAAATCTACCGATGGATAAAATTGTTTCGGTGTGCACTGATGGTGCTCCATGCATGAGTTTCTCGACGCCTGCATGAAGCTTAAGCCCACCAAGTATCAACCAGACTACAAAGCCATCAGCAAAACCATGCAGCACCAGAAGTCACATTAATGGTAAAAAAAATACTGGTTATTGATTAGCAATAGCATAACTATGTTATTAAAAAGAATTCAGAAACTTATTGTACTTTAAAAGTGTTGAAATCACACAAAATGCACACATTACTTGTATTTTTAGGTTTAATCTTATTGTATGGCTCTCACGGAATTACATTTAAAAATGTGTTGTGTACATGGCTCTTTCAGCCAAAAAGGTTCCCGACACCTGGTATAGTGAAATGTATAACAATTAAATGTGCTTCTATTACAGTTGATGCCAGAAAGTACATATTTAACCTATGCGTGTTTTTGTTTTGTTTTTTTGGTGGTGTGCTGTGAGTTTTTTTTTTTTTTTTTTTTGGGGGGGGGGGGGGGGGTTCAAGCTAAAATATGGACCCTTGGTCCCAAAAAATTTGAGACAGCAGGCTGCTTGTAAATAGTCACCAATAAGTGATCATGTAAACATGCACTGCATGAAAAGTAACTTAGTATCAGAACAGTAAGCTAATTAAATCATTTGGTTGCTTTTTGAATTAAGCAGCAATACATTAACTTCTGTTAACCTTTTATGAATAAATAACTGAAGACAAATAGAACAGCTTGGTCCAGCTTGCAAAGATGAATCCACAAGTTTGGCTGAGTAAATATGACGCTCCATTTATCATTTTTGTCTCCTAAAAACGCCTACTTAAATTGTTCAAAGTGTGTAAAAGCTAAGGGCTTGATTCATATACAATTAAAACACAAACTTAATTGAAAATCCTATATTCAGGAATTTACCTATGTCGTAAAAACTCGTAATGTTTACTGTAATCCAGATGACATACTAAAAATAGCATCATGTCAAATACTCGCCACTTTTGCAGACAAATACTTTACTATTGTCCCGACTGGCTTACGTGTCCGGTTGTTATGTCAGTGTTTCGGCAAAATCTGTCTGGAGGTGCCGAAAATAAGCAAATGTTACAACGTCGGACCCACCTCGAACTCTTTAATGTTGTTTGACGTAACATAGAGGCCTATTCCAATGGGGATGAAGATCAGACCGATGACAAAGAAAGCAGGCAGTACGGTTCCAGCCGTAAGGATGGGCTGCCAAGCAGGTAGTCTCTGTTGTTTAAAAGCTGTATTGTCCGGCTTCTTGCTTTTCACGGCCCCTGCACCGCCATGACTTGAAGGGCCTGAGTGGTGGCCGTCCTCTTCCTTAGCGTTGTAGCTCGACGCCATCATGGTTGTAATCCGCTTCGAGTAAATATTACTGCAGAGGACAGCCGTTGGGTTCCCGTTTTGCTCCACGCGAAAGACACGGCACGAAACTTGGAGGAAACTTGTAAAATCATGAAACTGATGTCAAAACTATCTTATCGAATCTAAATAGCGGCTTGGCATAGCATTGATTCCCTCAGCATTAGTAGTAGTTCCATCCTACACGAAGAAGCAGGAAGTACCAAGACCGAAACGTAATGTCGACGTCACTGCATTGAAGGGTAACGCCTATAAATTTTTTTTAAAAAAAGATATTAAGTTAGATGTAATATTCACGCTGTGATGCAATATGGCGGGCGTTGTCACTGGTTTGGCATTTTAAAGACAGAGCGAACCTACACCGGGGTTCTGTCAAAATATGCTTGTAACGGGTACACGCAGGTCCGTTGTGGAGCGCGGAAACCTTCCTGCCGATTCCTTCATGTAGGTGTACTGTACAGTACATACAGGTGTACACAGGGGTGAAAGTGGCTAGAATTTCTTGCCGGAACTCCCCGACGTGAAGGTTTTAGCTGTTATTTCTATAACACACACAAAAACTGATTTTCATTCAAAATTTGATGAATTGAATTGAATGATTTGCAAAATAAAAGTTAAGGATGTATAGACCCTACTCACCTACGTCACAAAATGGGCGTGTCGCTGTTTCCGGCCGCCATATTGTACCTATTTTTTAGACCTATTCTCATTGTTTTCAATTAGTCGAGCAAGTTATAGAGCAATTCATGGAAGCCCCGGTGTTATCTGACGCTGTAAACTCATTGGATGCGTTGCATAAAAGGCGTTACGTGGAAAAGCTTCAGTTTATCCATTCGCCAGATCCGTATTTGATGCCTAAATCGATGTTTTTCGACCCGCTGGCTTCGCCTGACATCTGCTATCCTGATATAGACCCTACCCACCGACGTCACAAAACCACGTGCTCGCTGTATGGTTCCGCCCACTTGTCCGTCATTTTGTCTCTGTATTAGCATTGGTTTCAATTGATCGAGGAATTTAAAATGCATTTCATGGAAGACCCGGTGCTTTCTGATGCCGTAAACTCACTGGATGTGTTGCATAAAAGGCGTTATGTGGAAAAGCTTCGTTCTATACAGTCGCCAGATCCATATTTGATGCCCAAATCGATGTTTTTCGACCCACTGTCTTCGCCCTGTCTGCCTGACATCTGCTACGCTGATATTTACAATCATCTTGTCCACACAAAATCAGCCTATTCTCACGAAAATTTGAAAGACTTCAAGAGCTTGGAGGCTTATAAATACTTCGTTGCTGGTTGGGTTAAACAGGTCCTCGTCCACGAAAATTCGGCAGGAATCTATCTTGTGCTTGGAAAGGTGAGTTACGAAATTTTCAATTCAAAATCTTTTGTTATTGCTAACATCCACTGTCAAGTCTAATGTATTTCATGTCTTTTGTCAATGGAGTTAAGGCTTTTAATGTTTATATGGTTTAGCGATATAGCACTCTCACTACATACATACGTGTATGTTGTCGGCAATTAGCCTAACAATGATCTTGGTGGTTATGTGTCAGCCCAAAACCCTCTAAGTATATCTTAAATGCATCTTACCGGATATAAAATGACTACAACATAGTCTGTGGTGATTTTTTGGTGCCCAGTTTTCACGTCGAATTGCAGCCGTCCATTTCGCTCTCCTCTTTGGATCCCTCGGAATACGGTAAAACTTCAAGTCTCTCCTTCCATCTTCTCTGTTAGTGCAACCAACAGCCACACACGCCTTCACCATTTTGATTATTAATGGTAAGGAGCAGAAAAACACGCCGTAAATAGGAGGAATGTACGTAGCCGTAACAGGTTAACACTATGTTTTGACGGACAATTGGGCAGTACCATTCAGGAGAGCGGAGTTGTGACGTCACGTGGGTAGGGTCTATATACAAATATCTTGTCCACACAAAATCAGCCTCTTCTCACGAAAGTTTGAAAAACTTTAAGAGCTTGGAGGCTTATAAATGCTACGTTGCTGGTTGGGTGAAACAGGTCCTCGTACACGAAAATTCGGCAGGAATCTTGTGCTCGGAAGGTGAGTTACGAAATTTTCCATTCAAAATCTTTTGTTCTTGCTAACATCCACTGTCAAGTCTAATGTATTTCATGTCATTTGTCAATGGAGTTAGGGCTTTTAATGTTTATATGGTTTAGCGATAGCACTCTCACTACATACATATATAATATGTAATAAATATGAAGTGCGATAGCACTACTCCAGATTGTCCCTAGTTGAATTTATTTTTTGGCTTTTGACCTCAATAGTGAAATTGTAAATTAATTGTATGACAACTGTCTGATTATCCCCTTATAATTATATATTTTCAGGTAGTTCATTCACAACGTCTGAGTGTATGTTGTCGGCGATTAGCCTAGCAATGATCTTAATTGTGGTTGTCAGCCCAAACCCTCTAAATATATATTAAATATATAGACCCCACTCACATGACGTCACAAACTCGCCTCCGCGCCATATTGTCTGTCAGCTCGTCGTGTTATGCATTACCGCTACGTAAATTCCTCCTATTATGGCGTGTTTTTCTGCTCGTTAACATTAATAATCAAAATGGTGAAGGTGTGTGTGGCGGTTGGTTGCAGTAACAGAGAAGATAGACGGAGAGACTTGAAGTTCTACCGTATTCCGAGAGACCCGGAGAGGAAAGCGAGATGGACTGCTGCCATTCAACGAGAAAACTGGGCACCAAACGATCACCACAGATTATGTAGTAGTCATTTTATATCTGGTAAGATGCATTTAATATGTATTTAGAGGGTTTTGGGCTGACAACCACAATTAAGATCATTGCAAGGCTAATCACCGACAACATACAGTTTCAAATTCAAGATGCTTATTTCTTCCACCATCATTAATTTTGAATAATATTTAGTAGGCCTGAACGATATTGGAAAAAACTATTGTTGCGATTTTTTTTAGGTTTGCAATATATTGCGATATTATATTGCGATATTAAAAAAAAAAAAAAGATCTTTTTTAAAGAAATTTTCACTAAATGACTTGAATAGCTGTTTGGAAATACTTTACATAACACACCGTGACCACAGTGTATTCATATAATACCGTTTAATTTGTGAATGATGAAGATTTCTGTATGAAGGTATCCAGGAAGTCATGTCTGCACAAAATAGATCATTTATTGAATACAATATTTTACACTTCAACAGCAGCAAATAAATTAAATGATAAATAAAAGAGCAGGTGCATTAGTCCCCTAAGTTTTTGACAAAATATAACAATAAATAAAAACTTCTGTAAAATAACAACAAAGTTGTCAACATATTTGAACAAAAATATTAAATATGACAAATAAAAAAGCTGTTCACGAACTATAACAATAAATAAAAACCTCAGTAAAACAACAAAGTTGTCAACATATTTGAACAAAAATATTAAATATGACAAAAGAGTTCACAAACTATAACAATACATAAAAACCTCAGTTAAACAACAAAGTTGTCAACATATTTGAACTTAAATATTAAATCTGACTAATAAAAGTGCAAGTGCATTAGTCCCCTGAGTTGTTTACACAAAATATAACAATATAAAACTGCAAAACGGCAACAAAGTTGTAAAAATATTTCAACAAAAATATTAAGTATCAAAACTTTATGTGCAGCTGTACTAGTTATTTGAAAAATACGGTTTACAATAAATTTAAATATAAAAGAAATAAACTCAATTGAACTTGTAAATAATTGAACTGAATAACTGCAAATAACTGTGATGAATAACAGAACCATTTTAACTCCCAAATTTCCTGCCTTCCAGATAGCTGTCACATGAATAGAAAGAAAAGACATTCCTTCAGCTGTGTTATGTATTTGTCTGCATATCGTCCACCTTCCTTGCTCAGCAATTCTCAACTGGGTCTCATAGGTTTTTGGCCAAGACTATTAGTTTATCCACTATAGCAGGCTTGAGACAAGAACGTTGGCATTTAACAATGTTCCCACCTGTGCTAAAAAGCCTCTGATGGGGAGCTCGTAGAAGGAATGCATAGATACCTGCGTTTTAAATGGTCCCACATGTTTGACAGATTACTTCTTGTTGAGGCAACCATGGCGAGGCACTGTCGACAGGGCTGTTTTTTGTCCCTTATAGTCTTGTTCTTGCCAAAATACTTCCAAAACTCCTTTTGGATACAGTCTTCCTTGCTCCTCCAACGTGTTGATTGCTTGCTTTCACTTTGAGAACGGGCCCTCCTCCCTCCGCTCTGCTGTTCGGCCCCTCCTCCCTCCACTCCGCTGTTGCAGGGGGAGGGGGAGGAGCCGATGACTTGCTGGAGAGAAAGAGAAACTGTGCGCTTTTTTCCCCTCTCCTTCCTCAAAACAAACGTTTGTGGATTAAAAAAAATGAAATTAAAAAACTATCGCACGTCCTTGCGATGGGACTATTGCACATGCGCACATCGCGATGGCGATGTTTAAACGATATATCGTTCAGGCCTAATATTTAGCTGGTAACAAGTGAAAGAAGCTGGCCTCGTCTACGGATCATCAGTTAAACAGGGGTGTCCAAACTTTTTGCAAAGGGGGCCAGATTTGCTGTGGTAAAAATGTGGGGGGCTACCTTGGCTGATTTACGTAGAACAATATATTTAAACAAATTTTAGCAAGCCCTTTTGTGTGTCACATTTGCTTTATTATTATTATTTTTAATTCATAATTTCAACAATCTCGCCTTTGTGGTGTTCTCTTTCGACACTTGGGCTCTTGCGAAATACTGCTGCTGTGAAATTAAACTAGCTTCAAGTTGCTTTCATTTCTCGCTGCGTATCTTCCCTGTAATGTTGTCGTACATGTCAGCGTGTCTTGTTTGGTAATATCGCGTCACATCGAACTCTTTGAAAACAGCGATTGTCTCTTTGCAAATGAGGCAGACACAGTTGTTGCGTCTTTTATTGAAGAAATAGTCCAATATCCACCTATTCTTGAAGCGTCGGCCATCGCAGTCAACTTTTTTTTTTTTTTAATTGATTGTCGCCATTTTAGAAAATTGGAAGTAAAGGGTCACACGGGGTAATGTTGCTTAGAGTGCTGCTCTTAAAGTTTTTCAAAGTTTCGTGAGAATAGGCTGAGTTTCTGTGGACATGATAGTTGTAGATATCAGGGTAGCATATGTCAGGCAGAGACGGCGAAGACAGCGGGTGGAAAAATATCGATTTAGGCATCAAATATAGATCTGGCGAATGGATCGACCGAAGCTTTTCCACATAACGCCTTTTATGCAACACATCCAATGAGTTTACAGCGTCTGAAAGCACCGGGGCTTCCATGAATTGCACTATAAATTGCACGATAAACTGAGACCATTGAGAATACGGACACACAATGACGGACAATATGGCGGCACAATACAGCGACACGTCATTGTGTGACGTTGGTGAGTGGGGTCTATATTGTATATATGTGTTAGGATGAACGTGTATTAAAATTGAAGTTAATGTAAACATTTACTTATTATTTTTTTTAAATAACAAAGATATTAGTAACATTCAGAAAAATAAGTACAAATTTATGAGGGGGCGTACAAGACATTTTTCATTCTGGCCCTCTCACACACATACATTCTCCTTTCACATACATATATATTCACTCTCGCACACATACATTCTCCTCTCACATGCATACATTCTCCTTTCACATCCATACATTTTTACTTTCACATTCATACATTTTTACTTTCACATTCATACATTTTCACTCTCACATTCATACATTTTCACTCTCACATTCATACATTTTTACTTTCACATTTATACTTTTTCACTCTCACATTCATACATTTTCACTCTCACATGCATACATTTTCACTCTCACATTCATACATTTTTACTTTCACATTTATACATTTTTACTTTCACGTTTATACATTTTCACTCTCACTTTCATACATTTTTACTTTTACATTTATACATTTTCACTCTCACATTCATACATTTTTACTTTCACATTTATACATTTTCACTCTCACATTCATACATTTTTACTTTTACATTTATACATTTTCACTCTTACATTCATACATTTTTACTTTCACATTTATACATTTTTACTTTCACGTTTATACATTTTCTCTCTCACGTTTATACATTTTCACTCTTATATTCATACATGTTTACTCTCACATTCACACATTTTTAGTCTGTGAAATGTATGTTTGTATAAATAAAATATATGTGTATAAGAGTGAATATATATGTATGTGAGGAAAGTATGTATGAACGTGAGAGGAGAATGTATGTATGTATGAGTGAAAGTACTGTATAGTGAAAACGGAAGGAGTCTAGTTGAAACGGAAGCCAGCTCTGATTGGCTAGCTCTGACTGGTAAGCTCTGATTGGCTGAGAACCTGACGCGGGTTACTGTTCATAAAATAACAAGGAAGAGGACGCACAATCACTTCGGCAAGCAGTTGGACTTTTGCAAAACATTTTGTCGACCCCAGAAACTAACTTCTTTGGCTTCCTGTCTCGAGCGGCGGCAAAGGACACAATCAACTGCACCCAACAGTGCTAATTATGACGCAGTTGAAAGTGAGATGAGAGGCATTTTTAGACCGAGCAACTCTCGAACCTCTTCAACTGTCCAAGCGGGAGCTAATATGACCCGCTCCCAGACTACTGCGGTCAAGCCACCCTCCACTCGTAAAAACGAAGTCAAGCTACCCGCCCCTCATTTGGATCATTGTTTGCATTGTGTGCATTATGGTACTGCAACGCGCTGGCTTCATAATGGAACGCGGTGGCTTCACAGCGCTAGTCCCTTTATTGAAAAAAATAAATATGAATAAATAAAAAACGGGAAGCCATCCAAGAACGGGTCCACTTGAGAGAGGCACTCGAGCACCCCGAGACCCAAACTAAAGTATTATGATATGAAAAATTTTTTAGGAATTCCGAGTAATACTACTTAGAAAATTGCTAGTTATTTCTGTCATTTACCCTTATTTCAAATTTTAATTTAAAAATATCTGGCTGATATCCCGGGACGGGTCCACTTCTGAGGTATACTAGACGACCCTAAGACTCGAACTAAAGTACTCTGATAAAATTCGGATGTATCATTTCAAAATAAAAGTACTTTGAAAATTGCCAATTTTTGCTGTCATTTCGCCCGATTTCAAAAACTGATTTTAAAAAAATGTGGTTGATATCCTGGGACGGTTCCACTTCTGAGGTATACTAGACGACCCCAAGACTCGAACTAAAGTACTCTGATAAAATTCTGATGTATCATTTCAAAATAAAAGTACTTTGAAAATTGCCGATTTTAGCTGTCATTTCGCCTGATTTCAAAAATTGATTAAAAAAAATCTGGCTGATATCCCGGGACGGTTCCACTTCTGGGGTATACTAGACTACCCCAAGTATTGAATTAAAGTACTCTGATAAAATTCTGATGCATTATTTCAAAATAAAAGTACTTTGAAAATTGCCTATTTTAGCTGTCATTTCGCCTGATTTCAAAAATTGATTTTAAAAAATCTGGCTGATATCCCGGGACGGTTCCACTTCTGGGGTATACTAGACTACCCCAAGTATTGAACTAAAATACTCTGATAAAATTCTGATGTATTATTTCAAAATAAAAGTACTTTGAAAAATAAACAAAGTAAAAATGTATAAATGTGAAAGTAAAAATGTATGAATGTGAGTGAAAATGTATAAATGTAAAAGTAAAAATGTATGAATGTGAGAGTGAAAATGTATAAATGTAAAAGTAAAAATGTATGAATGTGAGAGTGAAAATGTATAAATGTGAAAGTAAAAATGTATGAATGTGAAAGTAAAAATGTATGAATGTGAAAGTAAAAATGTATGAATGTGAGAGTGAAAATGTATGAATGTGAAAGTAAAAATGTATGGATGTGAAAGGAGAATGTATGCATGTGAGAGGAGAATGTATGTGTGTGAGAGTGAATATATATGTATGTGAAAGGAGAATGTATGTGTGTGAGAGGGCCAGAATGAAAAATGTCTTGTACGGCCCCTCATACAAATTACTTATATTATGCAGAGTGAAATGGAATATATTTTGAAGATCGCGCAAACATTGACTTTTTTTAAATCATAAGGAAATGAATAAGTAGCCAAACATAAATGAACAAATATAAGTCCATACTTCACATTGACAGCTAAGATGTTCTGAACCTCCCCATCAGAGCAAATAAAACTAAATATGATAAATAAGCCTCCTCAACTCTTTCGTTGCTCTTAAAAATTTGATCCATTTTATGTTGCATTCCCCTTTTTTTGTCGCATCAATTCAACTTTTTTTTTTTGCTGTTCCAGAAAACATGCACATTTGAACCAATCAGAGCTAACTATCTCTAGTGATCACATGTCAGTATGTCAGCCAATTGAACGGATAAATGAGTCCAGGCATTTTGCTTTGCTGCATGCATTCGCACATTGACGTGACTCATTGTCGGACTCGGATAACTGCAGGAGCTGGGGAAACCTCCATGCCATCCGTGGAATAAAATAAATAATAAATATAGGTGGAAACGGACTACGCTACACAAGCGCTTTATTATGCTTGTTGTTAACACTTGTGTATGTAAGTCTGATGTTGGTTGATTTTTTTTTCTTCTTTAAGATGAAATGCATGTGTGAAAGCTTAGCTTTTTTTTTTTTTTTCTACATAGCATTTTGACAGTTGCCGTCATATTTTCGGAATCAAAGCACCGTACACCGGCACAGCAGTCCGGCCCTGAATCTTATACCGGAACTGCGTTCTGGCCCTGAATCTTAAACCGGAACTGCTTTCCTGACCGTTCTGGCCCACTTTCACCCCTGGGTGTACAGTATATACTGTATATGTGTATACAGCGGAAAACATAGACGAGACTGAAAAAGCAGTTTCTGCTCTTGCACTCCTCTTTGAAAGAAACTGCTGTATTTTAAGCCAAAACAACTGTTGTGTTTATTAGAACAATATGTCTATATGCTTCTACAGCAGTTTTATGGCGCATTAAGCCCCCAAACTATTTTTAATTTGTCCGTTTTTCCCGGGAAACCCCCATTTACAGACATCGCGCAACAGCTTTTGTTTCAACCTAGCCCTAAAAAGTAGGTAAGTAATCATATTTATTATTCAAAATGTCTGTCATTTTTAGCTTAGGACATTAATTGATGTCTAATATTTTGTTTAAAAAAAACAAAAAAAAAACGACTTAAAAAAATTATTCATTTGCATATTTTAAACTTTTAAACAAATTATGTTACAATGAAAAAAATGGTGTCTGTAAAAATTATTAGAAGTTTTAAATATGTTACTGTCCCGCAAATTTTTTTAAAAAAGAAGTAGACGCCCAACCCATTAAAAAAAAAAGTAATTATATTACATAAATAAATAAAATGATTGTCTTTATTAAATGCTTCATTGACTGTCCACTCAAATCTGCTCCAGCTGCTCACTTACACACAATGAGTTGCCACAGCAACTCTTTAACAAGTTAAACGATGATTGACACATGAGGAGCTTTGAAGGTCGAGTCTCTGGCAAGATCAAAGCTTAACTGTCTGTTAATCATTGTTTACTTTAATAAGTAACTTCAGTTCATTTTCTGATAAACAAAGAGCAGGGAGAGGGAGGAAGGGAGTGAGCGTGAGACTGCGTGATTGATTCAAGACAGTCTGTATTTTTTTTTTAATTGAAAAAAAAATCTGCGATGGACTGAAGGCGCGAAGTTTGAAGCGCGAAGTAGCGAGGAATCACTAAAGCTATAGACAAGTTTGCGAGCTACTTCCGCTTTACTTCCGCATTTCTTCTCGCGACTTCCGTTTTACACTTTCTCTAACCAAAACAACGGTGGAGCTGGAGTGGCATCACTCATCAAAATCCTTTAAAAAAGACAATTTGGAAATACCGCATCCATCTGCCATCATCACGACATGGGAGTACAACATGTTCATGAAGGCATATGTGGAACCAAGCCCGTGCAACCACAAAGACCGGGTGTTTATGGAGCCATGTTGCTGTATTATGGAAGGTATGTTCTTCCTATCCCTGCATTTTCATGTGTCCAGTGCTCCAAAAGTATTAAAGGTAAAATCTTGCACATGGAACGACTTCTTTTTTTATATTGTTGTTATTATTTGTTATTGATATTGTTAATGGTATTGTTGATGTTTAATATTATTTAATACAACTACTGTACTGCTGTGGCTGCAACACATGCTATCTGTTGCTAGCCTGTTGCTAATCAGTACATGTAGGATGGCACAATTATGTAAGCGTATAAATGCAAGTGTTAGAAGTTTTTTGTACGTTTGTTTTGAAGTGGAAAATGATGTTAGGCAAAGGATGACAACTTGATGTGCCTCACAACAACGCTAACTGTATGTCGATGGACATATATCGAGACTACATGCGTTCTACTTTGATGATGAAAGGCTTGACTATGCGCCACCTTCGTTAATATTTTTCTAATGATTTTTATAAATTGTGATTTATTGACCTGTTTTGCACATGCACCAATCAATTGAAATAGAACAAGAACTGGAATCGTGTTCTCCAAATGTTTTATGTCGGCAACTGTAATATTATTTGTAATTTCAACTCATTTTGGTCACTCAAGTGGCTGGCGTATCAATCTACAGCTCATGAACACAGGCTGACAGGTTGTTATAATTTTGTCCAAAAATGATCAACGACGTGATGATAACAAACATGCAATCTTTTATGTAGATCCTGCGGTTTAAAGCACATCCTTAACTTATTGTCTGCAGCTGGTTTCGATTTAAGGCGTATGGCAAGGTAGATCCACACTGGCACTTTGAAGTTGGACGCTGTTCAAAACATTCCACTTCCAAATATATACTATATAGGCGCTTCCAGGAGTTGATTTGTAGGAATGAAATCCAGCACCCACTGCGGCCCTATGTGGAATAGTTTGGACACCACTGGTCTAAACCGTAAGTTCGGAGCAGAAATTATTATAAAGATGGCGCCGCCCAAATTTCGCTCAGGAAACTTGTCTATGGGAAATGCAATGAAATTTTTCGGCCACCAGGAGGAAAACTGTCCCTATATTTTAGTGTGTCAAGCTATTTAAATTTTTTAAATCATATTTATACATAGTTAACTAGAGGTTAACTCACTTTTAGTTAAAACAAAATCCTTGATTCTTGTCCCATTATCCATGGTTAACTTGTGATTAGTTTCTTTTTTTTTTTTTCATTGTTTTTTTTTCATATGCAAAAGTGATTATATGTTTGAAGTTTTAAATGTACGCTATTAGTACAGGAGTTGACCGATGTGCTTACCTTATGTAATTCAAATTTAAGCCTAATTAGAAACAATAGTTGTGCAACTTTAGATTTGCAAAGATAAATTAAACATCCTTTCCTCCCAAATAACTTATAAAAAAGGGCGGCACAGAGGAAGAGCGATTAGCACGTCCGCTCACAGTTCTGAGATCAAGGGATCCTGCATTTTATTTTTGGGGTACAATCTATAACACTTTCATCTATTTTTACTGTATATATTTTGATTTTTATAAACATTACATTTCTATGTCCATGTATACCAGTGTTGTTTTAGCAGCCCTTTTAATTTTCGCCTTTGTCAGTCTTTTGGACAATAATACTTATCAGTCTTAGTCATATTTAAGTAATTTCAAAATATGTACGTCTTCATCTAGTGTTGGTGTTTACTCAAAATGTTTTCGTATGTAATGTTCAGAAGTTTTAGTCCAAAAGCAAACAAGGGTCATTCAATAAATAATTTGAATTTTTCTGAGTTAGGACTTCTAGAAGAGATAGAAGCTTACTTTTTTTAGTTGTTGTTTCTTTGTTTTACTTCTTTTTCACATGGATTTAAATTCTTTTGCTGATTAAACAAAATACTTTGAGAGTTTTGCCGATTAACAAAGATGGCCGACCAAGACGCAAGCTCCATGATTGAACAGTGGTCAGTTATCAGGTTTTTGATTGTTGAAGGGTACAAACCAGTTGAAATGGTATGGTATGGTATGGTATGGTATGGTATGGTATGGTATGGTATGGTATGGTATGGTATGGTATGGTATGGTATGGTATGGTATGGTATGGTATGGTATGGTATGGTATGGTATGGTATGGTATGGTATGGTATGGTATGGTATGGTATGGTATGGTATGGTATGGTATGGTATGGTATGGTATGGTATGGTATGGTGCTGCCACGTTTCAGCTGAAAAAATGTCTGAAAAAGTGGTTACTAAATTTGAAAGTGACGATGAAGTCAAAAGTGTTGTGAGCGACTGGCTGAGACATCAGTCAAAAGATTTTTACCCTGATAGAATGCGGAAGCTTGTACACAGATAGGAAAAGTGTGTGACAGTGCTGGGACACTATGTTGAAAATGTGCTGGGAGACTACGTTGAAAAATAAAATAATTTAAAACAAGAAGTAAGCTTCTTTATACTGAAAAATTCACCTTATTGAATGACCCTCATCGATATGTGTGTATGTATATATGCAATGTGTACAGGTGTATAAAACAGCATAAGTCTGCTTACTAAAATAAATCCATGGATAAAAGACAAATATTTGATATGTGCTTTCATTCAAATATGTTTAATAACAAATTATTTACATAAAAATTCAAACACACATTACACTATAATAAAACTGCATACATTTTTTTTCATAATTTGTGATTCAGTGAAAAATTGCTGAGTGCTTTGACAATTCCCCCCCACACACACACACACTTTAGCAATGTAAATTACAAAAGCGTACATGTTACGTAACAGAGAAGAATAAATGACTATAAAAAAATATAATGTTTTAAATCTAATATAATCTCTAAACACTCACTTGGCTTTCATTTTGTTATACCACTGCATTATTGTCTCTGTATCATATAAAGTATTTTGGTTTAATACTCAACCTTTGCCTCCATTTTGATAATTAATGCCATTTACTGCTGATTTCTTAACTTCTATCCTCATCGACTGACTCTCAGCTCGCGACTCTGCCTTCACTCCACTCGATATGCCCAAGGAACCGAGAACTGTCTTCCCTGTTTTCAGGCTCTTGGACATTGGGATGCGGGTCAGCCCTGTACGAGGGGCCTGGGAATCATGCCCACACTGTTTGACAATGGAGAAAGAGAAAGACAGAGGAGAGAGTGAGAGTACAGTTCTCAGGCAGCAGAATGAAAATGGCTTGCATTTGAATGGAAAATGTAGAGTAATTCATTTCAAAAAACAAAACAGAAATTTCATTTTCTAAACAGTTTTACTCATTGGAAAGAAACACTCTAAAAATGCAAATATTTATTCATTCCTTCATTTGCAAACCCTCTAGCCTGGCATGTTTTCTGTGTGTTGTTACTGCTGCAAGGCTGTTTTTTGTCAGCCTGTGGGCACAGAGCCCTGTGAATTCGTTTGTGAATGTAAACACTGTGAAACAAATATAAATTGCAGCATGCCTGTAGCAGAGTGGCAAAATGCCACATCATTAGCTCTGCTGTGCTGAGGCCAGCCCTTAGGGCCTTTTTTGTCACGCTATCATTCTGAGTCACAAAGAGGATATCATAAGGTCCACTGAAACATCAACACTGATTTGCTTTCACGGCCTTTGGTGTATACATTGATACATGCAAATAATACAGATTTAAACTTGAATTATTTATCTACTCTATAAATTAAACTGATTTTGGCTTTCTTTTCTGGTATTTTATTATTATTATTTATTTATTATTTATTATAATTATTATTATTTAGTCTTTTGCACCAAATACTTAAAACTAAAATGTGCCTTACCGTTAGGTGAAGATGTGACAAAAATAAAGTCTTTAAAACTGCTTCAGGCACAAACCACAATTTCCATGTCTGGAATTTGTAATAGAAAAAAAGCGTGTGCTCCGCAAAAATCTTTCAGGCACATTAAAATTGTTATTTTAGTTGTGTTATGGCAGGACACAACCTTATGACCAATGAGATAATCTATATTACAGGCAGTGCTCTCATTTAAATGAGGTTTGAGGTGACCAAAATATCCAGTTTTACACTGTTGAAATGGACAATACCAATAAACATAAAATAAACACTTTAGTGAAAGTGTCATTCAAAAGATTAATGCCTTTCTAAAAACATAGAAGTTAATATTTCTCTTGTATAAGATATATTGTGCAACTGGTCAAGATGTATTTGTATTTTGTTCTGGGATGTTGGCTGTTAAATTGATTCTAACTGTGTATAGGCCCGATACCACTCTACTGTGCATCTTAAATCATGTTGTTATCAGTGATGGGTCCACGCATGAAGCCAAGCTTGAAAATGAATCCCGTTAATGAACAACACTACTGCGGGCTTCAGAGCTTTACACCCTACTGGATATCATTTTACTTGTTTTGCGTAGTGAAAAAAAACATACCATGCTTTGTGTGGATCTGGTAGCAGTTGGAGCAACAGGAGAAATGGTAATAGTGCTCATCACTTTGTTTTGTGTGGTCCGAGTTGTGGTAATTTGGCGAGGTGAGCGTAACACTGTCCCTGTAGACAATGTCAGTTCCTTGCTCTCAGTTACAGAAGACACTGGTCTGGCTAACACCTTTGGGGTCAGATTATTACCTAGATGAATATGTATTTTGTTATCGTCAGTGGTGATAATGCTTGTGCTATTTTGACCCTTTCTTATAGACACTGGGACCATCTGCTTTTCAGGGGTAACCTTGAAGACAGCCCGGCCCATGGTCATCTCTTCTGGGGAGGAAGCTGCATCAGGCACTGGCGAAGTGCTTACTGTCATGATGGTGACAGGAGACATTGGCCTGCCTGAAGTAGGACATGAAGCTTGGCTGCTGTCTGGGGACTTAGCTCTGGAAATAGTTGTGATAGTGACTGGAGATTTGGTTCTTTCTGGACCCTGTGGTCCATTGGTGGACTTTCCCCGAACCGTAGCAGAATGTGTTGGAATGATTGTAATTCTGGATTTAGCTTGTAATTGGTTAGTATTTAGTGGAGCTGTTGTTGAGAAAACGTCCTCAACAGTGTTGCTACTGATTTCAAGTGTGGCCATATTGTTTTGGTGGTCCGGTGTCACCCGGATGTGTAAAGGCTGCCCTTGCTTGTGGGACATCGTCAAATTTGCATTTCCACTATGTGTTTTTTCCAGGCTACTTTCTTGTGAATTATCTTTCTTCCTCATCCAAGGAATCCAGGATTTCTTAATACTGAGATCACTTCCAGATGAAGAGGAACGATCAATAGCACCGTTCTTTTCTGCTGGCTTCTTCAGGCTCTTTTGCCTTATATTGTTCATGATGTGATTCTCTTCTTGAACAGATTTTCTGATAAAACCAGCTGGAGTATCTTCCTCTGTTGGTCCATTGGACAATGCCTCAGTCTGCACTCCAGTGGATGTGACAGCAACATCCACCATTCTCCTACCATTCAGACTTGGCCTTAGTGCACGACTGTGACGCTTTGCTACCTCCAGTTCTTTGGTCAGATGGAGAACTTCGATGCCCATGCTCTTGGCTTTCTCTTCCTCTTCAAAGAACCTTTGCTGTAGAACTGAGTAATCCACTTGCAGTTGAGAAAGCTGGTCTTCCTTGTGCATAAGCTCATGTATTTTTTCCTTTAGAGCTACAACATCCGCCTGCATCTCCCTGGTTTTGGCCTCCTCTCTCTTGTATCGTTGTCGCAGGTCTTCCTCCTGGCTGTCTTCCTCTCCTTTCTCAATCGCTTTGTTCCGTGCTATCTGGCTCCTCATGGCCTCCACTTGCTGGGAAAGTATGTTAGCTTTGTCTTGCTCTGTTATAAACCTTTTCTCCAAAATATCATACTGATCTTCTGTTTTGATCAGGTCTCCCTCAACCACTTCAAGCTGCTTAAGGCGATTTCTTAAGCGCTCAAGCTCAAAGGTTAGCTCTTTTATTTTGTTATCTTCTCTTTTTCCAGCATCAGTTGCTGCCAATTTGTTTGCGGACAGTCTTTCTGCTTGCTCCAACCCATCCATCCTTTTCTTCATTTGACTAACCTTTAAAAGAAGATCCTTTGTTTTATCGGTTTCATATGCAAGTTTAGTGTTGAGGTCCCTCTTTTCTGTTGTCAGACTATCGACCTTTGATTCCATTTCTGATTTGAACTTCAAGAGTTTTTTGCTTTCATCTATCAGTTTCTCTGTCACCTCCATAACCTTACTCTGCTCATCTTTGACCATCTTAGTCAAATCCTCCTTTTTCTTTTCATCACACGTCATTCTTTCCACCAAAGCCTTGCGTTCATCCATTAAAGCTACAGTCAATGACTTCAGTTTACCTAAATCGTCCTTCAGGTTGAGCTCAGACTTTTCTAACTTGAGTTCAGAGGACTCAAGCTCTTTCATTCGGATCTTGAGTGTCACAACTTCCTCGGAAAGCTCTTTGGTCAGACCCTTCTCTCTTTCTAAAGCAGCATACAACTGAGCAGACTCTGTCTCATTTAAGGTAAAAGCACCTTCAAGTTTCTCTAAGTCTATCATTCTTTTCTGAAGTTTCTCCACCTCGATCCGAAGTTCTTTACTTTTGTTATTCTCCTCCTCTAGCTTCGTCCTGAGCTCCTTGCACTGATTTTCAGTTCGAGTGATCTCCTCGTCGTTTCCTTCCATCTCCAGAACACGCTTTCTTAAATTCTCTAGTTCAGTAATTAAGTTAGAGTTTGCACACTCTCTATGGCCCATTTTGTCCCCACTCTCCTGCACTTCTTCAGATTTCTTCAAGGCCTTATTGCTCTGCTCCATCTCATCCACTGTTTGCAAAAGCCCTACAATTTTTGAATTGAGTTGACGGTTGAGGAGCTCCTGACTGGCAAGCTTAGTGTTCATCTCTTCATGCTGCTGAGCGAGTGTGACAGTTTTCTCTTTAAGCTCAGCCTCTAAGCCCAGAACCCTGTGGGCATCCTCCTGCGCATGCTCCTTGGCTTCATTCAGTAGCTTCCCTTGCTGCTTAAGCTGCTGGCTCAGTTCCTGGACCCTCTGAGTCTGTTGGTCCATTTGCTCCAGGTGTTGTTGGCGCTCATTGACCAACATTAGGGCAAAGGATTTCAATTTCACCAGCTCCTCTTGCACCTTTGCTAGACGTTTGGAGTGCTCCTTCTCCTTTTTCACCTGGTACGCTTTTTCGTTGTCAAGCAGCCTCTTTAATCTAAAATTGACAATAACAAAAATCAAGGTTTTACAGTAATTCAGCATGTAATCAAGCTAATACTTACTTGCCTGTGGTATATAAATACACTAAATCACTTTTATTCAATAAAATATTCTTCCGGAACCATTCAAATTTTTAAATTTCGATTCCATTTTGCAATGCCCTGATCGCCGAGCGGGAAAAAAATGCAGCCAAAAACCACATAGAAGAAGCCACAAGAAGCGCGTGTTTGTGCATTGCAACTTGATTACAACCATGGACACGGTGCGGCGGATGGAAAATAGTACTAATAAATAATAATAAGGAAAACAATAAGTCGTATTATAACGTCGAGCTATGGTCGATATCATGTATATAGAACTAGATGCGAAATGACAGACTCGCTGGCATTAGTAAACAGCCGCCATCTTAAAGCAGTAGACGCCTCTGTTAAAATCAACAGTATTGAAAGGATATTTGTTTTAATATCTGTTGTGTTGCTAATTTGGAAAGAAGCGGCCATATAAAGCATTTGATTAATTTTTTTTAATGAACTCGTAGCTGTGAAAACATAGCATCACATCAATTACTTTTTTTTAATGAACTCGTAGCTGTGAAAACATATTATCACATCACAAAGCATCCTAGCCAGAAGCTCTCCTCTTTTCTTCTCTGCATTATACGTACACACTCCTACAGCACCACTCACTGGCGTAACTGGTATTGTCACAACATAAACATTGTATGTGTCTGTAAACACAACAGAATCGGTTTTACAAATAAGGAAACCTTATTATTTTGCCTCATCTATATCAAATTATAATAAATAGAAGAATTTATACTCATGCTTCGTCGTAGTTCCCAGCTAAGGTACATGTATGGCAAAAGAAGTAAATAAGTAAATGTTCTCTCTGTGAGCTTTTGAAAAATAAACATCGTTGATAAAATGCACCCCTGTTGAAAGAAACTTCATCACATTCGAGTTCAAAGACTGATCTTTATATATAAGTTAAAAATAACCCTGTGAGAAGGTGATATATTAATAATTCTTATATGAATTGTATTAATAATAAATAATAATAATAAATTTTAAATTTATATGAATAATAATAATGATACATTTTCAATTCATATAATAAAAAAAAATCGAGAAGTTAAGACATTAATATAAATTAATAAATATTTAAACTAGATTTTTTTTTACCCTGCCTTTTTTATTTTATTTTATTTTATTATTTATTTATTTATTTATATATATATTTTTTTTTTAAAGGAAAAGGAATTCTCTTAAAGGAATCGGAATCGAGAATCGTTCCGAACCGCAATCGAAACATGGAACCGGTATCAGAACCGGAATCATTCTATTTCAAATGATGCCCAACCCTAGTCACTTGCATTATTTGATTGGCATTACCTTAAGTCCTGTTGCCCTTCCTGATGTAAATCACACTCCTACTAATCACTAGTACAATTATTACTTGGACCTTCATTACTTTTTTATATTATTATATTTCCATCTACAATGGATTTAAAAAATTATATCCAGCTCTCCAAATTATCTCCTGTGTCCAGAATTAGAATAGAGACTAACATCAGTGTTTATTATTCCTTCACCTTGTGGACTTCCTTAATGTTTTCTGCTTTTCAGTCTGTTCATCTCAACAAATTGCATGCACAATTGAATTCAATGTTGCGTGTTCTCCCTCTGTACTAGCAATGACATTGAGGACCAAAATATAAACTTTTGCAATGCAAAATACATTGAAAATGTCAATAAATTCTAAAATGCATCTCCATTTTGAAGGAATTACTTCTTTGAATACATCATCCACTTAATGCAATCAGAAAACCTGGAAAAAAGAACACAATCAGAACTTACCACTGTTGTTGTACAAGCAATACTCAGGCGTAATTACTGTGATACAAAATCCAATTCAGGATGTGAGACAAGTAGTCAGGGCCTCTGTTTCCACAAATTATCCTTTGTCACATCCCATGCATGTTTTTTTAAGACTGATAAAGGTTAATTACTACAGTGCAGACCATCAGTGCCTCATCCTTATAAGGAAGTAATATGTGTGCGCGTATGGGAGAAAGTGAGAGCGACTGTGCTCTGTTCTGCTTGAACTGTGAAAGGGGTGGGATTTTTGCCACAGGAGGAGCGTTCAACACCCCCCACCCCCAATTTTCCTGCTTCCATGCAACACTGGCATGTTTGAATGAAGGCCAGTCCAAAACGTTTTCCAGATAGTTCAGGTCTGACTGAGTAAAAAATCAGATGTTCTAATCCTTTGCAAGTTCATTTAAGGATCTTTCCACTTTCTGACACTTTAAGGGGAAAATATTCAAGGAAACAGGAGGCATTGTTCACTGTAGTTTCCCTTGAGTGTAAGGTGGATTAGCCCCAGTTTCCGTGGGATGAGGGAAACAGATAACAGAATGGTTGGATCTGATCTTTTGGAGCATGACAAAATTTAACAACAATTGGTTATTACGTTGCCACGGTAATGCATAGCACTGAAAATATGTTCTGTTCCAGTTTAGGTAATCACATCGACATCTCTGACACATAATCCAATCAGACAATGTGGATTAAAATATATTTTACTTCACATATTTTTCAGACTAAAAATTGCCAGTGGATTATAAAGTGCACCATCAATGAACACATGCATTTTCATACATAAGACACACCTGATTTTAAGGCACAAAGTGCATCAATGTAATGCATTTGTTGTTTATTTTCTTTCTCTTTTAACTGTGCAATTTTTGTTTATTTGCTTGTTTGTTTTAGTGTTTAATTTTTGGGGTTTGATAAATGATGAGTGTGTGTCTTGAGCACTTTATTGAAGCAGTATAATTCAGTTTTGCTCTACAAGGGTACAAAGTCATTAACCATAACAAGGATTACAGTAATACGCAAAACACACTGCATTAAAAAGCGCACTGTCAATTTTGGGGAAACAAAGGATTTAAGTTCACTTTATAGTCCAAAATATATGGTACTACACATTACTCATCCTACTAATTAGAGACTTTTGAATTCCGTTATGATTTGGTAAAGCTTAGCTCTGTCAAAAATTATGACTCCATATTTAACTGAATTATTTTATTTGTATGTATGTATTTTATTAACATTGAAAATTCAATTATAACAGTTTCAAAGCACGTTCCTGATACTGCAAAATATTTGACTAAATCAGGGACCAGGTTAGCAGTTTTCAAAACGGTCAAATTGTTTGTGAGAATTTAAAAAAAAAAAAAAAAAAACATGTAATCATAACACATTTCCTGTGTTTCTCTAAAATTCCACCAGGTGGTCCCAAATCTGATTTTTTTTTTTTTTTTCTTTTTTTATGTTCTGTTCTTTGGCCTGAACATGAAATAGGAGGATTTTTAGGCAATTAACAGAGGATAGGTTACCTCAAAACAATCAACGATTTCCTCAATTTGGGAATGTCCAACTGCATGTATTCAGGGGGTTCACCGTACTTCAAATTCTCTACTCACTCACTGCTTTCAACACTTTTAAGACATGATCTTATCCTTTATTTAGCTGTATGTATTATATTTTTAGTTTTTTTAAGTGTGGGTTAAACATTATCTGCATTTTGAACACTAAGCCCACCTTTTCAGACTTATCTCATAAAGCTAAATGGGTTAAACATTACCTGTATTTTGAAGCTCACCTTTTCAGATTTATCTCATAAAGCTAAAAGGATAAAATAAGTAATAAACCATGTCAATGAATGTACTGTATATGTCATGTCTAGTATTTCTTGTTAGGGTTTCATCGGGTTTTGTATTTGTTCATACAGGTTTCTCTGCTTTTGTTTTGGTAGTTGCGTTCCTCCTTGTTTAACCTTTACTTCCTCCTCTTGTTACCCAATCATGCTGCTTGGGTCTACCTGTGACCCTGTTTATAAATAGTCTGTGTCTGCCCTTGCCCTTTACTGGTTTGTCTTGTATTCTGTCGTGTCCTATGTCACCACCTTGTATAAGCTCTTTGACTAAGATTTATGTTTGGGACCAATTTTTGTTACAGTACTTTGTAGAATACACTCAGTTTTTTTTTTTTTTTTTTTATGCCCTGAATTTGCTGTAGTCATTTGTTGTTTCTTTCTTTTCTTTTCTTTCTTTTTATTTATTTTTGTTTAACGTTTTGGTCTGAAAAATAAACCTTTTTGTTTTAACAGAATATTTTTGAATTTGAGTCCTTGTTGCATCCTTGTCACTATAACTGTATTATTGACATTCTGTACTTGCTAGATGAGGTAAAAGAAACAGGAAAAGTCATGATACATACGTATATATATATATATATATATATATAATGTGTGTGTGTGTGTGTGTGTGTGTGTGTGTGTGTGTGTGTGTGTGTGTGTGTGGGTGTGTGTGTATATGTATATATGTATGTATATATACAGTGCCTTGCAAAAGTATTCAGCCCCCTTGAATCTTGCAACCTTTCGCCACATTTCAGGCTTCAAACATAAAGATATGAAATTTAATTTTTTTGTCAAGAATCAACAACAAGTGGGACACAATCGTGAAGTGGAACAACATTTATTGGATAATTTAAACTTTTTTAACAAATAAAAAACTGAAAAGTGGGGCGTGCAATATTATTCGGCCCCTTTACTTTCAGTGCAGCAAACTCACTCCAGAAGTTCAGTGAGGATCTCTGAATGATCCAATGTTGTCCTAAATGACCGATGATGATAAATAGAATCCACCTGTGTGTAATCAAGTCTCCGTATAAATGCACCTGCTCTGTGATAGTCTCAGGGTTCTGTTTAAAGTGCAGAGAGCATTATGAAAACCAAGGAACACACCAGGCAGGTCCGAGATACTGTTGTGGAGAAGTTTAAAGCCGGATTTGGATACAAAAAGATTTCCCAAGCTTTAAACATCTCAAGGAGCACTGTGCAAGCCATCATATTGAAATGGAAGGAGCATCAGACCACTGCAAATCTACCAAGACCCGGCCGTCCTTCCAAACTTTCTTCTCAAACAAGGAGAAAACTGATCAGAAATGCAGCCAAGAGGCCCATGATCACTCTGGATGAACTGCAGAGATCTACAGCTGAGGTGGGAGAGTCTGTCCATAGGACAACAATCAGTCGTACACTGCACAAATCTGGCCTTTATGGAAGAGTGGCAAGAAGAAAGCCATTTCTCAAAGATATCCATAAAAAGTCTCGTTTAAAGTTTGCCACAAGCCACCTGGGAGACACACCAAACATGTGGAAGAAGGTGCTCTGGTCAGATGAAACCAAAATTGAACTTTTTGGCCACGATGCAAAACAATGTTTGGCGTAAAAGCAACACAGCTCATCACCCTGAACACACCATCCCCACTGTCAAACATGGTGGTGGCAGCATCATGGTTTGGGCCTGCTTTTCTTCAGCAGTGACAGGGAAGATGGTTAAAATTGACGGGAAGATGGATGCAGCCAAATACAGGAACATTCTGGAAGAAAACCTGTTGGTATCTGCACAAGACCTGAGACTGGGACGGAGATTTATCTTCCAACAGGACAATGATCCAAAACATAAAGCCAAATCTACAATGGAATGGTTCAAAAATAAACGTATCCAGGTGTTAGAATGGCCAAGTCAAAGTCCAGACCTGAATCCAATGGAGAATCTGTGGAAAGAGCTGAAGACTGCTGTTCACAAACACTCTCCATCCAACCTCACTGAGCTCGAGCTGTTTTGCAAGGAAGAATGGGCAAGAATGTCAGTCTCCCAATGTGCAAAACTGATAGAAACATACCCCAAGCGACTTGTAGCTGTAATTGGAGCAAAAGGTGGCGCTACAAAGTATTAACGCAAGGGGGCCGAATAATATTGCACGCCTCACTTTTCAGTTTTTTATTTGTTAAAAAAGTTTAAATTATCCAATAAATGTTGTTCCACTTCACGATTGTGTCCCACTTGTTGTTGATTCTTGACAAAAAAATTAAATTTCATATCTTTATGTTTGAAGCCTGAAATGTGGCGAAAGGTTGCAAGATTCAAGGGGGCCGAATACTTTTGCAAGGCACTGTATATGTATATATATATGTATGTATATACAGTGGGGAGAACAAGTATTTGATACACTGCCAATGGGAAAATTCATTGGCAGTGTATCAAATACTTGTTCTCCCCACTGTATATGTATATGTATAAATGTATAAATATATGTATATATATATATATGTGTGTGTGTGTGTGTGTGTGTGTGTGTGTGTGTGTGTGTGTGTGTGTGTGTGTGTGTGTGTGTGTGTGTGTGTATATATATATGTATATGTATATATATATACAGTGGGGAGAACAAGTATTTGATACACTGCCGATTTTGCTGGTTTTCACACTTGCAAAGCATGTAGAGGTCTGTAATTTGTATCATAAGTTCTCTTCAACTGTGAGGGACGGAATCTAATACAAAAAACCGAAAATCACGTTGTATGATTTTTAAATAATAAATTTGCATTTAATTGCATGAAATAAATATTTGATACATCACAAAAATCGAACTTAATATTTGGTACAGAAACCTTTGTTTGCTATTACAGATACCAAATGTTTCCTGTAGTCCTTGACAAGGTTTGCACACACTGCAGCAGGGATTTTGGCCCACACCTCCATGCAGATCTTCTCCAGAGCCTTCAGGTTTTGGGGCTGCTGCCGGGCAACACGGACTTTCAGCTCCCGCCATAGATTTTCTATCGGGTTCAGATCTGGTGACTGGCTAGGCCACTCCAGGACCTTAAGATGCTTCTTACGGAGCCACTCTTTACTTGCCTTGGCTGTGTGCTTTGGGTCGTTGTCATGCTGGAAGACCCAGCCACGACCCATCTTCAGGGCTCTCACTAAAGGAAGGAGGTTGTCAGCCAAGATCTGGCGATACATAGCCCCATCCATCCTTCCCCCAATACGGTGCAGTCGTCCTGTATCCTTGGCAGAGAAGCAGCCCCAAAAAATGATGTTTCCTCCTCCATGTTTCATGGTTGGGATGGTGTTCTTGGGGTTGTACTCATCCTTCTTTTTCATACAAACACGACGAGCCGAGTTTAGACCAAAAAGTTCAATTTTGGTCTCATCCGACCACATGACCTTCATCCCATTGCTCCTCTGGATCATCTAAATGGTCAGTAGCAAACTTCAGACGTGTCTGGACATGCACTGGCTTCAGCAGCGGGACCTTGCGTGCGCTGTAGGATTTTAATCCATGACGGCGTAATCTGTTTCCGATGGTTTTGTTTGAGACTGTGGTTCCAGCTCTCTTCAGGTCATTGACCAGGTCCTGCCGTGTAGTTCTGGGCTGATCCCTCACCTTCCTCATGATCATTGATGCCCCACGAGGTGAGATCTTGCATGGAGCCCCAGAACGAGGCAGATTGACCGTCAACTTCTTCCATTTTCTAATAATCGCTCCAACAGTTGTTACCTTCTCACCAAGCTGCTTGCTTATTTTCCTGTAGCCCATCCCAGCCTTGTGCAGGTCTATTATTTTATCCTTTATTTATGTCCTTACACAGCTCTTTGGTCTTGGCCATTGTGGAGAGGTTGGAGTTTATTTGTTTGAGCATGTGAACAGGTGTCTTTTATACAGGTAACAAGTTCAAACAGGTGCAGTTACGTCCGGTAATGAGTGGAGAACAGGAGGGGTTCTTAAAAAAGAACTAAGAGCCGAAATATTTACTAGATGGTAATGTATCAAATACTTATTTCATGCAGTTAAATACAAATTTATTGTTTAAAAAGTATACAATGTGATTTTCTGGATTTTTGTATTAGATTCAGTCCCTCACAGTTGAAGAGAACTTATGATACAAATTACAGACCTCTACATGGCTTGCAAGTGGGAAAACCAGCAAAATCGGCAGTGTATCAAATACTTGTTCTCCCCACTGTATATAACGATATATATACTGTATATGTTGACATAAAGTTATTCAAGTGACAATGTTATGAACTTAATTTATTATTTATCTTTTATCTGATACTTCAACTGTAAATAAATGTTATGTTGTTAAGTCTTTATTTCAGTGACTTGGGTTTCAACTCGGCTCTCTTGTCACAGCCACTTAGCCAGGCTTGACTCTAAAGTTGTGATTATTCTCTCTGATGTTTGTGCCTTCAAATCTCATTAATGTAGGTATTCACTGCAGGGAGACGGGTTAAAAGGTCTACAGAAAATATTCGCTCCTTGCTCAGTTGTTTAAGCAGCACTTGTTTTGCTTCTGTTTGAAAAAGAAAAATATTGCCCTTTTGAGAAATTATTTTTACACTTTAAATGCTAGAGCCTTACACTTATACTTCATCAAGTTAAGCTTTCACATTAATCAAAAGGAGTGATGTGCTACATTTCACTAGATTGAAACATAAAAATGTACCACTCGTACAGAGACAGAAAAGCAATTTTTTGTGCGTTACCACGGCAGGAAAATTGTAAAATGCAGAGGTCGGAGGGCCGTCACAACAAGACTTCACTTTCATTTCATCCTTGGCTTATTAGTATTTGCAGGGAAACAATAATGAAGAAAATAGTATTAACACCAGGGGAGAAAGTGGCTAGAATTTCTTGCCGGAACTCCTCGACGTGAAGCTCACCACGGAGCCAGAAATTTTATTTATTTATTGGGGGGGGGGCAAACCTCCTAAAATGTTTTGTCACAGTTATTTCTATAACACATAAAAAAACTGACTTTCACTCAAAATTTTATTTTTTTCAATGATTTGCTAAATAAAAGTTAACAAAAACAGTAATAACCCCAACTTCCATCTCCTAATTTTTATTTTCCCTCATTTCCTCACATACTAAATGCCAAATCTCAATTTTAACTACCTAAGAACATAGGATGTATCATGTCTATGCATGTATATTAAAATTGAAATTAATGTAAACATTTACTTTTTGTTGTTTTTTTTAAATAAGATATAAGTAAAATACATTCAGGAAAACAAGTACAAATGACATATATTATGCAGAGTGAAATGAAATATATTTTGAAGATCGCGCAAATATTGAATTTTTTTTAAATCATAAGAAAATGAATAAGTAGCCTAACATAAATGTAATAATATAAGTCCAAAGTGCACATTGACAGCTAAGATGTTCTTAACCTCCCCATCAGAGCAAATAAAACTAAATATGATAAATAAGCCTTCTCAACTCTTTCCTTGCTTTTAAAGATTTGGTCCATTTTATGTTGCATTGCCTTTTTTTTTGTCGCATTAATTCAACAACCTTTTTTTTTTTTTGCTGTTCCAGAAATGTGCACATTTGAACCAATAAGAGCTAACTATCTCTGCTGATTACATGTCAGCATGTCAGCCAAATGAACGGATAAATGAGTCCAGCCGTTTTGTTTTGCTGCGCGCATTCGCACATTGACGTGACTCATCATCGTCAGACTCTGATAACTGCAGCAGCTGGGGAAACCTCCATACCATCCGTGGAATAAAAGAAATAATAAATATTGGTGGAAACGGATGATGCTACACAAGCACTTTATTATGCTTGTTGTGAACACTTGTGTATGTAAATCTGATGTTGGTAGATTGTTTTCTTCTTGGAGATGAAATGCATGTGTGGCAGCTTAGCATTTTTTATTTTTTTAAACATAGTGTTTTGACAGTTGCCGTCATATTTTCGGAATCAAAGCATCATGTACTGGAACAGCATCCCGGCCCTGAATCTTATGCCGGAACTGCGTTCCGGGCCTGAATCTTATACCGGAACTGCGTTCCTGACTGTTCTGGCCCACTTTCACCCCTGTTTAACACCAATAATAATTATAGAAGTGCAAATGGAAATCATTGTAGAAAGGTGATGCACATCCTTATGGACCACCAGTAATGATGAAATAAAAATGTATAACTCTCAGGCAAGTTAGCTGTATTTACTGTCTGCTGAAGGAAGGCAACTCAACTAAGCAAAAGTAGAAAACTCTGCTTGTTAATCACATTGTACGTCATTTGGCATCCAAGTTAAGCATGTATGTTTATTTATTTTTACATGTTGTTATTTTGTACTTTTCACAACAACAATATTGTAGGTAAAATTGTCTATGCATTAAGTCTTTATACGAGGAGACTTACACTTCATTCAGCCTGATAATTTTTACACTTTTCTTAATTGCAATTTGCAGTGGTCATAGGCAGATTATAAAATTGTAAAATTCTACTCAAAACGTTTAATGTGTTATAATTGGTTAACATTTTCATTATCTCTTTGTGGAAAAAAATATTCCATAATCAGAGTCAGCCATTGTCCGTCAAATTACTCATTCAGAAGAGCAATTGCCAATTATCGGTATTCTCATTTATCTATGAGTACAGTACATTCATAAACATCTTATTTCATATATATAAAGCTCTTCATATCCACATGATGGAACATCCATGGTGTGTGGTACCCCTTCCTCTGTTTCTCCAGCACTCTTCCCACCTGCAGTCTCTTCTCCCCCATGATAAAATGGGAAAGGTCACTAGGATGACATCATTTCAGAAGTGATGTCATGGACTCTGGATTATGTCTCTGTATTGCTATAAACCCTAATCTCCTTTGGTGAAGAACCAGACACACTGAACATCTAAAGTTTCCACTTAACTCACCTCCAACTCCCTCTCTCATGTAGCTAAATGTGTCAACCAAAAAAAATGAGAAACACCTCCTTTTGGTTAATATTTGTCCCATCAGAAAGTAAATTTGAAATGGTAAACTTTAAAAAGTGAATTATAAATGTGAAGTAAAGTAATGTATTACAATTCCAAAAAAGAAACACTGAAAAATGCACCCAATGCTTCTTAAATTCCTCACCTTTCTCTCTCTTGCTCTAGGAGATTGGTGAAGTCGTCACTCTTGTTCATGTAATCGACATGTTTGCGCTTTTCGCTGTCCAGCTCATGGACAGTACGACGGTGGCACTTTTCAGCGAGCAGCAGCTGACCCAGCATCCGCCTGTATGTCTCCATGTGCTTCTCCTGCAGGCGCTCCAGCTGCAAAACAGCACCAAGTACAATGCGTAAGCTGTGTCAATTTTAGGAGACATGATAATCATGTGTTCCAAAAGATTGCCGTGTCTGACCTCAATCATCGGCTTTTGGGACATACTGTGGGTGTGTGGTGGTGTGCCTGTGATGAGGCTGTCCCTCTGTAGCGCCTGGAAGGCTGAGCTACCTGATGCACAGCTGTCTGCTGGTACAATAGTCACCTGGGGAGTTTCTTTGGACTTGAGCATGCCGATAAAATCTTCTCTTGCCTGTAGTCACACAGATATATGCAAGAATTAACACAGCATAATGAGGTTTGAAGTGCACAAAAATATAACTGGGAAATTATCATATCAAATGGTCTTAACTTGTAGTTCCATGTTTTGTTTTGTTTTTTTTGTTTTTTGGGGGGGGGGGGTCACAAATGACTGGATTCACTTGGCTTTTGGGTTTGTTTTGCACTAGTTTTGATTATTTCCCAAATCTATTTTGGAGGGGATTCATGGTCACGTTCTGTTAAGTCTATTTATCACCATATCACGTTGTTTATCATCATAGTAAAACACTCTAATCATCAAGCAGGTATGCTGTAAACGATCGAAATACTTTAGGCATCAATGTCGTATCAATTGGCATTAATTTGTCTTTCATTGGTAATAACCTGGCAAGAATGTTTAGTAGGTAGAGTCATCCTCAACCATAAGGGGGTGCTGTAGCTCCTCTTTAATCGTAGACTACATTAAAGAGCATACGACACCAGAAAAAAAGTCTTAAATGGCATTATTATGTGAATTAGAATCATATTTTGAGACGATTCGACCATATACAACAATTTAGCAAAGCGCAGATGACGAGAAATTAGTCTTTTAATCTGCCGGTTAGCCACGCCTACAATTATAGGGCTTTAGCGTCCCCAACAGGTGGATGACGTCAGCGGTAGACTAGGCTCATCGGTTTTACTATTCAGCCCATTGAGGGGGAAGTGTTCAGAACGAGGAAAACGAGACGAAGAGAGCTGCAAAATGTCATTGTTTCAGTCTCTCTACTCCCAATATTTTTACAGGATATTCTTTTTATCCAAGTATTTTCCCCAATAGCTATATAAATGGCTTGAGAAGGACCAGTCAGCCCGTCGAGGGGGAACTATTCACAATGAGGAAAACGCGACGAAGAGAGCGGCAAAATGTCATTGTTTCTGTCTCTTTACTTCAATATTTTTACAGGATATTCTTTTTATCCAAGTACTTTTCCCCAATAGCTATATAAATGGCTTGAGAAGGACCAGTCAGCCCGTCGAGGGGGAACTATTCACAATGAGGAAAACGCGACGAAGAGAGCGGCAAAATGTCATTGTTTCTGTCTCTTTACTTCAATATTTTTACAGGATATTCTTTTTACCCAAGTACTTTCCCCAATTGCTAAATAAATGGCATGGTCATGACAAATAACTTGTGCTAAATGGAATATAAAATAATAAAAATCCATTTATTCAAGACGACATGGCAAAATTACTCCATAATGGTCAAAACAGTCGACTTTACCTTTACTGTCACACCTGCCAAACGATATTTTATGACACCTAAATCGCACATATGTCATTTCCCCTCCCCGGCTTCGGAGAATGTAAACAGACCAGAAGGAGTGACAGCTAGCCGACATGCTAACCCGAACCGAGGGATGTTTCAAAGTCTTCGAAGTGGAAAATCACACATAACTAGCCTGGATTATTTGACATGACGACCCGGTTGTCGAGTTTCTTTGCGGATCGGCAAACCGCCCGGCGGAGAGCAATTTACAGTTCGTTCCCTGGAGGAGGGTGGCTGGAATTGTTGTGTAGCTAACGTGCTAACAGCTAACTGCTAATGAGCGTGAGGATAGCTTTTTACATGCCTATCAATGATCAAACGTAAGTAGTCCTTTATTTAAAGGAATTTTATAGTGTTTACTTTGTAATCACTGTATTCGTATTTGACATAATACAAAACAAGATGTTTACTCACTTCCTTGTAAGTCCAATGGTCCCACAGTAAATATCCAAGGTGAATGGGAACCTTTTGAAACTCCAAAAAGGCGCATACGCCTCTCCCGCATACAGAATGATTTTTCTGCAGCCGTTTGGCTGGCGTGATGCAAAAAATAAAAGTATTAATCCGCAAAATCAGCTGAATCCTTCGTCCTCATACACAACAGTACACTGTAGCGTGAAGAGGACGTCTTCTACCGTACACGTCACAGCGCCCTCCTCCTCAATGCGAGACCGAAGCCGGAAGTCACTCATTTTCCTGGCGCGGGATTCAAAAAACTAAATAAATATAGCGATCGCTTCCACACACATCCAAGCGGTCCATATCATTCAGGAGCATAAAATACCGCGTGTATTATGAAATAAACATGCTTTTTCGTGTCACAAGCACTTTAAGGTATGCCCGATCAATTTGATTCAGCGCTGTGGTGCATAATTGAACGAACAGTGTGCTCCTCTGCATGTATACAAAAGTTAGTGTTTACAAATAAATAATAACATAACCTCTCTGAATAATTTTGTCAATGATTTTTTTCCTTCCAGGCTTGAAAGCTGTGTTGAAAACATCCTTGCAAACTCACCTGAATCTCTCCTTCCATAATCCCCAGCAGTGTGAGCAGATCCTTTCTGGACAGGTTCATGACAGCACCACCTTTTTCTCCTGCATTAGATTCCATCACTGCCTTCTTTTTGTTGAATGTCACCTCAGTATTATCTTCTCCTTCCTTCTGGTGAGCTTTGGCCTTCATGTTTTTCACAGCAACAGACACATCTTGCTCTTGGCTGATGTCACGGTCACCTTGTGGCATTCCCAGCACCCCATTGGTCGGCTCACTGCTTTTAGTTCTCATTTTCCACCTGGACCAAGGACAGAAAAACGTATATCACCCCACTTGATTAAGAATAAGAAGTTTGGAAAACCTTTACGCATCACACACTACATTTAGGAATAGATGGAAAGGACTAGAGTGGGAGCCAATGTTGGTTGTGTTACCGTAGTTAATATCTTGAATATATTAATATCCAGAAACTAGTAGTTTGACAATGACTTTTGTCTTCATACAGTATACTTCTGCAGTTCTTGACAAGCTTGTTATTGCAGATAAGTGTGCCAAAATAATGGTAATATCTTGCGATAAGTCTGAACCCATCAGTAATATAATGCAGAATTCTGGCTTGGGCATACCGTATTGGCCCGAATATAAGACGGCCCTGATTATAAGACGACCCCCTCTTTTTCAAGACTCAAGTTTGAAAATAGACTTTTTGAACACCAAATTAATTTTTATACAGAAAATAATTACAGTACACCTGCAACAAATGATTATAGCAATATATTTGAGAGAAAAAGCATATTATTTTGCCTCATTCAAATCTTAATATCTGAACATTTAAATATGTAAACTAAAGTGCATTCACATTCGTAAATGAATAGCTTCTGGTTTTTGAAATGTAAATAAACCAATCTATTGTGATAAAACAGCAAAATTGCAATAACTGCATTAACCATCAAAGTGAAGTCTAACGGTATCTGTAGTCTTGAAGCAAATCTGAATAAGGAAAAATATTGCAATAAATGCATGCAAACTGGTTAAACTTGAGAGTAGCTGAGATTTGTCATGACAGAATATCGCTTCAATGATATCTGACGCCCTCTAGCGTCGTGAATAGGGAGAGTAGCTGAGATCTGTCATGACAGAACATCGCTTCGATGATATCTGGCGCCATCTAGCGTCGTGAATGGGTATAATGTCTACACCGTGAATATAAGACGACCCCCTGTTTTTCAGTCTTATTTCAATGCAAAAAACACAGTCTTATATTCGGGCCAATATGGTATTTGTGAGTCTTGATGTATGAAATAATGTTTGTTGTGGTGAATGGTTAAAGTAATGATTTTTACACCAATGATAACATTGTATATTACTTGAAGGGTTTATGGCAAATAATAGAGGAATGTGAAGTTGTGTGTTTTTTAAAGTGTAGACAGTGTACAGCTTGATGTCATGTGTTGCTAATTTTTGCTGATATGCTATGCTGCAATGTGTTGCATTGAAAGACATTTTCAAAAACTCCTGACCGGTGCCTTGCGCCACAATTTTCAAATCCTTATCTGACATTCTAATCAAATCAAAATACTTAACCTTTCTTCCAACCCTAATTTTCCGCAATTAACTCATTGGTTGCCATTGACGGCACATTGACTGGGATTGGCTGGCAGAGATCCAACATGATGATGTCGATCACTGTCAATGACAATTAGTGAGTTAATCATGTAAGAGGCATCTTGTGATACGCGTTCATTGTAACCGTCACGACTTGAGCACAGGTGGAAAAGGCCTGGAATAATGTGACTCACTTGTACAGTGCGTTTGTTCATTGTTCAAACACATACTGTGGTTTATCAAAGTGGGAGTGGGAGTTTATGAGAATGTCTAATCTCCATTTGTCCTTGAGACAGGATTGTTTGTAATCTTCTGACCTAACATCATCTGCAAATAAGCCCAAGAGAAAGTCATTAGACAGAACAGTCTTTCTAAACAAGTGTTCCGAAATGCAGTGCAAATATGAATAGTTGCAAATGCGATTGCGACTCCGCAATTGGGAATGCTGTACTACATACCTATGTCACGAGCAGTCCATACACAAGATTTCTAAGGCTCACCCAAGTAGCCTTAAAAAATTTGATTGAGGCATGACAGCTTTCCTGATGGCTCAATCAATTCATGTTTTTAATGTCATGTATTTGATTTACTTTATGCTGCATGCTAAGCTTCAATTTTTAATCCATACATAATAATCATTTATCATTTTTTACATAGATTCCTCGGGAACAACATTGGAATTTAGGTCATTTATTTATTTGTCAGGAAATGTGATCTCTGCATATCTGGTTGGTTTGTGAGGCCAACACTTTTTGATTCCTTCACATTCCATGCATTTCAAAATGTATACATATATATATATATATATATATATATATATATATATATATATATATATATATATATATATATATATATATATATATTATTTGTTAGTCATATTGAAAGGTTCACTCTGATAATTCTTGTTGCATTTGACAAGTCTTTGTCTGGGATGGCCAACAATGACAAGTATTTGTCATCATTTCAATGCCCTTCCTGTTAGATCCATCTTGCTTTGCCATTGAAGCCTAGACTGTATTGAATTCTCCTGAGCAACAAATGGGCATTCCAAAGTCACATGCCCTGCATTTCAGTCTGGCGTGCAGCACTCCCAGTTGCCATATGGAGAGTAAAAAAGAGCTGTCATACAGTCATGCTTCATTCAAAGATCTTTGGTGACCAGTTTGAACACTCCACACATTCACTACGTTACTGATTTTTCAGCATCCAACATGTCGCGGTGTAATGTCTTGTGACAGAGCCAGAGAGGCCACAAACAAAGCCTAAATTTAAAATGGGAGCCCAAATGTAAGTCATGGCAAGTACAGCTGTCACGTAAACTTATATACATGCAAGTATTTATAGAATGGGCGCCTCATTCCAAAGAAGAAGAAAAAAGAGCTATAGTATGTCCATGGTCACTGGGTGGATACCACCAATGGTTGCTACATGACTTTAATCTTTGTTCTAAACTTGGTTTACATTTTTAGACAGTCCAGAAGAGGGGGACTCGCTTACTTTGGTCTTCTTGTTCTTCTTCTTCTTGGGGATGTGTCATGACACTAACTAAAATTGCTACTCCTCCTTTATTTGTGGAACGATCACAATGAAATTTGGTAGGTATATTCTAGGCATGTATTCGCATCAATCCTCAGAGCCTGATTTTTTTTTTTTTTTTTTTTTTTTTTTTTTTTTTTGGATTGCCGACCAGAAACGTGCTGCTGCCAAGCAGGGGTTTGGTGTTTTCACTGACTGAAAAACATATAATTTCCCACATTACGCCACATTTTAACATGACCTGATGGAGATTCTAAAATGATTATGTTGAGGTTTTAAACGATGATAATTTAAAATGATGATGAACTATGTACACCGTACATTTTTAAGTCTAGTATATTGTTTGAAGAGCATATACCATTGTGACAGATTGGCCTCAATTAGACCCATAATAAAAATGATTACTGTATTTAATTCTAGACGTATTACTACTATTTGTGAAATAGAAACACTGTTGTCCACTTTAAACCCTTTTGTTTGTTGTTGGAAAATAGTGTGGTATCTTAAATTTCTTTGGGTATTTTGACTTTAAAAAAATACCATGTTATATTTTACCATTTGTTTTAGATACACAGTTACTAAAATAGATTGACTTCAAATATTAACTATACATGGTGAATATGGATTTTTTAAATCACATTTGTGTATCTACATACATTTTGATAAAATATCTGATGCAAAGATTTAGATTTGTCCAAAAACTAAAAACTACTTCAATATTACCCTTTAAGTACATGTGCAACCCCATTATTTTTTACTTGTGTTCAAGTTTTTTTTTTTTTTTTTTTTAATAATAAACTAACTTAATTGCATAACCTTTTAAAGCTTTTGTGAAAAAATACAACTGTATGATATTAATACTCGAATATTGTTGTCAATTTTTTTCATGTTACATCTTATACTTCTTGTGACTAAATAAGGAAAGAAATTTGGTAGTGTATGCCAACTTGCTACATTAACTGATCCCTATAAAACTTAGTACGCTAGTGGAGCCCATTACTTTATGACATGAAAGAAGAAAAACAGCCATGATTTTTTAAATAGATATTTGAATCTCTACTCGTGGTTATGAGTCAGCATTTCAAATCAAGGCGCCTGTTCACAAAAATGGGGCTAGAATATTCTCCTGCAGGGGTACAAAGCACCAGTATTTCTCTAGCATTTTGATGGACATCACATTCAAGTCTAGACGACCGGTGACCTCGGGGTCGTATTTTGCGTAACTTGTTTTCTCGGAAAATTAAGATTTTCTATGGCAGCTGTTCAAGTTGCAAATGTAATTCATACGTCTATAAATCACACAAAATATCAAGTTTCAGCAGCATTTTCTAAAATACCAAAATATCACTGAGAAATTGTTGCATGATGTCATGTATGTCAAAGTTACTTCAGTTCAACCGTATTATTGGTAAGCATGTGACTGAGAACACAAACATGATGTATGTTGCATTCACTTTTGACAACGTTAATGAGTCTGGTTGTTAAGCATATGGACGGAATGCATGGGTTCACTATTATGAAGTTGAATGATGCATCTGACAGGAACTCAGCCTGAACTTTTGAGAGCGCTGATTCTAGTCTTCACAAAACAATCACAAACAATATCAGCCCACTGTGCGCACAGTTAAGAGTTCAGAGTCAGTAGTGTCTTGAAAAATTGGTACAGCAAGAAAACTTAATCGATGAAGCAGACCTTTAAGTAAGCCTGTCATTTGTCTGGAGTGTCAATTCCAAAATGCCAGAATTAGTACTGCACGGATTTATTATTTTTTTCAAATCTCAGTTAATTGCTGTAAAACATAGTTATTTTTGTGACATGGAGATGGCCATGAGATGCAGTCTCTCAAAATTATGCTCCATACGTTTTGTTTCATGTGTCTTTTGGGTTCTGCAAGTGAACAATAATTACAAAAATTAGGTATACTCTTGTGAAGGGACATTATGTATTGTATATACAGTGGGGCAAATAAGTATTTAGTCAACCACTAATTGTGCAAGTTCTTTTTTTTTCATTCATTTTCCATGCCGCTTCTTCCTCACGAGGGTCACGGAGGTGCTGGAGCCTATCCCAGCGAACTATGGGCAGTAGGCAGGGGACACCCTGAACTGGTTGCCAGCCAATCACAGGGCACAGGGAGACATACAACCATTCACGCACACACTCATACCTACGGACAATTTAGAGTGTTCAATCAGCCTACCATGCATGTTTTTGGGATGTGGGAGGAAACCGGAGTCCCCGGAGGAAACCCACGCAGGCACGGGGAGAACATGCAAACTCCACACAGGAAGGCCGAAGCCCGGGATTGAACCCTTGATCTCAGTTGCAAGTTCTCCCACTTGAAAATATTATAGAGGCCTGTAATTGTCAACATGGGTAAACCTCAACCATGAGAGACAGAATGTGAAAAAAAAACAGAAAATCACATTGTTTGATTTTTAAAGAATTTATTTGCAAATCATGGTGGAAAACAAGTATTTGTTCAATACCAAAAGTAACTTTCTGTAACTCCTCACAAGCTTTTCATACACTGTTGCTGGTATTTTGGCCCATTCCTCCATGCAGATCTCCTCTAGAGTAGTGATGTTTTGGGGCTGTTGTTTGGCAACACGGACTTTCAACTCCCTCCACAGATTTTCTATGGGATTGAGATCTGGAGACTGGCTAGGCCACTCCAGGACCTTGAAATGCTTCTTACAAAGCCACTCCTTTATGGCCCTGGCTGTGTGTTTGGGATTATTGTCATGCTGAAAGACCCAGCCACATCTAATCTTCAATGCCCTTGCTGTTGGAAGGAGATTTTCACTCATAATCTCAGCCCAGCTCTCTGTAGGTCATTCACTAGGCGCCCCCGTGTGGTTCTGGGATTTTAGCTCACTGTTCTTGTTATCATTTTGACACCACGGGGTGAGATCTTGCATGGAGCCCCAGATCGAGGGAGATTATCAGTGGTCTTGTATGTCTTCCATTTTCTAATAATTGCTCCCAGAGTTGATTTCTTTACACCAAGCGTTTTACCTATTGCAGATTCGGTCTTCCCAGCCTGGTGCAGGTCTACAATTTTGTCTCTGGTGTGCTTCGACAGCTCTTTGGTCTTGGCCGTAGTGGAGTTTGGAGTGTGACTGACTGAGATTGTGGACAGGTGTCTTTTATACCGATAAAAACAGGTGCCATTAATACAGGTAACGAGCGAAGCCTCGTTAGACCTCGTTAGAAGAAGTTAGACCTCTTTGACAGCCAGAAATCTTCCTTGTTTGTAGGTTACCAAATACTTATTTTCCACTGTAATTTTTGAAATATTCTTTAAAAATCAAACAATGTGATTTTTTTTTTTTCCACATTCTGTCTCTCATGGTTGAGGTTTACCCATGTTGAAAATTACAGGCGTCTCTAATCTTTTCAAGTAGGAGAACTTGCACAATTGGTGGTTGACTAAATACTTATTTGCCCCACTGTATCACCTAATAGCCATATATGACAAGAGGCAAAGGTTGACAATATAGTGTTTCCAAACTACCGGTAATCACTTTTTTAAAATATTTATATCTTTCTGACCCCTCAAGTGAATGTATTGCAATGAACCACATTTTGTGGTGTTATAGGAGACTCTGAAACTACCTCCACAGCATCGATGTATCCTTTTGAGTCCAGACTACAAATAAATGTCACTGATGGTAATGGTAATTAATTGATTTAACTCTTTGGTGGCTAGTCACTCCAGAGACTCAACTCTATTCTATCAAATGAAGAAGTCCACAAACGTCACTTTTAATTATTTGAATCAATCAATCATCTTCTGAACCGCTTATCCTCATGAGAGTCATGGGGGTGCTGGAGCGTATCCCAGCTAACAACGGGTAGGAGGAAGGGTATACGCTGAACTGGTTGCTAGCCAGTCGCAGGGCAAGTGTTAGAATAACCTACTTAAATCATTATAAAGGTCTGTGCTTCAAAATGTAAAAGTTCAGAACTTCAAACTTAAAAAAAAAAAAAAAAGTAAACAAATAAAATTGTATGTCATTTTACAGTTTATCTCACGGAGGGGTAAAATATATTTACTTGATTGTATTGGTAACTTGTGTTAATTCAGAGATTTGACTAGATTGACATAACGACCTTATAAGGTAACGGACTTTCAATTTAATTTGTTGGCTGTTGGACTTCATTCAGCACATGTTGCCTTTTTCAGACAGATGTAAGGGTGTAACTGTAACCTGTTATCATTTTGCTTTCAGAGTTGTGGAACCTGCCAGTTATTGAACCTGAAACCCCTCTGACATTATTATATGTTAGACACCAATTAGTGAGCTAATCCGATGTTTATAGACAGCACGCTTTGCCGCCTTGCCATACAGGATCAAATTATGTAGATAAGATTTTAAGTTACCATGGAGTCTGAGAACCTTTTTTAAACCAAGTGACTCATAAGTACCAGAGATCTTTGAAACAACCAAATGTGTCTAAACTGAATTTTTGGAATTTGACTGCAGAGGCTGTTACGTGTCCAAGAGCTGTGCATGTGTCAGTGACAGCTGTTGTTGAGGTCCACCAGACTCAAAGACTAAATGCTCATAATACTGACAGTTTTTTCGTAATATTCACAACATACAATTATCCACTCCTGACACTGATACTTTTCCACATCCCAAGGGATTTATGTTATCAAAAAATCATTCGTTTTGTTTAAAAAAAAACAACACGGAGACTCCTTACCATCATTTGAAACAGCTGTAGTTCACAGATGGCAGTTTACTATATACCGGAATTTTCGCACTATGCACCTGACTATAAGCCGCCACCCACCAAATTTGACATAAAAACGACATTTGTTTAAAGATAAGCCGCATTGGACTATAAGCCACAGCTGTCCTCACTGTATTATGGGATATTTACACCAAAAAATACTAACCGGTAAAACTTTTTTTGACAGCGGCATCATGCGACTGTAATAAGACCAAATGAACCACCATGAAGCATTAAACCAATTGGCTGCAAAGCTTCATTGCTTCAAGAAGCTTCATTTGGCCATCACTGCTCCCTTGGGGAGACAGTGAACCTCTGCTGCCACCTGCTGTCCACACAGTTGTTGTCCAACATACCTCCTAGGATGCATTGCAGCGCTACAGATGTAAATAACAATCAAAATTCATGTTCTGTGCTAATTATTTCTTCAGTTACTGTTCCAGTTGTTTCATTAATTGCTAGTAATGGTAATGGCACCATTAGACAATCATAATTATGGAATGACACTGTATGAGCATTAATGAATGCTTATAACAGATGTCATTTAGTGTTATCCGGCAAATTATCTCACTTTTGAATGCATGTAAAAGATCCAAGCTGGACACAAATGGAGTTAGTGCAGTACTTCTCAAATAGTGGGGGGGGGGGGGGGGGGGGGCGCAGAGCGATGCCAGGGGTGGCGCATGTGACCTCGGGGAACATGCTTTTTTTTTTTTTTTTTTGCCGTACTAGAATAAAGTGTGCTTGCACATCCACTCAGTGGGTGGCAGTGGCGCTCTCATTTTCAGAGTGCGCGCAGTATTTTTTAACTAAGCAAGAGCACACAGAAAAGAGATGCAGAACTGAGCGGCGCGCGCCGTTTTCGAAAGCCATTTTCCGACCGGACTCACGCAGCGACCCACTGTCTTCTCCGGTTCTTACATGTCCGCCCGAGAAGTGTCATTTTCGGCTTGGGATTGTCACGACGACCGACCTCACCTACGGTTCTCCCTCGGCCGCCGAGAATGCACTTTTTTCGGCCCGTTTGCCTTTTAGCTTTGACTTTTAATACAGTGTTAGATAAGGAAAGACCACTGTTTACTCTGTCTAAAAATAATTAGAGCGGACAGCCGGAAGCCAAATTAATTAAGACGCTACTTAAAGACATTAGACCCCAATCTCATTGATTATCCGCTTGATTGTTTTTGAGCGAAAACGTGCCGAATATTGCCAACAATCATCCCGCTTTGTCAGTGTTATATCAGTTATATCAGTAACCCAGCAAGCACTGTTGGCATGCTCAGTGCAAACTAACCCCACACCATTGCAAATGTGGCAGCGAAAATAAAAACTGACCTTCTTTCCAAAGACACTTTTTTTTCTTCTATTCAGTTTTGTTTTTTAGGTCAATTTTTTTGGCATATTGTCCCTTCTAATCAATTTCAATTTGTTATTATTCACTGATTTTATAACATTTTATTTTTCAGTATCAAATGGTCAAAAATGCACCTTGAGTGTATTTTTACAGTTTGGATGTGACTTTTTTTTTTTTTTTTTTTTAATTCAGGCAAATTGATGCGCGTTAAGTCTTTTCTGTTACAAACAAAACAATGTTAATAATGGTATACTTTATTATAAGTTGATCTACATATGTTACTTTTTTTTCTTTAATAGAAAAAAAGGACACAATGTTAGGCAGAGGTGTATTTATAATAGCAATATTATAGACAAATGACACTATTTACAGTGGCGGCAGAGAGTTTGGGGGGGGGGGGCGCGAAACATTTATGTCTTCCTTGGGGGGGGCGTAACAGAAAATAAATGAGAAGCACTGAGTTAGTGACATAATTTGCCAGATGACACTTAATGACATCTGTCATAAGCAGTGTTGTTAATAACGGCGTTACAATATAACGGCGTTACTAACGGCGTTATTTTTTTCAGTAATGAGTAATCTAATTAATTACTTTTCTCATCTTGGCAACGCCGTTACCGTTACTGAGGCGGGAAAGGCGTGCGTTACTATGCGTTACTAAGTTGGTTGAATAAAAAAAAAGTCTGAGAGAAACGGACTCACGGGGACGAGAGCTGAGCAGGAGTGGGGAAGACGCCGTTGCAACCGCGATGCTAGGTGGCTCCAATAATACCTGACTGCAGCCATAGCCGACAAACTACGCCCACATGACACGGTAGATATCATATTATAGAACTAGATGCAAAAGATAGACACTGCTGCATTGCCAACATCTTTTAAGGACTACATGCGTTTGTAAACAGCCGCCATCTTAAAGCAGTAGACCTCTCAGGAAGGCCCTGATGTAGAGATCCTTCCTAGCGAACCTAAGTAATTTTTTTTTAATCTAAAATGCTCCTAAAACGGCAAAATCTTAACTTAAATCTATCTTTAAATGATGAAACAGTTTTAAAACTTACACATGTTTAAAGTAGACAGAAGGGAACTAATGCAATAACGGGAGAAATTTTAACAACTTTAACGATTGATTCACAACTTTAAATGACTTCCACACATAGCAAAGGTTACTAGCTAGTTATCGCAATACCCTTGTGTCTAGTTAAGCGGAGGGTAAAGAATTGGGTTAGGGCCAATTGTCCCCCAAACCCTTTAAGCTTCACATTGTGTGACCTGTGTTTTTTTTTTTTTTTTTTTTTTTTTTTTTTTTGAGAAAAAAAAAATATATATATATCACTAGTTACTTTGCCAAGTAACTAATTACTCTTACATTCAGGTAACTGAGTTACTAACGCAATTACTTTTTGGGAGAAGTAATTTGTAACTGTAATTAATTACTTTTTTAAAGTAAAATTAACAACACTGCATGGCACTAAATGCGTTAGTAGACAGCCGCCATCTTAAAGCAGTAGACTTTTTAGGACGGCTCTGTTGTAGAGAACCTTCCTAGCGAACCTAAGTAACTTTTTATCTAAAATACTTCTAAATCGGCAAAATCTTGACTTGAATCTATCTTTAAATGATGAAACAGTTTTAAAACTTTCATATGTCGAAAGTAGAGAGAAGGGAACAAATGCAATAATGGGAGCAATTTTAACAACTTTCAACAGTTGATTCAGGGTAAAGGGTAAATTCGGGTAAAGAATTGGGCTCGGGCCAATTGTACCAAAAACCTTCACAAAAAACTTCACATAGTGTGGCCAATGTTTTTTTTTTGTTGTTGTTTTTTTTTGAGGGGAAAAAAAAAAAGTAATTATCACCAATTACTTTGCCAAGTAACTAATTACTCTTACATTCAGGTAATTGAGTTACTAACGCAATTACTTTTTGTGAGAAGTAATTTGTAACTATAATTAATTACTTTTTTTCAGTAAGATTAACAACACTGGTCATAAGCATTCAGAAATGCCCATGATAAGAGTCATGTCATACCTATGACGGTCTTGATAACGCTGTCAAACAATGTGTTACCTATTAAACCAAATAAATAAAAAAATAAGCCGCACTGGACTATAAGCCGCAGGATTCAAAATGAAGGAAAAAAGTAGCGGCTTATAGTCCGAAAATCACGGTACAGTTGTACATGCCTTTTGTCTAGGTACGCAGTGTTGCAGTGTGACACAATAAATCAACAGTATCTGTAATGTTCCATATTAAGGCCTTTTGAAGCACATTGAATTTGTGTCAGTGAACACTGTCCTTAGTTATAATCAGATATGTGGCCTTAAGGTGCTCAAGGCCAATACACGAGACAATTACAGTACGTATCAATGTAACCTTGTGTACCCAGAGTGACGCCAATATTTAAATGCAATGAAAGGAAAATAAAGGGAATGGCTTGAATGATTAAATAATTAAATAATACAATAATATAGTACTGTGTGTAATGCCAATTGCATTACACACGTAAGCACTTGCATCATTTACAGAAATAGCGTTGTAATAGTGCAGGTAAGCGTGTTTAAAGAGCACAACACATTCTTACGAGTGTTTTTAGGAGTGTTTATTTTCTCTGAGCGTTTATATAATTATATTATATATTATTATATATTTATAATTTGGTGTACTGAATGTTAGCAAGCTAATAACCATACACCACAAGCACTTAATGATGCTAAACATATGGTGTGTGAATGTCAGTCAGAAATGGTAGCTTGATGGCCTTCTTCACCCTGCCATGTTCGCTTTTGGAACCTTCAGTAATGGTTGGTCTTTTTTATTTTTGTTTATTTATTTTTCAGCTTTACAATTTCAGAGTATCTTATCTTACACCTGTTTTTCTGTAAAGCAAGGATAACCAGACAATTAACATCTTCTTCCCAAGAGCCATCACCAACCTGAACTTGGATCTAAAATGCACCCGGGCACAACTGTAATGAAAGATGCAATATCATATCACTGCTGCTGCATTACCTGGACACTTACATATAAACACGTAGATATATTTTTTATCTATTCATTTATCTATTATTCTTATCTAATAATTCCATGCGCAATACAATACATAATATCTAATACTTCGAATCCCACACTCAACCTCAATCGTGCTGTGCACAATCATCCGATTTTGTATATATTTTGTGTATTTTTAAGCCTTCTATTTTGGATACTTTTAAGCCTCTTTTTTAACTTATTACCTTTGCACTGTAAAGGATCAGTTCCCCCAATCTTGTTGTGCATTTGTATGATGACAATAAAAGCTATTCTGATTCACTTTGACTTCTGCTTTCCAAAGCAATCTGAAAGTAACACGATTGGCTGAATTTTCATCTATTGTTCCTGCAATCATCAGATGATCTTAACATCAATATAGCAACCCCACCGATTGGTTATGCTTAGGATGGTACTTATTGTGTGTCCATGTTAAGCATTATTGATGATTTTCACCTACAAAGCTCATGTACTTCACTTTTGCAGGGTGTTGGTTCCTCATCGAATTGACATCAGGCGAGAAGCAGACTTTATACTGGTGTTCACTCAATCAGGGACGCAGACAAACATTCACATTCACATTTGGACTGCACCTTAATGGGAAATGAACCCCAAATGTCTGCATGAAAATTGGAAGAGTGCATCACTAAACCATTTTTGGGGGGACTACAGCATTGACACACACTTGGAGTTAAATCTTAATCAAAATTTAAATATTAGAAATATGAACAGTCACTCTGAATTATTTACGTACTAGCCAATAATCTCACTACATTCACAAATGCATCTTTTAATTGCCCATTTGGTTGCACATTCAGCACTTTGTCAAGCCAGAATGCACTCTGAATGAGCTTTAATGACCATACAATAACATTAGTGAGCAATAAATTGCCACTGGTTCTCTTTGTGGCATCAATACCACATCAGCTAAGGAGTGTAGTAGGCCGCAGGATGAGAGTAAGAAATTAGTAAGGGGTAAAACACACGGGAGGGGACGTCGCTCGCGTTCAATACATTTTCTACGGAACTAGAGTGACATCGAGAAAATCTCGTCACGCTTGATCCATACAGAATGTATTGAACGCAAGCGACATCCCCTCCCATATGTTTTGCCCCTAAGATTATGCACAGGTTCTGGACACTTTACAAAAGGAATCTTTGAGGGCAATGAAAACCACACTTCTGTTGGCATCCAATAGTGATAGTGAGACATGTTTCAGGCTTTCTTTCTGGTATACTGTGACAGTGTGTGTGTTGACAACTGGATAGAAAGTAGCGACTGCTGCCATGTGTCCCTTCCTACTGGCTGATGACCTCATGCAGATGAAATTGAATTTATTTTAACACTATTACAACACTTATGCTGGATGAAATGTGTCATCCTTTATGCAATATGCTTACAAGGGGTGTGTGAGTGTTTTTAGTCTGTCAATCAAGGAAACTGGTATTTTTTCTTTGTCTATCGGAACGAGAAGTAGAATAACGGGAGGAAAGTAATAAGACTGTGTATGTCTTCAAGGTTTAGTTAACAGTGTTTAACACTAGTAAAACGATTTTGAATGATTTTGGCAAATACTCCAGTGAATGTCCATGGTCCCCCTATACAGTATGACTTAATGCTCATGACTCATTGTGCCATCACCCTTCGTTGTGTGGTGGGTTTCTGCCCACATGCAAACAAGAACTAAATGGTCACATTCATGCAGTACAATAAAATGTCATTCATCAAGATATTTTATTCAAAACCACTTGTCATTTACTGTGACAATGGCAAAACGTTCATAGCATGAAGAACAATGTATTTCAGTCATGGATGAATAATTTATGAAAAATCTAAGTTACATTGAATGAATTAATCCATTGAAAAGAAACATTGTTCATTCGTACCGAAAAGTCAAGTGTTCGCTTGATTATAAAAACATAAAACTGTTAGTTTTATGTACTGATAAAAATGGGAATACAGTTACCTGCTGTGTTGTTGTCAACGTTTACTTGGTGGTCCTGAAAATGTATATCCACTTGAGATGTCCTGTGCTGGTAATGGCTATTGAGCAGTGCTGAGAGCAGTTCCCATGATTCTTTCCCTCTAACTTGGTCATATCAGGGAGGGAAAGAAGAAAGTAATAATGGAGCACTGTAACTTCCCACTCTTACTCTCTCGCACTCTTGTTCTCTTCACCCCTCCCTCATTCACTCCCACAGCCTAGTCAGTTCTACTAAAACACAGCAATCCTTTCCAGAAGCAGTTGGAAACAATAAACGGTATACTGGTAACCTGACATTAAAAGGAGATGACGTTTTTGGCCCGAAGAAAGAAAAAGAGTTAAAGTTGGATGACCTTTAAACATATCTAGGGAGCATCCCTCACAACTTCTCAAGAGTCACAGAAGATAAACAAGTTCCTCTCTATATATAACTCCTCCTCTCTTGCCAGCATGGGTGCTGTTGGCAGCTGAGGTTATCTGAATCTTAGACGATTTGGCCAGCCAGCAAGAGCACTAACTCTCCATATTGAACCAGGATGACAGCTGAACCATGTCATCATGCCCGGAAGGTCCGGTGACAGCAGCCACCCGAGCCCTTAAGTTGCTTGAGGAATCACCAACTGCAGGCGTATAGGTGGTCTTGGAGTGAGTGTGTGGGCCAAACTTTCCAACACTTCTGTAGCTACACTGGTCACAATGTAAATTTAGACTGTGAGGTCAGTGCATGGTACATTAGTCATTGAGTCATATAGTCTAACAATAAACTTCATTAGTTTCACGTGTTTCAATGAGGTCCAATACAGGACCTTGTTGTCAGAAAGGAGGACATGAAAAAGATCAAATGTATTTCCTTTCTTTAAAATGTGTGTTCTAGAATTTTCCAATGTATTAACATAGTTTCTACCTTGACTCCTGAATGTTTTTGTGTTCGGTTAAATTACAAGGAGAAAACCCACCACCATGTAAATAAGTCATAATTTATAGGTAGGTAAGCGTATAAAGTAGGAAGCACAGTGTTATGAGTGGTGCCTGATGACTGGATTGACCTTACTTGTAATGGAAAGAACAGGAGTGTGTTCAGCTTCATTTTTTTATGACTTGATATCTGGAGAAGCTTACAAAGTAGTTAAAAAAAACAACTGAGAGTGGAGATTTTTTGTTGAATGAAGCTACTTCAAAAACTGTATTTGGCAGGCCTTCTAATTTTCCTCTTAGTCTTAGTCTGTTGGACGATAATGCTTATTAGTCTTAATTGTATTTTAGTTATATGTTACTCACCACAAAATGTGTTTGTCTTTCGTTTTTGTTAACAAAAACCCAAGACCAATTTCGTCTGATTTTGGTTTACCTTTACTAAAAATGTTTTCGCCTTTAAAATTTTTTTTTTTTACTCCAAAAATAAATAAATAAATAAATAAAGGTTTCCATATTCCAACTATTTTGAATGAATATTGACAGACGAGCAAACATCGTATCGTCTACAAGGACAAAGCAAACTTTGTGGTAATAGACACTCAGCAGGAAAACAGTACATTATTTTTCAATTAATTATACCCACCTTGGACGCCATGAACTGTATGTAAAAAAAAAAAAGTCTGAGAGTTCAAAAGGACGCTCGCCGTTAGCATTAGTCTAATGCTAACACAACGTGAATGCTATGCTAACGCTATGAGTTACATTTAGTGTGTGATAATCACTCAGCACAGACCTTTAAAGCCTAAAGTAACTTTGCTTATTGCCAAGATAAGAAAAGAAATCCTACCACGTGTGCCTGGAGTCTGAGGACACTAGTGAGTTGGGGGGGGGGGGGGGGGGGGGGACACTGCCATGATGCAAACTAACTGCACATTAATGTCACACATTGTGAACATTTGACATGTGCGCATTTTCATCTCGTACTCATCTAGTCAGACAAAAACTGGCATTCACCTTGTTATGTTTTAGTCTCCCAAAACACGTTTTTAGTTCGTTATTGTCTCGTCATTGTCATGAAAAAAGCGTTCGTTCAAATATTTTCGTTATCATCATCGTTGACGAAAATAACACTGTTCAAAAACAATATCAATTCTATTTTAGCTTCTCAATAAAAGCATTTACATTAAAGTTTCTTAAGACTCCTCTGACTCAGAGCTCGCTGTGGCACAAAGAAATGCAACTGTACATATTGTAAATAAATATTTTATCTTTAAATATATTCTTCCCTTTGTTATGTAATTCCTTTATCTAAGTGCATTTAAGGCCAAGACTTGAATGGAACAACACTTCTTTATCTTCACATGGGAGAAGGCCCTTATTCAGTGTGCTTCTCATAATATGTGCACACGAATCCTCCCTTTGATGTCTTTTTACTGTCATGCCACACCCACAGAGAGTTCATGTCACACCCACAGGGAGTGCACAACTATGGAAACAGCAGTGTGACATAAATATGTTACACCCTTATCATTAAACATTAAATTACACATTTATTTGCGTTGTATTTTTTATAAAGTGTATTCAAACAAACATTCCTTAATAGCCCGACTGTGCTCGTCTCACATATGATGAAGTATTGTTGTATTATAGTAATGAAGAATTGTCACAGGTCTAGGCCATGCACACGTTTGGCCTTTTTACTAAGCAGAGAAAAAGTAGAAGCATTGTCAGTGGCCTTGGACTTTGACTGACAGTTATTAAATGATATTTTTTGTGGTTTAATACACTCGATATTATACCTTTATGGACAAAGTTTTTGTGTGTGTGTGTGTGTGTGTGTGTGTGTCATGGTTTGAGTTTTCCCTGCGTCCACTCCCTTGTCCTAGCCTGCCTGCTCGTCCACGATTCGTGACAGTTTGTTTGGGCAAACAATTCAGAAAATAATACATTCACACAAAATGAAAAGTAATTTACAGAAACTATGATACTAACTAGGATGTTTTGCAGATAGAATATTATAAGGTAACTGTAGCCTGGAACTCCAGACTGACCGGTGTTCCAGCTAGTCTAGAACCCAGCTCCTTATTGGCCTCTTGAGCCTGAATGTAATCGTCCGTGCAATCAGATTCGTTTGCGTGACTTGTTCTTAACAAGCAACGTCACTCTTGCGTGTCGGAAGTCGTCTCCACAACAACACAGATGGCGAACGGGAGAGCCCAGAATATGTTCCTATCTGCAGTAAATTCAGTTTTAAATGACCAAAAACGCATTGAGTCGCTAAAACGACCAGTCTTGTACTAGCCATGTTAAATAAACTTCACAGTTCTCCGCTGTCCTCATATGTTTACGTCCTCGCGCTAGAGTTTCTTGTCGCTTTACCAACGTCACGTCTGCCCATCGCTGATTGGTCCACTCTGCTGTCTGTTTGCTGTGGCTTGCGCCGCCCTGGGAATTTGATCCGCAGAACAGTCGCCAGACTCTATAGCTGGAACAGCGGTGAGTCTGGAATCTGGAGTTCCAGGCTACAGTAGCAGTACTTTATACATCGTTAGTTTCTGATTTTATCCTGGATCCAATCGCGGATTATGTTTGTGACAGTCCTATGTTTGTTCTATTTCCTCATTAGAAATAAATAATACAAACAACAATTTATTTGCTTGTGTTTTTGAGATTGTAGAGTTAAAGATGCACCTGGATTATCCTGTGGACTGATTGACTGCCAACAAATGGCAAATGCCAAGATTTTGAAGGTAACAGATTGCAGCAACATATTGGGTGAGTGGGGGGTGGCTACTTCATTTTTGGAACAACGAATTTAGTTAGTCAGTTAGTAACTGTTATTATTATTTTAAGTTTGAACTAGTCTAGGTGGAAAATGAACTTTCCCAACATTGGTGGAAATGTCCAGATTTTCAATTAAAAAGTATTTGGTTTTATTCAGAACTGGTGCTGTCGCTGCGGCTGCTTAGTTTTTCTGGTCTCAGATCCACCTGCTTTTAGTCAACTCTCGAACAGTGACACATGGTTTTGTTCAAATGATCTCATTGATCTGCAAAGAAGGGGCCAAATGCCAGTAATTGTGTATTTGGAAATTTCTTTGATTCTACTGAAAATATGGATCTTTTTTGCTGATGCATACCATGTGTTTAATATGCACTTCAAGTACACTGTGAAGACACCAGATACATCATGTCAAGTCACTGATGGTGTAATGGTTTACTTGTTTGACTTCTGTGAAGCATGGGTTCAGTTCCAATTCAAATAGTGTGAATATAAGTATGAATGTTTGTCTGTCATTATGAGCAACTCTGTTTTCGGCCACAGTGCAACTGTCCAACTACTGTTTAGATCAGGTGTATTTGTATTTGAAGTAAAGTGGTTTGCACTGTGGCGGCATGGATAAATGGCCGCTTAGCATGTCTGCCTCACATTCTGGGGTTAAGGGTTCAATCTTGGGCTCTGGCCTTCCCTTGTGGAGCTTGCCTATTCTTCCAGTGTGTATGAATGTTTTCGCTGGGTACTCCGGTTTCCTCCCACGTTTCAAAAAATGGATGTTAATTGATGTATCTGAAGTTTGTTTCCTGTAATTGGCTGATACTATCTGCCTACATTTTGTCTCTGGTTAGTGTTAATAACGCAAACATATTCAATATGATGCAGTTTGCGCAAGTGTTATTGACCACTTTAAGGAAAACACTTAATATATAAAGATGTTTGAAACCAAACCAAACAAAAGCTATATCAAACAGATTAAGTCACTAAGACATTATTTTAAATGATGATATGATGACTGCATTCTCTTCCTCTTATGTAATTCATGTGGATTTGACCCAAGAGCAGTATTGTTCTCATGTAGTCATTATCAAACTGGGCGGGTGTTACGCTGATGTCATGTTGTTGATGAAGTGAAAGCACACCACACAGGCCATCCGGTTGATAACTCCTGACATTCCCTCAGCTATCACTTTATTGTGTGGGTGTGGGTGTGTGTGTGTGTGCATGGGTGAGAGAAAAAGGGAAAGTGAGAAAACGAATGAACAAACACCAGGTAATTTTTATGCAACAGTCAAACCACAGGTGACACCACAGACTTTCTAATCAAATCGAATCTTATGTCCTGCACTTAATGTGACACGAAAAGGGAATCAAAGCCTAGAAAACAGCTCATTTTCCTCGTCATACTCATCATGATGACATCTTCCTACCAGTGGTATCAAAGAGGAAGGGTGATCCAGAATGAAGTCATGAGAAGTGTATTTTGATGGAAAGCCATAATGAATGAATAATTCCCACACCCTAAAGTGAAGTCATGTGGTGGGAAGCTGTGAGGAAGAGCCTTGTTATGATTTTACTTTTTAAACAATATATATACAGTATATGGATATGACCTGTCTGCGCCCATGTGTTATAAATCCCAGAAGAAATGAGGGCAGGTCAGAAGCATTCCCACACAAACTTAAAAGATAGTTACATTTTATGTAGTACATTAAATAATACTTCATCAATTTCATATTTGTACTTTGTGCACACTTTTATTCCTTCACATTTCCTTCGGGACTCATCGACTATGTCTGTCGTCAAAACACAACTGCTGCTGTAGCAACCTATGTACTCTACTTGGTAACTCTTTTTTGCCTCAATTCAGGAACACTGTGACACAGGGCCAAGGGATTAAGGGGATTATTATGCGAAGCAGTATTGGTATTACAATATAACATTGAAATAATGGGTATCAGGTATTGTTTTGCTGTGAGTGTTTTAGCATTCATCAGTGTGTTGTTGGGTGAATCTCAACCACATGAAGTATCCCACAAAAGGGTTGCAAGTACAGATACGTATTCAAATAAGTACAACTAATACAATCTTGTCAATCTTCAGTAATCACATTGTACAACATTAAAAGTTATTCAGTGTATGTACGAAATTTGTTACCCAGTCTTCTTGTACTGAACGCCTGGCAGAGACCCCTGTCCGGAGGAGTTTCAACTCCCATCTCCGGCAGAGCTTCTCCCATGTTCAGGGAGAGGCGGCAGACATTGAGTCCGAATGGACCATGTTTTGCGCCTCTATTGCTGAGTTGGCCGACCGAAGCTGCGGTCGCAAGGTGGTCGGTGCCTGTCGTGGTGGCAATCCCAGAACCCGCTGATGGACACCATCGGTGAGGGATGCCGTCAAGCTGAAGAAAGAGTCCTATCGCGCCTTTTTGTCCTGCGGGACTCCTGAGGCAGCTGATGGGTACCCGCTAGCCATGCAGCACGCGGCTCGGGTGGTCACTTAGGCGAAAACCCGGGCATGGGAGGAGTTCGGTAAGACCATGGAGAAGGCCTTGCGGACAGCTTCAAAGAAATGTTGGCGTCATCAGGCGTCTCAGGAGAGGAAAGCAGTGCACCACCAACATGGTGTATAGTGTGGATGGGGCACTGCTGACCTCGACCTGGGATGTTGTGAGTCGGTGGGCCAAATACTTTGAAGGCCTCCTCAATTCCACCGACATGCCTTCCCATGAGGAAGCAGAGCCTGGGGACTCCGAGGCGGGTCCTCCTATCTCTGGGGTTGAAGTCAACGAAGTGGTCAAAAAGCAGAGTGTCGCAGGTGGATGAGATCCACCCGGAGTTTCTAAAGGCTCTGGATGTTGTGGTGTTGTCTTGGTTGACACGCCTCTGCAACATCGCGTGGACAATCGGGACAGTGGCTCTGGATTGGCAGACCGGGGTGGTGGTCCCTCTTTTTAAAAAGGGGGACCAAAGGGTGTGTCCCAACTATAGGGGATCACACTCTTCAGCCGCTCTGGGAAGGTCTACTCAAGGGTACTGGAGAGGAGGGTCCGTCAGGAAGTTGAATCTCGGATTCAAGAGGAGCAGTGTGGTTTTTCGTCCGGAACGCAGAACAGTGGATCAGTTCTATACCCTCAACAGGGTTCTCGAGGGGTCATGGGAGTTTGCCCAACCAGTCTACATGTGTTTTGTGGACTTGGAGAAGGCGTTCGACCATGTCCCCCGATGAGTCCTGTGGGGCGGGTACTCCGGGAGTATGTGGTATCGGAATTCCTGATACAGGGGATCTGGTCCCTGTATGACCGGTGTTAGAGTTTTGTCAGTGTAGCCGGTTATAAGCCGGATCCGTTTCCACTAAGAGTTGGACTCCACCAAGGCTGCCCTCTGTCACCAGTTCTGTTCATCACCTTTATGGACAGAATATCTAGGTGCAGCCTAGGCACTGAGGGGGTCCGGTTTGGTGGCCTCAATATTAAATCACTGCTTCTTGCAGATAATGTGGTGTTGTTAGCTTCATCAGGCCGTGACCTTCAGCTCTCACTGGAGCGGTTCGGAGCAGAGTGTGAAGCGGTCGGGATGAGAATCAGCACCTCTAAATCCGAGATTATGGTCCTCAGCCAGGAAAAGGTGGAATCCCGTCTCTGAGTCAGGGATGAGGTCCTTCCCCAAGTGGAGGAGTTCAAGTATACCGGGGTCTTGTTCACGAGTGACGGAAAAATGGAACGGGAGATCGACGGGTGGATTGGTGCTGCGTTTGCAGTGATGCGGACTCTGTATTGGTATGTCGTGGTGAAGAGGGAGCTAAGCCGAAAGTCGAAGCTCTCTATTTACCAGTCGATTTATGTTCCTATCCTCACCTATGGTCACAAGCTGTGGGTCGTGACAGAGAGAACAAGATCCCGGGTTCAAGCGGCCGAAATGAGTTTCCTCCGTCGGGTGCCCGGGCTCTCCCTTAGAGATAAGGTGAGAAGCTCAGTCATCCAGGAGGTGGTCTGAGTAGAGCCGCTGCTCCTCCACATCCAAAGGAGCTAGATGAGGTGGCTCGGGCACCTAATTAGGATGCCTCCGGGGCGCTTCCCTGGTGAGGCATGTCCCACAGGGAGGAGGCCATGGGGCCGACCAAGGACACGCTGGGGAGACTGTCTCTCGGCTGGCCTTGGAACGCCTTGGGATCCCCCAAGAAGAGCTGGCTGAAGTGGCTTGGGGGAGGGAAGTCCAGGTTTCCCTTCTGAAGCTGCTGCGCCCGCGACCTGACCTCGGATAAGCGGGGAAAATGGATGGATGGATCTTCCTGTACCTTTTTTCATTGTGCTGGTATAATTTGCATTATTTCAGGATACTTATTTGAGTAATGACCTCTGTATGTATGCACAGTGTGTATGATTTATGTTGTAATTCAACTTTCTCCGCGCATATATACACCAGGGTCCCTCTGTGCTCAACCAAACAACATTCCATCTCCCACTTTTCCTGAAGCTGGTTGCCAACCTTTTGCTTCACAACAGGTTTGGAGGAAAGAGTAATTGGAATTCATGTCAGGGTATATTTTCTTCCACTTGGTGTCACTTCAAAATTACATTTGGACCAATTCGCGAATTTATTATCTCCAGCTTGCAACAAAGACATTTTGGTAAAGCAGCAACTGCATAAAAGCAATGCTTTGTTTAAGTTAGTGGATTGCCTTCCAAATCTGTTTATGTTCAATTCTCCAAATCTGTGTGTCCGTCCGTCCGTCCGTCCGTCCTTCCATCCATCATAAACCAGGTGAAATAATGCTTTCATGAATTCAAATCCCCGTGTCGCTGAAACATCTCCCTCTTCTGGCCATAAACAATGAATACATCAACAATCCCCAATTTTGAAGGACAAACCTTTTAAACCCCGCCTACGCATATTGATTGGTGGAATTTCAGACTCTCGTCATCGTATTGGCTATCCCGATGTAAATGACATGACGAAAACGGAAATGTGAGGAGGAGAACAGTCATCGGTGAGAAGCGTGGGTCATGTGTTTTATTTTACTTCATTTCGTTGGTTGTATTGAATATATGTTTATTTTTTTAACGCTTGACGCGGTTCGGGTAATCCAGGTTACACCGTAATTCACAGCCTTTGCGAGCTAAATGCGTTTCGGGTGAGGAGTAATGAAGCTATCTATTGCTAATGTCCGCCCCTTTCACAGTTTATAGAAAAGATGATACTGTAACAGTACAGATATAATTTATTCCTCTAAAATTAATCATTCAGTTGGTATCTATGACTCCATCTCGATTGATGAACTAAAGCAGCTGTCATCCAGCCAGCGTTCACAGTCTTCAGTTAGAAGACTTAATGATTTTAATTGAATACATTAATCACTGTTTCAAATTCGTCACGTAAGTAATGAAACTATTATTTTTAATTCAAAGTTTTACGTGTTACTATACGGAAAGGACTGTAACCTAGAATGTCTTTGATATGCCACGAGATGGCGCGCAAGGTTTTTAAGCAAAAATGCATCAATTTGGACTGTGTAATCGACTACAATATCAAACTCGGCCCATGAGATGGAAACGAACTACTGTAATTGTTTGTAGGTATATGAGAAAAATATGAAATTTTAGGAATGCTAATGGGTATAGTTAGAATCTGCATGAAAACGTGATTACAATTGTCATAATGTTAGGTAAATTTACATGGTGTCCACAAATTATCGTTACAATTTAATTCAAGACACAAAGTGGGTGAAGTATTTATTTAGGAAGGTCAGTCACTCCTTTGTTTATAGAAAATAGAACATATGACATAACAGCTATCATATTCCTGGGTATTACTTTTGTAATGCATTATGTACATAAACTTTATAGAGGCTTTGTAGACATACTTTTATAGCCTGATAATACTGCTGCACATACTGCTCATGATGAATTTTCCATTGATTTCCCACCAATACACTATTAGTTTGACTCGAATGAAAACAACCAAAAACAAGTGCCTGTCTTAATTAATATGTACCCATTCTGAAGACTTACATTCCTAATTCTTGTCACTTATGTCCTCATATCGCTTTTTCCCCCATTAGTATTTGTAGGAATTATATCTAAGGAATATGAATGACATTTTGGCTAATCTTTTTGTGTTTTCACTGTTACAGTGTAAATTGAAACAAAATGGCCGCCTCTGGAAAGCTTGCCACTTTCCGCATGCCTCCCTTACCCACTGTCGGTGAGCTGATAAAGCTGTATAACCTGAGAGCGGAGAAACAGCTTTCCCAAAACTTTCTTTTGGACTTGAGACTCACAGGTTGGTCACACCGCCACACACTCTTTCCTCTTCTTACTCTATCTGCATTGCACCAATACCCACTTCTTTTCTTTTCTTCATTATATTGTCTACACCAGTGCACTTGACTGCACAGCACCACACAGCCTTGTTTCCAGAATTAAAACAGACACGGTTTCCTGTTTGGGTCAGGTTGAGAAGGTCTGCTGCTCAGCTGAAAAAAGCTAGTCATCAGCCCTTGTGGAGCTTAATATAATTATATGTAATGCACTGCAGGTCTGATATGCCCTTTTGTTATTGTGCAAGGTGACCGTTAGATTAATGCAGCTCATCTTCATCACACACATATTGCTACATTACATGCTATTTATCTATATTTGGATGCAGAAGACTGATGAAGCCATTTGATTGGAGTGTGTCATGTAATTTACATGATGCATGGCTTCTACTAATTTAAAAAGAATGTCATTGGCTGATCATGTGCAAAAAACATTAAGGTGATCGTCCATCTTTTCAGACAAAATAGTGCGCCAGGCAGGCAATTTGAACAATGCCTATGTGTGTGAAGTCGGCCCTGGTCCTGGGGGCTTGACCCGGTCCATTCTGAATGCTGGGGCAGCAGACCTGCTTGTGGTGGAGAAGGATTCGCGCTTCATCCCTGGATTAAAGGTAAATGAGTCTCCCCACTCAAGCTAGGTAAATGTCATTGCACCAGCTTCTCAATGTCATTCCTTCATTCAGGATAGAAAGCTTGAACACTTGCATCTTTCTTTTCAAAGCTGTGTTGATTCATCTGTTTTATTCTGATGCATCATTAGCCACCTGGAGAGTGACTGATGAGACCGTGTCGTTTCAGTGAAGGTGCTGTCATATTTCTAATTGGATGTTGTTGCAACTCTTTTTCAAAAGTTGCTGTCTGAAGCTGCACCAGGCAAGTTGAGAATTGTCCACGGTGACATTCTTACCTACAGAATGGACAGAGGATTCCCTAGGAGTATATCTAAGCCTTGGGAGGAAGGTGAGAATGTTTAACTAAAAAAGTATGTAAGATTTATTGAATGTCAAATATTCAGTATTTGATACAATAACTACAATGAATTTAAAGCATACATACTGTAAAGTAACTCTGTGATAGAATAGAATAGCCCTTTATTGTCATTATACGGTTTTAACATGAACTATAGTACAAATGAATATTAGTAATAAGTTAATAGACGTTTGAAAAATGAAACATATTTTGTATGTTGATGCGCATTTTGTACAGTTTTCTTTACGTGTGCTTTGTGTTGCAGTTTACCTCAACTGGAGTGTATTAAACTGCTTGATTGGACTCTGAGGGACTGCTCAAAATTTTCCAAACTAATCACATTCCATTAAAACCATGTGAGGTTCGATTAAAAATGTAACAGCTGATCACCGAGATCGACCTTAAAATATTTTTGATGTATGATCTCAAAATTGCCGAGCCCTAGGACGCTGAAGTATTATCACTTAAAAACAACGTGTGATAAGCATGCAAAGTAAGGAAGAAATTAATGAAAATAAATGCAATAAATTCATCTCTGTATTTTCCTGGTACTTAAGCTTTCCGCCATATTATTTAAAAAAAAAAAGCATTTTTGGATAGTATGAGCAACCTCCAAATTGTGCCTTCACTTCCACAGTTATGGTTTTACTTTATTTTTTTCAGCTGAAGATATGATACTAGCATATGTAACTGCTACTGTGTCTCTGTGTTTATGCGTGTTGTACAGATCCACCAAACCTTCACATCATTGGAAATCTACCCTTTAATGTTTCCACCCCCCTCATGATCAGCTGGTTAGAAAATATAGCCAACAGAACTGGGCCTTTTGCTTTTGGACGAACTCAACTCACTCTCACCTTTCAGAAGGAGGTGGCAGAGGTGTGAAACCTACAGTATATCTGTCTGTTATGATCTGTCTGTCTGTCTCAGAGCCTAGAGTGGTAGAGTTGTTACTGAATGAAATCATTTCTAACTAACTGGAATATAGTCCCAGTAATTGAACTACAGGTAGTCCCCGGGGTTACAACGTATCCGACTTAGGTGATTTCAACATTATGATACTGGAGTGTCGTCCGCTATTCTGTCTCCAGTGTGTTTTTTTTTTTTTTTTTTTTTTAGTGGGGTAAACAGTACCTAGTTCTCGTTGTGATGTCAGGATCGCTTAATCCCCTGCAGCGTCGCCGCCGTCCTGCAGTTCCTGGCGGCGTCAGATCCCACTTCCTTGTTCTCATACTGCTGCTGCTTCTCCCCCGGCACCAACTCCTCTTGCGAGTCCCGATCCGTTTTTTTGAGTCGGACGGCGGACTCGCGTTGAGAGAGTCTACGCTGGTGACCTGAGCGGCCATGATATCCCCCCTCTCTCCCTACTCTCCGACAGCGCCCTTTTCTCCCAGCAAAGCGACTCACTCACAAGTAAAACCCGAATAGTCATTGAATGTAATGGCATTTAACACAACACACCTTACAGTGTCTTATTTTTTACTTTATCTTATTAATATGATGTATAAAACATGTTTTTGTATAGTTATTTTGAAATTTAAGGGGTATTCAGGGGTACTTCAAGGGTTAGTTCCGATTTACGCGGAAATTCGGGTTATTTCGCCAGTGTAGGAACAGAACTAATTCGTAACTCGGGGACTACCTGTATGTAGAACCTGATTTTATGATGGAGTTAACATTTGTAATTTTCATGCATGAAGCATGCTCACTTTTCTAAATTTATGTAGTTATCATGTAGAGCACACCCTGCAACAGTGCCTCATCAAACATGTATCAATGAATACTAATGTGTTGTCATTTCAAGTCAAGTTGTGTTGTTTCCTCTAGAGGTTGACAGCCAGCACAAAGAGCAGACAGAGGAGCCGTTTGTCCATCATGGCACAGTATCTCTGCACTGTCCACAGCCGTTTCACCATCCCTGGAAGGGCCTTCGTCCCCAAGCCAGAGGTAGCATATGAATATTTTGTCTTCTGTACTTGCAATGCACAGTGTCAAGCCAAGCACAACAGTTTTTTTTTTTTTTTTTTATATTTTGTTACTGTGGCAGTCTATTTACTGCGGCAGTCTATTTAATTTCCATGGAGTCATTTGATTGCTGCCCCTTCAATAATCATTTTCTGATCTGTTTGCTTAAGCATAGAAAATCCACACATGCCTCCCCAGGGACATGTTGCTGAAATTGTTTTTCATCTTTCAGAGTGCTTTTGATTTATTTATTTATTTTCCAAAAGTTTGATGTTTATTTCAATCAGTTGTAGAATTGTAGCTGCGAGGCCATCACTGCCAGATGGATGTATTGTTATTTCATGCTTCTTTCTGGAGGACAATTGTGGTTCTTCAACCTTATATCTGTGGCCTTCTTCATTTGGACCCATGTTGCCATCACAAGTCCCTTGTCATGTCACCATCACTCATCTCTCCCTCACCATTCTTGCTTCAAGGCTTCATTAAGACTGTGTTGAATCACTTTTGTCTCTGTTCTGTCTTTGGACCATTTCTGGGATGTAATGATGCCTGGTGGGTATTTGAGATGTGGCACCCTAGCGCTGCGCCACGTAATGAGGCCCGAGTTCTTTTTTAGGCCCCATTTCTGCCTGTGTCTTTTAGCCTGTGTGTGGATCAGCGGAAGAAGAAAGACATTGCTGCTTACATAACTTGTGAATGCAAGATGTTTTGCTTTATTTTGGGGTCAGGATTTATAGTAAGACTAGAGGGTGTATTAAAGAAATCAAATCCCTGCTAGAAAGACTAAAAAACTTAAAATGTTGGCGCTGGTGTATAGTAGCTGTACTGAGTTATTTTGAGATAATAGGCGGGAGGCCTTCTAATACACTCGAGATGTTCCTTATAACCTGATACAGATAAAACCATGTTTTTCTAAGTCTCTAAATTAAAGGAGAGGTGTAAAGTTGATGTCAGGGATGGACTTTTGGTCCTGTAAAGATACTGTTGGGCTTTACAATGCACTGTGGATGAATAATGAATACTGTACCCTCTGAGGAGTAAAACGTGGCAGAGTGAATGGGTCCAAGGCTGATTTTTCATTCTCTTCGAAGCGATGTCTCCTGATGATTATTTTATCACAGTCAGCTGCCACTCGGCACGTTACTTTTACTCTTGTCTTATTTTTATGTGTTCATCTAACTGCTTATTAATGGTTATTGGCATATGCTGGGCACATATCCCCATTGAGATGAACACACACTATGCATTGCAGTTACAGAGGGATCACACTGCACTGCAGATGATTCAGCACCTCCCACATGCCCACAGAAGCCATCTTTCCCCCTCTAAATTTTTTAATGGCCACTTGGTGGAAATGATATCATTAGGAAAGATGATGGCATGAAGCAAGACCCCCTGGTGCTGCTGCCCTATAAAAGATCACTGTGCTCAGAGTGCGCTAATGCTTGTATGTGAGCTCTGGACACTATGAACTAAACTTCAGGGACTGTCGGTCATTTAGACTCTAGGAAGTGAAAGTAGTCGTTCCCCTTTGCAGCTTTTGCAGTTTCTGCTCTTGTAGTTTACAATAATTTTGGCATGTTTCTTGGAAATTCTCTTCAAGAGCATCGCCACAATCAAAGGTCACCCAAGTTGGATGGCAGGGTTTCCTCCCCAGTATCTGGTGCAGTTCAGCTAAGAAGTGAGTAAAGGTTGAGGTCAAGTTCTTCCAGCCCAAACTCATCCAAGCATGTATTTATGAGCCCTGCTTGTGCGCTGGGGCACATTAATGCTTGAACAGAAACTGTCCTTCTTCTGTTGAAACAAAATTATCCGAGATGATCTTGCAGAATTAAGATTGGAATATAATTCAGGGATTTAGTAAAATCTCTGATTATCTCATTGAATAATTTTTATGACAGGACTGATATGTGAATTCTTTACCCATGAATATGAAATTTTGTTTGTACAGTGAATTTGTTTAAGGTAAGTGTATGTAAGTTACAGCTCATTTTGAATCCTTCGTTTTGATACATTGTTTGAAACAATTTTATATTCTGCATTTTGCAAGGCATTTTAGTAGTCTGTTTTCTGTCACTGTTTTTTTAATTGCACTAGTTTTTTCCAGTGAAACCCTGAAATAATGTCACATGTTCATGTATACCTGACTAAAGGAAATAATTTTCCTCACATCATTACATTTTAAATGTCTAGCAATAGGGTGTGTGTAAGGGGGAAATGATTAAAACAGTACTGTGGCTTGAACACAATATATATTTTCTTAGGCGATGAGAATTTTAGCAGGAAAGTTATTGGTTTTTTAAAATGTTGGAGCAGGTAATTTGCTGCTGCTGCTGCTGCTGCTGCTGCTGCTGCTGCTGCTGCTGCTGCTGCTGCTGCTGCTGCTGCTGCTGCTGCTGCTGGTGTGGTGCTTGTAAGGAAGAGCAGTATGCAAAACGGCAGACTAGTGCTTACCAAGCAAAACATTTCAGCTTACTCATGAGGATTAAATTTTAGTTATAAGCAATGATGAAAGCCTTTAGGTTTCAATAAGTCTTCAAGCAAATTAATGCATTTAAACTGGAATATGCAGAATGGTTCTACTAAGGCAGTTTGTCCCAACCTTTTCTGTGCCAAGGCACCCGTTTGTCAAAAATCTCACAGAAGACCTCCAAACAAAATTCACGCACTCATTGACTCAATCAGTGTGAAATATGAACCTTTTCCATTTGATACAAAACTCATATAATCGTAGGAAGTCATCACTTATTCTGTTACGCTTATGAATGGCAAAAGGTGGATACACAGGTTTAATGTACACTTTACCATCTAATGAAAGAACATGTAAAACCTGTCTGACATTTGCAAACCTTCAGAGTACACCAGCAATGTTTTTGATTTTTTTCGAAAATGTAAACATATTTTAAAATGTAAACGACTTTATAATACCAGTACACATTTTGTCAGACTTGTAGATAAACCTGCCAAAAAAACAAACAAATAATGACTAGTGCTGTAACGCAACAAAACTCACAATACGATTCGTATCATGATTTTTGACCCATGATTCGGTACACAAAACATTTTTTTAACCCCTTCAGACCTGAGCATGTTGCTGAAGGACATGGCGCGTTCGCGTCTCTAAACCAATAGATACACTAAATTTAGTTGCTATTGCCACTTCTGGGAGACGATTGGACGAAACTTTACCCATCGAAATCAAATCATGAGGTTTAGCATGCACTCTTTGCTATTTTTGGCTCTTTGAAAATGGCTGAGACAAAACGCAACTTCGAAAAAGCAAACATAAGTGCTCATTTCTTATAAAAAAAAGCAAAAAAAAAAAACACATGAACATTAATATTAAAAATAACTATTAAAAATAACTAATATAAGCATGAAATACCCCGACCCAAAAATTACACCTTGTTCGGTGTTTGAGTAGAGTAAATATCAGCAAAGATTTGTGAAATATATTTTATTTAAATTTCATTGTCATTTTAACACTTTTATCAAAATAAATAAATACAAATACCCCCCCCCCCCCCCCCCAAATAAATAAATAAATAAATAAATTATCACAATACTAAAAGATTGGCAATTAGCATAATGCTTTGGGGTCTCTTCAGGAGAGGAAGTCAAGTCAGGACATTTAGAAAATAGTAATGAAAACGTCAAATATGCTTGCCATATTATGAAAGCATGTTCAGCCATTTTCCATATCAAGACGTATACAATGAGCTAATGCCTAAATATTGTGGGGGGGGTTTGAACAATGTGACATAAGCAATAGTTGTAAAAAGAGGAGCAGGAAAGTCGCGTCTGTACCATTTGCCTCCATTGTTTACAATGCTGTAATGTGGGTGGTGTGCTCCGTAACGTCACTTCCTTTGTATCCCATGATTATATGGATATCCTGGCTACAGTAGGCGGCTTCGGCAGCGTTTATGAAAAGTCGCGTCCCCTAGCCCATGAAATAAAATCTTCGGACAAGAGGTACAGTAGTGTAGTCGCCATGCCGTATAGTATAACAAATTACACGTTTAATGTCATTATCCGGCCTAGTGTAGACATAGCCCGAGGGTGTTACTAGCTGAATGCCTGTCACTCTCTGCCTTTGCGGGAGTCTGTTTCAATGCAGGCAGGCAATTGCGCATTTAAAACTAAAAAACATTTGGTTTGAACTGGACTTGAAGATGTGTCACAATTCTATTGTCTCACACCACGAGGCCTTGAGTTTTGCGATTGTGATACTCATATCGTTACAGGCTTAATCATAATGTGTTGCCTACATTCTGTGTATCGAATGCTGAGTTTATAAAGAAATTCAAACTTAGTTGGTTTACAACTGTGTTTGTGTGTGCACCACACACCTTTAGACAATAGGCTCAATTGACTCTAATTGTTGGCATTATCTCTTAGCCTCTGAAGCTGTGGGTTTAATTATGTTAATGAAGAGAGATTTGCTTAAAACTATACAGGGATTTCTTTTTGTTTGTTCTTGGCGTGACTAAACCTGAGGGGGCATTTACATGGTGACGCTGCGACACCAAGACGCAACGATTGTGTTGCGGAATAACCTCACCTTTGCATGGTGACGCCGAAAACAGAAGACAAAGACGCTTTTTATTCCGGCCTCCGAAGCAGAACGATTTGATCACGGGGCTTGCCCTACATCCATATACAGTGGGGAGAACAAGTATTTGATACACTGACAATGGGAAAACCCATTGGCAGAGAGTTCCATTTACAGTGGGGAGAACAAGTATTTGATACACTGCCAGTGGGTTTTCCCATTGTCAGTGTATCAAATACTTGTTCTCCCCACTGTAAATGGAACTCTCTCATGCCGATGGTGTCAGCACTCGCACATGTCATTTTGGCCATGCGCAGTCGCTGTTACTAAACATTCAAAACAGAAACCATGGCGGAATGTCGGCTTAAATTTACTGTTTTTTATAATATTCCTAATTTAAATATATTTAATGTAAGCATTTTTGTGCCATTTGAAGCAAAAGACAAAACTGCATGGACACTGTTGCTTCAAATGGGCGGGCATGTTGTCTTCTGGGTGGAGGAGGTTGTTGTCAAGTGCATCATTGACTCTCACCTTTTAAAACTGCGCTGCCTGGCATGAAAACTACATCCTTTTCACACGGAATTGCGACATTGTTCAAATGAAGACGGAAGTATGTACATACAATCATGAAATGTGTCGTATTCTCGGCGCGTCACCATGCCAACTTTAAACCCTTTGTTCTCTTGGATTTCCTTGTAGGTTTGTGAGTTGTGGCTCTCCTTAAACAGGTCTTGAAAAATCTACATTTACTGGCATCAACACTTCTTACTTACCTGTTCAATCGAACCCAAATGTGATTTTGCACAGTACAAACTGTACAAAGACTGGTGCTTCTCTAATTGTTTGAAAATAATGCTTTTAAATACCCACCGTTTCTCTTTGCCACACTCTTCTTTGCCAATGGCGATTCTCAGCCAGTAGCAGGTGTGACACCACACATGGCAATTAATTAAATATGACATTTTTGGAAGCGGTTAGATGTTGTGTATGCTCATAAAAAGCAGTGACCCTTTCCAGCATGCAATAAAATATTGGAATATAGGCCCACGGTGCTGGACAGTAAGATAACAATGTAATGGGGAAGGAATTGTTGAATCCACTTTACATTAGTAACTGTATTGTTGTTGCCAATATTGACATGAGGATGGGGGAGGATCATATAGTCCTCCTTATTTTATCTATCAGCCTTGTTTTCCTTGCCCCCAGCTGCTGTGTTTTACTGAGTGACTGAGATTGTCCTTGAGGGTTTTGAGAGTTGCGATTGGGCACTTTGATGGCGTTCTCCCTCGTGGCATAAACCCGAGGCAGATCACACCTGAGCACAACCCCCCTCTCATGTTTTTTTTCTTTCTCTGGTACATTCTCACACAGCCTGATGTTTAAAATTCCTAGGTTCTTCGATGGTGTCCACCTTGCTTTGTGTTTTAAACCATTTATCTGTTTTAAGGCAAATGGTCATTCCCAGGTAAGGGGAATTTTTAACTTTATCGCTTTAAAGATATCAATAATACAGATTTTCCTTGGTCCGATGGTGGCATCTTGAACTAATTGAAAGTTTAACCCTTAAAAGCTAGACATTTTTTAATTCCTCATAACTTACTGGATTTAATCATATAATTTGGGTAAAATGGATCTCATTCTAGATTGAACAGTTTTACTTAATATACTATATACAATTTTTTAATCTTGTACCAGATTACGTCATTTATGCATTTTTTTAACAAGGGAGCTATTTCATGGTATTTTCATGTCAGTTTCTGAGACATTTAATGGGTTGCATAACTCGTATTTAAAAAAAAAAAAAAGTTGAAAGTTCGAGCTTAACAAGGGCCTTTGTAATTGCTGGAAACAAAACTGATTGTACCAGCATGTACTGGACAATACAATTTTGGAGTTTTAAATCAAGTTATGTAGATCAGGGGGGAAAAATACCCTTGACTTTTTAGTAGAGATAAACCTATTATCGGCGCCAATATTTGGAAATTTGACGTATATCGGTACCAGCCTTTTTTTTTTTTAATGAGACTGGCCGATATGAAAGATTAATTTAACCCTTCATTGTTAATGTATCACATTTGATTCACCTTAAATTTCATGATTTTGAGACTAATTCAGAATTTTGACTTTTCTTTTTGAAAAAAAAATGATGGATGCAAGTCAACACCTGCATCTGCAGGTTCGATGAGGAAAAAAAACAGGATTTAGCAAGGGTTATAGATATTAGAGTGCTTATTACACATATTCATTTGGAGTTTTTACAAACTTGAAAAAAAGTTTTCATTAATACCTTATTTTTCAAATTTTGGGATTCTCTGATATTTGCTTCATGTTGCAGGTATTTAAGGGTTAAAACTGGATATTTCGGCTCAGATGCAGCCGCACCTCTTTCTCTTGCCTGCTGTTTCCTGCACTAGTGTGCACCTTGTCCTCTGATTGGTTTAATGGTAATGTGCATTGCACCTTTTTAAGGCCTTCAAGGTGCTTCACAATGTATCCTCATCTACCTACAGGGTACCCGCGGCTTATTAAAAGTATTAAAAAAGCATTGAATTTAGTTTTCCATTATTAAAGGTATTAAAAGTATTAAATTAGCTGTCGTAAGTCTGGAATTTTTTCACCGTGGTTTTAATTTTGAAGAACATCTCAGTGCAACCTAAATTATATCCGTGACGAAGTTTTTTTTCAGTTTTTTTTTTAATCCATAACGAAGATGACGCATAGAATTTTTACGATGCACTGCACTACAAATCATAATGCACCTCGTGCGTGCGCGCTGTTAGCATCATTAGCATGAACATCACAACAGCAGGCGATCGCACAGTACTGTGTGCTAACGTAAGGAACTGCTCAGATGCCTTAGTTGTTATGTTCGACGAAAGCCTCAACAAGACAACCAAGTCCAAACAGTTGGACCAGCATGTGAGGTATTGGATCGGCGACCAAGTCGCATCCAGATACTTTGGGTCGCAGTTTATGGGTCATGCGAAGGCAGTGGACCTGCTTAATATTTCAAAATAAGTTGCCAATTTCTCCAATTAAAATGTGTTAGATGCAATAATGTATTTCTGCACGGTTTGCCTTTCGAAATAATGTGAATTTCGTAGTTTTAACTCAAGAGTTAGCCATGTTCAATGGGGTATTGGCAGGTGCACTAGCCTTAGCATGGATAAACCGGAGTCGTAGATCCACCGTCACCCTCAGATACACAACACGGTTGACACTATTATTGGAACGAGTGCGGAGTAACGTTGATCTGAATAATATGGCATGGTGATAGGCAAATTATAATGTAGGTGATAGTAAAACAACTCCTGGTATATTTAAATGTTTTTCTTGATTGAATAAGAGTATGGATTTTCTCTATCTGATTAAAAGAAATGTCTTCAATAGCTAACAAAGGATTAACATGTGTTTTGTATACTTGTAATGTGATTAGAAAAAAACAATTACCAAGGGAAATGGTCATGTGTAGCTTTTTTATTTTGTGGTAATTAATGGTAAACTACTGCTATTTAGTGGCTGTTTTTTAAACTTTCACTGCCAATTACAAGATTTTCCCAAGCACTTTACTGTTAAGGTGACCAACTTGACAATCACCAGTTAAGGTGACCAACTTGATAATCACCAACCTACCACCTTGACTAGGTCCTCTTAAAAGGGAAACCTGTTGTATTGCAAATGTAATCTCTGAAGTTGCTTTACAAAAATAGTGTAAAATCCATTTTATCCTGGGAAAAAAAATCTGAAAGACCTTATATTTAAATGTTTTAATTGTATCTTCAGTAAATGTGCATTCTTTTGTCAAACACACTTAGTAATTGAGGTTAAATTGGATGTTCAGTGCTTTATTTTTTTTAATATGATTCAATATTATCTAAATAATGGGTGCGAGAAAAGTATTAATTTTCAGCTGAAATGGCATTAAAAAAAGGTCTTAAAAGTCTTGAATTTAGATGTATCAATCCTGGGGGGACCCTGTACCTACTGGTCACGCAGCACCAGGAGCAACATTTGGTTTAGTATCTTGCTCAAGGATACTTAGACGAGGTCATCAGGGCGGAGAATCGAACCCACAATTCCTGGGTTGGACAACGCCTATTCTACCACTGTACCGCGCCACCCCCTATTATTAGCTATTTTGTTCTATTTGTGTGATTCAATAAACATGCTTCAGGCATCTCAATGAAGTTCAGTGTTTGCATTATACATTTTTTTACGCCAATTTTTACACTTTACTGCAAATGAATATCGGCTTAAAAAATCGGTTATCAGCCCCTCTAACTACTACTAATCGGTATCGGTCCTGAAAAACCCATATCGGTGGATCTCTACTTTTTAGTGTTTGTTGGCTTCTCCAAAATGATCAGGACTATAGATTCATTTTCTGTAACTTTGTGCCTTTCCACGAATACTTAATTTTCCACTCGCTTTGTGCGACCAAATTTTTAATGGTAAAAAGCTTCAATCTCTTACTTATGCAGTCTCCACCAGTTATATGCCTGTTGCCAAATTAAACAACCTGATAGTGTGAATACACAATTTAGCTTCTGCTAATCTGAAAGTTAATTTAAAAAATGGTAACGTTTGTAGGTCTTGCATATCACGTGACCACCAACAGTATTTTAATAATCCTAATAATCTTAGTAAAATTTCAGAACAGGGCTCAATTTCTATCCCCTGCACATAGTGGGGGTTCACTGTAATATAATACGCACACACACATCCACAATGTGTGTGTTTTTTTTTACAATCTTTATTCTTGTTGCCTTTGTAATCATAATAATTTGTCATTTATATTCTGGTCATGGGTCAAGGGAAACCCATCAAGCCATCATTACCTTCCACACCCAGCCGTCCAGATTCATCTCCACACCATTTTCACATAGAAATGAGCTAATCGACAAAGAATGCACCTGGGATCACAACTAGAATGTGTTTTTAAGTCTGCTTTAGACTGTGAAAAGCAGGCCTAAAAGTCATGTAGTAGATGCTTCATCACGGGCTACATGCCTTTATTAAGCTCCATAAATGCACCATAGTTTAGCAGCAAATGCTTCATTTATTAAATATGGTGGCTGGTGCTGGTCAAGAGTAGTTTTGAGGCGGGCTGAGCGATAAATCAAAATCTGATCATGATTTAGATTATGGCTTTTCATGTTCATAAAAAACAAAGGAAACACCTTTAGTTTGCCTAATAGCGCAGTGTTCATCTGCAAGCACCTGCATTGTGAAAGCACCCTGAATACACCCTGCATTGCTTGAGCAAGTGTGTGATGTATGTGATTCTCCCCTACCTGAGCATGCTTGAAGATATTTAATGAGTCATTACACCTCATATGGAGTTTTATGTAAAATTTAACAAAAGACAACAATACTTACACACATTGGCAATACACAATAAACACTAGACATACTGTGCTTTGGAAACATTGCCATCTTAATGCTAGCATCCAAATGATCGGCAGGCTAAAATTTGCCTTCAACGCTACGGGAAGGTTTTACTGTTCGTTCAAATAATGAATATCGACATATAAAGTGTGCTGTAAAATAAACACACAGTTAATAATCTAATCCTAATCTATGAACAACAAATTCCACTGATAAAATTCAATCTTAATGTGAATATCTGCTTGTGCAATAAAAACAGTCATGAATTATTAACCCTTAGTTCAATTTAAAATGCACATTGGCAAAGTTAAAAGAAAAAGATGCTGGGAAAAATAGCTTCATAACTAGAAACTGTGTCCCAATTCGGGTTGTGTTCTTCAGAGGCTGCATTTAAAAGCCCTTCATGTCAGAGCAGTTTAAATGTGGCCTTGGTTTACAATTTTATGGAGGATACACTACTGCTTTCATTCACAGCTACCCATCTTCCAGGATTATTTTCACACTGTCATATCAATATGACACCACAAAGCACAAAAGAGATACCCATTTGGTTTATGACTATTGGGAGTTTTAATCATTTAAACATGACTGGTAGTGGCAGGTATGTTAAACATTGTGAGACCTTAAATCCTTAATATTGCTGTAGTCTGTGAAATCCTTAATTTATCGTCTCCTTGCCTTGTGACCACAGGCATAGGACATGTGTGAGAAGAAACTTGAAGAAACAGACAAGAACTAGAAATGTGGTTGCTCAAAGAATCAAAATATGCATATCACAAATTTTTAGAACTATTACGATGGCGAACCCAAACCCAAAAAAATATCACCACTTGCGAGCCCAGCCATTGTGTGACACGTAAGCCTGTCGTGATAGGCAATAAGTCTATTTATGACATGGTAAATAAAAATGAGGGCCGTAATTTTCCCGGCTGCGATTTATCGCCGCATGCGTGCATGAGTGTGTTTGCATCTGCTGCATACACATTGCGTATGAGACTTTTTTACGGAGTGTAAAGCTTACGGTTAGCAGCTTAGCGAACATATTTCCGGTGAACATTTCAAACGCAAGTCATGTTCAACATGTAAACAAAGATTTCTGGAGTTAATCTCACATACTTCAAATAATACACTAAAAATAGCTTTAAAATGACACCCATTATGAAAATTCTGATTGGCAATCAAAAATTGTGCTTCAAATTTGCTAACATATGAACTTTGCATGACAAGATGACAGTCATTTTGGATCAAACACTTTTGATGGGCTCTAATTGGCAGAGAACAAAAATGGCATTGGGTTTCTACACCTATTTCATATTCACTTAGCTAGCTTTCAAATGACTCATCATGCATTGTGTGTGTTTTTTTTTAATTTTTTATATTATTTTAAAATAATTTGTCTTTTATTGAAGAATAACAATTTGTTGCATTTGAATGGCTGATTTATTAGGATGTATTGTCACTACATTAGTGGTTGAATTGTTTTTTTTTTTTTTAAAATGACAATACAGGTAGCCCCCGGGGTTATAAACGACTTCCTACGCTGGCGACCTAACCAGAAATTCCGCCTAGGTCGGAATAAACCCTTTAAGTACCCCTAAATACCCAAATATCCCAAAACCTGTATTATACTATATATTAATAAAATGAAGCAAAAAATAAAAGATAAATAGATAGATATTACTTCCCTCTGGTAACTCCGATCGCACCATAATTCTTCTAACAACTGACGTTTATGAATTTGTCACCGTCAAACTATGAACACACAATTAGAAAAGACAATACAATAATGACAAAGAGCATACAATAATGATGTACAGTAAATCAATAGAGACATATTTGCTTTAAAAAACATACCTCAATGGCTCAATGATTAATTATACCTAGTAAGTAAGGGTGTAACAGTACATGTAATAGTATTGAACCGTTTCGGTCCATGGTATTCTGTTTGGAACGGACATGTACCGAACGAGTTTCTGACGTAATATAACCCTTTTCGAGGCTGTGAGTCGATCGGGTTACATTTTCTTTGTGTTGATTATATTTACTCCGTCTTCTCTACTATAATGAGGACCAACACGGTAGGACAGTCCAGAAACGTCAACGGTGCGACAACGTGGCCTCGCGGGCCTAGAGTCAATCAGCCAATGCACACCAGTCGCAGGGCGGCCGCGTGTTAGATGCGTCCCAGAAGCGGCTCAACGCAACGCACGCGAAAAGAACGGCAGAGTTTATTATTTGACGCGAGACGCGGCCCTCCTGCGTCAATACTACTAGCTAGGATCGGGCCGGAAGTCACCCGTGTAATAATACGGTGGATCCGGTCGATTTTAAAACTAATATGCAATCGTAACCTACTTTTTGAGTCCATCAGATCTCTTGAGTGGTAGATCGGGGCACAGTTGACTTGTCTTTGTTGATTTACGACTGTCTTCTCTGCTATAATAATAACCAACACGGCCCCGTGTTCAATACAAAACGCTCCTACCACAACAAAACAAGTAGGAACTAATATTCACATAGGAACTAAAGTTATACAACATAAAATATACAATATAAATGAATACTACATCACATTTGTAAAATATAAACACATAATAAAATAAATAATAGCCCATTTAAATAAAATGAATTGAAATGAGCTAAAACACCTATAATTAAATAATAAGAATAATACACACATCCTGCTTACACAATTAAATGTATTAATTTCTCTGTGGCGCTTTAACTTGAGAAAATCCACCAATAAAGCTTTTGAAAACCATTCATAAGAAAAAAAAATGTTTAATTGAAGCATTTCATTTGTAAAATACATGTTAAAATCTTTGTCATTGGGATTGCTTTTCTCTTTAGCACAGGACTTCTTTTTTCTTCTCTTTCTGAAAGAAAGCTGACCAATACGCGGGGTCTGAAAGGCAAATTGTTGTTTGATTATCTTTAACTACCCGCTACTTTTTGAGCAGAATTCTAGCTTTGTATAGGCTAATGTTCCTATTGTTGAAAGCACAAAAGTGTGTAATAAACAACTAGCACATTTGTATTTTGCATTTTGTTTTTTTACTGTACCGAAAATGAACCGAACCGTGACTTCAAAACCGAGGTACGTACCGAACCGAGATTTTTGTGTTCCGTTAAGCCCCTACTAATAAGTCACAAAATTAAATGACAAATAATATACTGTACTTACCATCAACGCTAAGAGGTGGCAGACGAGATACTGTTACGCGACTTAAAAAAGAAAAATGGAGAAAATCAGGATGAGACATGCGTCGTAAAGTTGAAATCGCATAAGTCTGGTACATCGTAACCCGGGGACTACCTGTAAGATCGCATATTGGGAATAATTTACGAGACAATATGTCGCCTACTAAAATTTGTTATCGCGGCAGGCTTAGTGACAAATGTGATGGTCATTCAAGCCACGCAGTTACATAAACACTGATACACTCGAAACAGGTAAAAAAATTGCTAAGAAAATAGGCACACATTCATTATTGTTTATGTACCAGTACATTATGTTTCTGTGTTTCTCCATTATAAGTGTGGGACAAAGTCCATTCCACTTCCTGGAGCCATTAGAGCTCGTTTGATTTTTCGAATTGATATTCATATTACAGTTCGTAACCAATGTGTGACGAGTAGGCGGAACAATTTTAGATATTCGCCTGCCAATTACTATTTTGCCTACTTCCAGGAAATACTGGCTTTTATTGAAGTTTTTCTCCACTAGTACACTATTACACATAATAATATTTTCCACTCGGATTCACTTGCTCAAAACCTTGTCATGCACATTGACGTAGTGTTTTGTTGTATTGAGAAAAATAATCGTTGATAAACCATAAATAAGTAGCTTGATTTTATATGATTACATTTAAAAGATTAACTGAACATTTGTTCTTTTCAAGTGAGGAGGGAAAATTACCCACATACTCGTTTACAGAACCAACCAAACGACCGCTTCATTACAAGATGAATCTGATTGTAGCTTGAGGCATACCTCCAACAGATGGTCGCTTCTCTGGGCTGGTCATCACACTGATCTTGAAAAATGGTTGCATTGGGCAGCCCAAGCCAGCTAACTGAGCCTCGGAGGAGGAAAGCCCTACAGATGTTCGCCTTGTACACAGTCATCAGCTAAGACCACAGGCCAGATGAGCTGAGCCTAAATTAAATTTGTTAATGCCGCATTGAACATCCATTAGGGCTGGTGACTGTCCAGGGAGAGTGCAGATGTATTCGGCTCATTTATGTTTTGGGTCTCTTCCCAGTGCTGCCGTTAGCTTGTATTCCAAGTATCAAAGGAGTATTATCTCTAAAATGCAGGATGGCGTTTGGTGGTAGAATAATGCAGTGGCAGACAGTGATGGATACCTTAGCTGTGACCTGACGTGGCCCACCTCTGGCTTCAACAGAGAGAGAAAAATTTATTCAGCAGGGCCGCACGGTTTTCTCACCTCCTACCGTGCACACACTGCACGGCCACCGCAATTCATCTCAGTCTCCTCCTGCCTCGTAAAACGGGTCAAACGTGGTATCAAGAGGATCGGGGAAAGTTATTTTCAGGGACCTGTGCCAACGCATTTAAACGCCTGAGGGTTTGGTCTTTTTTAAAGGTAAAACAAAACTGTTTACAATCTCCAACCTTGCCACATTTAACGGAATGTTATCGTTCCCGCAAATTGTATTGTAATGTGGCGTTAAACAGTCAACCTGCTGAACCGTGTTTTGGTTATTGTATGTCTTGCTAACTGCATTTGTAGTTGATCTCAATGCTACGATTCAGATTGGATTTCACACAACTAAACTGAGTTGATTTGGAACCAGTGATCCAAAGCAACTTCAATTGCTATATTCTTTACCTACCAAAACAAACAAAAACCAAGAGCAAAGGAAAAACAATTCAAACAGGGTGAAGTTTGCCGGTCTCAAAACTGATATTCGATATTTTCCATACTGGGGACGGGCTTCAATAAGCTTCGGCTTCTTCCGTCAGCCCTTTTCTTTTCGGGTTGAATTAATTGTAAACACATATAAATGCTGTATGTTTGTTTAGATTTGTCATGCCTGAAGGGCAAATAAATTGGAAAAAAAAAAACAGCTTATACAATTAGACTATAGACCCTACCCACCGACGTCACAAAATCACGTGATCGCTGTATTGTTCCGCCCCCTTGTCCGTCATTTTGTGTCTGTATTATCAATGGTCTCAACTGATCGAGCAATTTATAATGCATTTCATGGAAGACCCGGTGCTTTCGGATGCCGTAAACTCACTGGATGCGTTGCATAAAAGGCGTTATGTGGAAAAGCTTCAGTTTATCCATTCGCCAGATCCATATTTGATGCCTAAATGGATGTTTTTCGACCCGCTGTCTTCGCCGTATTTGCCTGACATCTGCTAGCTACCCTGATATTTACAATTATCTTGTCCACACAAAATCAGCCTATTCTCACGAAAGTTTGAAAAACTTTAAGAGCTTGGAGGCTTATAAATACTTCGTTGCTGGTTGGGTGAAACAGGTCCTCGTCCACGAAAATTCGGCAGGAATCTATCTTGTGCTTGGAAAGGTGAGTTACGAAATTTTCAATTCAAAATCTTTTGTTCTTGCTAACATCCACTGTCAAGTCTAATGTATTTCATGTCATTTGTCAATGGAGCTAGGGCTTTTAATGTTTATATGGTTTAGCGATAGCACTCTCACTACATACATACGTGTATGTTGTCGGCGATTAGCCTAGCAATGATCTTAATTGTGGTTGTCAGCCCAAAACCCTCTAAATATATATTAAATGCATCTTACCAGATATAAAATGACTACTACATAATCTGTGGTAATCGTTTGGAGCCCAGTTTCTCGTCGAATTGCAGCAGCCCATCTCGCTCTCTCCTCTCCGGGTCTCTCGGAATCCGGTAGTACTTCAAGTCTCTCCATCTATCTTCTCTGTTATTGCAACCGACCGCCACACACGCCTTCACCATTTTGATTATTAATGTTAACGAGCAGAAAAACACGCCGTAAATAGGAGGAATGTACGTAGCCGTAACAGGTAAACACGATGTGTTGACGGACAATTGGGCGGCACCAGTCAGGAGGGCGGAGTTGTGACGTCACGTGGGTAGGGTCTATAGTTGATTTGCAAGTAAAATTTCAAATGGTTCCTACTATCCCAAAATATCTATTGCCCTTTTAGTTTCCTCTTGTTAGTCGGCTCTAGCAACTTCAGTGGTATAATACCTGGAAGGGTGTAACCTGAAATGTTGCTTTCTACTGATTGTTTGACAACAAGAAATAGAAAACACCCATATGATTTAGTAGAGATACTGTATGTGAATAACGTTAACAACATGCTGGAGGACAAAGTTTATCTGTTCATAATTTCCCATCACATAGTCCCACTAGGAATCAGCCACAAAAAGCTTTGATTCTGCAGAGAGCAATTCTTGATTCCGCAGCTTGAAAGTTGTTTTTCCGCAGGCAATTAATCAACCTAAATGACCAGTTATAAAGCAAATTAATACAATAATGATGTAAAAAAAAATCTCTTGTGAAATTAATTGAAATACCAAAACACTGCCAAACATTGAGAATATACATTAATAATCATCAATATGGTCTTTATCGCTCTTGGACAGATTTTTTTTATTTTTTATTTATTTATTTATTTTTTTATAAAATGCAGAACATTTCATCAAACAATGGGTTTGAGGGACGAGTGAAATTTGGAGGAAAGATTTAAATAATGTGCAAGCTATCAACTCGACCTGGATTTTGTAAACATAGGCCTTAAAGAGCATACGACAGGAGAAAAAAAGTCTTAAATGGCATTATTATGTGAATTAGAATCATATTTTGAGACGATTCGATTACATACAACAATTTAGCAAAGCGCAGATGATGAAAAATTAGTCTTTTAATCGGCCTGTAAGCCACGCCGACCATTATAGGGCTTTAGCGTCCCCAACAGGTGGATGACGTCAGCGGTAGACTGGGCTCATCGGTTTTACTATTCAGCCCATTGAGGGGGAATTATTCAGAACGAGGAAAACGCGACGAAGACAGCCGCAAAATGTCAATGACATTTTGCGGCTTCCAGTCTCTCTGCTCCAATATTTTTACAGGATATTTTTTTTATCCAAGTATTTTTCCCCAATAGCTACTGTATATAAATGGCTTGAGAAGGACCAGTCAGCCCGTTGAGGGGGAACTATTCACAACGAGGAAAACGCGACGAAGAGAGCTGCAAAATGTCATTGTTTCTGTCTCTTTACTTCAATATTTTTACAGGATATTCTTTTTATCCAAGTATTTTCCCCAATTGCTAAATAAATGGCATGGTCATGACAAATAATAGTCTTGTGCTAAATGGAACATGAAACAATAAAAATGCATTTATTCAGGACGACATGGCAGAATTACTCCATAATGGTCAAAACTGTCGACTTCACCTTTACTGTCGCACCTCCCGAACGATATTTTATGACACCTAAATTGGACATATGTCATTTCCCTTCCCCGGCTTCGGAGAATGTAAACAAACCAAGAGGCGTGACAGCTAGCCGACATGCTAACCCGAACCGAGTGATGTTTCAAAGTCTTTGAAGGGGAAAATCACACATAACTAGCCTGGATTATTTGACATGACGACTGGGTTGTCGATTGTCTTTGCGGATCGGCAAACCGCTCGGCAGAGAGCAATTTACAGTTTGTTCCCCGGAGGAGGGTGGCTGCAGTTGTTGTGCAGATAACGTGCTGCTAACGTGCATGAGGAGAGCTTTTTACATGCCTATCAATGATCAAACGTAAGTAGTCCTTTATTTAAAGAAAGTTTGTAGTGTTTATTTTGTAATAGCTGTATTAATATTTGACATAATACTAAACTAGATGTTTACTCACTTCCTCGTAAGTCCAATGAACCCACAGTAGTTGGCCTTGTTTAGCCAATATCCACGGTGAATGGGAACCTTTTGAAACTCCAAAAAGGCGCATACGCCTCTCCCTCATACAAAATGATTTTTCTGCAGCCGTTTGGCTGGCGTGATGCGAAAAATAAACGTATTAATCCACAAAATCAGCTGAATCCTTCGTCCTCATACACAACAGTACGGCTGTATAGTGAAGAGGACGCCTTCTACCGTACACGTCACAGCGCCCTCCTCCTCAATGCAAGACCGAAGCCGGAAGTCACTCATTTTCATGGCGCGGGATTCAAAAAACTAAATAAACATAGCGATCGCTTCCACACACATCCAAGCGGTCCATATCATTCAGGAGCGTAAAATACCGCGTGTATTATAATATAAACATGCTTTTTCGTGTCACATGCACTTTAAGTGTGGAACGGGGAAAAAACTAACTTGACTTAACTAAAGTGCATAACACTATTAAATAAAACAATACGAAGTATATTTGTCCACTTTTTAAACATTATTATTGACTGCTGTGAAAAATAAACAAAAACCTTATTTTAAACATTCAGTCAGAAAACAATGCAGATTATTTTGTGTGTATGGCGGATGCTACTTAACAGCGACATCTAGCGACCATGATGAAAAATACAGGTTTAATGTAATATTCTGCACCTCACCCTGTATTTGTCAACTGTTTTGATTTGCGTGGAAGATATTAAAATCGGTCATAAATTCTGCAATCGCTGATTCCTGGGTTGACTCATGAGAAACCATATATTATTACACTGAATGCTTGGTTGAAACATGGCTAATACAAATGACATTTGACTTTGTGGGCAAGGACTACACAAAGATGTTTTTCAGTTGGGTTTTTGTGTTCACACACAAAAAATTCGGTTAGCTTCACATTGGTCCTAAAGTATTTTATAACAGGAGGAAAAAAAGAAATCACAAAAATCGGAGTGTTCAATCTTCATTTAACTGAATTATATCTTCCTATTTAAATGCAGTTAACTTTAATTTGAAGATTTATATTCATAGTGGGAACAACTGTGAAAGTCAATCTATCAATACTACTCTTCAGCAGCCTGCATGTGATAATGCTCATTTGTGTGCACTGGTAACACTGATACAAGCTTTAGGGTTTTTTTCCCCCCATAAGAGTTGTAATAGCGAGTCTCTTTTATTATTTTTAATGTTCTGTGCTGTGACCAGAACACACCTCCAGAGATAGAGCCAGAACATTTTTTTTTTAATCCGTTTAAGTTTGCCTGGCCACCAAATACTCTCAGCCACGCATTGCCCAATCCGTGCTGAAATATTAACGGGTCTCCTTTTGAACTGTCACACTGTATTGTTTTCTTACACGTGGCTCCTTTGTCATCCCAAAGCTTTTACTGCCTTCCTCAGCAGTTTACTGCACTGCCAAGGTCGCTTCGATGGTTCCCCAGCTTTGCATGTGCACTGGGACCGCTTCAAACAAAGGAAGGTGATTGTCCCCTTGTACCAACCACTCAGTTAGCATCGAAACTAACATCATATCTCAAGTATTATCATTGACGAGCATAACTGTGATCCAAAGCAAAGAGCGTCACATTAAGTGTGATGACGCATGGGCTGTAGATCATTTACGCTACATTTGCACTGTATTTCGGCCACAGCACGGATGGTGAATGGACACATGGATGTCTTTCTCATCCTGGCAAGCATGAATGGAGTGTGCCATCATCGCCTCATTATCCCCTACATGCTCTGTTGCTCCACATTTTATCGAAGGTTATTTGTAGATCCATTAGGCCAATAAAGATATCTTTAATGTAACATGGTTTTGTGCGGTAAGTTCAAAAGAACCGACTGTTTGGAAGTGTCGCCTGCTCATCACCCCGTTGTCTGAGTTCATGTTGAGATTTGTCATTGCGGCAACTCAAGGTGGGAGTCTTTGATCGAGAATGTAGGTTAAATACACTGAGGATCTGATCTTATTAGTGTTTTCCCCTTGAGAGAAGCAGCTATTTGAACTGCACTTGGGTTGCATAGCCAAGGAGTGGGAGAATGTGAGCATTGTCAATGTTCCACATTTGTTTTAGGAATTATCTCTCAGTTCGATGTAGCCTTGCTCTGATCAGTTGTAACAAAGAGTCAAATCCAAGTTTTTGGATGAAAAATGCTCCGTAAGAAGTGAAGGTGACGCGTTTAATTGAAACAATCTATTCAGTAAACAATCACACACGACCAATTCTGATCACGAATGCATGGTAGCAAATATTTATAATTATTTCATGTCACGCCATTTTTCACATTTCTATACCAGAAATATTCTACGTGGCTCGCTCCCCTTCTCACCATTAGGCAAAAAAAATACAAGGTAGCTCCTTAGCAGAATATCGCCTGTCTACTGAAATAGCACAACAGTGAAATCATTCCATGCTATTGTTAAGTACCATATATTATAATTTTATTATTGAATTGTGTTTTCTATTTACTTGTTTTGATTACATTTTCTGTTGCACAGTGCAGTCATTATTCCAGGACGTTGGAAAACTTGCCACCGCTCTAATTTTGTATGTTCGGTGTGTTCCGTTTTGTATTTTATTAAATCCCATGCAGTGAAAGTGGACATGCATTTGGGGCCGAAAAGCTCATCATAATCCTATTTTCTTCACAATTTCTGCTCAGAGATGTAGTTGTCTGCATGTCTTCTTCAGATTTTAGGCATTGACTTCCAATTTCATTTTAGACCCTCCTTTTTGGAGTTTACATGTTCTCCCTATTCCTACATATGTTTTCTAAGCACACTTTTGCTTGCCCCAACTTTCCAAAAATATGCTAGGTTAATTGAGTATTCTAAATTGTACGCAGATTTGACAGGAATTTGAATTGTTGTTTACCTGTTTGTGCCCTGCAATTGCCTGTTGATCAGTCTACCGTTTCTTGCCCAAAAGTCAGCAAAGGAAGGCTCAAGCTCACATGTGACATTTTTACTTTAAAAATAATAAACAATGTTTTTAAAACATCTTTTTAAATGTTCTGCACATATGAGAAATGCAAAATTAATCTCTCTCTAGTTCACTCTAACTCTATGGAAGGTTATTATTCATGCTGTCATCTCAGTGAGGAAATGCCTGGTGAGCTTGGGTGCGACATTCAGAGTAGAATTCCTTTTTCAAAACCCATTTGCACATGGCAATGTATTATGGATGCATACAGTCAAACCGATGCCGCTGCTCCCCAGGGTGCTTTGCTGTGTAAGAGCAGCCTGGCTGGCCGGCTGCACTCAGCACAGTCTGTACCATTCAACAATCTGTATATTTGGCAAAACCGCTAATTGCCATCTTCGCCCTCATTGGTCACACATGTAACACATACCCGGCAGGCAAGTTGCTTTCATAAAATAGTTTTATTAGTAAAAAATAGAACTACTTGCACAAGCACATTGAGACAACTGTTTCAGAACTTGTGAGCTGCTCATCATCACAATTATGCTCTGGCAAAGTAAGAAGTGCTGAAGCATCCACAAAAATAAGCTGCAGTTTATCAAAAAGATAAATCAATGTATTGGTACAGTTTCTATGCACATTTGTAACTAAATTCTTAGGACCACTTTGCACTCAGGCCATTTCTAAGCTAAGTAAATTGCGTGCTGATATCAAGCTGCACAGACACACAAAAAAGAGGACCCTCTAGCTCCTAACTCCCTGCTGGAACGGTCAGACGTCATTCCCTTTTTTTTTTTTCTTTCAGAGTGCCACTTGTGTTGTGTTTGTACTGGTTCAGGGAGCTTGAAATGCTCAACCATTTGAAACAACCTACCCTCTCAAAATAGTAACACAAAAAAAGGTGCACTGGAGTTCTCTTCTTATAAAGAAGATATGGTTATGATCATGATATTGTAACTTCTATTGGAACAATCTGAGGGAATTCCAAGTCCCTCAGCATAAACAAACATGTAGATACTTGTGTACAGCTGCCACAGACCCTTTAATACTCCTGAATGAATATATTTATTTAGAAAATACCACACTCATGTCCTCTCAATACTCATGCTTAGTGAATCTCACTGTGCTTTGGGAAATCAGAAATAAAGAGGATTTGAAATAACCCTCGAAAGCCGCACTGGACTGCACACAAGCATCTAGTTGACTTGAGACTTAGTCTGGCAGAACAAATCCATAAAACATTCGCTAATGTACAATTCATGTACAAGAACATATTAGAAAAATAAAGATAAAGGATTCCGGATTATAATAAAATGTCATCATGAGACTACAGTATTTGGCACATTCTTGAAACGCAAAAACGTCAGTATTGTTTGATGACATGGCACATTCTTAGCGTTTTTGTTTATTGCATTGCTGCTGGTGCCTGGGCACTGAGTTATTGTCAGCAGGAGATGTTGGGGCAAGATGGTGTAGAAACCTGGTCCCGGAGGGCTGCCAGCGCTTGAGATGATACCCCACAGCGATGTTTTGTGGTGTGCCGGCAACAGCCTGCAGGTGGCGAGCTGGGCTCGGCCATCTGCTCCCTCCACAGAAAGCTGTGTTTATGAGAGAGAAGGAGGGAACTGTGTGGTCCTATGCATCACTGCCAAATCCTGTTTCAATTATAATTCCTATATTTTTCCACTTCTCCCCATGAACAGAGTATGTGCGGACTGAGACATGGAAGGGTGAAAGGGCAACAGTGCCCCTGACATTTGTGTAGGTGAGCTTATTTGAGTGTGTTGTGTCTCGTCACAATTTCAACATGTATCAGAGTTCTTACGTCAGCTATCACATCCATGTGCTGTGTGCTGGAAGAAGGGCATTATGTTTGTGTGTTCAATGTGTGGCTGTGTGTAGGAAGATGGAACGGCTCCTATTTAAGACCGAGGCCTTATTCAGGTGCAGCCTCAATGCTTATGCGCTTGGGAAACAAGTCACATATGGAGAATGACTCAAACCTTTTTTAGCTGCCTGCCACATAGCGAGCCAGTTGACCATGACTTGGGAGACTTTACATCTGCCTCTATACCACTCTAGCAACTAAATGTTTCTGCGCAAAAAAATAAATAAATCTCTAAACAATTTAACACGGATGCTGCCTCTTCTCACTAGCTAATAAAGGGGATTAGACTAAGTCGTGTATGCAGAGGCTCTGATTGAAGCTTACGGAACAATGGATAGAAGCAAAAAAAAAAGATGTCCTACTACAAACAAATCACTTGGCTGACAAGCACCAGCCCTCAGACAATAATTTGGTTTCCATGGTAGCATGGCAGAGGATGGCTGTGTTGAAAACATGCAAAAATCAGCATGAGCGTGTGTGTTTACTGTGTCTGTAAGGATTCACAAGTATCTGTAGGAGCAGTGGAGTGCATGCCTAATGGGGTGGTGGTGTGTGTTTGAGTGGCAGAAATGGTTACATTGGCCAGAATTGACAATCTAGGATTAGGATGTTTTCGGAATAGGGAATACGATAACAGTCCACTCCCACTCTGTCCGCTTAACCATTCAATTTCTTTTTGCTGTTTGTTTCTCCGTCTCCCTCACATTTCCACCTGCCGAGTAGCCTACATCTCTTCCTCCTCATTGAGCACTTTCCACACGCTAATATCGCTATAGATTTTTCAGGCACAAGCATATTGTGTGGCTATGTCTCGAACTTCTAGCGATCATCACGCTGTAATAAAACACAAGACAGGCTCAACACAGCATGCTTAGCAGCAAGACATCAAAGTCGCTGGGAAAGCAATCCAAAATATGGCCATTTATGAAAGGACGTCCATCTACTGCGTACGTTGACGATTGAGAGAGCTCCAAAAGAGCGTAAATAGCAGCTAAGTGATTGGTTTTTTCTTTCGATTTAAACCTTTCACGAGTGGAAAATTCCTTCCTATTTGCTTAATCCACTCCCCATGGAACCCTCCCGGTGATTTACTGATGAAGGATGTCTTGCATTTGGTTAGCGGCTGCCTTCGATTGTGCAGCACCTCATCCATGCTTCTGACGCCGTCAGCCTGTTTGTTCCAAGGTGCTACTCGGGGATTACCTCCACTGCTTGTGCTTGCAAAACAGAAGAAAGACAGGAGCAAGACACAAGAGCAGGAGCTAGTTATTCTCCATCTCAGATTTTGCCACCTGTTTGGCATCCAGCCTACTCTTAAAGCATAAGCAGTAGTCATCCACTACTCCCCCTCTCCTGTAAGCCCGTGCATACACAACACTGTCTTCCTACACATAGTCCTGCAGGCTGTAGCCGGTCTTATTGTCTAGCGGGGAAAGAGAGCAATACTGGTGCTGGAGCTCCTGTTGTTGGAGCAGCTGTTGCTGCTGTTGCTGCAGTAGCAATTTGTCTGGCGGGGGGAGCAAGACAAGGTCCTGTGGGCCGTGCCTTTTGCCCGAGCAGGACATGCAGAAGATGGAGCCCCCCATTAAGAGGAACCCGGCAGAAACGAAAGCCACGTACACGGCACCCCCTGGCTCAAACTTATTGCTCTCGGGCACAGTGGAGTCTAGGAAGTTGGTGATGACCTCATTGGTAAACCAGGACGCCGGCACCAGACACAGAAAGCCAGCGGCAACAAAGCAACTGCCACTGGCGATGGCCGCGTGCCTCTTGGAGCGTCGACCCCCACCCCAGCGTGTGCATTTAAGTCCCAGGGACGCCAAGCAGAGACCCATGGCTGCCAGTACGCAGCACAACACCATGGTGGTGCGTGCAGTTTGCAAGTACGCAGGAAGTGAAAGCACAGAATATTTCAGTGTGCAGCTGAACATTCCAGTACTGTACCACGTGCAGTCCATCCACAGTCCTTGCATTTGGGAGATGGCCGTGATGATGTTGGAGCCGACGTCGGCGCTCACCTTCCAGTTGGGTAGTAGAGTGGCCACCATGGCACCCATGATCCCCAACAGCGCCAGCACAAATCCAAATATCTGCATGCCTGTGGACGCCATGCTCCGTTGTCAAGCTTCAGCCGACGTCCTCGCCAGGTAACATTTGTTGACCAGTTCTCACCCCGGCCGCGTCTCTCCCTTTCCTTGGACGCCGAGCAGCTGCCAGTCAAGCCCTTGTTTCTTCAGCTTCTCGGCTGCAGCCCCACAATTCTGGAGGAGAGAGACACTAATGAAAAAAAGCGACAAGACTGGGCTGCCTTCACACTGGTTCCTCTCTCCCCTCATTCAGCTCACACAGACACACTTTACTGGCTGAAAACAAAGGACGAGCAATAAGAGCTGACTGTGCCTGACCCTAGGTAAGCAAAATAAAGGGATGTATTGTGCATCTGTGCATTTTCTATGCCCTGTCCTGTGCCTCACACAGTGCTGATACAGAAGAGAGAAAATTGACTTTGTGCTATTTGCAATGCTCAATGGAAATGTAGGCATAAAGCTGCAGTGCCCTTACGCCGACACTCAAATTAAATGTCTTCAATAGCAGTGATATTTCATTGCTTTTTACCTAGTCATTTTTTTTTTTTTTTTTAAATAAAAACATTACATTCCTTACGTAATGTAACGATAAGTAAACAAGTTACTGATAACTTTCTCAGTCTATTGATTCTAGCAACAATTATTTTTAAATCAAATTTCGGGAACACGTCTTTTTGTGTACCTAATGGGGAAGTGATTGCGTTCTCCTCTTTTACATGCCAATAAACTGATCGCATCTTACCCTGGCGGCTGCTGCAGAGCTGCCGCTGACTCGTCACGTTGTTCGCGATGATTCCGGTAAACACACATAAACGCATCGCACACTGAAGCGAGAAAGGCTTGTGAGAAGGGAACAATATGGACATTTCAGCCCGGACCGCAGCTCCATTCGAGACGTCCATCTCCTTAGCAACAGTGGAGGAGAGCACACCCCAGCCCAATGGACCACACAGGCTTGAGCGTAGCCTGCTGGGGAGAGAAGAGCCGCGGTGCGCTGGCGGTCTCTGTATTCTCGATCGCTCCCCCGCCTCCTCTCCTCGCTCTCTCTTTCTCGCTCTTCCCTGGTGTGTGTGCACGTCTGTCAGTGTAATGTGTGTGTAAATGTAGATGTGTGCTCCCAACGGCGCATGTTGCATGTCAACAAATTTCAATCAAATATGTACTGTAAGTGTCCACAATCTACTTACTTGGTTTTCAAGTTGAGCATTTTCCAAAATTTAACTACCCATCCCCTTATGTTTATACAGTATATTTGTTGAGCTGTAATTTTACAGCTACCAAAATGTATATATTTGCCATGTTTTCTTTACCTGAACTAGATTTTTACAACTATTATTACAACTATTATTCGGGCTAGTGAGCATTAAAAACCAAATTTTGTAATTACACTAGGCAAAACTTTGTTGAAAAAAAATTACGTTGTTTCACGTCTGATAGCAGTTTTTAACTGATTTGGGGTGCCAAATCCAATGCTGGTCTTAGTTTTCCTTATATCTGGAGGGTTTTTTTTCTTCTCCATATCTTATACATACAATGTAACACAAAAGTGAGTACACCCCTCGCATTTCTGCAGATATTTAAGTATATCTTTTCATGGGACAAGACTGACAATATGACACTTTGACACAATGACAAGTAGTCGGTGTGCAGCTAGAGTTAATTTATTTTCCCCTCAAAATAACTCAAAATATAGCCATTAGTATCTAAACCCCTGGCAACAAAAGTGAGTACACCCCTAAGTAACTACGAACATCCCTAAATGCCCAAATTGAGTATTGCTTGTCATTTTCCCTCCAAAATGTCATGTGACTCATTACAGGAGTGCTGTCAGCGTTGCTTCAAAGATTGTGTACCGTCTTCAGAAGAGGCTTCCTCCTGGGGTGACAGCCATGCACACCAATTTGATGTAGAGTGTGGCGTATGGTCTAAGCACTAACAGGCTGACCCCCCCACCTCTTCAATCCCTGCAGGAATGCTGACAGCACTCCTGGAATGAGTCACATGACATTTCCGAGGGAAAATGACAAGCAGTACTCAATTTGGACATTTAGGGATATATGTAGTTCCCATGCGGTGTACTCACTTTTGTTACCAGGGGTTTAGATATTAATAGCTATATTTTGAGTTATTAATTCTATTAAATAAGATGCACACAGACTACTTTTCATTGTGTTGAAGTGTCATTTTGGCAGTGTTGTCCCATGAAAAGATATACTTAAATATCTGCAGAAATGCGAGTGGTGTACTCACTTTAGTGATACACTGTAAGTATTACTATTTTGAAATGTCATTCAAAATTCTGTCTAGTTTTAGTCGACAGCTTCTCAAAAATGTTTTAGTCTGTAAAATTCAGTTTTATTTTTTTGTCCAAAAATAAAGGTTTCCAACCGTTTCGAATAAACATAGACAGATTAGCCCAGATTGTAGCGTCTACAAGGACAACGCCAACATTGTGATGATACATGCAGGAAAAGCAGTACATTATTTTCAATTGAATCTACCTGTAAGACACGAGCTACTTTAGACTGGCCAGTGTTTTAAGAGGACGCTCGTCATTCTGAAGGTAATGTTAATGCAAATGCTACCCTAACGCTAGGATTTACATTTAGGGTCTGATGATCACTCAGCACAGACCTTTAAAGGATAAAGCAACATTGCATATTCTCTCTTGCTAAGGTAAGAAAGCAAATCTAACCCATGTTTCCAAACAAGCAAGATGCGCATCCTAGCTTGAGATATATTCTAAACTCCGGTAAGGAAGCACGTCTCAAATGAGTGACATGACCCAAACACTGCTGCGATGTAAGCTGATATACTTCATGTACAATATGAAAAAGTCACGCTTTGTGAACATATGACAGAAATGATGTCACATTTTTGTCGTATTGTCAGACGGAAACTGGCATTCGTATCGTTATGTTCTAGTCCCCCAAGCCACGTTTTTAGCTCATCATCGTCATGAAAAATTTGTTCGTCATCGAAATATTTTTATTATCGTTATTGTTAATGAAAACAACATTCGTAGACAACTAGCCATATCCTCTTTGAAAACACGAAGCGTTAAATAATCATCTCAGTCATGCCTGTTTCTTTCATATTTCAATGTATGTCAAATTAGAAATTGGATATATGTCATACAGTACATTATATCTCAATCTCTACTGTATAAAGACTAGTTTGTCTGTGTGGCCATCTGTATGTTCGTGTTTTGTGGACGCCGAAATAGCTGGGTGGATCTTGACAAAATGTTGCAGTTGTACTTTATGTGTCTCGGATTGTTATATAGAGATAGAGATTGTGAGGAAAAACCTAAGTTTTGGATTCCACACATTTATAAACACCTGTAAAATCTAAAACAAAAAATGTGTTCCCAAGTGTTATCAGTGCTGGGAAGTCATAAAGTACATCTGCTGCGTTACTGTACATAGCTTTTTCATCTTTTTAACTTAGGTATTTACATTTCTAAAAACATTGGATCTTTACTCCCTACATTTGAAAGTATCTGTACAACTTCAGTAGATTACATCACAACATAAAAAAGAGAAAAAGAAGTAAAGTCAACCACCACTGAGGTTTTGATCGAGATCTTGAGAGATTCAGGTGGGGTAAAAACAGGAACACATCCAGTGCCAGTTCAAAGAGAATTTGACGTTGTCCAATGTAAGAATGATTTGACAAACAAACAAACAAACAAAAGTTTATTCACTATATAATACACTGTATACCGTGAATATATTTTGTGGTTGGAGTTAAGTTTAGCTCAGCTACTACTCTGAGCCACCATTTCTAATACAGATTCATCCCTTTTTTTGTGAGGGAGGGAGGCAAAATATTTAGGAAAAAAAACCTTTTTTGTATGTCAAAGTTTCCGCTGTTTCATTAAAATGTGAGGAATTGAAATGTATTATTTTCCCCTCACTCAGCTACAGCACTGGGGCTTGCAGATTCTTTGAAATTTGCTGCGTCAGCGACTGGTCAGCTTTATCTTAATGAGTTTTGTTTGTTTTAATTGTGGGGCATGGGAACGTCAACACACATACGAACATATCTACCGTAGGAATCGGTTTGTGGGAGACTCAACCTCCCTGCTGCTCCTCTGTACGTGTCTGCTTATCGCTTCCTTTCAGTAGAGGGCATACAACAGGAGAGGGTGTGACAAGGGCAATCTGGATTCCTGAATGACAAAGAGGACAAATGAAGGGTGCGCACAAACATGACAAATAGAATGATACCATGGGCATGCCAATGTGTTTTGCTTGGATTTTGCTTCATGGCCATATCAGCAAAAGCAGTCCTAATCTAATACTGCAGGCACTGACCGTTTCAAGTTGCAACTGTTCTGTTCAAATCTTTCAGCGGCAATTGACCCGTTCATCTTATCGATCTGTTTTCTGTATAGCTTAATCCTCTATTCAATTCCCATGAAGATACTAAAAATTCCATCCAAATACGCGTACATGGCGCAAATTGCCTTGCCTCAAATACTATGTTAGTTCTGTGCTAATGCAGCTCCCGTAAGATGATTCTTTGCACTTTTCTGCAGACACCGTCGTGTGTGACCTGTCTCCTTGTAACTGATGAGATCTTAAGTGCTGATCCTGGTGTTCCTCCATGGGGAATATGATGAATAAATGAATAGGTTATAGAAGGAACGCGGATGAAGGTGCAAAGAGAGAAAGAGCAAAATGCAGTTAACATAAAGTGGGGTAGTGCAGATGTGTGACTGCGATGTGTGAAGATCTCACAGCCTATTAAAAGCATGTGGGAGCTGTGCTTTCTTTCTTTATCACCTCACAGCAGAGCTTTTCAGTCTTTTTGCAGCACAGCCTGACCAGTCACGCTATTGCATGACCCGCATGAGGGTCTTTTATCGTTCAATTAGCGTTTTCCTCCGTTATGTGTCCCCTCGTGTAATTGGTTTCTAGCTCTTTTTGCAAAGGCAGTTGGTTCACAGCTGAGGTGCGAAGGTGCTATGTGATAGCTGCTATGACGCTGTCAGCGCAGCTTCATAGCACGGTATGGCTCGTGTCTAGTTTTACCAGGTGTAAAGCACCCCAAAATGTGAATGCTAGCTAAGACTTAACTAGTCCTTGGAAGAGCAACTTTGGGCAGTTTAAGAACTGTTGTGAGGAATGCAGTTCCCAAAGGAGCTGATCAGGTCTGTTGTCCTCATGCATGCCCCAGGCTGTTCCATGGGAAGTACGCTGGGCTGACTGTACAGGAAGCCAAAGCCTTTCCTCTTAAAAGCCCTCAAGCAACATCAGACTTGTATATCAGCCAACTTTAACTGCTGCCTTCTCTTGTTGAGAGGCTGTCCTTTGGTGAGTATGTGGAGGTTGTCTTCTCAAGGTGTCTTCATGATTAATGTAAGTCTTCTTTTTTGTTTGAAACATCTTAGTGAGATATCCTTCTCATATAGTGTTCTAGCTTTTCCAGCCCCCTCGCTTTTTCCTCAATACCTGGATATTATATAAGCGCAAAGTGTTTGTGGTTCAGGTAGCAAGGTCCATTGTGCCCCCAGGCCTCTGCCATCCCATTTCCGTTGGAAGGACGTGACAAATTACAGCTCACGCACCACTGGGGGAAATATCGTCATGATATAGGCAGGAATGGGAACGAGGAGCCAGAGAATACAAAAGCAAAGCAGTAATAGAGGTCCCACCTGAGCTTTGAGAAGGTCAAAAAGAAGTATGGAAATGTACTTCTTTCAAAGAGGGCAAGGAAAAAAGCCTTAAACTGCAGACAAAAACAGACTGATGACTTTCCTGATAGCAATCATCTCATACTGTATATCTTAGGCCTCTTCAATTATTCTACCATGGGAATTCTTGCCGTCAAGCTGAGTTTTTACTGGAGCCCTTCGAGTGTCAGTTGTTACTCTTCCAGCAAATCTTTCTATGCACCATATTGCATTAGGAAAATGTGATGGAGCAGCAAAAAAAATAAAAAGCTGTTATGTACATGTAACGTCTTGCTCTTTTTACAGGAGTTGTGCACTTGGGGGAATATTTTTGTCTCTCTCTAGAAAGAACCTCTTTCATTTTGACCAACATCCTACCACTTAACAAAAAGAGCAGATCACTTCTGCTGAAGTGTGAACACAGCACATTGCACTTGAGTTGAAGTGAACCAAACTGTAGCAGTTTACTAGCAAGATGACAAAGATTGGGCTGTTTGTTTGGGGTGATAGTTTTTACAATTGACCGAACAAACAACACTTATCAGAGCAATATTTGTTCTTCTGAACTAGTTTTATTACATTACAAAACATGAGAATGCTAATTTCCTTCATTATTGTTCTTACCATGAAATTCCATATAAATTCTATTTATATATTCATAATTAAAATATCTTACAACCAATATTTATAGGTGTGAACATAATTATTTAGTGTTGAAATACTGAACAGTATTTGTGAGAATATTTCTTTTTGAATATTTATATTATGTTTATTTAATATATGGCAGAAAACACTAAGGTGACACGAAGTTCCGCTCTGAGACCCCCAATTTGGCCAAATTTCAAAATTGTCCTATATGCATGTGTGATAAATCACTGGAAAGCTTAAAATCTCAATTTTCTGGGGGAAGGAAAAATTTGAACAGGAGGGCATTTAAAAAAAAAAAATAATGATTTAAACCCCTAAACCCTAACTGGAGGTGAAAGCATGAGAGAGCATAGTTAAAGACACCATGATTTTAATGAGATATTATCACGTACTTACCTTGTTTTGATCCAAAAACTCAGTGCAGCATGTATCACAGAGTCTCAAGACACAGCTGTGAATGGCCACAGCCGGACTTTTTGGGGATTTTATGGGTGAAACATGGTAATATAACAAGGGTCGCGATGCAGAAATCGCAGGCATCAAGGAGTGGTCGAGATAATCTTTTTCATATATTTACCCTTTTAAATGTTTTTTTTTTCCAATTTTTCTTTGTTTTCATCGATTATTTATCATCTAAAATATTGGGGAAAATGTGACAGTGACAAAAAAAATACAATTAAGTGATGGTTATGAGGTAGATATCCGTGACCTATTTACAGACACTATTTTTTCATTGTGATGTAATTTGTTTAAAAATTTAAAATATGCGAATGAATAATTTTTTAAAGTCGTTTTTTTTTTTTTTTTTTTAAACTAAATATTAGACATCAACTAATGATTCTAAGCTAAAAATGACAGACATTTAAAATGATAAATATAAGTACTTACCTTCTTTTTATGGCTGGGTTGAAACAAAAGCGGTTGCGCGGTGTCTGTAAATGGGGGTCTCCAGGGTAAAACAAATTAAAAATAGTTGTGGGGCTTAATGCACCATAAAACTGCTATAGCAGTATATAGACATATTGTTCTATCAAACACAACAGTTCTTTTGGCTTAAAATACAGCAGTTTATGTTAAAGAGGAGTGCAAGAGCAGAAACTGCTTTTTCAGCCTTGTCTGTGTTTTCCACCATATACATTTTTTACATACAATGGTACCTCTACCTACGACATTAGTTGGTTATGAAAGTAGTCTCGTAACCTGAAAATTTCGTAAATAGAGACGCATTTTACATGTAAATGTCATAATCCGTTCCTAGCACTACTGACACACCACGTTAAATTTTAAATTAGGTGTAAAACCGGAATAAAACAACAGCCAGACACATTTGAATCATTTCATATAGTTATCTGTTAATACCTGTAATGAAGTAGATAATAGAACAAAATGCAAAGAAAAAAGGAAAAATATGTATCTTAGCTTTCGAGTGAGGCAATGTCCTCTTTCACGAGATCGATGGTGCCTATCGCCTACCTCACTATTCGTGACACAAAAACACGAGAAGACCTACTGTATGCTCTAATGTGCTACTGATGTAATGAACCGTCTGTGGACTTAAAAAAACTCTTCATGAAACAAAAACACGAAGAGCCTTGTGCTCATTTGGTTAGGAGGTCAACCCACTATAGCAGCAATAACAGCGCCGCACCTGTGCATGTCATCATACTGTGACACCCAAATTGAAACGTCATCAACAATAGGCAAATAGGAGAGCAGCGTACTGAAGGGGATGGATGGGAGAGATTATGACCAATAGGGCAGCAGGATTTTATGGTGCGACATTTAAAAGCAGAAATCAAGAAGTACATACATCTTTTACAGTATATAGTTATAGTATAGTTATATAGTATTTTTGCCTCTCGTAACCTAAAATTACTTTCTTAACAAGAGGCAATATTTTCCCGTCTAAATGTGTCGTAACCTGAAAATAAGGTTTGTGGAGGCGTTTGTAAGTTGAGGTACCACTGTATTTGATATACGGTGGTACCTCGACATACGATCCCTTCGAAACGCAATCTTTTCGATATCCGACGTAAAATTTGACTCGCCATTTGTTTGTACGTCCGACGACATGCTCCAAATATGACGATTTATGACAGCACCGCAGTTTCCTTGTTTTCCCACAAGACGCACGGCGGATTTTCTTGTGAGAGAAATCAACATGGGTTCCAAGAAGGTTAGTGCAGTTGGGGAGAAAAGGAAAAAGGTGACTTTTACCATTGAAATTAAGATGAAAATGATAGAAAAATATGAGCGTGGTGTGCGTGTCCGTAAATTGGCTCGACAATACGGCTGTAGAACGTCTACGATCGCGACGGCCCTCCTCCGACCACCGTTCGCAAGTCTTTATAAGTTAAGGTGACAATTATTATTGTGGTAACATCGCCAAAGAAATCGCCAGCTTCGTCAGGTTTATTTCAGAACTTGTGCAACACAACACACCTACTGTCTGCTGCATTTGATGCCAACAACAACAGAACATTAAAATAGAAAGTAAAATCTCTACCACACCTATCTCACTGTCACGTCAGCCACGCGGTGTGTTCAGGGACAGCACGCAAAACACATTTGATCCCGATTAGTTACATTATTGCAGGAATCATTATTATGATTATTCCAATTTTTATTTATAATTCATTTGTTTTGCTATGTGTAATTGCCACTTGTAATGGTAACAGCAGAATTTATTTAGGATTTAGTGTAGTTTTTCCGGCTGTGGAAATGATTGATTGAATTATAATGTATCCTAATGGGAAAATCCTGCTCGACATATGACCATTTCGACTTACAAACAAAGTCCTGGTAAAAATTAACTTCGTATGTAGAGGTACTACTGTATTTTGGTTTTGATATTTGATCAAATTAGCACAATGGTGATAGTGAGAGCCTTTGTATCGATTCCTACAGGGCAAACTCATTTAGATGAGTCACTTGTTTTTGCCCACACAACCCTGCACACAGTAATTGCATTCATATTTCTATATTTTCTTCCTGTGGGAAAAGTGAAGTCTAAGCGTGTTCATTGCACCTCAAGTTTTAGGCCAGGTGACGGCATGTGATTTACAGTGAAGTGTCCTGGCATGCTGAGGTTATTGGAGAGGAGGATTAATGGCACGGTGCAGTACATATTACATGGGCTACCTAGTGAAGCTGTGTAGCAAGGCCATCCATAAATCATAATAGCAAAGTGACATGGACAAGCTGATGGCAGAAATGCCGCCTGTATAGTCTCGATATCGACTTTTGCCCCGCTCTTCTCTTAAATCATAGAGCGTAGAATATAAATGGCCTAATTATTCTAGCGCGGGGCGGAATTCAAGGCATGCGTTTTTATTGCTTCTCCTGAACAGATGGTGGTCTGATCTTGCATCACCAAGGCACTGATAGAAGCATTTTACAATTCAGATGTTCAGTATATGATCAGGCTAAATCCTTGCTGAGTGCATGACAGGTGAAAAAATTGATTCTTATAAAGCTCGCCACAGAGCCGTCCCATCAATGCAGCTGTGCTCTGCTCACCATTATTGACATCTGCTGCTCATCCTGTTGTATTGATAATGACACCACCTGAACTAAAGTTTGTCTAGGAGCAGTGTTGTCAATCTTACTTTTAAAAAGTAATTAGTTATAGGTACAAATTACTTCTCCCAAAAAGTAATTTAGTAACTCATTTACCTCATTGTAAGAGTAATTAATTACTCGGCAAAAAACAGGCGTTACTTTTCATCTTCTACAAGTTATTTCATTATACATTCTATAACATCTTTCACGTCAAAGATGTTTATATTAACTGATTGAAGAATAAAAACACTATATACAGTATTTTAGAGCATTTGGTATTTATTTGGATATAAATTATTAGTCTATAAAGAAAACACAAATGTTAACTGACCATTAACCAGTGCAAATCTCTGAAACTGTATGTTAGGCCTACTGCACAAAAAGCAGACCACTATCCTTAAAGTACGTAAAGTAACAATATTAAATATAATTCAAGTTTGAGAACGCTACCTTTGAAATTCCCTGGCCCGTCGCTAATATTGCTGTCTAGTTATGTGTGCCAGAGCGTGCATTGAAGCAGGCATGATCCACCCACCTAGCCAGTCATCATCGACGGCGTTACCACCCCCTTCCCTCCTCCCCACTCCTGCTCTGCTCTCTCCAGGCAGGTGATGTGTGAAAAAAATCAGACAACTCGCGCTGCATGCAACCAAATTGGAGCAACGCGCCCCTTCACATTCTCAGTAATGGTAACACCGTTATAACAATGGGAAAAGTAATTAATTAGATTACTCATTACTGAAAAAAATATAACGCCATCAGAAACGCTGTTATATTCCAACACTGTTACTAACAACACCGTCTAGGAGTGTGATGTTGATGAAGAAAGGTGATTGCATTTTAATTCATGTGGTAGAAAGAATGCATTTAACAAAACAGCTTGGCACTTTTCATCACGCATGCATCATTTGCTCATCATCACTATCAGACAATCAGGCTCCACCAATGTGGTCCTATTACTGCACTTCAGGCAGCAGTGAGGCTACACAGGCCTATCTATAGATCTGATAAGCGATAGTTCTGCAGTTTGCCAGCACAGCTAAATGCAGCCCCAATTGTTTGCTTGACCAGCTAAACATCTTGGGAATCACTCAGTATTTTTTTGGGAGCTATTTGCTTTTTTTTTGCTAGATTCCAAGAGTCTCTCTGTGAGTCATTTTTTTCCATTGATGACTACAAATGTCAATTATGTGTCATAAACTGGGAGGGCCACTTCAGGGTTGAAGGAAGGTGCTCAATGATAAATGTATTCTAACCCAATGTACAGCGATCCCCGCTACTTTGCGCTTCAAACTTCGCGCCCTCAGTCCATCGCAGAAATTTTTCCCAACTAAATAAATAAATACAGATGAGCTGTCCCGAACCGATCACGTAGTCTCACTCTCCTCCTGCTGCTCCAAATTTGTCAGGCAGTGCACTGTAATTGCTTATTAAAGTTAACGATGATTGACAGACGTTACGGTTTGATGTTGTCACAGATGCTTGGAAGCTGAAGCTTCAAAGCGCCACATGTGTCAATCATCATTTAACTTGTTAAACAGTTGCTGTGGGAACTCATTTTGTGTAAGTGAGCAGTTTGAGCAGATTAGAGTGGGCTCGGTCAATGAAGCATTTAATAAAGACACGCATTTTTCTACTATATAGTTGTTTAAAAATAATTCGATGGCACAGTAATATGTTTAAAAATTATCATAATTATTACATTTGAAGTGCTTAAAAAACGTTTATTAAAATATCTATACATACATGAGTTTTTCTTAATTATACTTTTGTAAAAAAAAAAAAAAAAAAAAAAGTTTAAAAAACATGTACAGTTGTGGTCAAAAGTTTACATACACTTGTGAAGAACATAATGTCATGGCTCTGTTGAGTTTCCAGTTATTTCTACAACTCTGATTTTTCTCCGATAGAGTGATTGGAACAGATACTTCTTTGTCACAAAAGACATTCATGAAGTTTGGTTCTTTTATGACTTTATTATGGGTTAACAGAAAAAGTGATCAAATCTGCTGTGTCAAAAATATATATACATGGACCTGAAAAAGCGAATCCTTGACTTGAACAAGTCAGGAAAGTCACTTGGAGCCATTATTTCAAAGCAGCTGCAGGTCCCAAGAGCAACAGTGCAAACAATTGTTTGTAAGTATAAAGTGCATGGCACTGTTTTGTCATTGCCACGATCAGGAGGAAAACGCAAGCTATCACCTGCTGCTGAGAGAAAATTGGTCAGGAGGGTGAAGATTCAACCGAGAATCACCAAAAAGCAGATCTGCCAAGAATTAGAAGCTAGTGGAACACCGGTGTCAGTGTCCACAGTCAAGCGTGTTTTGCATCTCCATGGACTGAGAGGCTGCCGTGCAAGAAGGAAGCCCTTGCTCCAAAAGCGGCACCTTAAGGTTCGACTGAAGTTTGCTGCTGATCACATGGACAAAGATAAGACCTTCTGGAGGAAAGTTCTGTGGTCAGACGAAACAAAAATCGAGCTGTTTGGCCACAATGCTCAGCAATATGTTTGGAGGAGAAAATGTGAGGCCTTTAACCCCAAGTACACCATGCCTACCGTCAAGCACTGTGGTGGTAGTATTATGCTGTGGGGCTGTTTTGCTACCAATGGAACTGGTGCTTTACAGAGAGTAAATGGGATAATGAAGAAGGAGGATTACCTTGAAATTCTTCAAGATAACCTAACGTCATCAGCCCGAAGATTGGGTTTTGGGCGCAGTTGGGTGTTCCAACAGGACAATGACCCCAAACACACATCAAAAGTGGTAATGGAATGGCTAAATCAGGCTAGAATTAAGGTTTTCGAATGGCCTTCCCAAAGTCCTGACTTAAACCCCATTGAGAACTTGTGGACAATGCTGAAGAAACAAGTCCATGTCAGAAAGCCATCAAATTTAACTGAACTGCACCAATTCTGTCAAGAGGAGTGGTCAAAGATTCAACCAGAAGCTTGCCAGAAGCTTGTGGATGGCTACCAAAAGCGCCTAATTGAAGTGAAAATGGGAAAGGGACATGTTACAAAATATTAGCGTTGCTGTATGTATATTTTTGACCCAGCAGATTTGATCACTTTTTTCTGTTCACCCATAATAAAGTCATAAAAGAACCAAACTTCATGAATATTTTTTGTGACAAAGAAGTATCTGTTCCAATCACTCTATCAGAGAAAAATCAGAGTTGTAGAAATAACCGGAAACTCAAGAGAGCCATGACATTATGTTCTTCACAAGTGTATGTAAATTTTGACCACAACTGTATGTATCTCTTTCCAATGCTAAATCTGAATAAATATACTAAACATGGCCTTTTTTTTTTTTTTTTTTTTCTTCTTCGCTATTTGGCGGTTTTTCACTTATCGCGGTCTCCATTAATCACGAAAAACGAGATATCACTGGACTTGTTCGCATTACTAATTGAGGCAGTGAATTCTGCTCTCTTTACAAGTTCCAGGAGCACAAAGTTTTCTTTCTCTAATGGATTTTTGATAAGCACCCAAAACCAAAAAGCCCTAAATGAAATGAAATGTATTATGATCATGATGATGACTAATACCACTGATGTGTTTGTGTGTGTGCGTGTGTGTGAGCGAACCAGTGGCCTGGTAAGGCAGCACACAGAGAAGCTTAGCATTCGTTGGTCCGCTTGCTGCGCTCTGGCTAAACGCACACACACATACTATGGTGGATTGTGTGCAAGCACCACCACCACACGCCACCCCATTAAGCTATAACATTCATGTCAAACACTGTTTACAAACCAGCACCAAATGCCCAGATGTGGGATTATCAAATTGTCTTCTGATGTTACGTGTGATTCCATTCTAGTGTTCAGAAGATGAAGAAAGATGATCCTTTAGAGAAAAACAAGTGATCAGAGAGAGGGGGGGGCAGCGAGGGTGCGCTTGTTGGTAAAAGCGAGAGCTCCTAAAGCAACTCTGCTGAGTCTGTCACGACTTCTTCAACCGCGTGTCACGTCAGCTTAGGGCTGACACGGGAAGGATCGGAAGGCAACACCTCCACCAGTTGTCATGTTCTGACACCAGTGAGGACCACACGCGCAGGGAGCGCCACAAGTACACCCCTACTCTGAATATTGTGTTATACAGTACCTAGGCAGTTGTACTATTATATTAGATTTCGGGTTCAGAAAGTCATCAAACTACCTTTTGGAATCGTGACTGTAAAGATTTCCTTACATGCTGTTTTTAAAAAAAAAAAAAAAATCTTTCTAAATTTAGAAAAACAGTAAGTGGAACTAAATTTCCCTGAGCTGTATTTTTTTCTGTCTCCGAGCTTATTAAAGGGATCCAGAGATAGAAAGACTTGTAGTTCTTAAAAGATAAACGTTATTATCAGTTAAAATAATTAGATACAAAAACTCCTCTTGATGGTTTCGTTTTTATACAATTTGTAAAATTAGTCTAACTGGTAGGTCGCCATTGCTCTTGACGTCGCAGGGTGGTGCCGTCACATGGTTACGCTGCCGGGCTCCCAGAGTACAACTCCAGCAACATAAACATGTCATCTGTTCAACCCTTTCAATTTGAACCCAAGAGGAACATTGATGAGCATTACAGCTCTGTCGATATTTCACAAAATGAACAGGATGAGACGAGACAAGAGCATGACAAAACCAGTGTTCTGCCAAAATGTGCTAAACTGACTAAACGTCCTACAAGAGGCGAATTTGACACCCAAAGTACTACAGTGCGCTTTCAGCTTGTTTTGTTTAGATTCACACAAATATCAAAAATGCCCTAAGAAAATACTTAAACATAGTAATATCAAATAAGGGTTGTATAAATGTGCTACGTGACTAATGTGGTCAACAGATAGCCAATCTGCTTCAAAGCTACCACAAGAAAACACAGTGCTTAAAAGTATGAGAGGGAAACACATGCAAAACGTATTTTGAGGCAATAAAAGGGTAATAAAAGACTCAATATTTTGAGGCAATTAAAGGGTAATAGAAGACTCAATAAAAACACAAATAGTAAGTACTCGCCGCTTTTAGCCGATGTGCGCGTGTGTTGGACATCTCGCCACATAGAAGGAATTGCAGAAGACCAGTAGTGTTCGTCTAGTGAGTGACAAACTACATCATCACCCCGAGCGTCCATTGCGTGCATAAAACATGGCACCCTCTGTAGGTCAAAACATGTACTAAATGCTATAGATTTTACAACAATGGCAATATTTTATGTTTTTAATAAAGGTCTGTCAAACGATTACAATTTTTAATCGAGTTAATCACAGCTTAAAAATTAATTAATCCTAATTAATTGCAATTCAAACCATCTTTAAAATATGCCATATTTTTCTGTAAATTATTGTTGAAATGGAAAGATAAGACACAAGATGGACATAAACATTCAACATGTGTACTGTATTTGTTTATTATAACAATAAATCCACAAGAAAGCATTAACATTATTAACATTCTTTGTGTTTAAGGGATCCACGGGTAGAAAAAGACTTGTAGTTCTTAAAAGATAAATGTTAGTACAAGTTATAGTAATTTTATAGTAAAACCCCTTTTAATGTTTCCGTTTTAATTCAATTTGTAAAATTTTCAATCCAAAAATAAACTACAGTAGTAGCTCGCAATTGTTGACTTCGCCGAGTGGTGACGTCACATGGGATCCCTGCCGTTCTTCAACAGTGTCTTTAACTATGAAAGATAGTGATTGAAATACACGACAAGGTGTCAATGGCGAGCTTTAAATTAATTAGAGATTCTGCGTTGTGTTCAATTAAGAGTGTTATGAAAAAGATCGTCTCCTGTCATTCTTCCCCACGTCGTTCGCCACTACTTACACTCACCGGCAACTTTATTAGGTACACCATGCTAGTAACGGGTTGGACCCCCTTTTGCCTTCAAAACTGCCTCAATTCTTGACGGCATAGGTTCAACAAGGAGCTGGAAGCATTCCTCAGAGAGTTTGGACCATATTGACATGATGGCATCCCATAGTTGTTGCAGATTTGTCGGCTGCACATCCATGATGCGAGTCTCCCGTTCCACCACATCCCAAAGATGCTCTATTGGATTGAGATCTGATGACTGTGGTGGCCATTTGAGTGCAGTGAACTCATTGTCATGTTCAAGAAACCAGTTTGAGATGATTCCAGCTTTATGACATGGCGCATTATCCTGCTGAAAGTAGCCAACAGAAGTTGGGTACATTGTGGTCATAAAGGGATGGACATGGTCAGCAACAATACTCAAGTAAGCTGTGGCGTTCCAACGATGCTCAATTGGTACCAAGGGGCCCAAAGAGTGCCAAGAAAATATTACCCACCATTACACCACCACAGCCAGCCTGAACCGTTGATACAAGGCAGGATGGATCCATGCTTTCATGTTGTTGACGCCAAATTCTGACCCTACCATCCGAATGTCGCAGCAGAAATCGAGACTCATCAGACCAGGCAACGTTTTTCCAATCTTCCATTGTCCAATTTCGATGAGCTTGTGCAAAGTGTAGCCTCAGTTTCCTGTTCCTAGCTGAAAGGAGTGGCATCTTCGGCTGCTGTAGCCCATCTGCCTCAAAATTCGACGTACTATGCGTTCAGAGATGCTCTTCTGCCTACCTTGGTTGTAACGGGTGGTTATTTGAGTCACTGTTGCCTTTCTCTCAGCTCGAAGCAGTCTAGATCAGCAGTTTCTGAAATACTCAGACCAGCCCTTCTGGCACCAACAACTATGCCACGTTCAAAGTCACTCAAATCACCTTTCTTCCCCATACTGATGCTCGGTTTGAACTGCAGGAGATTGTCTTAAACCATGTCTACATGCCTAAATGCACTGAGTTGCCGCCATGTGATTGGCTGATTAGAAATCAAGTGTTAACGAGCAGTTGGACAGGTGTACCTAATAAAGTGGCCGGTGAGTGTATATTTGTTGTGAAAGAGTTGCCAAAGCTTAAACCAATAAAAGGCGCGGTCCAATGACCGCGTGTGTCCACTTGCATTTCTCTGCCTTTTTGCTCTCATTGTGCTAAAATGGTGTCATTGTAAACTGTTTGAGGCAACGCATGAACGGGTCATTCCGTGCATGCGTTAATTGCGTCAAATATTTTAACGTGATTAATTTAAAAAATTGATTACCCACCGTTAACGCGATAAATTTGACAGCACTACTAATAACACATTTTAGTAAAAGAAAACAATTGTGGCTTATTAGAGCCTACGAGTCTTTAAGTCCGAGGTTCCCTTTAACTCTTTCAATGCCTTTGACAATGAGAGACGTCTTATCATGTGGTTCTTCTGTTGTATATTTAAATGAGTTTATCGCTAATATGCGCTCAATCCATTAAAAGTGGGGGGTGGCAGCAAATGAACATTCGTTCTAGTGACATTTGATGGTTTTCCTATAATAAATCCACTTTGAAATTGAGATAACGCATGCCCTGCTTTCTATTTAGGTTCTACCTGGTGTGCCAATTGTGCCGTTTCAGATTTAAGAATAGAACGGTTCCGTGTGTCTAAATTTGCAGTTATTTGATTTCAATTTTTTGTTGTTGAACATTGTTTCGCCAAAGTGTGGAAACGTTTGGCATAGCTCAATTTTGGGAACAAATGTATTTCATTTCCGAAAAGAATGACATGAAAATGAGGTAAGTCAGTCTCTAAGTGAACAAAAAGTGTTGACGTTACCACAGAAAGGACATTTGAGTGTTTGGTCTGTGCTGTTACTATGACAACTCAACTGCCAGCCACGCTGCGTCATCTTTTTTTCCCCTCTATGCCGTTATCACTTATTTGTCCAACAACCTTATTTTCGACACTTTTGTCTTTTTCCCTCCCACTGCCTGCTGCCACTTTGCTCCTCATTCCCACAAGCACACCTTTGTGCAATATCTTCTCAAGGTCAATGTTTTTGACCCTGCTGACTGTGTTTGTGTGCGTGCAAAGGTGGATGTTGGAGTTGTTCACTTCACCCCTCTGGTTCAGCCCAGCATCCAGCAGCCCTTCAAAATGGTGGAGAAAGTCGTCAGGAATATTTTCCAGTTCCGCAGAAAGTACTGCCGCAGAGGAATCGGGTGAGCACCGATGTCAACGTGTCGTCTTTTCCAACTCATCTGTAACACTCACACACTTTGGAAGGTTCTCTGACCGAACCTGACCAAAAATGCACACTTCGAAATGAGGAGGCTGTCCACTCGCCCACGTGCCTGTGAGGAGGCCAGATAACAACACGGCGCTAGCTGTGTGAATGAGAGCAGCAATTATTAGTCAGCGAGGTTGCATGGGAACGACGAGGCGGCACATTTTATATAACTTCAGCGTGTTGGCTGAAAGCGGCACACGTCTGGCAATTAAGCAGCAGCGGCGATTCAGAATGGCCATATTGAAAAAATGATAAGATACACTTTGTAGAAAATTGAAATATATTTTCAGTCAGTCAGGGCACATACAGAGCTGGCCAAAAATATTGGCACCCCTGCAATTCTGTCAGATAATGCTCAATTTCTCCCAGAAAATGATGACAATTACAAATGCTTTGGTAGTAATATCTTCATTTATTTTGCTTGCAGCGAAAAAACACAAAAGAAAATGGGAAAAAAAAAAAAAAAAAAATCATTATCATTTTGCACAAAACTCCAAAAATGGGCCGGACAAAAGTATTAGCAGCCTCAGCCTAATACTTGGTAGCACAACCTTTAGACAAAATTAACTGCGAACAACCACTTCCGGTATCCATCAATGAGTTTCCTACAATGCTCTGCTGGAATTTTAGACCATTCTTCTTTGCCCAACCACTCCAGGTCTCTGAGATTTGAAGGGTGCCTTCTTCAGACTGCCATTTTCAGATCCCTCCACAGATGTTCTATGGGATTCAAGTCTGGACAAATTGTTGGCCACTTTTAGAAGTCTCCAGTGCTTTCTCTCAAACCATTTTCTAGTGCAGTGGTTCTTAACCTTGTTGGAGCTACGGAACCCCACTAGTTTCAATATGCACATTTACCGAACCCAACGTTAGCATAAATTATTTTTTATTTTTCAAATTTAAGACATATTTTTTCTACTGGTGCACAAAATGAACCATGCAGAACAAAACTAACATAGTGACAATTCAAAAAACTGAGGCACCTAAGTCGTACTTCTTGAGTGCCTCGGTTTTTTTGAACTGTCGCTTTTTTAAGCCCTACACCAAAGAGCACCAGAAGTGTACTTTGTACACCCAGCAGCAGTCCATGCACCTCACGTTATACTGAAAACTAACATAGTGTTCCGAGTATCAGATTCGCCATCTTTAACGGCGCTTCACCAGTAGTGTTTGGCTTGCCCTGCATTGCGATCAGGTACGCAACATCGTATGATGCTGAGATGATCGGTTTGTTAATGGGTACAATTCAAAGAGCAGGCAGAGTGGCCTTATCATCGAATCTGACTCTCTTCACCTTGAATTCAGCAAGCGTTGTGTTCTTATATGCCCCATCTCCTCACAGTTTCTCGAAGTGTTCCTTTAATTTTGCCAGTACGAGATTAGAATTGCTCAACTTGGCATGGCAAATCATGCAGATAGGACGGTGACTTCCATCCCATTCCATGATACATGAGAATCCATGTTGTATATAATCGTCCGACCACTATCGCAGCACTGATTGGCCAAGCAATGTCACGTGATCATCTGCAGCCAGTGATGGCCAAGCGGGGCATGCCATCGCATATAGACAGGATGAGTCTGTGTGTCTTGACCTCAGCAGCAGAGGCTCCACCGAACCCCTGAGACCGACTCAACAAACCCCTAGGGTTCGATCGAACCCAGGTTAAGAACCACTGTTCTAGTGCCTTTTGAAGTGTGTTTTGGGTCATTGTCCTGCTGGAACACCCATGACCTCTGAGGTAGACCCAGCTTTCTCACACTGGGCCCTACATTATGCTGCAAATTCGTTGGTAGTCTTAGACTTCATAATGCCATGCACACGGTCAAGCAGTCCAGTGCCAGAGGCAGCAAAGCAACCCCAAAACATCAGGGAACCTCCGCCATGTTTGACTGCTGGAACCGTGTTCTTTTCTTTGAAGGCCTCGTTTTTTTTCCCTGTAAACTCTTGAGTTAATGCCTTTTCCCAAAAAGCTCTAACATTCTTCCAAAAAGTTTTTGACTTTCTCAGGTAAGTTTTGGCAAACTCCAGCCTGGCTTTTATATGTCTCTGGGTCAGAAGTGGGGTCTTCCTGGGTATCCTACTATAGACTTCCTTTTCATTCAGATACCGACGGATAGTACAGGTTGACACCGTTGTACCCTCGGACGGCAGGACAGCTTGAACTTGTTTGGATGTTAGTCGAGGTTCTTTATCAACCATCTGCACAATCTTTCGTTGAAATCCCTCGTCAATTTTTCTTTTTTGTCCAAATCTAGGGAGGTTAGCCACAGTGCCATGGGCTTTACATTTATTGATGATACTGCGCATGGTAGACACTGGAACATTCAGGTCTTTGGAGATGGACTTGTAGCCTTGAGATTGCCCATGCTCCCTCACAATTTTGCTTCTAAAGTCCTCAGACACTTCTTTGGTCTTCTTTCTTTTCTCCATGTACAATGTGGTACACACAAGGAACCGAGACAGAGGTTGTCAACTTTAATCCATTTTAACTGGCTGCAACTGTGATTTAGTTATTGCCACCACTTGTTATGTGCCACAGGTAAGTAACGTGCTGTTGATTACACAAATTAGAGAAGCATCACATGATTTTTCAAAGAGTGCCAATACTTTTGTCAGGCCCATGATTTATTTATTTTTCTCATTGTCGGTGTTCTTTTTTCATTGCAAGCACAATACATGAACATATTACTACCAAAGCATTTGTAATTGCAATCATTTTGTGGGAAAAAGTGAGCATTAGCTGACAGAATTGCAGGGGTACAAATACTTTTGGCCACCACTGTATAGTCACACTCACATTCTATGGACAATTGAGATCATTCCCCCTGGAAGCACAAAATAGTCACAATACACATCCTCCATTGACTTGAATGCTTGAGAAATCTGTGTTCAGCAGGTTGAAAGTGCAAAAGGTGAACGATTAACAAGTTTTTTGTTTGATTTTAAATAACTGCTGAGTACTCCTTCCTTCTATTTGAGCATTAAACATGCATGATCATTGAGATATCAAAGCATCTCTCTATTCGCCCTCCTTCCAGAATGTTGTTCCCCGAGGCGTGTCGCGACGCGTTCACAGAGGAGCTGATGCGCAAGGCAGATGTGGAGCCCACCCTGCGCCCCACCGAGCTCACCATCCCCCAAGTGAAGGCGCTGGTGGACGTCTACGCTCACATGTGCGACCGGGATCCGCTTCTGTTCGGCTACGACTTCAGAGAAGAGCTCCGGGTCAAACACCTCACCAAGCAAAGGGGTGCGCAGACAAACGATTTGGAGGGAAGCCCACGGAGCCCCGAGCAACCGGACTGAACTCAACAAAGAGCAGAAAGCACTTAAGGCCTTGACATTTCCACCTGGCAGTGGCGTGCATTTTTGATGCTGCTTTTCGTGCAACTAAGAGTTTCCACAGGCTGTTTATTGGAAGAAGAAAGAAATAAAAAGGCAAATTGGGACAAATGCAGCAGTTAAACAAACATCTATCTCATATACAGGTGAATCACGGTTAGATTATCGGGAAAAAGTCCAGTATTTAAAACATACCGTGATTTTCGGACTAAAAGGACTGTAAGCCGCCACCCACCAAATTTGACACGAAAACGGCATTTGTTCATAGATAAGCCGCGCTATACTATAAGCCGGTAACACTTTATTTGACAGCGGCGTCATAAGACTATCATAATTATGACAAGATGGTCTTACGACTGTCATAAATTTTTAAAAATTTTCATTAAGAGCGTCATGTCATAATTTAGACAATCTTATAACGCCGCTATCAAATAAAGTATTACCTAGTAACCCAAATCATCAAAGAAAGCCTCATAAGCCGCGGGATTCAAAATGAGGGGAAAAAAAGTTGTGGCTTACAGTCCGAAAGATACTATAATTTCTCATTTTGACGAGTTGGCTCAGAGATCGTGAAATTGACAATTCAGTACCTCTGATAGTAAAATATTACCTAAGACTAGTGATGGCTAATGAAGCATCTTGTGATGCAACGAACCACTTGGCCAAATTGAATCGAAAATAGGTTCAGTTCATGAAACTTGATTACCAGTGACAAGGCGTCTTTCCTTTGAAGTGTGATGCACACAGGAAAGCTGATTTTGATGTGCTATTTCGTCATCCTCTTTCAATAATCGCCTGAGTCACTTTTTTTTTTTTTTTTTTGTAGAAAACGTGAAATACTGAAGCAAATTCTCATTAGACTATATTGACTATTGATTCCATTTCAGGGGCAGAATTGAGTAATCCATTTGACTAAGGATGTGGCCAATTTTAGCAGAGGTGGCCATCATCCTGAGGAAAAAAGTAAATATTTGTCCCAATGTGGCTTAGGCAAATATTTTAAGAGGGTGATTACCGGTATTTACAAATAAAGACTTATGAACAGGGGTGCACATAAGTGGTCCGCATGCGTGCATGTGTACTGGAAGTAGACAAACGCGCTGGCCCTCAACGGCTTCCATACGCTTTTGCGTACCGATGGCTGACCACTGTATTTGCGGCGGACACGAGAAAATAACTTCTCAAAATGTCGAAGAGGCAGGCCACACTGAGTAATTACTTCCGTGTTCCCCCACCCCCGTCAAAAGACAGACAGACGACAGAGACGTCACCGGAGCTACCGAAAAAAAGGACTTTTGCTGAAAAGTGGCTACAGGAGGTACCATGGCTAGAAGCAAATGATGCTCGCACGGAAATGCGGTACAAAATGTGCCGTGAGAATCCCAATGTCGCCGATAAGAGCAGCGCATTTTATGTACGGTCAAAGAATTTCAGTCATCCAAACTTTGAAAAGCACGAAAAAAACAGAGAGCATGTGGCAATTAAGCAAACTATCGATGTCAAACATGACCACACTCTCCCTATGGACAAGTGGCGGAATAAAGGTAATGAACAGCGTCATGCACTGACAAACGTGTTTTTGCTGGCATTTTACAAAGCTAAGTAAAGCTTGTCATAAATTTATCGCATCAGGCGGATCGGCTCTCAAGCTCAATGAGGACCAAGTCACATCTCCAGGTCCTCCTCTGAGAACCTGGGCAAAAAAATTATGTGCACCCCTGCTTATGAATGTGTTTTGTATCACTTATGTGAGCAGTGTGGGGGGGAATTGCAGTGTGCTTGTGTAACTATGGTCATTATGTGGGATGGGGAACATTCAAAGATTTTTACTGAGGTACATTATTATCTGCACAATTTTTAAATTGAGTCGATTTCTTTTTTTGCTTACAACTTTAGAACATTGCTTTACACATTTAGAACATACTCGCTCACAGGGAACAGATGATGCTTGTGTGCAGGGCCGTGCAGAGTTTGGAGGGGCAGGTGCTCAATAGAAAGGGGGCACATGAACAAGAATTTAACACACCTTACAACAGCATAACTTACTTTAACCAGCTTTACAGTATAATTGGCTGTGACTGTGAAAGACCTAATTTTTAAAGCTTCTTTCTCAATAACTTAAAAAAAAGAAGACAACACTTCACAAGGTTGGTGTCTATGTTATCATTCATTCAATTAAATACGTGTCATGTCATTTCCTGTTTTATTTTGAAGTCTACCCGCCGTGTGTCACCTAATTGCCTATATACCCTACCCACCGACGTCACAAAACCACATGCTCGCTGTGTGGTTCCGCCCACTTGTCCGTCATTTTGTCTCTGTATTAGCATTGTTTTCAATTGATCGAGGAATTTAAAATGCATTTCATGGAAGACCCTGATGCCGTAAACTCACTGGATGTGTTGCATAAAAGGCGTTATGTGGAAAAGCTTCGTTCTATACAGTCGCCAGATCCATATTTGATGCCCAAATCGATGTTTTTCGACCCACTGTCTTCGCCCTGTCTGCCTGACATCTGCTACGCTGATATTTACAATTATCTTGTCCACACAAAATCAGCCTATTCCCACGAAAATTTGAAAAACTTCAAGAGCTTGGAGGCTTATAAATACTTCGTTGCTGGTTGGGTGAAATAGGTCCTCGTTCGGCGGGAATCTTGTGCTTGGAAAGGTGAGTTACGAAATTTTCAATTCAAAATCTTTTGTTATTGCTAACATCCACTGTCAAGTCTAATGTATTTCATGTCGTTTGTCAATGGAGTTAAGGCTTTTAATGTTTATATGGTTTAGCGATAGCACTCTCACTACATACATACGTGTATGTTGTCGGCGATTAGCCTAGCAATGATCTTAATTGTGGTTATTTGTCAGCCCCGTAGACAAGGCCAGTTTCTTTCACTTGGTACCAGCTAAATATTATTCAAAAAATAACAATGGTGGAAGAAAGGGAAGTCACAAACATCTTGAATTTGAAACTATGTCGTACTACGTCGTATGTTGTCGGCGATTAGCCTCGCAATGATCTTAATTGTGGTTATTTGTCAGCTCCGTAGACGAGGCCAGTTTCTTTCACTTGGTACCAGCTAAATATTATTCAAAAAATAACGATGGTGGAAGAAAGGGAAGTCACAAACATCTTGAATTTGAAACTATGTCGTACTACGTCGTATGTTGTCGGCGATTAGCCTCGCAATGATCTTAATTGTGGTTATTTGTCAGCCCAAAACCCTCTAAGTATATCTTAAATGCATCTTACCGGATATAAAATGACTACTTCATAGTCTGTGGTGATTTTTTGGTGCCCAGTTTTCACGTCGAATTGCAGCCGTCCATTTCGCTCTCCTCTTTGGATCCCTCGGAATACGGTAAAACTTCAAGTCTCTCCTTCCATCTTCTCTGTTAGTGCAACCAACAGCCACACACGCCTTCACCATTTTGATTATTAATGTTAAGGAGCAGAAAAACACGCCGTAAATAGGAGAAATGTACGTAGCCGTAACAGGTTAACACTATGTTTTGACGGACAAGTGGGCGGTACCATTCAGGAGAGCGGAGTTGTGACGTCACGTGGGTAGGGTCTATTGTTTCCACCTGTTCCCCATTACCTTGTGCGTTTACAACCCCTAGCAAAAAGTATGGAATTGCCAGTCTCGAAAGAGCACTCACTCAGACATTTTATCATGTAGAACAAACTCAGATAAAAAGCTTGAAAAAATAATTTGTTCAAAAATGCAACTGTTTAGCATTCAGAAACACTAAAAGAAATGAATAAAAATTGTGGTGGTCAGTAAAAGTTTATATATTTCCCTGCACTTGCTCTATAAATCACTCCATTCTGAGGGGAAAAAATATGGAATCATGAGAAACAAACAAAGAAATAATCAAAACACATCTCTAGTATTTAGTAGCACCACCTATGTCCAGTCTATGAGGCATGGACTTGAGTATTCTTCATCAATGGCGTACCGCACGCATGCTATTTTTAGACTGTGACGTTGCTTCGTAAAGCAGGAGTGGGACATTATAGACCCGCCCTCGCATAGAAACCATGGTAATTGTGCTACTTTTCTCCGGTAATCTTTCAAAAACGAACATGCCGATCACACATTGCTTTTTTGGAACTTGTAGAAACGACTCTAGACATTACGACATATGAAGGATGTTTTCTTCATACGTTTCCTGAAACCAAAAACTCTGAGGAAAAAAATTGAAGACTGAATCAACTTGCGTGGACTTTTAACGCCAGCTCGGCAGTAGAAATTTATGCAGTAAACATTTTATTGGGTTGGCATTGTATTTCAGAGGACAAAGAAGTAAGCAATTTTGATATTTTTAACTAATTTTTTAGCGTGACGTGCCGTGCTGCTTCTGTCTGACAATGAATGACCTGAAAAGATAATTAAAATGGTATCTGACTGCCATTGTTACATTTTCTGTTAAAAAAAAAAAAAAATCAACTTTAGTAAGGGGGAAGTGTAAATAAGTTATAGAATTAAGATTTGTTAACAATGAAAAAATTAAAAGTGTTTGTTGGCTGTCATCGAGTAGCATTTGCGATCGCTACACAAAACTAACTAAATTACCCCCAAGAACGGTCTGAGACGTAGGACAACCAGAGGACATAATATATAATAGGGTGACCAGATTTTGATTTCCAAAAAAAGAGGACACTCAGCCCTGCCTCAAGATACTTGAATTTTACTCAAAGTTCACTCAAAGATGTCTGTATCACTTTAATATATTTAAAGTGTGCCCCCTCACTCTGGATGGGAAAATGCAGTTTGAAAATAAAAAAAATAAATAATAATGACTAAAATATAATATATATATATATATATATTAGGGCTGTCAAACGATTAAAATTTTTAATCGAGTTAATTACAGCTTAAAAATTAATTAATCGTAATTAATCGCAATTCAAACCATCTATAAAATATGCCATATTTTTCTGTAAATTATATATATATTCTGTAAAATAAATTGTTGGAATGGAAAGATAAGACACAAGATGGATATATACAGTGGGGAGAACAAGTATTTGATACACTGCCAATGGGAAAACCCATTGGGGAGAACAAGTATTTGATACACTGCCAATGGGAAAACCCATTGGCAGTGTATCAAATACTTGTTCTCCCCACTGTACATTCAACATACGGTACATAAGGACTGTAGTGGGCATTTCACTCTACTGTCATTTAAATCTGTCTATGCTGTCCTCACTCCGAAGCGTCTACTTTTTCCAAAGCTAGACAGCTACTGAACGACGCCTTAATAATCAGACTTCTCCCTTTTTCATCTGATTTATTAATAAAATAGCCTCAAACCATTGTCGTCTTTAGACCGTCGTAAAACTACAACAACAAAAAGTACACAAGCATTGCATTAGCAACAACGTTAGCTTAGCACGCTATACAGGTTCACTAAAACATAAACAAAAAGCGTCTCGTACAAAAAATAGAACATTTCGCTTACTAACATAATATGTACATTCTTTACAACAACCATACTTACGGACAAATCTTGTCCAAGGATCATATAAGCACAACATTACAACGCAGGCGTCAGCCTGACACGTCGTGCAGCCATATTGAACTGGCAAGAAAAAAAATAAACCATGTCGCAAAGCGACCACAAGAGTTCGCTGTTAGACAGCACAAAAAGCCTGCTGTAAAACTTACCAAAAGGCAGAATACTGTCTGAGCGGAACATGTGCGTTAATTGCGTCAAATATTTTAACGTGTGTGGTGACCCTTTGTTGGGCATAATTCACCCACCGTACTTGTCTGTTTGGCCGAGCGCGTTACCGGCTGCGTCACAGTCACGTGACGGACCTTATAAAGAGCCGCGCGCGTTCCGGCTCATTAGGGAGAGAGAGTGCACGAAAGTTCACAGAGAGCATGCACGAGAGTTACATAGCTGGACACAGCACTTGAGCAATAAAGACTCTTTAGCAAAGCATCCCGCTTCACTGGTGACCCCGACTGCCTCGCTGAAGTCTCAGAGGCATTTTGAACACTTTCGGCAATGGCGGCTATTAGCTTTTTCGAGCTTCCGATGTTTTCCGAGTCTTCTGCGGCCGCGTGGTTCGCTAACGCGGAGGAGCAGTTCGTCCTCCGTGGTGTTTCCGACGACACCATGCGCTTCTACCACGTGGTGGCCGCGCTCGGGTACTCGACGGCGGTTAGAGCACAGCGCTTCGTGGTCTATCCGCCGAAGGTGGGCAAGTACACGGGGCTCAAGGCGCACCTCCTCAGACTTTATGAACCGTCGTACAAATCGACTTCAAAGGCGCCCAAGGTGCCCACCTCGCGAACCTTGCTGCCCGTGGTACCCGCCATAGATGGCGGCACTTCCGCCCCGGTTCCTCGCAGCCGTACTGCTGTCCCGGTACCCGCGCCACCGCCACGCGCTTCCGCTCTGGCTCTTCCCGACGCCGAAGTTGCTGTCTCGCCTCCGGCCCCGCTCTCGCTCGCCTCGGCTCCGTCGCCGCTCTCCGTCGACGCCGCTGCGCCCGTCCCTGGCTTTCCCGGCTGCGGCGCCGTTGCGCCCGCCTGCGGCCTACTCGACGACGGTGCGCCCGCCTGCGGCCTACTCGACGACGGTGCGCCAGCCTGCGGCCTACTCGATGACGGTGCGCCCGTCCCTGGCTTTCCCGGCTGCGGCGCCCTTGCGCCGGCCTGCGGCCTACTCAACGACGGTGCGCCCGCCTCGGGCCTACTCGACGACGCCCCGTCCGCCTGCGGCCTACTCGACGACGCCCCGTCCGCCTGCGGCCTACTCGACGACGCCCCGTCCGCCTGCGGCCTACTCGACGACGCCCCGTCCGCCTGCGGCCTTCTCGACGGCGTCCCGTCCGGCCCTGGTCCCCTCGACGGCGTCCCGTCCGGCCCTGGTTTTCTCGGCGACACTTTGCCTCACGACGTCATTGCTGCGCCTGCTTCTGGCCTTCCTAACGACGCCGCTCCAGCACCTGCGCCTCTGGAAGTCTCCGAGGTCGCACCTCTACTGGCGCCGCTGGCCGCCGCCGCCTCTGACCTCACTCCAACGCCTCCGGGAGTCTCCGAGGTCAGTCATCAGCCTACGCCGCTGGCCATCGCCGCTAGCCTTGCTGCTGTGCCGGCGCCTCCGGTAGTCTCCGAGGTTGCACATCGGCCAGCGCCAGCGAACGCCGCCCCCGACGTCTCTCCTCGTCCTCCGCCTTTGGACAGCGATGACGTCGCTCCGGTTTCGGCGTTTCCCCCGCTCCTGCTACGACCGGTCGGCCTGGTTCGTCTCGCCTGTCGCCCTTGTCCACGACCGGGCGACTCCGACCGCCGCACCGGTCGCCGTCGTCTCCGGCCTCGACCGGCCGATTCCGACCGCCGCGCCCGTCGCCCTCGTCTGCAGCCTCGACTGGGTGGTGCTGCTCGTCGCAAGTCTCGACCGCTGCTCAGCGACGCGTGCCGCCTCTCTCGGCGTCCGCTTCTCCGGCCTCGCCTGCGCGGTGCTGCACGGCGCGCTCCTTGTCATGGGCGTCCTCCAGACCGTTCTGCTCGGACGTCCCGCATCTGGCGTTCTGGACGGCCGCCTGATCGTCGCGTTCCGTCGCCCGCCGCCTGGCATCCTGGGCGTCCTCCAGACTGTTCTGCTTGGGCGTCCCGAGTCTGGCATCCTGGTCGGCCGCCTGACTGTCCGTTCGGTCGTCTTCCACTGACGTCCCAGCCGCGCAACCCTTCCGTTCCGTACTGTTGATTCGGGTTGCGCCTGGCGTCCTGTGTGGGTGAATTCTGGGGGGACCTGTGTGGTGACCCTTTGTTGGACATAATTCACCCACCGTACTTGTCTGTTTGGCCGAGCGCGTTACCGGCTGCGTCACAGTCACGTGACGGACCTTATAAAGAGCCGCGCGCGTTCCGGCTCATTAGGGAGAGAGAGTGCACGAGAGTTCACAGAGAGCATGCACGAGAGTTACATAGCTGGACACAGCACTTGAGCAATAAAGACTCTTTAGCAAAGCATCCCGCTTCACGTGATTAATTTAAAAAATTAATTACCGCGCGTTAACGCGATAATTTTGACAGCCCTAATATATATATATATAATGCAGACCCATGGAAATGTAGTCCAGTCAATATACATACACACAGTAGGCTATGTGCCAACTAAACATTTTTATAAATTACTATCACGACAATTGTCCTTGACAAATTGTTATTCCCATTCAATTGATATTCTCATTCAATGCTCTAGATTGCACACAAACAATAACCGAAGTAAACTGACAAACTATTCAACCAGCATGTTTCCAAACGTAGCAGTTCATGCCTAGCATGGTTTAGCTTACTGATAGCTTGCTGAGGCAAAAATCGAACTTGGCTAGAAAAGTTTATTATCATCGGCAGCGCAACGATGCGACACCAAATGGGATTTTACAGTCAAAGCTCCGACAGAAGTCAACAGTTGCCATTATTTACGTATTTATCGTTAAAAACTTATTAACTGGGCAGGCGTTGTGGCCAAATTATGAACACAATAGATGGCGGTATTGCCTCATGATAGGGGTAAACTGCCAACAAAAACAAGAACTACTCCTTCCCTACCTTCTAGTAGGAGCCATGTCAACTGCTGCCACCAAGCAGCCAGAGGGATTCTCTTCAAATTGGTCCCGTGAAAAATCAAAAACCGGACATTTTAATGAATTTATAAAACCCGCCCGGACGACGAGGATACTACGTGAAAGTAGGACTTGTCCGGGCAAAAGAGGACGTTTGGTCACCCTAATATATAAGAAAGACGGTTGGTGGTAAAGGATAGCTTGTTGAAACAGGAGAATGTCATTTTCAGTCGCGTTGATAAAAAAGCTAAGGCTATGCTAAGGTGTACTTGGTGGCATCCCTGCACAATTTTATATTGCCTCAGCCAGTCACTTGTTAGAATCGAGACAGCCAGTGTCTGACCTATCTGATTGGATTATGAACCGATAGGGGTGTTTCATATGTCACGTGACTTGAAGCAAGCTCCGGAGCAGTGGTTCAATATAAATACATCGGTCCGGAGCACATTTCGAAGATTCAGTTTCAAATTTTCATCACTACCTAGGACCAATGTCTTAAGTGTTTATGCACAAAAATCAATCGTGAATATGTCTATGCGGTCAATACTTGGTTGGGCCTCCTTTTGCATGACTGACTGCATTAAAGTAATGGATTTCCAGGTAGCTACGATAGAAGCCCTCAGGTCATCTGCATTGTCGTATCTGGTGTATCTAGCCCTCCTCTTGGTGGCAACGTATAGATTTTCTATGGGGTTCAGGTCAGGGGGATTTGCTGGCCAATAAGTCACTGCAACACCATGTGTATTCATGGAAGAGTAGTTGTTTCTCAACCTAAATGGATGTAAGTTCAATTCCTTGCCCCGGTGACCCTGTAAAAGTGTTGCTCCTGACACCGCAATTTCAGCAGGTGAATGCGGAAAGTGTAAAAGCACTATAAAAGTGTAAGCCCATTTACTTTTCAATAAAGTGCTTTGAGTAAATTGACTTGTGGATGGATAGATACAAAGATAGATGATTAGCCAAATCAAGCTTGAAATTTGCTGTCAAATTTGTTTCTCTCTGCTGGATACCCCACTCTTGCAGTTGGAGAATTATGCAAGTTATGACAGCTGTTGTCTTAGGGGAGCTGTTGCCAAAGGGACTAAAAGCAAAAATGAAAGCGATTTTCTCAGAATTGCTTCACCTGTCAATGTAGTTAATGTAGTATACACACCCACTTGGAAGCAAAGACAGCACTGTTCTCCAGGCAGCATTCACAGATAAAAGTTTTATTTCAAAAACAATTCCATCAGGAGGAGGAATTCACATTCATTGGTATGCTAGCATCGAAGGCATAGTAAGAATGGACTGTCTTTAGTGGTTTGCTCTAGAATAGGATCTCAACTCCATGTTGCTTTACAAAAACAATAGCACTTGGTTGCCAATGTATTCCTGCCTCGTATCTAAGATGTACAGTTTCAAGTAGAAAAAGAAAATAGAAAATAGCATGTACAAAAGACAAACAAATGACGTTTTCAAAAATTATTGCTATCCAGAATCCTTTAAGCAGCCTTCTTTTAAACAATACTTCCTCCGCACACAAAAGCAATCAATCCCAAAGGCTATGCAGAATATGAGAAACCTGCCTTTCTTTTTTAATTTTCTTTTATTTGCAAGTGAATTCAATTATAAACGCTTGAAATCGTAAACCCAAACAGACTTTATACAAACTCAATCTACATTAAAATAATAAATAGAACCTGCAATAATAAAATTAAAACCTGTACAGAAAAAAAAGTTCAATCATATAGGCAGACAGTGTACTTTAGTGCATAAAATATAGAAGACCAAAAGGGAAAAAAAAAATTGACTGCAGCAGGTCTTCGGATCTTTTGCTTTCAGTCGACGTGACCATGAGTTGGGGCACTGTGTGTGTGTGTGTCCCAAATATATCAAAGCTCCAACATTTCCTTCTTTTTAAATCTACTTTTATCGTTTCCTGTCATCCAGTCTCCTTTTAAATGTGTCTCCGTCAGCTATTTTTAAAGGTGACAAAAAAGTGTCATTTTTTACATGTCCCCAACTCCAATTTCTTTTAAATCGCCAATTTCGTGCAAAATAAATTCAGTCAGTCTTTGTTAAAGAAAACCAAGTCACACATGAAGAGTTTGGCCTATTTTTGCATGTGTGGTTGTTCACATCTGGTGGGGTCATATTGTTGATTACCGTGGAAGCATATCATTGCCCCAAGTTGCCCTTGGACGCCACATGTTCACTGCTGTTGCCAGCGTTTGCTTATTAGCTCTGTTGATGCATAGTGTTGAGAACAAACAAAAACAAGCCACTCAACAAAGGATGCGGTTTATTACTGTTGCTGTGTCTCCCCTGTCCTGTCCTCCCTCAACTCTTAGGACTAATGGATAGTAATGCTCAAGACTCAAAGTTTGACAAGATAACTTGCCAATCAGCAAAGAACTGATGAGAAATTGCAGCCCTTAAGATCTAAAATCTACTGTAATTTAGGCCACATGTCCCAAATATTTTCAAGGTCGATGGTGTATTATTCTACATTTATGAGCATTTGTGGGAAATTTCAGTTCCTGTAAGGTTTGATCAGGGCTCGCCCATAATGAAAAAGACACAAAATTGTGTCTACATTTTGCCAAAGCCTATTTGAATGGTCCCGGACACAAGTTTCAAAAAAAGTTTCTAACCAAGGATGTCAAAGTCAAGGCACAATTGAGGGCTGCATCTGACCACCCTGTTAGTGTATGTGGACCCCTAGAGCAAACAATTTGTTTCTCTTTAAATTGATTTGTTTGTTAAATCTACTGAAAAAATATTTTTCTTTCCTTTTGAATTGGTTTCCAAAACTGCTGTGACGTTATTTTTATTTGTTTATTTATTTATTTATTTTGTGCTTTGGTGCCATTTTGTGGCTTCGTGTTGCCAAGGAAAACTGTGTTGAAGTGAGGAGAATAATTTTTGGATATGGCAATTACTATTTATAACGGATGTTGTGGCTTTTCCAGGCAGGCAATTGCAAACCAGTAACTCAAAATTGTTATTTGCAGCAGGGCTTGTACCCTGGAGGAAAAAAAATGGTGGGATCATACAGTCAAATATTGATCGTCACCAATACTGATTTTAACCCTTAGATGCACAAATTATGATTTTTTTTCCCCCATAACTTTTTAAAAAAATTATATTTATATAGGACAGTGGTCTGAAACATCTGGCCCAGAGGCCAATTGCAGCCTATGGGACAATATTTTGGGACTGCCGTTTGCCATCCAAATGTAGTATTAGTGATGCCCGCATGTGTTTTGCATTGGGGAATAACAATTATATAATTTAAATAAATGAATTAATCTAAGCATTTTTAGAAAAAAAAAAAAAAAAAATTTAAACAGTAATAAGTTAAAAAAAAAAAAAAAAACATTTTTTTAAATAAAAAATACAAATAAAATTCAAAAAATAAAAACAAATTCTAATTAAAAAAAAAAAAAATCAAATCAGTGACCCATGTGTATTTTGCTATGGGAATATATATATATTTTTGTTTATAAATTTCATGACTTCACATAGCTTGTGTTCAACTTTTTGGCTGCCACTGAAAGCAATAGACATCAAATCTATTTTAATTGGAAGCATTGGGTGTTGTCAATATTAATTTCCCTCTTTTACTAACTACCACAACACATACTCTGTGACCTGGCTGGCAGTGAATGGGTTAAGATAATGATTTGAACTTTTGAATAGAATGTCCACTGCTGTGACCACTGTCCCTGAATGGGTTAAATTCAACATATAGGTGTTATGATGGTCGAGTGCCTGGCAAAGGTGCGTCTGAAAGACAAAATTTAGAAATACGCAGCTGGCCATTTGGGTTTGAAGTTGGTATTTATTTTTTTTATCATTTCAGATTTGTGTAATTCGCAAGGTTCTTAGTACACCAAATAAAGTTAAGTAAAGTGATTTTGAGAGTCATTAACGAGCTAAACTTAAAAAAATAAATGCTTTTACATATCACCAGATGGCACCAAAGCAACATTATTGTGTACTTGAATGTCGAATTACGACAACGGGGTTGGCTCCCTGCACTACATTACCAATGTCATGGCAGACATGCTCAAACGCACTCGTTGGTTGTTCGGCCCCACTCCTGCCTCAGGGGTCTGTAAAGCAATCAGCTTACCTCACACTTTTCACCTGAGTGGGTGTAAGCGCTAACTAGGGTTATAGTCTCGTGCTCTCGGGGGTCTCTCCAGGGCCGTGTCATAGAAACAGTCCTCATTGACCACCGAGGTCAGACTTTGGACGCTAAACTCTCTCTCCAGAAGCGCATTGAGGTCCAACACGCCCGGCGGCGGTGATGACGCATCGTTGTGGGTGTCCAATGAGCGGCTTTGCTCCTTCATGCACACAAGCGCCCCCCGGCTTCTCCGCAGACTCCCGCTTTTCCTCTTCGCCGCACTCGGTTGGTCTCTCGCAAGTCCGACTGGGGCCTCGGTGGCGTCCCCCTCTGGTTGAACGCGGGCGGCAGGCTCGTAAGTCAGCACGGGCTCCTCGCAAATTTTTAACTGGAAGAAGCGAGCGTCGAGCCCTTCCCTCTTGGCGGCGCCGGTCTCGCTAAAGCCGTCGTCGTCCTCGTCGCTGAGGATGTCTGACTCCTTCACGGAGTAACTTCCCGGCGGCGATTGAGTCGAGCTTTCTGTGACAGGTGGAGCACTGGATAGACTGTGGGTGCCGCTGCTCAGGCTGCCTTCGTCTGAGTCGGGTCCGCACTTGAGATTCCAGGACTGGACGGGGGGGTCTCCGAGGGGCTGCCGACACAACCGGGAAGGCCTGCAGGAGCCTGGAATGGAGATGGACACGCAAGTTATACGTGGCCCTCTTATCTGGCAAAGCACATGCCGCTCACAGCCCTCCAGTCTTTTGATGACCTCAAAAGTGAAGATATGATCTGGCTAAGGTACATTTCACACTTCACACATAAAAGCAAATGACCTGCAGGCCCAAAATAGATGGCAACCAAGAATATGCGCTTCTTCCTGCATGTTTCTCAATGGAATCTCTTCCAGGAAATAAATAATCTGGTACCACATTTATATCACTAGAAAATGCATAGGGTCATAATATAAGGATTTATTATTGACACATTTACTGCTGCTCTCTGTCTCTTTGACTGATGATATATAATTCATATTGTATGTTTTTTGGTTGGTGATTCTTTGATTATTATCCACTGTAAAACACAAGTTCCTTCTGCCAGCTTATAAATATTTTTTTTACTATACTTTATACTTTTTAAATATTTTTTTTTACTATACTTTAGGGACAGAGAGCTGTCCCTAATTTAAAAATTTAAATAATTGCCTTATATTGGCTTGCAGTAACAAGCCAAGTTTTGTTGGATGGAGGGTAATTATCATTCTTCAAATGGCCCCATTTAGGGGTGTGACAAAATATTGAAATGGTGATATATCGTGATACTTTGTATCCCAAAAGGTTATCGATATTCTCCTGCCAAGAATCAAGATATCATTTTAAAAAGGTGTCAATGTCTAAAAATGAATAAATAAATAAAAAGGAACCAACAAGTTGCTACCAAAATCTTCCACCATAATAGTGTCTCAGTTAACTCAAAGGCTGCATTAACGGTGCACGACGCCCAATCCTTTTAGACTGAGGGTTTTCAGGGCATTTACAAGTCACTTGCAGTTCATTTTAGGGCATTCATACAGTGCTCTCCATAATTATTGGCACCCCTGAAAAAGATGGTTTTTTCCCCGCTTCTAATATATATTTTTTTGGGCTCACACAAAGATACACGCGGTCCCAGGCTTCAACTTGGACCATGTGCTTTGGTCAGATGAGACCAAGATTGAGCTGTTTGGCAACAAACACTCTTAAGTGGGTCTGGCGTGCCACGAAAGATGCGCATGCTCATACCCACTGTGAAGTATGGGGGTGTGTCAGTGATGCTGTGGGGCTGTTTCGCTTCTAAAGGCCCTGGGAACCTTGTTAGGGTGCATGGCATCATGAATGCTTTGAAATACCAGGACAATTTAAATCAAAATCTGTTGCCCTCTGCCCGAAAGGTGAAGATGGGTCGTCACTGGGTCACAATGACCCTAAACATATGGCCAAATCTCCACAGAAATGATGGTTCACCAGACACAAAATCAAGCTCCTCCCATGGCCATCTCAGTCCCCAGACCTTGTTTTGTTGGCAAAAGGGGGTTGTACAAAGTATTAACACCAGGGGTGCTAATAATTGTGACACACATTATTTGATGTCAAATAATTTTTTCTTTATGTGGGATTTTTTCCCCACTGAATGAATGCACTTGTATTGAAGGTTGGATTTTTCTCTTTTTCCATTAAGGTCCCATATTATTTGAAAAAAAAAAAAAAAAAAAAAAAAAAAAAAAGTATATATATATATATATATATATATATATATATATATATATATATATATATATATATATATATATATATTAGGGCTGCAAAATTATCGCGTTAACGGGCGTTAATTAATTTTTTAAATTAATCACGTTAAAATATTTGACGCAATTAACGCAGATGCCCCACTCAGAGAGATTTAAATGACAGTACAGTGAAACTCTGACTTGTTGTGTTTTATGGAGTTTTGCCGCCCTCTGCTGGCGCTTGGGTGCGACTGATTTTATAGGCTTCAGCACCCATAGCATTGTGTAAGTAATTACTGACATCAACAATGGCGGACTACTAGTTTATTTTTGATTGAAAATTTTACAAATTTTATTAAAATGAAAACATTAAGAGGGGTTTTAATATAAAATTCTTATAACTTGTACTAACATTTTTCTTTTAAGAACTACAAGTCTTTCTATCCATGGATCGCTTTAACAGAATGTTAATAATGTTAATGCCAACTTGTTGATTTACTATTATAATAAACAAATACAGTCCTTATGGACTGTATGTTGAATGTATATATCCATCTTGTGTCTTCTCTTTCCATTCCAACAATAATTTACAGAAAAATATGACATATTTTATAGATGGTTTGAATTGCGATTAATTGCGATTAATTGCGATTAATTAATTTTTAAGCTGTAATTAACTCGATTAAAAATTTTAATCGTTTGACAGCCCTAATATATATATTAAAAGGTAAAAAAAACCATCTTTTTCAGGGGTGCCAATAATTATGGAGGGCACTGTAGGTCACTTCCTGTTCAGTTTGAGTCACTGCCTATTCATTTGGGTGATTCCCAGGTCACTTACTGTTCTGTAACTCAAAATCAATAGAAAGTGACCCATAAAATACCCCAAAATGAACAGGAAGTAACTGAAGATCAACGGGTAAATGACCTTAAATGGCCCAAAATTACCTCATTGCCTGGCATTGGCTGCCACTGACAGCCATAGACGTTCAATCCGTTGCCACCCTCCCAGTTCAAATGGATTGGACGTCTACTAGTGATAAAATCATTCCAATTCACAGCAGAAGCTTGTTTTTCTGTTTATTAGTTGTTGGTCAGTAGGATATTCTACAAATATATCGATAATCGTTGTATCGCCATATCATCAGATCATCGGTATCGTGAGCTTTGTATCGCAAATCGTATCTTATCGTGAGGTACCCTCTCCTAGTCCCATTTTTATTCAACATTTTCAGGAAATCTGTATTTAAAAAATAGCAGCCAGTACTTCTCTTTTATATTAATTACACTTTTTGCACGTTGAACACAGCACAAAATTAAAATGATACTCATATAACCTTTTATGAAGCTTGTAAAAAAAGAGGGAGGGAGGAACGTACTGATATTAACACACTGGCTGCAGTTGACGGCCAAAGAAATGGGAAGCTGGCAGTGAATGAACAAATGGTCATTCTCTGCCGGCCTCACGGTTTAAATGGATTAGATGTCTACAAGTGACAAACTCAAAAGGAAACAGCGTTTGTGCCTCTCACCCATCTTGGCGGAGGGCGCAGCGGTGCGCATGGCTGCCAGGCGTTCCTTACAGCCACGCTCCAAAGTGGCCTCGCCTTTCGTGTTCCTCCTGGCGTTCTCCCTGAGGATGGAGCGGATCACCTTGATGACGTTCACCTTGCTCTCGGGCTCGCTGCGGAGGATAGAGACGCTTGAGAGGCTTGAGCATACGGCCAAATGATTTCAGAGTCTAAATGTAGATTAAGAGGATTGCTGCCACAGTTCCAGTGTGTCCCCAGAGAAAGGAGCAATGACATTCATTCAGCCTGATCCCAATTTCTCAGTGCATTAAGGGACTTTCCATCTTGATCGCAAGCTTCGCTCTCACCGCCACACAAACAGTTATGTTATGCTGTTAAACATCTTAAGGAAAAAATAAAGCAACCGTAAATTGTATTTCAATTTAAACACTCATTGTTAGTGCACTTGAATGAGATTGATCCACCAATCTGACTGAATAATTGGGATCCCATATTTTGAAGGGTGTAACATCAAACTGTATTGATACATCAATCAAAGGCTCTTGTATCGAATCGAAGTGTGCCAGACATTGTAATAGTGGCCAATATTGTAACATTGTCCAAAGATGATTAATATCGTATCGTCGTGAAAGTGGTTGATTTACACTCACAGTTTTACCAATACATAAATCTGGAAAAAAGTATTGTTACGCAACGGTTGATCGATTGAAAAGCAAAATATTAGTCACTTTTGTGAAAGAGTGGTTTTCAATTCAAATTTCTAAAACGTTTCAGTAACAAAATTGTCAAAACGACCAAATTTCCTTTGCTCTAGGTGTTTAAACGTGTGCATAATACTAGGGTTGTACCGAAAGCAAATTTCTTGGCCGAAAAACCAAAACCGAAAGGCCGAAAAATACACATGGATATAATTCATTTTTTACTTCATTGATAAAAAAATTATTATTAGGGGTGTAACGGTACATGTATTTGTATTGAACCGTTTCGGTACGGGGTGCTCGGTTCGGAACGGAGCCGAACCGAATGAGTTTCTGACGTAGTGTTATGTAACCCTTACTTTTCGAGGCCGTGGTCATAAAGTTAATATGAGGAACTTGAAACTGTTCAGTGTTGCAACTGTTAAATGTAGCACATCAGATATTTTTTAAGGAAAAAGTCTGAGCCATTGTTATTTATTTTTGTTTTTCAAAATATCTACATTTCAGAATATTGTATTTTCTATTTTTGAGCAGAATTCTAGCTTTGTATAGGCTAATGTCCTTATTGTTGAAAGCACAAAAGTGTGTAATAAACAACTAGCACATTTATATTTTGCATTTTGTTTTCTTACTGTACCGAAAATGAACCGAACCGTGACCTCAAAACCGAGGTACGTACCGAAGAGATTTTTGTGTACCGTTACACCTAGAGATGTCCCGATCGATCGGGATCACGGCATTTTCAAAGTATCGGAATCGGCAAAAAAATATCAGCCATGCCTTTTTTTAATATATATATATATATATATATATATATATATATATTTTAATTAAATCGTTTTCTAATTGTATTTAATGTTACAGACATAATATGTTACACTCATCCAGAGTCTTTAGTTTAGGCTTAAGGTAGGGTTATCAAATTTATCCCGATAACGGCTGTAATAAGTTTTTTAAAAAATGTATCACGTTAAAATATTTAACACAATTAGTGCATGCGTTGCATGACCCACACACGCATTGTCGCGCTCATTCTGTATTGGCGCCATTTTACCTATATAGAGAGATAAAAGGCAGCGTAAAATGAGTAGTGTGAATTTTGGCAGCCTTTGGAGCCTTTTTATAATTGGCTAAAGCCTTACAATCCCTCTCCCTACGATTAGCAATATTATGGGACGCAATGTGGGGAAGCAAGGTAGCAATTGATCTTTTTCTTAACACCTTATTTTATTTCCCAACGCAGAGAAGATATATCAACTGGTAGCACTACTCACAGTCATGGTTCCACTTCCCATCATGTATTGGGGCATGGCTACAGTATCATTTACTGAAAGCTCAACAAATACACTAGATGGCAATATTTAGTCACAATATACAAAGTCACAAGTCTTTCTATCCGTGGATCCCTCTCACAGAAAGAATGTTAATAATGTAAATGCCATCTTGAGGATTTATTGTCATAATAAACAAATACAGTACTTATGTACTGCATGTTGAATGTATATATTCGTCCGAGTTTTATTCATTTTTTTCTTAATGCACTGCCAAAATGTATATGATCGGGAAAAATTATCGGGAATGATTGGAATTGAATCGGGAGCAAAAAAAGCAATCGGATAGGGAAATATCGGGATCAGCAGATACTCAAACTAAAGACGATCGGGATCGGATCGGGAGCAAAAAAACATGATCGGAACAACCCTAGTTACACCCTTAATTATTATTATTTTATTTAATTGTTCTCCAATTAATTCCCTTTGCCATGGCATTGGTTGTACAACCCCGGAGGCTCAAGACATTTAGTCATTTCGCATTGTCATAGCAACACGTCACGGCTGATGAAACCTTGACAAATGCGCTTTCTTGGAAGTTTGGGACACTTGAAAAATGTGTCTGACGCTTCCAATTGTTAAGCTAACTGAGATCTCAACGTACATTTGTTTGGAACTGAAGTTCACAACAACAACAACAAAAATTGTTCCGAATTTGCGGTCACTTCCCTACATAACACCGTACTAAATCGATTGGAGGCCCTTGAGTCGAGTCAAAATTAAATCATGGCAGACTGTGATATCGGTAAATATCGTATCAGAGTTTAAAGAATCAGTACAGTACCATATTGTAATTAAATTGGTGATTTACGACTGATATAAGAATAAGCCGATAAAAATAATTTTGATCAGGCATCTGTGTGGGCAACTGTGGCTGCCTCTAACTGACAGTAGGATCATGGAACGACCCTGCCGCAGCTTTAGGCAGGCTGCAACAGGAAGCTTCAGGCTTGCCTGTTTTGTAACCACTGTAAGATTTTTTTTTTTAATCTTGTATGAGAGAATATGCAATGTTGCTTTAGCATTATAAAGTGTTCACTGAGTGATCCTTACACTGTAAATGTAACTTGTAGCATTAGCATAGCATTCATGTTAGTATTAGCTTTAGAATGGCGAGCAACCTCTTAAACTTTTTTTCATCTCGTGGCATCCTGGTGGTTTTAATTATTTGAGAATAATATACTGTTCTTGCTGAGTGTGTATAATCATAAAAAGAAGTGCTGCATTCGTTGGTTTGGTAGCACCACACCGAATTAACTATCTAAGTCTCAGGTCATCATTGTAAATTTGAAACTGTTAAAAGCAATATTTTTTTAATTTGCCTTCCATAATCCACATGCTTAGAAAAAAGTATGTCAACCTCAAATATCGGCATTCAGAATCTGTTCTGGATATCGGAAATCGGCTGAAATTTTTGTTAGATATCGGCATTTAAAAGTCCCATATCGGTCGACCTCTAATTTATACCACATTTACAACCATTATGATTTTTATGTAATATAACAAGTTTTTTTTTTCCCCAGAGTGCTCCATGGTGTCCATTTATGTCCAACTGTTAAAGCACAGTAAGTATATGGTACTAGATTAGTTAAGATGTCCAATATAAAATACGAACCTAAGGTTAATCATTGACCGTAATAGATCACCAATCATTTTGACTGCGGGGACTGGCAGTCATAATTCAATGCAAATCAATGACATGGTAACATGCTCAGCCCTGTCAAATCAAAATGAATTTGACGTCTATCGCTGTCAATGGCAACGAATGATTACTAATTAATACGGTTTGGGGAAACACGAGGGCAAAGTAAATATGTAGCAGCTAATTGTCTGACCTGCTACACAGCTGGAAGACTGTCTGCGGTCTGCCTTCCACTTCAGACCTGGAGTGAATCAGCTCCCAGATGCAGCTGCTTTCTGTGCCCGGTCCTGCGAGAAAGCAGAGGTTTAATCCAGCAGTCTTAAAAGGGTTTATCATTTTAGCCGAAGCTGAAGAGAGATGTTAGAAAACGTGTGTGTGTGGCCGAGGAGAATGAGCTTAAGGGTGTGTTATGGGAAAAGAAGAGAAAAAGAACAAAGAATTGCTGGATTTTCTTTGTGAGTGATTAGCAGTAGCAGCGTTGCAAGTAGCGAATTACAAGTTTTACATTTCTTAGGAGCATGTTTACAATATCGCGGTTTTCCACATTAAATATTTTTTGAGTAGTGAAGCAACTTCTGTGATCACTCAATACTAGGGGTATAACGGTACACAAAAATCTCGGTTCGGTACGTACCTCGGTTTTGAGGTCACGGTTCGGTTCATTTTCGGTACAGTAAGAAAACAAAATGCAAAATAATTAATGTGCTAGTTGTTTATTAAACACTTTTGTGCTTTCAACAATAGGAATATTAACCTATACAAAGCTAGAATTCTGCTCAAAAAGTAGCTGGTATTTTAAGATAATAATCCTACAACAAGTTGCCTTTCAGACCCTGCGTATTGGTCAGCTTTCTTTCTGAAAGAAAGAAGAAAAAAGAAGTCCTGTGCTAAAAGAAAAGCAATCCCCATGGCAAAGATTTTAACATGTATTTTACAAATGAAATGCCTTAATGAATCTTTTTTTTTTCTTATGAACGGTTTTCAAAAACTTTATTGGTGGATTTTCTCAAGTTAAAGCGCCACACAGAAATTAATCAATTTAATTGTGTAAGCAGGATCTGTGTATTATTCTTATAATTTAATTACAGGGGTTTTAGCTCATTTAAATTTATCTTATTTAAATTGGCTATTATTTATTTTATTATGTGTTTATATTTTACAAATGTGATGTAGTATTCATTTATATTGTATATTTTATGTTGTATAACTTTAGTTCCTATGTGAATATTAGTTCCTACTTGTTTTGTTGTGGTAGGAGGGTTTTGTATTGAACACGGGACCGTGTTGGTTATTATAATAGCAGACAAGACAAGTCAACTGTGCCCCGATCTACCACTCAAGAGATCTGATGGACTCAAAAAGTGGGTTACGATTGCATATTAATTTGAAAATCGACCGGCTCCACCGTATTTTTACACGAGTGACTTCCGGTCTGCCCGATCCTGGCTAGTAGTATTGACGCAGGAGGGCCGCGTCTCGCGTCAAATATTAAACTCTGCCGTTCTTTTCGCGTGCGTCGCGTTGAGCCGCTTCTGGGACGAGTCTAACACGCGGCCGCACTGCGACTGGTGTGCATTGGCTGATTGACTTTAACGCCCGCGTTTCACTGTGTTCTCGCGGCGGCCACGTTGTCGCGCCGTTGACGTTTCTGGGTTATGTACTGTCCTACAGTGTTGGTCCTCATTATAGTAGAGAAGACGTAGTAAATATAATCTACGCAAAGAAACTGTAACCCGATCGATTTACAGCCTCGAAAAGTAAGGGTTACATTACGTCAGAAACTCGTTCGGTACGCCTCCGTTCCGAACCGAGCACCCCATACCGAAACTGTTCAATACAAATACATGTACAGTTACACCCTTACTCAATACATTAATATTCCAACGATGTTACATTCCCAGCCAATTCCAAACCTTAAATTCATCTCCATCCGTTCACTTTACATGCCTACGCTTAGTGCTAATGTCCAACCTAGAATGATTTCTTGAAGAGTATACCTTTGGTACTGGTAAATATTATTTGTGTTGGTTGGCTTTATTAGTGAAGATTCATTGGTGGTATAATTATTTTTGTATTAATTAATAAAGGTACCATGACAATCTTACCAGCTGTATTTCCCAGTCGGACCTGGAGTGCAGACAGAGGGATGAGCCAACGGAACTTGAACGGGTCTGGATCGCCGTGAGAAAGCGCCGAACGAGGGTTGGTCTGATCACATAAAACAAGAGGAGAAATGTGACTTTTATGCCAAGTTATCATTAATGCCATGTGAAAGCACATAAGCGCGGCGTCTCACCATCTTTTTCTTCAGCTTGTTGTTTTCCCTGTAGACCAATATGACTGCTTTCTTGAAGACTGGCAAGAAAAAAAAACACATCTCAGCATCTTTACTTCTGCGTGTGCATGCCTCATGGGGGAAGTGGAATGAAGGGGTACAACCCACGGTGGCACTTTAGATGCAAGCTTGAAGTCTAAGAGAATCTGTTCCAGGGCATTAATCTCTGTAATTCAACAGCAAACCCATGTTTTTTAAATGGATTAAACAATGTAAATGGCAGGGTAGCATCCATGTGTATGGTTTTCTTGTCTTCAATATAACAACATATATTAGGATGGATGTACACTATTCACTAATGCGAGTAGAATTTTTTGTACGTCGTCCTATAGTGTTTATCCGCCATTACTGGGGTGTGTGCACACCTATAGCAGCCCAGCGTCGCTCAATGTAAACAGCAACATTAGCTGCTGTTGCAGTGTTGTTTTCATCAAAGATGACAACGAAAATATTACGTCAACGAACACTATTTTCATGACGATGACGAGACGATAACGATATAAAAACGTGCTTTAGGAGACTCAAACAATGATACAAATGCCAGTTTTCATCTGACAAGAAGAAAATGTGCAATAGTTTCCGTCACATCTCCACAATGTGTGACATTTAATGGGTAGTTAGCCTACATCGGAGCAGTGTCTGGTTGTGTCACTCGTGACGTGCTGCACCCAACCCACCCGACTCACCAGTGTCATCTCCAGTTACTCCAGCTTGCACACACAGTACGATTTGTTTTCTTATCTTAGCCAGAGAGAATATACAATGTTGCTTTAGCCTTCAAAGGTCTGTGCTGAGTGTGTGCTCATCACACACTAAATGTAACTCGTAGTTTTAGCAAAGCATTTACGTTCGCGTTAGCATTAGCATTCTCTTTAACCCTCGGACCTTTTCTTACATACAGTTCGTAGCATGGTAGCCGGTCGGGATATATATATTTTTAAAATAATGTAATGTTTTCCTGCTGAGTGTGTATTATCACCAAGTTGTTGATGTCCTTGTAGACGCTGCAATATGTGCTCATCTGTCAATCTTCATTCGAAATGGTAGGAAACCTTTACTTAATTATTTTTGGAGTATTTTTTTTATTTTACAGATGAAAACAGGTTTAGTAAACGTCGACTAAAACTAGACAAAGACAAACACATTTTGAGATAAGTAAAATATGACTAAGATTATCATCCAAAAGACTGACATAGACGGAAATTAAAGGGGCTGCCAAAAACAACACTATGCTGTTGGATGCGTGCGGCACATCTCAGCAATGGCAGATCGGGTACTTCCGGTCGTTTTGCTCGGATTAGTGAATAGTTTTAGGTTTAAGTCCAGTGTGTCAATTTAGACAATACAATATGACTATTTTTACATTAATGAACACATGAAATTATATGTGCAGTGCCTAAATTACAGAATTTAATAATAATATTAGTAATATATACCTTTAAGCTGAACCAAGAGCTACTCCCCACCCCCCACCCCCCCGCCACTGACAGAATTCTTTGTATTATATCATTTTTTTGTATTTCATGTTTGATGATCCATGTTTTCAAAAACCTTGTGATCTTATGAAATCCGATGCAAGAGAGCTCGTCAGAAAAATCTAGGGATCATATGTTTTGCATTACGGTATGTCCGAATCACCGTATTTTGAAGATCTGCTGATACAGAGTGCTGATCTGATTCCTCAGAAACATAATAAGAAGGAGAGAAAAAAGCACATCCAAATGTCTTACGGTCCCCAATTTGAACAAAGCTATCCCAACAGTAAAGCCATATGAAAGGGTTATTAGTACAGCAGTGGTTTCAACGAAGCAAACCCACCGACCATTTTTTTTTCTTTTTCAAATCTGTTGTGCAGCAGCACATTTTATTATGTATATACAGTATTATTGCAGCCCTTACTCAACCATTAACAGTTAGAACAGTGGTTCTCAACCTGGGTTTGATCAAACCCCAGGGGTTCGATGAGTAAGTCTAAGGGGTTCGGCAAAGGACCAGCAGAGCCCTATCGTCATACGCTGACTAAATCCAAGCAAAGTGGCGTGTTATATAAGGTTTTTGATTGGCTTGCCCCCGATTTACATGCTTTATTCCATTTCTTTCAACTACTTATCCTCTATCTGATGGGAGGAGAAACTGTTTTGCTCAGTGAAAGGTTGACTCACATTTGGTATGAAGAAGTATAACAGACTGAATTTGGACCTGTTTAAAAACACGCTGTCAAAATAAGAAAGTTGAGCTTATATATTAGGTGAGATATATTGGTTTTGAATTATTATTTTCTAAATTATTATTATCTACAGGTAGTTCCGAAGGGTTCCGTGATTGCATGTGTGAAACCCGTAGGGATCGTTACCTTTAGCAAGATTAAAAACAACTGAGTTAGAGAGATCAAATCCATTTCAACTGGGAAGGCTAGCATTGACTGAATTTAAGTGGGGGGCTGGATCGAGCGATCGCTGCGAACCCTCCCGGTCAGAACGGATTGGACGTCTATCGCTGTCAATGGTAGTCAATGAGGTAAGTTGATTAATAAAAAATACATTTTAAAAAAACATCATTTTTACTCGATTCCGATTCTCTGAAAATGACGTGATTGTACCCGATTTACGATCACGTGATCGTATCAGGGACATCCCTAAATCAATAAATTAACTGCGTAACTGTATGTACATCAAAACTCCACAGCAACTTTTTTAAATCTTTTGATCTACAGTAGTTGGACAAAATAATGGAAACACCTTAGAAAAATCAACTACAACTACTCTAACTCATTCACTCCCAGCCATTATCATTAGAGCAAGGCCCTTCGCTCCCGGCCGTTTTACCGGATTTTGACTAATTTTGCAAGGCCCACAGAAAATTCTGTTCTATTGCTTTATAAACATGGAACCCACCAAAAGAAAGACTATAGACTCTCTTCTTTCAGCAGGAAAAAAGTAAGTTCGTATCTTTTTCCATTCTTTAGAAAACAGCATTAGAAAATAGCTTAGTTTGACCAATTTTCCAATTTCTGATGAAAAAAAAAACAGAAATTGAGCTTTTTGTGAAAGCATACATTTCAAACATAACTTTGACTTTAACACAGCTATTTTTTGCTTTAGTTACATCCTAAATATCTGAATAATGTTTTCCTTCTACAAAATATCATAAAGAACAAGACAAATAGAGCTTTTGATTGCAAAGTAACAATTTATTTACAAATAACTAATTGAGAGATGAGGCTGTTGTCGCCGAGATGACGCTGTTGTCGCTGCGACAGCCGGGTAAACTTTTCCCTCATCGTTGTCTGTCTCATAAAGATGGATTTTTTTTTTTTTGAGTCTTTGCGGGGTCTGCTCAGCAAGCCTGCTGCACTGGTGGTCCCGGTCGTTCTGCTCGGTCGTCCAGCCCCTGGCATCCCGGGCATCCTCTCAGTTGTTTTGCTTGGTCGTCCGCCGCCTGGCATCATTCCGCCGGCGCTCCGACCGTGCGGCTCGGCCGTTCGTTGCTGCTGAATCGGGTTGCGGGTCTTACCAAATGCGCTACTGCCCTTCAGTGGACAGTTTTATTGCTTTAAAATTGGTTTTCAGCTTTGTGCTTTGGAGCTCAGTTGAATCAGGAGCCAGAGATGTCTTTTATGAAAAAAAATGTAAAATACGTATTTACGTCTTTGGGACACTGAAACAATTAAAAATAGAACGTATTTATACGTTTTTGGGAGCAAATGAGTTAATATGGTGTAAGTCCTCCTTTTGCGGCAATTACAGCCTCAATTCTCCGAGGTATTGATACAACTTGTTCTTCAGTTAGAATACCCTATAACTCTTTTAGAGACGATGGTGGTTGAAATCGACGTCTTAATTGAATCTCTAAAACTGACCATAAATGCTCAATAATGTTGAGGTCTGGGGATTGTGCCAGCCATACAAGATGCTCAACTACATCAGATTGTTCCTCATGCCATTCATAACAATTATGTTCAATGATTATGATGCCAAAATGTGTTTCTATTATTTTGTCCAAGCCCTGTATGTACCTATTGTGGCTTGTAAATCGATTTTATTTGCAGTAGCCCATGAGACACACATACCAAACACGGTCATCTCTGGGTCTTTTCTCATGCGACCCAATGATGGATGTGGGTTTAGCCAGACTGCAGTGGAATGCAGAAGAAACTCTCCCATAGAGATTTCAGTGACCTGTGAAACACACGCAAAGCCCCATTAGATAACAAACAACAGCGTTGTAGATACAAGCAGTGAGGGACTATAACTGATAACTGTTTATACGCAGGTTTTACTGCATCATGGGCCATATTTCACATTCACTTTGAATGCAGACTAAATATTCTATCAATCTGTAAATGTATTCAATACCCATAAGGCGAAGGAACAGAAGATGGCATAAGTAGCAAAGCCGTTTTGTGATGTGTGTGTGAGGGAATATCTAATTTGACTTTAAATTTTTTTTTAAAAGGAATAGTCATTCCTACTGGGGAAGCTTATAAGATTTGACTTGTAAAATATGTGTGTACCTCTCTATCGTGGCTGGCCTGCTCAGTAACGAGTTGATCAAAGACTGTTCCGTAATCCTCGTAGATTTTCTGCATCTCATTGATGTGGCTGGCCACCTTCTCCATGGCCCTGAGTGCCTCTGCAAAGGCACCAAAAAAAAAACAAAGTTTTAGAAGGGCTCAACTCTTAATACGGGATAAGCAGAGAGGACTCTTAATAACTGAATGGCAATTGCCAAAACAGCTTAGTGCATTTGTATATATTTGAGTGCAGAAGCCTACCCGTGAGGTGGCAGTGCTCTTCGCTGTTGGCATCAGTGAGGGAGACCAGCTCCCTGAGCAGCAGGGGGTACTTGAGCACTCTTTGTACTGGTTTAATCAGATAGGACTCCAGGGTGGAGGAGTGCTGCTTGGTGGGATTCCTTGCATCTAAAAATTCCTTGAAGGCTCGATCAGTTTTAGCTGAAAAACAAATAGACCTAATTGTTAATAATTAGGGGCAGAATCACTAACAATACAAGACTTAAAAAAAAAAAATTAAAAAAAAGAAAAGGTAATGAATACCCAACAAAGGGTATGGGAACTAAAATTATGACTAGAAATAGCATAAAATACCCATGTTAGCCATAAAAAGATCTAAAAGACAAATTCTTGAATACAAAAAACATCTCATTTACAATATATTAATTGGTAGTGTTTTCTGTGCACTCAATTACTGTACACTTCTGCCAATAAAAGTTGTGTTTTGCACGCGTGCAGACTTGACATTTTAAAGTTAGGTAGCTTGACTCTGCATCCTTTTTCTTACCCTGCAAATTCTACGAACTAGGCCTGCACAATATGTCGTTTGAACATTGCCATTGCCATGTGCGCATGCGCAATAGTCCCATCACAGGACGTGTGATTGTTTTTGTTTAACTGATTTATTTATGTAAACTTTTTTTTTTTCTTCATAAAAGTAGCAATTGCGCAGAGACTTGGCTTCCTGGATCCGTTTTATAAACATCAATCTTCATCATTCACAGATAAATCTCCTTAGTCTGGATTAAACGGTATCATATCAATACTAGAGATGTCCCGATCGCATATTTTTGCACCCGAGTTAGAGTCCAAGTCACCTGATTGAGAATCTGCCGATACAGAGTACCGATCCGGTACCGAAAAATGTTTTTTTTTAATTTGCTTTGACGCTCGCGCTGCTGAGAACAGCCTCTCACTGACACAATGAAAGAGTTGCCACATAACTATGGGGCAGTTTACATGGTGACACAAAGACGCAATGACTGAGTAGCGAGCGGAATGGCCTCGCGTGCATATAGTGTCGGCGAAGACAGAAGGCAAAGACGAAAAATTCTGAATCCTGCCTCCAAAGTGGAAGAATTCGATTGCGAGGGATTGAGGGGGCTTGCTCCGCATGCATATCAAAGGCTCCCACGGCACGACACCGTGCCGATAATGTCAGCACTCGTATACGTCACATTGGGCGTGCGCAGCTTTGCTACTAAACACTAAAAACAGCAAATATGGCGGAATGTCGGCTTCAATTTACTGTTTTAATAATATTTTTAAACTACATATGTTGAATGTTTCGATTTTTGTGCCTTTTTGAACAAAAGAAAAATGCCATTGCTTCCAGTGGGCGGGCATATTTTTCCGGGCTGAAGAGCTTGGTGGGGTCAAAATGCATAATTCGCTGTCGCCTTGTAAATCTGTAATGCCCCCTAGGGCCTGGCACGAATACTACATCGTTTTCATGAGGAATTGCGACATTGTTCGAATGGAGACGTGCCCATATAAATGCAAATTTGAAATTTTTCGTATTCTCGTAGAGTCACCTTGTAAACGGCCCCTATGAATAACATATTTGTGCTTTTGATCGTAGAGCAGGCGTCTCTGGCCAGATCAAAGCTACAAACCTGTCAATCATCGTTAACTTCAAGTACCAAATGCCAGCTCCACTGGTAACCAAGTACCAACAGCTTGATCGCACTGCTTAGCAGGAGGGAGGGTGAGACGTTGTGGCGCATTATAAGCATGACGCAGAAAAACATATATTTTTAAAATAAAAACCCAATCCTTTTCATTCGATTCCGATCCTCTGAAAAATGGCGAAATCAGCCCGATTTCTGATCATGTGATCGGATCGGGACATCTGTAATGAATACAATGTGGTCACAGGGAGTCAAACAGAATCTTCCCAAACAAAGCTATTAAAGTATGGTGAAAATTCTAGTTAAAATTAGGGCTGGGCGATATGGCCTTAAACATGTATCACGATAAATTGAGCAGATTTATCTCGATAACGATAAATGCCGATAAATTCGCCCAAGCGGACTGTTATATAATTTGAAAATCTGAATCAATGCATGAAATACAGATTAACTATTTCTTGTTGATTTATTTACCAGCATTCAATTTGATATACTGTATTTAACAATTGTACATGCAGTCTAAACATTAAGTTTATAAAAATGTATTGTAAGCAATAAGAATTCAAGTATGAACATTTATAACAGCGTGTATGACTTGAACAATGTACATTGTCAAAATCAATATGCCTGTGCAAACATGTAATTGTAACACAAATGACTTGCAGCTTGAACAGTACACTTCAAAAAGACAACTTATTGTTAATGGCTGCTGTGACATAATTATTAAATACAAGTGTTTACTTTATGGTTTAAGGTTTTTTTTCCCCCCAGTGCATTTTTTAATAAATGCACGCACAATAAAAATAGCTGGGGCCATTTCTCGGTCATTATAAGTTTTGCCGTTGGATTGTACTTTATGCTGAATGCTTTACCATCACAATAGCTATCAGAGGAATCACACACAGATACAAAATAACGCCACATAGTAATTGCTAGATGCAGTCCGTGCCCAATCCACTCATTAAGTTCAGCCGTTTCGACAAGGTTAGGGCCGCTATCCGACTCCATAACGTTCATTTGTAGCGTTAGCCGCTAGCTAGCTTTAGCCTGGCTACCAGTAGAAAGCACTGAAAGCACCATCTCCGGAAATCGTGAGAACAAAGGAGGACAGCGGGTGAAAGCCCGTCTGGATGCCACCAAGAGTCTACTAAATGTCGGTTGAAAGTTTGGTGAACCTCCCTTAAGCCACACTCCATCACGTTTTGCTTGTAGCGTTAGCTGCTAGCGTTAGCTTACTGGGATTTTGTTTGATTGGCTTCCTGATGATCATGTGACTCCCTACGTAAGCACATTCACTGCTTTCTTAAAGGGGAATGAACATAGACGAACAACACAGAATCAAAGCGGGATGAAAAGACTATATTTTCTTGTTTTATTAATTTACCGAATTTACCGACATGGTCAAAATTACGTCGGTCATCCTTAAGAATTTCGGTGACGGTAAATTTTCGGTTTACCGCCCTGCTCTAGTTAAAATATTGCAACATATATCGCAAACCCCCCAAAAATCGCAATGTTGTTCAGCCCTACAACCAACTGTCATTTTTTTAGTGTTGACTCAGTCGTGACCTAAAAAGTCTAATCAGCAGTGGAATTCATTTTCTGTGCCTGTTTATTTATTTATTTAAATGAAAGAATACACATGCATAAGTCAGATAACAATTATTGTTGCACCGATACAGGTCCCGATACAGCACTAAAATGACGTCATTGGTATCGGTGAGTACTAAAAAATAAATGTACAAATGCTTTGCGATATGTACTTTTTAAGACATTTCTTTCCACCTGGTGATTGCACTACCCAAGATGGCCGCCAGCTACGCACACCGCTAGACCGATAGATGCCCAATAGCGTGGCGTCCAATCATCCTTCTGCTGTGAATTTAAATATGTTTATCACTAGTAGATGTCCAACCATTCAAAGTGAGAGGGTTCACTAGACTTCCAATGGATTGGACGTCTAACGCCATCAATGGCAAACAATAAGTAAAACAATGTCAGACCAAGCCATGCTAGCAATTACTTTACAGTAAATTGATGTACCAATATTGTGGCACAGCTATTAAATGACTGGCATTTGTACCACAATACTGTTATTAGTCTTGGTGATTCAATCTCTCTTTATTTGCACTGCTCAAGGCATACACCTCATTGGAGTGTTGTCTCTCGGATAGTGCAGTCACAGTTAGTGTGACAAGGTTCTTCTGTCCAGTGGAGAGTTATCGTGCAAGAGCATGACTCCAGCAGGGGGTGTTGTAGGCTTCTCCTTAACCTTCTATGACCACTACATTTGTTGTAATGCTAGGCAAATAAATGTCTTGTGGCAAAATAATCTTTTGATAGTGTCACAGAATAACAGGGAATATCAGTGATAAAAGAGGACATATCCTTTCCTTGAGCAACATACTTGCATTGTGGGGGGCCATTAACGTATTCATTATAGCCCACACAGCTGCAGACAAGGCAGCTCAGTCGACACCTCCCAGAGTAATTGGCAGGCAATTAACGAGATGACAAATAAACAAGGAAGCCAGCCTGAGGCATAATGTCAAGCGGAGGGAGGTGATGAAGACGACAGAGATAGCAATCTACAATATATTTGTAAAGACTTTCTAGGTGTCCTTGGATAAGCCAGTTGTGAGTGGGTTGTGGCCTTTTTTATATCACTGTGAGTCATGACCCCACTTTATAGGACACGGTGCAATTATTTGACTGCATGTTATTCTTCTATCGGCTCATGTGATACTTTTTAAAAAATAGACAAAAGGCTGTAGATTATAGTCAGAGAAAATGTCTATCACCCAGTCATTTACTATTACTGTCCATATGCTTTACTTTCCTTTTTTAGAAATACAGTGATCCCTCGTTTTTCGTGGTTAATGAGGACCAGAACCCGCTCCAAGAAGTGAAAAACCATGAAGTAGTGCCCCCCCAATTTAGAATAAAGAAGAATAAAATATAAAAATGCTTGTCTTTATGAAATGCTTCATTGAGTGAGTCCACTCAAATCCGCTCAAGCTGCTCACTCACAAACAATGAGTTGCCACAGCAACTGTTTAACAAGTTAACGGCGTTTGGCAAATGCGGTGCTTTGAAGCTTCAGGTTCCATGCATCTGTGGCAAGATCAAACATTAAACGTCTGTCAATCATCGTTAACTTTAATAAGCAACTCCAGTGCACTGCCTTACCAACAAAGAGCAGGGAGAAGGAGGGAGGAAGGGAGCTCGGGATAGCTCATCTGTATTTATTTATTTTTTTAATTGGAAAAAAAAAAATATCCGCGATGGACTGAGGGCGTGAAGTTTAAAGCGCGAAGTAGCGAGGGATCACTGTATGTTTGTAGATTTTGTGGCCGATGATACGGTATGATTAGATGCAGTCGCTTAAACCACAGGTGTCAAACTGGCCAGATCCGGCCCGCCACATCATATTGTGTAGCATGTGAAAGTAAATCATATGCATAGACCTCATTAAATTTTTTTTTTTCTTTATTTTTGACAAAAAAAAAATTGCTTTAAAAAAAATAAAGAGAATTTTAATTGCTTTTTCCTTTGTTCTTATTAAGTATTTGATTTATTAAATACATGACAATGTTTGCTGTATTTTCCCATTTTGTGTTTTATTTTTAAAAAGGTACATAAATAAGAGATAAAATGAAAAGTAAATGAATAAAATATCTTAACTTTTTTTTTTTTAAAAATAAAATGACCGAATATTTACTGCCAAGGGCGTGAATATATAATGGGGTGAGGGGGATTTCTATTCGGAACCTCAATTTCTACAATATCTATGGTTGCTGATTCATTTGCTAATCGATTAGTTGGGACTGGCAGTCTACGAAGGATTGCTGCTAGCCCTTCCAGTCAAAATGGATTGGCGCCATCAATGTCAGCCAAATTAGTTGAATCTTAACATGGGTTGGCTGACATAATGGCCCTCCAAATGAAACCCTAACCACGACAAAGATGAGTGAGACTCCTCCCTTAGACTTTAAACATTTCGGTACTATTTTTTTATTAAGCAAACGTCCGAAGAAACCTAGGGAAAAATCACTGATTATTTACATGCTTATAGGCAAAGCCATCATCCAATGAGTTAGGAGTGTCACCCCGAGGGATGTCCTGATCCAATCACGTGATCGAAAATCAGGCCGATTTTTCGGGTGAGAGGGATCGGGTTTTAATTAAAAAATATATTTTTATGTTTTTCTGCTTCATGCTCGTACAGCCTCTCACTCTCCCTGCTGCTGCTTTTCTTGGTCAGCAATACACTGGAGTTTGCTACTTAAAGTTAACGATGATTGACAGGCTTGTTGCTTTGATCTGGCGTGTGAAGCCTGTGTAGCTCTACGCTCAAACACACAAATGTGTTATGCGTCGTTTTCTAGAGGCTGCTCTCGGCAGTGTGAGTGAATTTCAGTCGACTCACTCATATGACTTATATGAATGTTATGGAGAGTGACTAAAAGTATGACGTTAAAGGTGATGCAATGAAAAAATGTGGGTGCGCCTACATTTGTTGCTGGTGCACCTTAAGAATAAAGTCAAGCACACCAGTTGCAACCAATGCAAAAAATAAGTGTGGAGTCTTGGCAATATACACTCATCGGCCACTTTATTAGGTACACCTTTCTAGTAACAGGTTGGACCCCCTTTTGCCTTCAGAACTGCCTCAATTCTTCATGGCATAGATTCAACAATGTGCTGGAAGCATTCCTCAGAGAGCTTGGTCCATATTGACATGATGGCATCACACAGTTGGTGCAGATTTGTCGGCTGCACATCCATGATGCAAATCTCCCGTTCCACCACATCCCAAAGATGCTCTATTGGATTGAGATCTGGTGACTGTGGAGGCCATTTGAGTACAGTGAACTCATTGTCACGTTCAAGAAACCAGTCTGAGATGATTCCAGCTTTGTGACATGGTGCATTATCCTGCTGAAAGTAGCCATCAGAAGTTGGGTACATTGTGGTCATAAAGGGATGGACATGGTCAGCAACAATACTCAGGTAGGCTGTGGCGTTCCAACGATGCTCAATTGGTACCAAGGGGCCAAAAGAGTGCCAAGAAAATATTCCCCACACAATTGCACCACCACCACCAGCCTGAACCGTTGATACAAGGCAGAATGGATCCATGCTTTCATGTTGTTGACGCCAAATTCTGACCCTACCATCCGAATGTCGCAGCAGAAATCGAGACTCATCAGACCAGGCAACGTTTTTCCAATCTTCTATTGTCCAATTTCGATGAGCTTGTGCAAACTGTAGCCTCAGTTTCCTGTTCTTAGTTGAAAGGAGTGGCACCCGGCGTGGTCTTCGGCTGCTGTAGCCCATCTGCCTCAAAGTTGGATGTACTGTGCATTCAGAGATGCTCTTCTGCCTACCTTGGTTGTAACGGGTGGTTATTTGAGTCACTGTTGCCTTTCTATCAGCTCCAACCAGTCTGGCCATTCTCCTCTGACCTCTGGCATCAACAAAGCATTTCCGCACACAGAACTGCCACTCACTGGATATTTTTTCTTTTTCGGACCTTTCTCTGTAAACCCTTGAGATGGTTGTGCGTGGAAATCCCAGGAGATCAGCAGTTTCTGAAATACTCAGACCAGCCCTTCTGGCACCAACAACCATGCCACGTTCAAAGTCACTCAAATCACCTTTCTTCCCCATACTGATGCTCGTTTTGAACTGCAGGAGATTGTCTTAAACCATGTCTACATGCCTAAATGTACTGAGTTGCCGCCATGTGATTGGCTGATTAGAAATTAAGAGTTAACGAGCAGTTGGACAGGTGTACCTAATAAAGTGGCCGGTGAGTGTATATTGCAATGTTAATTTTATTCCAATATTATTCTGTCCTAATTTATATAGATATATATATATATTTACTTTTTTAAGGTCTAAAAAGTAACAAAATAATACAGAAATACAATTGCATTGCTAAACGATACAATAATATCTACGTTTTATACTCCGCAACACTCCTGGTAAAAGCGGAAAAGTACTCTAAAAAGTACACTACTGTAACGTGTTTGGAACTTTTGTTCAGATTAAAAAAAATAAAAAAAAATTCTCGGTATCGGATCTGGACTCTGTATTGGCAGATTCTCAAAATCAGGTGACTCGGGTGCAAAAATACGCAATCAGGATATCCCTAGTCCCCACCTCCTCCAATATCATGATGGGTGGTTTAAGCTAGTAATTTGCTTTTGTTTTAAGCAATGATACTCGAGATTGCAATAAGGTACGCAGGAATAAATATTTTTAATTAAATAGCCCTGTATGTTTTCAACTAGTTTTATAAAATTTAATGAAAAAACATTTAATTTAGTGCATTAAGTTAAGTGCTCCTCCTAATACTTGCAGAAAATAAACAGAATGTTGTTTTCCTCTGGGTAATGCGGCGCTATCAGAGACTTGTCTGAGTGTCTAAGCCTATTAAATGCCCTGCAGCTTACACTGAGAAATGTGCCATGCAATTCTGATAATGGGGCAAAATGACCCATCACCCTCTTCCAACCTTGGTGGCATAGAAGCACAGCCTCTTAGTGTTCTAGTCAGCGCTGCCAAATAGAGCTGGAAAGGCCAGCATAAATCAATTTGAAATGTCTACTCTATCATATTCAGGGGAAGATGCGTGGAGGTTTCTTAGGTTGTCGAGGGCAGACTGCTTAAGCTTTAAATTTTGAAGGTGGGCCTATTTAGAAGGTTAATTTAAAGGTTATCAAAATGATAAGCCCCTCATTTGTTTGTAAAAGACTTATGATCTTTTTTTTTTTTTTTAATTTTGTAATCATGACTCGTGATGTAAATGTGGGAAGCAGCGGCTACCTTTTGCAACTCAAATAGGCCAAACCCCTCCACCATAGATCGTGTAGTGCTATGAGGTGCGACTGATGCAATACAGTGCAAGGATGCTGACATTTTTTAGAGGTCAAATTTTAGGACCTTAAAAAGGTAATCCAAACAACACCTTACTGCACGGTTCAGTGCACTTTTAAGCCACTGAAAAGAAAATCAGCAACAATTCTGCCTATATTATGAAAAACGATACCTTTCTGACAGTACCAATCAAAATATGCTCTCCTACATCCTCCTAACCTGTTAAGGTTCCTTGTCCGCAAGACCCAACTTCGAGTCTTTCAAACAAATGTCCAAAATTACTTTCTGTACAATATATTTACCGTAATTTCCCGAATATAACGCGCACTTTTTTTCCCCCAAATCAACTTGTAAAATCATGCTGCGCATTATAAACGGGTACATGGATGGAGACAGAAATATATACAGTGTATATATACATATATATATATATATGTATATATATGTATACCAATTTTTTTTATTGACACTGCCACGTTGTGTTGAAGAAACGTATGCGGCGATAATACTTCACTCTGATCGGCCGAATGATTTCGTCTGTGTTAAATTCTGCTTTTTTCACTCTTCATAAAGCACAGAATTTAGTTTCTTGAACTAATTTGAGTGAACGTTTATTGCAGCTCCGCAACTCGGACCATAACAAACGTGACAACACAGACGTCCTGTGTGTGTCCGTCAACTATATCTGTCCCTAGGGAAACTCAAACCCAAATAACAATAGTTCCTATTGTTACTGTCGTGTTGACAGCAAAGCTCTCTCTCGGATTTCCGACTTACGTTCTCACTTTCATTTTACCGTATCAATCCATGGAAGAAACATTTATTCATCATGATGAAACGAGCAAGTTATACAGCAGCCTTTAAAAGAAAAGTAACATCTGTTTTGTTTTCTCCTAGATTCTGGTAAATTGGAGAAGTTGTCAAATCATATTATTACCGTAAATATTGTCAGTTTATGGTAATATTTTGAACTACCAATGTGCTATGCTTGTGCTGTGTTTCACCAGTCAGTAAAATGACATTTCTGTATCTGTACACGAGCCCTGTTTTCTTCTATTTATTGGTGCTAAAATTAGGGTGCGTGTTGTAAACGGGTACAATAATTTTCCGTAGATTTTACAAGTAAATTTGGGGTGCGCATTAAACATGGGTGTGCCTTATATTCGGGAAATTACGGTAATTATAAAATAATTTCTCAATATTTATACTCACTCAGTGTGAAACTTAAGCCTGTTTAGATGAACACAAAGTCGGTATCCTGGCAGGAATTGAAGAAAGACACACACAAAGCTCTTCTTTAACAGCGCTCAGTCTGTTTTATTTTTAATAGCACTTAGGTCTGGAAACCTAAGAATTATCAGACAGGGGGACTTTAGCAATGTCCTTAACCGCATCAGGGCCGAGCATCTCACTAACAATGGCTTTGCAGGCAGGTAGTCTTACTGTCTCTGTTTTTGGATTTAGCAATAAGTTCAACAACAAGGTAACTAACTTTGAGGGCTTTCTAATTTTTACCTTTGTAGTTTTTCTCCAAAAAGCTGCCATTTTCTCTGTGTTTGCAGGAAGGCGAACAAAATGGTCCAGCGACTTATTTTGAAGCTACGGGTGTTTCATTTGGAGATGACGTTTAAGCTTGCTTGGCACCATGGCGCTGTTGGATAGCTGCTCGTGTCGCGTTCAAGAACTGCTCAGATTTCTAGCATCAGCCACCTTGCTGGTCGACTATGTGTTGGAATAAAACAGGTGGAGGATTGACGGTCGTCACATATGGATAAAATGGAGAAAACGTGTATATCCACACTTGATAAGTCTAATACAGGACAGTAAGTTGGCTGATGGTTAGAAATCCGAGCAATTCTTGAACACGACACGAGCAATACCTCGCTCATCTGCACACAAGCGAAACCTTCTACCGACTCCTTCCTTCCTACCGCAACTCGGCCCGATGACGCAAAAAAAAAAAAAAATGATAATGGATCATTTCTCGTGGCACACCAGACGATCTCTGACAGCACCCCGGTTGAAAAACACTATTCTAAACTGTCTGATTTCACTATCAAAATTAATCTTTTAATTCATTCATTTTCCGAGCCGCTTATCCTCATGAGGTTCGCAGGGGTGCTGGGGCCTATCTCAGCTAACTAAGGCTGTAGGCAAACCTTTTAAAAGCCTGATACAATTTGAATTTGGACTGTGTGCCGACATATGTGATTCATGACGGATGATGAGAAAACGCATACTGACCAAATACCAGAAATATTGGGTTCACTGACGGCAAGAGGAAAGCATGGCGGCTCCCTGAACAGTAAAGAGTGAGCTTCATATGGGAGCAGGCGAAAGCTTTGGGTGACGTCCTCATCTATATGTCTGGTTCTTCTTCATAATCTATGTCTGTACCTAATGTTGTGAGCAGTAGGTTTATATTTCCATATTATGTAGTACCTCTCTCCAGGACCTTCTGGACCTTGATGTGGTTGGCACAGAAGCCACTGTAGAGTTTGAAGTGGTCAGCGTAGTATAAGAAGGAACCCCCGAGAGAAAACAAAAGCTTCTGTAAACAGAAAAAGAAGAAGTGAGTGTACACTGCATAACAAAGAAAGTGTGAACATGTGAAGTCAGGCGCAGAACGCATCCAACTTCCCTCTCTCGGGAGATGAATCGAATGCTGTGTCCTCCTGCCCTCTGCCTCTCACCTAACCTCTTGAGTAGTACAGCTTTCAGCACCTCACAATCTAACCAGTGAACCACCCCAGCGATCGATAGACCCCCATGCCTTTACATGTCAAGCCTATAAATCAGTCGACAATCCTTTTGGCATACCGTCTCAATTATTTATCAACCTCAAGCCCTCAGTGTTGACATTTTTGTCTGCAAAGGTGGCGCAATATACTTCGAATAGTCCGAATGAGTGAGATCTTTCTGAAATCCTCCATTTCCTTAATAGTAACATCATCTAACCTTGAACTGAGAGGGTGTCTCAAGCGTGCTGAAATCAGGGGAGGAAGCAATCCTCTCTTCTAGCGTCTGCAGGAAGACCCTCTGGAAGTCTAACATCTCTGGCAGACTGCCGAACAGACTCTCCATCTGGGGGGAAACACGGAAAGGCGAAGAATTGTGGGTGAAGTGAAGTGTGAGACAGACAAGAGGGACAGGGTGAGGGAACGTGAGGTAGGGAGGGAGGGGGCAAAGATAGCTTGTGATTCATAACAGTAAGCCAGACAGGCACCCCGGAGTGAGGTAAAACCTCCACTCTCATGCATTCATCACTTACAAAGGCACTTAAGGAACAAGTAATAGCTCTGCTATAAATGTAACACACATTCACGCATACCTACACATTCGCTCTCGCTCTGTGACACATACATCCAGGGTCATCGCACCCTTCATTAAAAGCCTTTTGAGGGCTAACACGACCTTGTCCATTTTGTGTCTGGACACTTCCTAGTGTCTCATAATGATCTTTTAATTTGCCCACTGCTCGATGGCCTATCGACCAGTGCATCTTGGGGGGAAAAACGTCTGGGTTTGAGGTCAAAGCTGACAAAACACAGTTGATATATTGAAGCAATATTTATATAAAAGCTAGAAAATGCAAATCCAGGAGAAATTGCGCGGGGATGCTTTGCCCTCCCATGGGTAACTTTCTATTAATTCTGGGGCCTTTTCGGGATACTTCCTTGGTAACTCCTTGGCTGCCATTGACTGCGTGAGACGTCCATTCCATTTAGACTGGAAATGGATGTCTAGCACTGCCAATGGCACTGAAAGATGAGCATTCACAGCCAGTGCTAACCAGTTAAAATGAACTGTATGTCTGCAGTTGTCAATGGCGGGCGATTAGTTAATTTGGGTTGTATCCTTGTTAATTTTTATGTTTTACATTTCACTTTGAAGTCACTTCCTGCACATTTTGGGGCATCCCTGAGTCATTTCCTGAACATTTTGGATCATTTCCTTTTGATTTTGGGGTATTTCTGAGTCATCTACAGTTCATTTGAACCTTTCTATGGATTGGGGGGATTTTCAGGTCACTTCCTGTTAATATCCGGTCAATTTTTCCCACTGTCAAAGAATGGAGCCATTAGAAATAAATGGAAATGTTAACGTCAAATTTTGTACGTTTTTGGCAAAAACTGTATACAGTGATCCCTCGCTACTTTGTGCTTCAAACTTTGTGCCCTGAGTCCATCGCGGATTTTTTTTTTTCGATTAAAAAAATATATATATATCCAGATGAGCTGTCCCGAGCAGATCGCGCAGTCTCCCTCTCCCATCCTCCCTCTCCATGCTCTTTGTTTGTTCGTCTGGCAGGCAGTGCATGTGCACTGGAGTTGTTTATTAAAGTTAACGATAATTGACAGATGAATATGTATGATTTTGCCAGAGTCATGAACTTCTGAAGCTCTGCATACGTCAATCTTTATTTAACTTGTTCACCAGTTGCAGTGGCAACTCATTGTGTGTAAGTGAGCAGCTCCGAGCAGATTTGAGTACACTCACTCATTTAATAAAGCGAAGCATTTTTCTACTACTACTTTATTCTTGTTTAAAAGTAATTTTGTGGGACACTAACACGTTTAAAACTTTAAATTATCACATTCGAAGTGCTTAAAAACGTTTATTAATCTAATATAAACATATATATATATATATATATATATACACATATGCGTGGGATTTTTTTCCCCACCGAATGAATGCACTTGAATTGAAGGTTGGATTTTTCTCTTTTTTTCCATTAAGGTCCCATATTATTTGAATAGAAAAAAATACATATATTAGAAGCTAAAAAACACATCTTTTTCAGGGGTGCCAATAATTATGGAGGGCACTGTATATATACACACACACATATTTTTTAAATTATACTTCAGGGAAAAAATTAAAAACATGTCTTATATGTATCTGTTTCCAATGCTAAATTTGAATGAAAACATTGAACACGCACAAAAAAAAAAAAAAAACATTTAGGGGGGTGTGCTTCTTCGCGGTTTTTTACTTATTGCTGCGAGTTCTGGTCTCCATTAACCGTGAAAACAGAGGGTAACTGTACTTTTGTGGACCTTGATTTCCTGAAATTGTTAATGTGTAACTTATTGTATGTCAATCGCATAGAAATGTAGACCGACATACAGTAGATCTTTAAATTCTACATGTTTTTGCCTCGAGAAATTATTGGAGCTTTTTTGTTGAAATTTTTGGAAAGTTTCAAGGTTGGAACAGTGAGATTTGGTCAAAGCATGTAAGCTGTGCGGCGTGCCAAAAACAGTGGATGTTGGGAGCATTGGTATGCAAAGTATCTCCACAATACTGAGAATAAATAGCACATTAAAAGTAAAAGATCGCTTTTAGGTAGACAAAACGCACCAGAAATGAAACTGCTGAGGCATGAGCTCTATGATAGAGAGTTTTGAGTTTGTGTGTATATATAGTGAACAAAAACATTGAACATTGTAAAACAGGTTTAGATAGGACATGTAACAGCCATTCAGTAGCAGGAAAAATCCCCAACTGAAACAATGACGCAATCTTATAGAAATTGATACGCTAGCTTTGTCAGCTTAGTAAATCACAATACATTTATTTTACCCCAGTCTGTATAGAAAGAGCATTAATTTTGTGCTCTCTGCTCATCGCTACCAAATGTTGAAATCTAGTGTTTCTCAAATGTATCCACACATAACAAATAGGGAAATCACCGAGTTCTTGCGTTCACGTCATCAACGACTGACTTTAAATCCCATTTCTCCTTAGGGGAACAATTAACGGTTTTCCTTCTTCCTTTCCCGCCATGCAGGAGGTTAGTAGAAAAGGTGGCCTTTGCAGGCATGTCCCTTTGGGAAGGTCAAAGAATGGAGGATGCTATTCACACTTGTAATGAGAAAGATATGGCCTGGCTGGATTTATTGCGATCACCAATGCTTGATAAACACTTAATAAGTGTTTTTTTTTAGCAGCCCTTTTAATTTTTGTCCTAGTCTGTTGGACGATAATACTTATTAGTCTAAGTCATATTTTAGTCATCTCAAAATGTGTTTGTCTTTGTGTAGTTTTGTTGACGAAAACTCAAGACCAATTTTGACTAGTTTTAGTCGACGGTTACTCAAAATGTCTTCGTTTGTAAAATTAAAAACTTTTACTCCAAAAATAAATGAATAAAGGTTTCCAACTATTTCCAATGAACATTGACAAAAAGAGCACATACTGCAGCGTCTACAAGAACAACGCCAACGCACTCAGAAGGAAAACAGTACATTATTTTCAATGCATTATACCCACCTGGATGCCATGAACTTTATGTTAAGAAGTTGTCTGACAGCTTAAGAGGAAGCTAGTCATTAGCCGAATGATAACGCAAATGCGAATGCTATGCTAACGCTACGAGTTACATTTAATGTGTGATGCTCACTCAGCACTGACCTTTAAAGGCAAGATTGCATATTTTCTCTGGCCAAGAAAACAAATCCCACCATGTGTGCAAGCCTGCATAGAGCGAGGACTAGGCCTAGGGCTGTCCCAAACGACTAATTTTCTCCCGATTAGTCACCCGACTATTTTTATGATTAGTTGACTGATCTAATAATTTTTTTAAACTAATTTAATAATGATTTTTTTAAGCTTATTAATTCACAAAAAAAAAGATTTTGGAACACTTGAATTCTTTATTAACATATAAATAATGAACATAAATATCAATAATAAATCCCAAAACATGAGGTCAAATGCTGCTGGCATTAACTAGTGCAAAAAAAAAAAAAAAAAAAAAAAAAAAGTAAACGGAAACACTTTGACTTCACCCTTTTAACAGGAGTCAAAACATTTCTTACTCTTTTTGTGGTATGTCTATATTGTTCTTAATTTTAAAATGAATTGCAATCGGCCTCATGTCCCGGACAATCAATTTCAGAATACTTTGTGTGAGTTCAGATGCTCTTTCTGGTGTGCATTCCGCATTTTTGGGGGGAGTGGAAAAACTGCTCAACTTTTGTTAGTTTTTACCTGAAAATAAATAAATATTACCACAATTATTTTGAATCAAAGGCACACATAGTCATAGCAACAAAAATTAAATATATATTATTAATTTTAGAGTATACTCCTATAAGTATATACACAATAATACTTTACTATATAAAGTAATTAACATTAGTGCAGTCATGGATTATAGTATGCAGGCCAGCGCTGTGTTTTCAAATATATTTTTATTATAATATGTATATATTAGGGCTGTCAAAATCAACGCGTTAACGCGCGGTAATTACTTTTTTTTAATTAATCACGTTAAAATATTTGACGCAATTAACGCACATATCCCTCTCAGACAGTATTCTGCCTTTTGGTAAGTTTTACAGCAAGGCGTTTTGTGCTGTCTAACAGCGAACTCTTGTGGTCGCTTTGCGACATGGTTTATTGTTTTCTTGCCAGTTCAATATGGCTGCACGACGTCTCTGTTGTGCTTATATGATCCTTGGAAAAGATTTGTCCGTAAGTATGGTTGTTGTAAAGAATGTACATATTATGTTAATAAGCGAAATGTTATATTTTTTGTATGAGACGCTTTTTGTTTATGTTTAGTCAACCTGTATAGCGTGCTAAGCTAACGTTGTTGCTAATGCAATGCTTGTTTACTTTTTTTTTTTGTAGTTTTACGTAAACGGTCTAAAGAGGACAATGGTTTGAGGCCATTTTATTAATAAATCAGATGAAAAAGGAAGAAGTCTGATTATTAAGGTGTCGTTCACTAGCTGTCTAGCTTTGGAAAAAGTAGACGCTTCGGAGTGAGGACAGCATAGACAGATTTAAATGACAGTAGAGTGAAATGCCCACTACAGTCCTTAAGAACCGTATGTTGAATGTATATATCCATCTTGTGTCTTATCTTTCCATTCCAACAATTCATTTTACAGAATATATATATAATTCACAGAAAAATATGGCATATTTTATAGATGGTTTGAATTGCGATTAATTGCGATTAATTACGATTAATTAATTTTTAAGCTGTAATTAACTCGATTAAAAATTTTAATCGTTTGACAGCCCTAGTATATATATATATATATATATATATATATATATATATATACATATATATATATATATATATATATATATATATACATATACATATATATACATATATATATATATATATTGTTGTTGTTTTTTCCCCAAGTGGGAGCTTCCATGATCCTAATACAATCTGCATGCCGTGCACAGATATGTCGAGATCTACAGCTTTCGGGAGCAGAAGCAGAGTAGATTAAAAACGTGAAGTAGTGGTGGGGAAAAAAATGATGCATGTTGATGCGGCCCACACAAAGGCAACTTCAATTTTATTCAAAATCCTTAGAAAGTTGTATAGACTTGTTGTTACTTCGCGTCTTCCAAAATTACACCTGCGTGATGGTGCTTCAAGTGTTCCTTCATAGCCGATGTGCTACCGTGGTATGCGAGCTCAGCTTGGCAAAGAGACACACAGTGGCACCCTCCATATTTTCCTTGAAATAATTCCAGGCTCTGGCCATTCTGGTCCGCTTTTTTGGCTTTATGCCGCTTTCACCGCTTGCATGGCAAGCGTCCGCCATTCTAAACTTTATCCGCATGTAATTTTTTTTTAACCCATCATTACCCGTCGACGCATTTACGTCATCGATGACGTCGACAACGTCGACTAGTCGGAACAGCTGTACTGACACAACCTGACACAATGTGTGACATTACACATGTACAGTGCATTGCAAAAGTATTCGGCCCCCTTGAACCTTGCAACCTTTCGCCACATTTCAGGCTTCAAACATAAAGATATAAAATTTTTATTTTTTGTCAAGAATCAACAACAAGTGGGACACAATCGTGAAGTGGAACAAAATTTATTGGATAATTTAAACTTTTTTAACAAATAAAAAACTGAAAAGTGGGGCGTGCAATATTATTCGGCCCCCTTGCGTTAATACTTTGTAGCGCCACCTTTTGCTCCAATTACAGCTGCAAGTCGCTTGGGGTATGTTTCTATCAGTTTTGCACATCGAGAGACTGACATTCTTGCCCAGTCTTCCTTGCAAAACAGCTCGAGCTCAGTGAGGTTGGATGGAGAGTGTTTGTGAACAGCAGTCTTCAGCTCTTTCCACAGATTCTCCATTGGATTCAGGTCTGGACTTTGACTTGGCCATTCTAACACCTGGATACGTTTATTTTTGAACCATTCCATTGTAGATTTGGCTTTATGTTTTGGATCATTGTCCTGTTGGAAGATAAAACTCCGTCCCAGTCTCAGGTCTTGTGCAGATACCAACAGGTTTTCTCCCAGAATGTTCCTGTATTTGGCTGCATCCATCTTCCCGTCAATTTCAACCATCTTCCCTGTCCCTGCTGAAGAAAAGCAGGCCCAAACCATGATGCTGCCACCACCATGTTTGACAGTGGGGATGGTGTGTTCAGGGTGGTGAGCTGTGTTGCTTTTACGCCAAACATATCATTTTGCATTGTGGCCAAAAAGTTCAATTTTGGTTTCATCTGACCAGAGCACCTTCTTCCACATGTTTGGTGTGTCTCCCAGGTGGCTTGTGGCAAACTTTAAACGAGACTTTTTATGGATATCTTTAAGAAATGGCTTTCTTCTTGCCACTCTTCCTTACAGGCCAGATTTGTGCAGTGTACGACTGATTGTTGTCCTCTGGACAGACTCTCCCACCTCAGCTGTAGATCTCTGCAGTTCATACAGAGTGATCATGGGCCTCTTGGCATCTCTGATCACTTTTCTCCTTGTTTGAGAAGAAAGTTTGGAAGGACGGCCGGGTCTTGGTAGATTTGCAGTGGTCTGATGCTCCTTCCATTTCAATATGATGGCTTGCACAGTGCTCCTTGAGATGTTTAAAGCTTGGGAAATCTCTTTGTATCCAAATCTGGCTTTAAACTTCTCCACAACAGTATCTCGGACCTGCCTGGTGTGTTCCTTGGTTTTCATAATGCTCTCTGCACTTTAAACAGAACCCTGAGACTATCACAGAGCAGGTGCATTAATACGGAGACTTGATTAAACACTGGTGGATTTTATTTATCATCATCGGTCATTTAGGACAACATTGGATCATTCAGAGATCCTCACTGAACGTCTGGAGTGAGTTTGCTGCACTGAAAGTAAAGGGGCCGAATAATATTGCACGCCCCACTTTTCAGTTTTTTATTTGTTAAAAAAGTTTAAATTATCCAATAAATGTTGTTCCACTTCACGATTGTGTCCCACTTGTTGTTGATTCTTGACAAAAAAATTAAATTTCCTATCTTTATGTTTGAAGCCTGAAATGTGGCGAAAGGTTGCAAGATTCAAGGGGGCCGAATACTTTTGCAAGGCACTGTACATGTGTAATGTCACACATTGTGAACATGTGACTGAAACGGCCGCGCATTTTCGTCTCGTGTTGTCAGACAAAAACTGGCATTCGGCTCGTTATGTGTTAGTCTCCCAAAACACATTTTTAGCCCATTATCATCTCGTGATCGTCATGAATAAGGTGATTGTTGACGAAATATCATCAAAACAAAAACAACACTGCACTTAATCAATTTCATATTGTTTTTTGCCTCAACACCATTACTTTTAACACTAAAGCTTCCCAATGCAAACACACATATTGTAGCCACTTACCTCATCCATAGTAAGAAATGTTTCATTCTGTAGGGGTTTCAGGTAGATCTCGAACAGGCAAGCCAAGTCCTGCACAGAAATGTCAAAAAAGGAGGTTAGGGAAATTAGTATATATTCCCCTTGATGTGCCTGTCATTTGAAAGGCTCCATCTTCACATCAATTCTCATTTTTCTATATTATGACCTTCAAATCTCCCACAGTCCCAAAGCTCAAGCAGCCATCTAACCATCTCTTGCAGGGCCCTCCCCACAGCTGTTTTATTTATTTTTAAAGAAGTTGAAGCTTGTCTTTGTAAGAGTGGAGAATAGAAATACTCTCATTAGGTTAGATTTATTAGTGTACTCCTCATAAAGCTATACGAGACATTGTTGCACGCAGCCTAGGATACACGGATTTGGGCTAACAAGCCTTGTGGCAGTACATGCAAAAAAATGCCTCAGCTACAAAATCTAGCTGAAGAGGAGCGAAACTCAGAGGACGGGAGTTAATGAAAAATGAGACGATGAAGAAGGCAGGGCAAAAAAAAAAACCTGTCAGCCGTTATTAGCATTGCTGAGACAGGACGATCGTGAATGTGGTTATTTAATGGGTGTCAGGGAGGAAAAGGTCAAGGGAAACAAAATATGATTTGGTGGATAGAAGACGAATAAGGCTTGACATGAAGATGGGTTGGAGGTCGCTCTATGTAGAGGCACGCTTATCTGCAGTATTTTCAGTGCAGAATATAAAATGCCTTAAAAATCCACTTCTTAACTCGTTGTCTTCCATTTGAAGTGGGAGGGCTGAAAGAATAAAATCACCTCAGAAACTTTCACTGTCAATTTTAATGAGTTTATCACTAGTAGACGTCTGCCGTAATTTCCCGAATATAAGGCGCACCCGTGTATAACGCGCACCCCAAATTTACTTGTAAAATCTAGGGAAAATTATTGTACCCGTGTATAACGCGCATCCTAATTTTAGCACCAAAAAAATAGAAGAAAACAAGAAAACAGAGCTCGTGTACAGATACAGAAATGTCATTTTACTGACTGGTGAAACACAGGACAAGAATAGCACATTGGTAGTTCAAAACATTACCGTAAACTGACAATATGCACGGTAATAATATGATATGACAACTTCTCCAACTTACCAGAATCCAGGAGAAAACAAAACAGATGTGACTTTTCTTTTAAAGGCTGCTGTATAACTTGCTCCTCTCATCATGATGAATAAATGTTTCTTCCATGGATTGATACATTAAAATAGAAGTGGGGACTGAAGTCGGAAATCGGAACGAGTGCATCGCTGTTGACTAACGAGAGGAACTATTGTTATTTGGGTTTGAGATTTCCGAGGGACATATAATTGTTACATTTGTTATGGTCTTAGTTGCCGTGCTGCAATAAACGTTGACTCAAATGAGTTCAAGAAACTAAATTCTGTGCTTTATGAAAAATGAAAAAAGCCGAATTTAACACAGACGAAGTCATTCGACCAATCAGAGTGAAGTATTACCTAAACAAAATGGTGACATCATGTAACGTAATGGTCGGCAACGGATCGCAGGATACGTTTTCTTCAACACAACATGGCCGTGTAAATAAAAAAAAAAAATCGGTCTTTATATATACATACATACATATATATATATATATATTTCTGTCTCCATCCCTGTACCTGTGTCTAATGCGCACCATGATTTTACATGTTGATTTTGGAGAAAAAAAATTTGCGCATTATATTCGGGAAATTACGATAATCCATTTGATGACTACTTTAATTCTTACCTTCACATAAGACTTTTCTGTGTCCACCAGCTCCTGGATGACCTTGCGTAACCGCTCAGTGCTACTCATATGCTTGGGGCATGGTCGAAGAAGAGCACTGTCACCCCTGGAGCGTGGACTTAAATCGCCTGCTTGCTTCACCGGCGCCTCCTTGGAGTCCTCCATTGGGCCGCCAGTGGCTGAACCTTCGCCTTCCTGGAAGGACTGGTAGAGGTTGCACACTGTGTCCACACTCTATAGAGGGAAACAAAAGTTACATTAAATTTAAAAATGAAATTAGATTTGGCAAACTGATAAAATCTCTCCGTGAGCCGTCATCTTATCGTGGTGGAGGAGTTTGAGTGCCCTAATGACCCTAGGAGCTATGCTGTCGGGGGCTTTTGCCCCTGGTAGTGTTTCACATGACAGATTGGTCCTAGGCGAAGGGTCAGACAAAGAACGGTTCAAAAGACCCTGATGGACGATAAAAACAGGAGTACGTGTACCCGGCCTGGAGGAGTACCGGGGCTCCGCCCTGGAGCCAGGCCTGGGGTTGGGGCCCGTGTGCGAGCGCCTGGTGGTCGGGCCTTCGTCCATGGGGCCCAGCCGGGCACAGCCCGAACCGGATACATGGGCTCGTCGTCCCGTGGACCCACCACCCACAGGTTGAATCCACAGGGTCCGGTGCTATGTGGATCGGGTAGCAGACCAAGACAGGGACCTTGGCGGTCTGATCCCCGGTTGTGGAAACTGGCATTTGGAACATGGAACGTCACCTCTCTGGCTGGGAAGGAGCTTGTTGAAGAGGTCGAGCGATTCCGGCTAGATATAGTCGGCCTCACCTCAACACATAGCTCTGGCTCTGGAACCCAGGTCCTCGAGAGGGGTTGGACACTCTCCTTTTCTGGAGTTGCTCCGGGGGGGAGGCAGAAGGCTGGGGTGGGTCTTTTGATAGCCCCATGGCTTTCTGCCTCTGTGTTGGAGTTTACCCCAGTGGACGAAATGGTCGCTTCCCTGCGCCTTAGGGTTGGGGAATGGGTTCTCACTATTATCAGTGCATATGCACCGAATGGTAGTGCAGATTACCCGCCCTTTTTGGAGTCTCTTGGAAGGGTACTGGAAAGTGCCCCGAGAGGGGACTCCATTGTCCTACTGGGGGACTTGCCCACGTGGGCAATGACAGCGTGACCTGGAGAGGAGTGGTTGGGAGGAACGGCCTGCCTGTTCTGAACCCGAGTGGTGTTCAGTTATTGGACTTCTGTGCTACCTACAGTTTGGCCATAACGAACACCATGTTCGAACATAAGGATGTTCATCAGTGCACTTGGCGCCAGGACACCTTAGGCCGCCGGTCGATGATCGATTTTGTAGTCGTATCATCAGACCTGCGGCCTTATGTTCTGGACACTCGGGTAAAGAGAGGAGCAGAGCTGTCCACTGACCACCACCTGGCGGTGAGTTGGATCAGATGGCAGGGGAAGAAGCCACGCAGACCTGGTAGGCCTAAACGAATAGTGAGGGTCTGCTGGGAATGCTTGGCGGAGGAACCTGTCAGACTGATTTTCAACTCGCACCTCCGGCAGAGCTTCGACCACGTTTCGGGGGCAGTGGGGGACATTGAGTCTGAATGGGCTCTGTTCCGCTCTGCCATTGTCGAGGCGGCTGCTGAGAGCTGTGGCCGCAAGGTAGCTGGGACAAGTCATGGTGGTAACCCTCGAACCAGATGGTGGACACCGGAGGTGAGGGGGGCCATTAAGCTGAAGGAGGAGGCATACAGGGCATGGTTGGCTGTGGGTCTCCTGAGACAGCTGACTGGTACCGGCGGGCCAAGCGGAGTGCAGCTTTGGCAGTCGCCGAGGCAAAAACTCGGACGTGGGAGGAGTTCAGTGAGGCTATGGAGGAAGACTATCGATCGGCTCCAAAAAGGTTCTGGCAAACCGTCCGACGCCTCGGGGGGGAAGGCGGCATCTTGCCCACACTGTATACAGTGGGGGCGGGGAGCTACTAACTTCAGCTGAGGACATAATCGGGCGGTGGAAGGAATTCTTTGAGGACCTCCTTAATCCCACTAACATGCATTCCATGGAGGAAACAGAGCCGAGGGACCTGGGGTTGGCCGGGTCAATCACTGGGGCAGAAGTCGCCAAGGTAGTGAAATCACTACACGGCGGCGGAGCTCCAGGGATTCATGAAGTCCGCCCTGGGTATCTCAAGGCTTTGGATGTTGCAGGGCTGTCTTGATTGACGCGCCTGTGCAACATTGCGTGGGCATCGGAGCAGTGCCTTTGGAATGGCAAACCGGGGTTGTGGTCCCTATCTTTAAGAAAGGCGACCAGAGAGTGTGTTCCAACTATCGGGGGATCACACTCCTCGGCCTCCCCGGGAAGTCTACGCCAGGGTACTGGAAAGGAGGGTCAGGTCGATAGTTGAACCTCAGATCGAGGAGGAACAATGTGGTTTTCGTCCTGGCCGTGGAACCACGGACCAGCTCTTCACCCTCGCGAGGGTGCTTGAGGGGGCATGGGAGTTCGCCAATTCAGTCCACATGTGTTTTGTGGATTTGGAGAAGGCTTATGACCGTGTCCCCAGGGGCACCCTGTGGGGGGTACTCCGGGAGTATGGGGTGGATGGCCCTCTGCTAGGGGCCATCCAGTCCCTCTACCACAGGAGTATGAGTCTGGTCCGTGTGGCCGGCAATAAGTCGGACCTGTTCCCGGTGAGGGTTGGACTCCGCCAGGGCTGCCCTTTGTCACCGGTTCTGTTCGTGACTTTCATGGACAGAATTTCTAGGCGCAGCTGGGTGGTGGAGGGGGTCGAGTTCTGTGGTGGGAGGATCTCATCTCTGCTTTTTGCGGATGATGTGGTCCTTCTGGCTCCATCAAACAGCGACCTTCAACTCTCGCTGGAACAGTTCGCAGCCGAGTGTGAAGCGGCTGGGATGAGAATCAGCACCTCCAAGTCTGAGGCCATGGTTCTCAGCCGGAAAAGGGTGGATTGCTCGCTCCAGGTCGGGGGTGAGTTCCTGCCCCAGGTGGAGGAGTTTAAGTATCTCGGGATCTTGTTCACGAGTGAGGGTAGGTCGGAACGTGAGATTGACAGGCGAATTGGGGCAGCGTCAGCAGTGTTGCGGGCGCTTAACCAGTCTGTCGTGGTGAAGAGGGATCTGAGCCGGAAGGCGAAGCTCTCGATTTACCGGTCAATCTACGTTCCTACCCTCACCTATGGCCATGAACTTTGGGTAATGACCGAAAGAACAAGATCGCGGATACAAGCGGCTGAAATGAGTTTCCTTCGGAGAGTGGCCGGGCTCAGCCTTCGAGATAGGGTGAGGAGCTCGGTCATCCGGGAGGGACTCTGAGTAGAGCCTCTGCTCCTTCATGTCGAGAGGAGCCAGTTGAGGTGGTTTGGACATCTGGTTAGGATGCCCCCTGGACGCCTCCCTCGGGAGGTGTTTCAGGCATGTCCAACTGGGAGGAGACCCCGGGGCCAACCCAGGACACGCTGGAGGGATTATATCTCTCGGCTGGCCTGGGAACGCCTTGGGATTCTCCCAGATGAGCTGGTGGAAGTGGCTGGGGAGAGGGCTGTCTGGGCCTCTTTGCTGAGGCTGCTGCCCCCGCGACCCGGATTCGGATAAGCGGGAGACGACGACGTAATTGATAAAATGGGAATCGTGTTTGCACAGTCAAGCCTGTGTACATAAAGTGACTCCCCAAACAACGTAACATTACATATGGCTGTACAATCTAATGAGATTCAGTGAGGCAATGTGAAAAATTCAGTCAATATTCTATAGTAACGCATTCACCACTCATTACCCCATAGTTATAAAATAAACATATCTATAATGTGCATGGCAAGTGGATCCCATGGGTTTTTCTACTGGTACCATAGTAGGGACTTAGTTATTCACTCTATTCTTTAATCTTCCATGAAAGACATTATAGTACATACTGTAGGTTGCAAATGGATGTACCACCAGAAAACATTAGAGCTCAACAAAATACTTGACAGTTATGCAGATTTATGTCAAATAAAATGATGTGAATTTTACACAGTGGATGATAAATGCAGTGTTATCTGTGATATCGGAGGCCATTTGTGTAAATGGGAGCTCATTCTCATAGCATAAATTAGTACTGTTTACTCTGTTAGATTAGGGCTCCAATTCAACTGCTTTCCAGTTGTGCGGAGCAGCTAAAAACTTTTTTTTTTTTTAAATAACCAACAAACAAAACCATCAGCAAGCAAACAAAACATACATTTCCGATTGGACACACATAAGGAGAAAATAATATATAATGTGTTATTTATAGTACTGTAACAACTCAAATAATTATGTTAGGCTTTAGTTGCTTTTCTCATGTCACAGAACACACACAGCTACTGTGGGCCGCAGCTGACACCAAAAACAAAAACAACCGTCACACAACTCACCCCTGTACCCCCATCCCATGCACCAAATGATGTATTCATAGCTTTCTAAAACACTTGATTTCCACTATCGTCTATGTTATGGACCGTTCACAAATTACACCAAATGAGCATTTATTTACGTTTATGCGAACCTGTTTGGTATTGTGGATGAAATTGATTCAGCAAATTATACGACCGTCCAAAATCGTCACTTGGGAGTTTAGCTCGCTGTATAGCCAGGACTGAGCCGTAGCGTCCTGGTGAGGACAGTATGTTCGCATTTCGTTGTTTATGCACTGTACACTTATTCAGCATGTTGTTCTCTATTTTATTCTTATTAGGGCTGTCAAAATTATCGCGTTAACGTTAATTAATTAATTAATTCTTTTAATTAATCACGTTAAAGTAATTGACGCAATTAACACACATGCCCCGCTCAAACAGATTAAAATGACAGCACAGTGTCATGTCCACTTGTTACCTGTGTTTTTTGTCACCCTCTGCTGGCGCCTGGGTGTGACTGATTTTATGGGTTTTAGCACCATGAACAGTGGAATTATTGACATCAACAATGGCGAGCTACTAGTTTATTTTTCGATTGAAAATTTTACAAATTTTATTAAAACGAAAACATTAAGAGGGGTTTTAATATAAAATTTCCATAAGTTGTACTAACATTTATCTTTTAAGAACTACAAGTCTTTCTGTCCATGGATCGCTTTAACAGAATGTTAATGTTAATGCCATCTTGTTGATTTATTGTTATAATAAACAAATACAGTACTTATGTACAGTATGTTGAATGTATATATCCGTCTTGTGTCTTATCTTTCCATTCCAACAATAATTTACAGAAAAATATGGCATATTTCATAGATGGGTTGAATTGCGATTAATTACAATTAATTTTTAAGCTGTGATTAACTCGATTAAAAATTTTAATCGTTTGACAGCCCTAATTTTTATATTAAATTGCCTTTCAAAATGACTTATCTGTTCTATGTGTTGGATTTTATCAAGTAAATTTCCCCCCAAAATGCGATTTATACTTCGGTGCGACTTATATATGTTTTTTTCCCTCTTCATTGGGCATTTTATGGCTGGTGTGACTTATACTCAGGTGCGACTTGTAGTCCGAAAAATACATCACTCGTCAAACATTACTGAAATCTGTAATTGGGCAGAAAATAATTAATTTGATATCAATATTCACCATGAATTTAACAGCTCTTATCATTCTGATAACTCGTAGTTGGCACTATATATACAAGGTATACTACATAGGTCACTACATCGCCTTGCAAAAGTATTCATACCCTTTGCATTTATGTATCTCATTAGATTCCAAACTTTAATTTAAATAACACCATCTCAATATTCCACATGATTTATCAGCACAAAGTAATCTAAGTTGCTGAAGTGAAATGAGAAAAAAGTATTTAAAGAATATTTTAAAGAAATAAAAAGGTGGAAAATTTGCATATGCATATGTATTCGCCCCCTTTGCTATGACGCAAAAAGTCTTGGTGCAATCATACCCTCACAAGTCACATATTTTGTTAAATCAAGTCCACCAGGTTTCAGTTTAAGTGTCACATGATGAGTTAATACACCTTTTTTAGAGAGTGTGGCGTCCCAGTGCCACAGGGCTCGCCACAGTAGTTCAGCACCACGGATGGCGACACCGCTGGGAGGCAACCACCCCACATGCAGGCAATTGCCTCATCAGGCAAGACCAGATGTCATCAGGGCGCTCTCCCCATTATATACCCCATTATATAAAAGAAGAGAGGTGCAGCGAGAAAAGAGCAGAAAAAAAGCAAGGACATGAGAGGTACTCCACGGCATGGCCGTGATCCCTTAAAATGGAAGATTTTGGTTTGTGTTTTTTCGAATTTGCTTTGTAACTTTTTGGTTTTAGTTGAATAAAAGCGGGCCACAAATGCCCAGCGTGTCGATACCTCAGCCTGCCTGTCCTCCTTCCATCGTGATCGTTTACAAAAGGCCTGAATGAGCTACAACACCAATTAGCAGAAAACATCACATCATGAAGATCAAGGAGCTCTCCGAACAAGTCAGGGACAAAGTTCCGAACAAGTCAGGGACAAAGTTAAAGAGAAATTCAAGTCAGGACTGGGTTCTAAAAAATATCCACATCTTTGATGGTCCCTGTAGCACTGTCAAAGCCATAATAGTCACTGGTAAACAACAAATGACCACAACAAACCAGCCAAGACATGGCCGATCGCTTAAACTCAAAGACCGGGGAAAGAGGTATCAATCATAAATGCAACAGAGAGACCAAAGGCAACCCTGAAGGAACTGCAGAGTTCTACAGCAAACACAGGTGAGTCTGTCCATAGAACCACAATAAGCTGTACACTCGTTAGAGTTAGGCTTTATGGAAGAGTGGACAGAAAAAGCCTTTACTTGGAGTGAAAAATAAAATAAAAAGGCAGGTTTTTAGTTGGCCAAAAAGAATGTGGCTGACCTCCTAAATGTGGTCAGATAAGACTAAAATTGAAATTTTTGGCCACAAAGGGTAATGCTATTACTGGCAGAAACCCAACACGTTCCATCACCCAAAGAACACTAAAGCATTGTGCTGTGGGGATGTTTTTAGACAGCAGGGATTGGGAAACGCATAGAGGAAAAGACGGATGGTGCTAAATGCAAGGAAATGAAAGAGCAAAACCTGTTTCTGTGTACCTGTGATTTGCGACTGGGACAAGGGTTGATCCGAAGCATACTGCTAAAGCCATGTTTGAATGGTATAAAGACAAGTTAAGTGTGTTAGAATGGTCTAGTCAAAGCTCAGCAAGACCTACCAATGTCATAGAATCATAATCATGGTACGACATTCCCTTTAGCGCAGCACCATCTAGCGGATGTATAACGTAACCACTACTATTACTCCTACTGCGCCTTATATGTGAAAAGCCCTAAAATAAGCTTTTCATTGAAGGTGAGCCTTATACTCCGATGCGCCTTACAGTGCAGAAAATACTGTAGTATTTACCCTTCCATCAAAAGTTTGCGACCCCAAACTTCTCCATGATACACTACGGTTCAAAGGTTTGGGGTCGCTTAGACCCCAAACTTTTGAACGGTAGTGTATATTTTTCAAATGACCAGTTATTATGAATTATGAGACTTAAGAGAAATGCTCTTATTTCTTTCATTTTATTTCACTTAATTTTATTTTTTCAAGAATATACATTTCCATACATTTCCTGGCTAACATGTCTCAAGAGCAGTGTTGACACTAAAGCATTACTAAGTAACGCATCACTGTAAACTGATTACTTTACTTCGGATTTCTTATTTTCATGTGTTCATTTTTCCAAACCAGTAATCTGATTAAAGTCAGTTTCCTTTGTGTCTGTGCGTTACTTTTTTGTTATTGCCTCATAATGTATGTAGAATGAAGAATATTGTAGTCATGGACGAAGAGCATTTTGAATAGAAAATGTTAGAAAGGTTCGCACTACGTATTCGTTTCCATAGTAAACGCTCACAGTCACTTCCTGTTTTGGTCTCGAGTCACACACGCTAAGTGTTTTGGGACTGAGAAAGGCATGTGCCAATGCAGGTGCATATTTGAGCCGAGTGCGGCCCCCTGTTGAGATGTGCAAGGGAAATGTTCATCTGTGTTGCTCCATGAATGAACGTATTTTTCCTTCATTCTGGAGGGTTCCGAGATAGGTTGGAGCTGCTACATGTGCGGCTGTTTCGTAGCTTTGCTGTTGCAACAGCGGATACTCATCGGCAAGCATTTTTTACATCAAATTCGTGTTGCACATTGATGCCGTGAGGCGACGTGCTCGTTTAGCATCTTAAGGATGTGTTGTAAGTCCGATTGAATGTATAGTGCTTAGTTGCTGCCATGTTTTGTGGCCAATTTGGCTGCATGTGTGTACACCGTACTTCCGGGTTGTGCGCATGCATCTGCGCCCGCCCCCACCTTTGTTTTTATTGCAATGTGCAATTCATTTGTGTGCTGTTGGTTATTGTGCAGTCAATTTGAATTTTTTTACAATGGCACTGATATGCTGTTAACCCTAACCTCTAAACCAGGGGTGGGCAAACTATTCCACAAAGGGCCGCAGTGGGTGTGGGTTTTTGTTGCAACCCATTAAGAGGACAACTTTTCACCAATCTGCTGTTTTACAAGTGCAATCAGTCGATTGCAGTCAGGTGCCTCTCATTTCTGCTGAAACCTCATTGGTTAAACTCTCTGTGCTGGGTCAGTTGGAACAATGACCAGGACCCACTGCGGCCCTCGAGGACCGGTTTGCCCACCCTTGCTCTAAACCCTACCCGAAATTCAGAATTTTTGACATTAGGCATAATCTTTGAGTTAGCGGGATTTAATTAGTCGCTGGAGTGGATTTCAACAAATTCCATGCAGTTTGTCAGTTATTTGTTAGCTTCAGGGCTCTGGAGTGGCCTAGGTAGGGCGAGTCAATGGTTGTTGAAATCAACTCCATCGACTAATCATCCTCCGCTAACTCGAAGATTAAGCCTTATGTAAAAAATACTGATTTTCCTCTTTAAATTCAATTATTGGAAAGTCAATTACATGCGATGACATATTTCTGTTGTCATTCTTATGTTGAGGCGGCAAAGGGAGAAATATTGATTTAAAAAAGTAAACAATAAATTACTTTTAAAGTAACTTAGTTACTTTGATAATAATCAGTAAGGTAACTAGATTACTTTTTCTTTTAGGCGTAATCAGTAATTAACCTTTTCAAGTAATCTGTGACAACATTGCTCAAGAGGGCAATCTCAAGTTTGGAACTGTTTGGCAATTTATTATGCATGAAGCAGAACTGTAGTGCACACAGATGCAATTTAAAAATCCAAAATCAGACCTATGTTGAGAAGTCTTGCCTGCAATGAGTAAAAGTTCCCTTTGTGAACAACTACAGCAGAAAATGAATTAGGACTTTATAAGGTAAATAACAAAGACATAATTGTCTATAAATTACATCGCGTCTGACAGTCACTGCTTTTCCATCATGTTGCATGTATTTCAATTGATTTTTCAATTGTGAGTATACTTCAGCACAATCAACCTCTTAATGTTCAGCAGAACAGCTTTAAAAAACAAAAAGCAAAACACTTCATCACTAGCACTAAGCTTGACTGCTATTATGCACCTATTAATTATGGCTGGATTTCAAGCCAAAAATAGAGCCAGTTCCGGGCAGTCAAAATGTACAGTACATTCAAAACACATCCTACTCAAAGATGATTAACATTGTTATGAAGCTTCCATGGTCACACAAAAAGGGATTCCCATGGCGAAAAACTATTGCAGAGGTCACTTAAGGTGTAGCTGCAGCACAGTGACACAGTGAGTGGGAGGACCACCCTAGTCAGCACTCTCCCTTCCATTGTAGGCGGGTAGATATTTCAAATACTGCACATGTGCGCTTTCAGATGGAGCTCACGTCCGAAGACTGCACACACATACGCCACAGATCAATGTGTCCCATATTGCAGGCGCCACTTTTTTAAGTATGTGTGTGTGAAAGCTTGCCCAAGTCATTCAGTACTAAGAAGCAACACGACAGCTTTAACTCTTTGGCTGCTATTGATGGTGATAGTCAATATCTATGAATGTATGAATGAATAAACTCTCACCTCAGAAACTTTCACTATGGATTTCACTTACTAATAGACGTTCAATCCCCTTTTAACTGGGAGGACGCCTATGGGCATAAATGGCTGCCACTGAGTTAACCAACACTTCCACTTTGCAGTCCATTCCCAATAAACCCACAGAGAATATTCTAAGTAAGCATACTCTAATCAACTCTAAGCACATACTGATTATATGAGGTTGTTTGGAATTTTATGCAACAACGCAAAATGTTGCATAAATTTCATGAATTTATTTATGCAGTTGTTTTGTCTTTAGTCTTACATTGCTGTTTTTTTTCTATTTTATATGCCAGAAAGCCCCCCTGGGCATATAAAATAGAAATAGATATGTGCAGCGTGGGTTGTGCGGGTGGCTTCGGGTTAGTGTAGCAGCTTGCACCCAGTATAATGGCAGAGATCTTATATGACATCTGTATCCTGCCACGCATGTGCCCAGAGAATATTATCCATTAGCAGACATTTGACAACCAAGAACACAAATTATGCATGCCATGGACGACCAAAAGGTATCTCAGCAGACATATTCTCATGTGCGGCGATACAAACTAGGATAAAAGCATAGTTGCTGTACCTAGTGAGGGAGTTATTGCAGAGCGTACTATAAATCATTTACACTAAATATGTATACATCTATTTTGACATCAGAACTGCACGGAAACCTTAGGATACTTTTTCAAAGATTGCAGTCTCCATAATGTCGTATCATGTGCCCATTCCTCATTGGTTGTGTATGTTGGCATTTCCAATATGATATACTGTAGGGGAATGATGCAGCAGCGGCACACATCGAAACACACACACACACCAACTCAAAATTCAATCAAGGAGGAGGATGGGGGAAGAAAATACAGAAGATTGAAGGATACCAGAGCAACACATTCAAGATGCCCAGTAGCCTTAAACAAGATGCTTGTGGAGACTGATAAGAGTCAAGGCAGCTATTCGTTTGAGCCGAGGGGAAATGTATGTCCAATGGCAACCTGTCATACAAGTACTGACTTCATTCTCACAAAAGACATGTGTGCATGTCAAACACACATGACATAACAAAGGGCACGTAGTGATAGGTGAAAAGTCTTTTTCTTGATAGAAGGGTTGGGAACATGCCAACAAGAAGGTGCCCACAGTCTTTGCTTACTTGTAGTATGATGGGGTGAGTGAGCTATATAGCGTGAGAGAGAGATTGTGAGGACCCGTCCACACTACAACTGAGAAAATGTGATTGCCTCACAACAATTCTACCAACTCAGCTTGACAGCCAGCCCAAATAACCCATTAAGTGCAGCGGACGGGAGGCAGAGAAAAGCCTGGCAGCACTACAGAGCATTCCTTTCCAGGTTTTTCTGCCTGACAACTGACATCTCAGTCATGTTTCTATCTATTGTTGCTCCTTATGTCAAAAGCCATCAACCTTTATGAATCATAATTAAATGTGAGAAGTGAAATTAGTGAACATTTCAATTTCAACTGGTACACTCACATACTTTTTAATACATCTTTAAAAAATACATTCAATCTTGGAGCTGTGCATTCCCGCATATTACAACCACAACAATAAATGCATGAATTTATACTTCACGATATCAAACGAACGTAATCATTATTACAGTTTCAAAGTCACATTACCTGATGCCACTTTTGTACTGGATGCGTTTTGATTATGTAAATGTCATAATGTACTGGCCTTTGAAGGAAATGTGTCACAGCATGAAGTTGTTAGACAAATCGAGATTTTCAGCAACGTGGTTGTCATTTGACACAAATGTGCCATCCTCTCTGCTCACCATGAAGAGCAACCTGTAGAGCAGCCTCCACGCAGCTGTGGCTTGCCGCTGTGTTCTTCGAGCCAAAGAGCATCCTTTCCTACGCAGCTTGCCTCCCCTGGATGTTGGCATGGTGCTTCCAAAGGAAGTGTGTAGAACCCAGCAGACACCCACACAAAATTATGAAAATATCTATCCCCTTTCAGTCTCCACTTTTCAGGCTGATTTTGCTCACCCTCACATCTAGTCCAGTTCAAAAGCAAATCTAGTCTTGAGTCCTTGGGGCAAAAATTTGCATGTTATCCAACCTGTTGTTCCTGTGCTGGTAACAGTCAGTGATGTGGCTGTGAGATTGTCTTGCATATCAATGAGGTGCAGGCTTATTCGCCACTTAGCTTGAAAACACTCTACCAGTATCTTATGCATCCCTCTGCCTATCAGTTTCTCAGGTGTCCCCAATCTTTAGCTCTCTTCCGTCAAGTTCTTCCTCTCACAACATGAAGACATGTGACTGGTAAGTATAATTTCCAGAGAGCTGAAAATGAAGCGGTGGGGAGCATCACTACTCTGCCTCAATAGCAACAGGACAATGTAGACTGTTCTGGCTTGTACTTCCAAACAGAGGAATAGCTGACTCAAAAATGGGAGGCTGCAAGCTATTTGAGAAAACATGCCATTACACTAAAAACTTTTATCAGAGGAAAAAAATGTAATGTTATTTTCAGTATTGTTTTTGGCAGCCCTTTTAATTGTTGTCTTAGTCTTTTTGACTAATTATTAGACATATTTTAGTCCAAAATGTTTTCGTCTTTGTCTAAATTTTGTCAACCAATCTCATACAAATTTCATCTAGTTTTAGTCAACAGTTACTCAAAATGTTTATGTCTGTAAAATTCAAAAGTATTAGTCCAAAAATAAAGGTTTCCGACAATTTCAAATCAACATAGACAACATAAACATAGACAGATGAGCCACGAACTGTATGTTAAAAAACAGTTGTCTGAGCATTTAACATCCTCTGTTTACTGACCAAAAAAGCCAAGTACCTCTGCTTTAGACTGGCCAGTGTGTTAAGAGTACGCTTGCCATTCTGAAGCTAATGCTACGCTAACGCTAGGAGTTACATGTCTGATGATCACTCACCACACACTTTTAAGGGCTATAGCAACATTGCATATTCTCTCTTGCCAAGATAAGAAAACAAACCTTACCATGTTTCCAAACAAGCAAGATAGAGCTCAGCCAAGATTGAGACACGTCCTAAACTTCAGTGAAGAGGGAGAGGCGCCACACATCTCACATGAGTGACATGACCCAAACAATGCTACGACGCAAGACGACGTATTCTACGTACAATATAAAAATGTCACGCATTGTGAATTCGTCTTGTATGACAAAAACTGGCATTCGTCTAATTATGTTCTAGTCTCCCAAGCATCATTTTTAGCTCGTCATCGTCAAAAAAAAATTGTTCGTACACGAAATATTTTCATTATCGTTATTGTTGACGAAAACAACCCTGGTTGTTTTATGGGCTTGCTGCTACCATGGTCAATGGAAATATTTAATGTCATTTTCCCCATATACTGACCAATAAAACTGTACCACAGTCTGACAGCGAAAAGCAGAAGGTCACTACTGTTGGAGAAGACATGAAAAAAACACTTTTTGTCACTATTTGTTTGATTTTTTTTCCCTATCAGATACAAGAGTCAAAAACAGGCTACGAGGAAGTTGTCAAAAAGATTTAGAAAATATTTAAATATTAGTAAGAAAACATCAATTATGGCACACAAAACTATGCAAGATTTGTGCCCTGCTCATCAAACATGATATAAAAATGCTTCAGTCTCATTGGTTTGATATGTCAATACAATGTCCTAAGGGATTGTGTTAAACACAATACAAAAATAACTCAAAGCTGTCAACGACATCACCATTTCCACAACACTTCAATAGACCTTAAGACTCACACACACAGCGCAGTTTGTTTTGCAGATGAAACACTTCAGTCATCTAATGAGCAGTTGAGATGCCCGATTTTAGCTGAAGTAAACGTTGAAGGGAATTAAAATGGAGGACAAACAACAATAAAGCCATGGGATTGTTTTTCTCTTTGTATGGAACTTGTCAAAACAGCAAGACTGTGACTTGAGAATGATGAAATAGTGATAAATTTTCAAAACTCAATAAAAGAGGACACACACTCATAAATCAAATAGAATTAGAGGGCGGTGTGAGCAGATGAGGACTGCTGACGTTCCGTTACAATCCAGCTAGTTTACCCTTTTATTATTCATCCTAAACAAATATTATTCCACAAAGTCTCAGAGGCCTTTGGGAGGAAGAGCGTGTTTTTATAATGAATCCAGCTTCAGATTAAAGCACCCATTCTCTTGTGACCCAAGGCTCTTCACATCCACTCCAATGCATGAAAGCTGCTACAGAGGCAAAATAATGCTGGTCTCGTACGTTTTTATCATTTACTAAATTGTCGAATGAAAGCTTAAAGGCGGATCCAGTTGATTGATGAATGACATTGACCAAAACACAAAGAATAAACTGGTGAAACGGGAAAAACATTCTCCTTACATACATGCACCGTAGCTAAAATTTTACCAACTAACTTCCAAAATAGCAAAGTTGAAGTTTAAAGTTATTTACCAAATTATTCATCATAAAGCAGGTTGGTTCAATACATGAAACTCCATGCCACAGACAATATTTACCGCTCGTTGGTTCCTTTTTGCATCAGTCTGACAGGAAAAGCAGCTCTCTACATTCTGTGCCAAGCAGGCCAGCTTGTCTTTAAGGAAGCGTCCCAGGCTGAGCAGCACAGAAGCCAGGAAGAGATCCTTCTCTTCAGCTTCAGAGCTAGGAGGCCAGAACCAGCACATAGCAAGCAGGGAACACAGGGCCTGGGCTGGGGACTGGTCCTGCATGAAGAGCTCAACTAAGGTGGTCAGATACAAACTCGGGCCATGATCTTCAGTGACGCTCACTGCTGGAGCCAGAGCAGCAACATCAACAGCCATGGTGGTGCCGGACACTTCTGGTGTGGTAATTCCAACCAGATCTGTGTCATGTTTCTTGTTTCCTGTGGCTGTGTCCGTTTCTTCTTCTTTGTTTTCAATCGTAAATAGTCGTTTCTAGCAACATGGACTGACAGCAGCAGACAGGCATTAACTGCACCGCCAACTGTAAACCCAGATTATTAGCCAGCTCACAGCCAGATGGCTGGCGGCTGATGGGCTTAGTCATAACACACACCTCCCTGAGTTGCAGCTCCACCAAAAACAGACCCACATTTAAAGCAGATTTTCAAAAACTTAAGAGTGGGGACAACTGTAGCTGCAAGCAAAAGCACATCAAGTTTTTGTAAATGATATTGCTATTGCTATTGCAATTGCAAATGCTAAAGGCATCGACTCTAAGAAACTTTAACAAGTCAATGTCCTAGTAACAAAACCGAAACAATGTTTCCACAATTTTCTTTTTAAGAGTTTAGAACAGAGGTGACTCAGAAACACAAAATAAAGAAATGCAGTGTAGCCAAACTATGAGCTTAAAGGCCAACAGCAACATTATCTATTATAAACAGTCAGAAATGTCAAGGACTCTTTATCAGCCCAATTATAAAATGCCTGTCTGCACAAAGAGGCTTAATATGTCTGACTGCTTTTTAATCTTTTGTTTAATACGAGACATGACAGGCTACTAACTACATTACATGTCAATCACAACATGGGTATAAATACAACAGAATTCAATTCAGCTTTACAATTGAATTGACTCTTAACATCAAGGAAGTATGGTTGCAGTCCGCCATAGTCATGACCTCCTCTTCGACAATACACAACAGGATTATTGTATTTCATTGGATTGTACAATCTATCAATGCATTATCTATAATGTTTAGAATAGAATAAAAAAAGCTTTTATTGTTATTGTACAGAGTAAGACGAGATTTAGAGCAATAACGTGCACCACATAAAACGTGCAGTACAATAAGGCTAATATTGGAGTGGGGAGGGTTACAGTATACACAGATTGGGAAAAAGTTAATAAGTCACTAGCAGCAAGTGATGATGTAGTAGTAATTTAACAGTATGTATACTGCAATTTACAGTACTTAGACTAGAATGCAGATGGCTGACTTGATTTGTGCATACATATTGATGTAACACTGCAAAATGTCATAATTTAACAGCAAATATGGCATATGGCGGAAAACAGGTGACTTGAAGTTCCGCTTTGAGACCTCCAATTTGGCCAAATTTCAAAATTGTCCGATATGCATGTGTGATACATCATTGGAAAACTTAAAATCTCCATTTTCTGGGGGAAGAAAATTTTTGAACAGGAGGGCATTTTGAAAAAAAAAAAAATTAAACAGCATAACCCTATTACAGATGCCATGACTTTAACGAGATATTATCGCGTACTTACCTTGTTTCGATCCAAAAACTCCATGTAGCATGTATCACTGAGTGTCAAGACAGCTGTGAATGCCCACAGCTGGATTTTGGGGGGATTTTATGGGTAAAACATGGCAATATAACAAGGGCCGCGAAGCAGAAATCGCAGACATCGAGGAGTGGTCGAGATTTTCTTTTTCATATATTTACCCCTTTAAACGTTATTTTTCAATTTTTCTTTGTTTGGACCAATTATTTATCATTTAACATATCCGAGAAAATATGACAGTAACAAAAAAAATACAATAAAGCGATAGTTATGAGGTAGACATCCGTGACATTTTTACAGACGCCATTTTTTTCATTGTTACACCATTTGTTTAAACGTTTAAAGTATGCGAGTGAATAATTTTTTGAAGTCTTTTTTTTTTTTAAACGAAATATTAGACATCAATTAATGATTCTAAGCTAAAAATGACAGATATTTGGAATAATAAAAATAATTAATTACCTTAGTTTTATGGCTGGGTTAAAACAAAAGCGGTTGCGCGACGTCTGTAAACGGGGGTTTTCAGGGTAAAACGGACAAATTAAAAATAGTTCCGGGGCTTAATGCGTGATGAATCTGCTATGGCAGCATATAGACATATTGTTCTATCAAACACAACAGTTGTTTTGGCTTAAAATACAGCAGTTTCTTTTCAAGAGGAGTGCAAGGGCAGAAACTTCTTTTTCAGTCTTGTCTGTGTTTTCCGCCATATGTAATACCCAGATTGAGACAAATGTCTGAGAACATAGTAGTGCAGTGGTGTCCAAACTATTCCACATTGGGCCGCAGTGGGTACTTGATTTCATTTCAACAAAACAAGATGACACCTTTTCACCAATGTGGTGTCTTGCAAGTGTAATCAGTTGAGTGCAGTCAGGTGTTGCATGTTTTAGCTGAAGCCTCATTGGTTAAACTGTCTGTGCTAGACTAGTAGGAACAAAAACCAGGACCCACAGTGGCCCTTGAGGACCAGTTCGGAGAGCCCTGTATTAGGGAGATGCATGTGACAATGTTGTGGCATTAGCAGTGCAATGACAATTGACATTTCAGTGCAAACTTGGGTACGGTGACAGTGTGGGGTGTTGTTGTTATTGTTAATTATGTGTTAGGTCATGGGGTTTTCAGCCAATCACAACCGACATTGGGTGAAAAGTGGGGGGACATAGTAATTGATTAATTTATACTATATGTTGTTACATTATGAGGCAAAGTAAACACTTAATGGGTTAGTTAACGGTAAGTCAATTTGTATTTTTTTTCTGCAATTTTTACAAATATATCATTCATGGATATTTTTCTCTATGCCGAAACTAGGTGCCACGTGGTAACAACAGATTACGACCGTGTGTCCCTCCATCTGCTCTGATCTTTGAGTATGCCATGCATATGTGTTCATTCATGCGAGATGCTTTGTAGGGCTGACATCAAACAAACTAACTGCTGCATCTTTCCTGTTCGATAACTGGTGAAAAAATGTATTGACAATTCATATTTTGCCTATTCACATCCATGTGACAACAACATGTGATGTGTGCCAATTAGGGCTGAACGATATTGGAAAAAACTTACGTTGCGACTTTTTGGGGGGTTGTGATATATTGTGATAAATACATATACAGTATCAATACTAAAACTAGAAGAATTTTCACTAGATGACCTGAATAGCTCTGTTTGGGAAGACTTTGGTTGACTCGCCATGACCACATTGTGCTCATATAATACTGTTTAATCCAGGCTAAGGGGATTCTTCTGTCAGTTTGAAGATTGCTGTATATAAAAGGGATCCAGGAGGTCATGTCTCTGCATACTTGCTCCTTTTATAAAGCAAAACATAAGCCTATGTGTTAAAAAAAATAAGAAAAACAATCGCACATCCTGCGATGGGACAATAGCGCATGCGCACACCACGATGGTGATGATCAATCGATATATTATGCAGGCCTAGTGCCAATACAATTTCAAGATGTTTTATGGCAGTTCGGTACCTCAACGTATGAACGCATCAACATCCAATGCTTTTGACATCCGACGTAAAAATTAACGTCATTCGTTCCAACAAATGACGACAAGCTGGAAGTAGGACGATTTACAACAGCGTCGCAATTTCATTGTTATCCGGGAAGATGGTTGCACGACGGATTTTCTTATGAGAGAAATCACATGTGTCCCAAGAAGGTTAATGCAGGTGGTGAAAAAAGGAAAAATGTGACGCTTAACATTGAAATTAAGATGGTAGAAAAATATGAGAGTGGTGTGCGCGTCCTTCATCTGGCTCGACAATATGGCCGGAATATGTCTACGAACTCGGCGGTCCTTGTCCGACCTCCGTTCACCAGTCTTTATAAGTTAAGGTAACAATTATTAATGTTGTTGTAACATTGGCAAGGAAGTCGCCAGCTTCGTCAGGATTTTAATCATTTATTTCACAACTTGTGCATCACAACACGGCTACTGTCCGCCGTAGCCGAGGCCAACAACAACAGAATATGAAAAGAGAAAATAAGAACTTCCCCCTCTTCCGCACCTCTCTCCCTCTCTCGTCAGTCATATAGTGCATTCAGGAACAGCATGCAAAACACAACCGTCACATTAGAATCGGAGCTTATTTAAATTTATTTATTTATTTATTTATTTGCTCAATGTATTTATTCATATTCTTATAGGAAATTTCGACTTAAAACCAGGCCCTGGAACAAATTAAATCCGAATTTAGAGGTACCACTTTAGGCATATTAGGGGGTGGGACGACACAGGTAACTCACAATTTGGTACTGTGACGATATGTGACCCAAAAAAATTATAACATTACGATACACAATATCTATTGTCTGCAATGATGCATTTATTCAATGCCAAAACGTGTACAATGTACAGAGAAACATGCATTTGCAACTGCACTAATCTTGTAAATGTAAACACTGCATACTTGGATAATTAATGTGCATGAACATTAATAACATGTTTTATGTAAACCAGGACAGTGCACTTCTTTCTGGTACTGAAAAGTCAGTATCAAGTTAATTTTGCATTGTACCTCACACCTAGTCCTGAAAATGTTATCACTGTACAGCTGGACAAGTTAAAATTCATGAACATTCATAACATGACCCTGTACAGACAGACACATTAAAGTGCACCAACATTAATAACATGTTTTATGTAAACAAGGACAGTGCTCTGCTTTCTGAAACTGAAACGTCAGTAGCAACTTGATTTGTTTTTCTGTGTTCGCATTTTTCGCCATTCTTGCATCTGTTCTTCTATTGTCTAATGTCTTCTTCTATTGTCAACTCTTCACCGGCTGCCTACTTTACACCCGTTTATAGGATTAGTGCCCCAAAAAAAGAGAGTAGGTACTGTCACTGACAACAGGGTAAATCCATTATAAAATATTGATACTTGCCGTCAGTCTATCGATTATGTATTGTGACAGAAAGCGCAATACCGTAATTTTTCTCCACCACTAATATAAATATATATATATTAGGCCTGTCAACAATAACGCGTTAACGACCATGATTAATCTGGAAATATTAACGCATACAAATTTTTTAAAAAAACGCAATTTACAATTTTAGTTTGGCCACAACTGCCTCTCGTAGTCCCACACGCTGATGTTTACATTCTCCACGCAGCAATGCAGAACAAAATGCAGCCAGTCACGATGGGTGAGGATGATGACCCAGGACTGCTTCATGGCAAATTCCGTTTTAAAAAGATGCTTAATGGAAATCTGGATAAAACTAAAGTTGTGTGCACATACTGCTGTGATGAACTGTGCTTCCATCGAAGCACAACCAGCCTAAAGTACCACCTTCGGGCAAAGCATATCTTTGCTAGTGTTAGCAATGACGCTAACACCGCGGGAACAAGCCGCAGTCATCAAGCTACGCTGGCAGAGTGCTCAGACTCGTCAACAAAAAGACAACAAATAGGTTGACTACTGCTATCGCTACATGGGTAGCCAGGGACCGTAGACCAATTGACATAATCGAAGACGAGGGCCTTGAAAATCTCATCCAGATAGCCATGGGCGACCCAACATACAGAACACCTTCACGGGCATCTATTGTCACAAAAATTCATGAACTTTTTGAAAATGAAAAGGCAATGAAGGTGGAGCAACTAGCCAGAGCTACGTTTGTTGCACTGACAGGAGACCACTGGACATCGGTAAGCAACCATAATTATCTCGGGGTAACTGCACACTTGTTCGATGACAGCTGGCGGCTGCATTTGTTTGCGTTATGTGTTGTGAAAACAGAAGAAAGGCATTTCACTGAAGCATGTGCTTGTCAGTTTCTGGATTTTGCCAAAGAGTGGGGGATAACAGACAAAGTTACTACTATTGGAACAGATAGCGCTCGAAATATGATGGCATATCTCACACAGCTTTCAGGCCATTTAGTGTAAAACTGCAAATGCTGCATTTTTGTGTGTGAAATGTTCTATTTAACAGACAAGTTGTTTACACATTTTTTGAAACACTAGCTATTGTTCCTGTATTGTGCTTGTCTGCTCTTTAAATTGGCAGTTAATTTGGGGTAATATGCCAAACGGTACTTGAGCCACATTGTTAGTCTGAGGCACTTTAATCTGTTAAAGCTTTTTGCTGTATAATACAATTTATTTTATTCAATTTATTTTATACGAGCTGAGTTGTTAAATAAAAATTTAAAACTATTTGGTTAAGTATTAATTCATTCACAAATAATACATTTCATCTTAAAGCAAATTTTAAGTCAATTATAGTATTTTCCTAGATTTTTTTTTCCTGAAGAGCAACTTTAATCATCCCGAGGGAAATGTGATTAATCATTATAAATCACACAGTTGACATATGATTAACTAGATTACATTTTTAATCGTTTGACAGCACTAATGTATATATAGTACATATAAAAATTATATATCAATCACTGCATTAACTCACAGCCACAGGAATTACAATCAGTCCCAACAGTAAACAACAATGTTAACGCTGCCTAGTAAACACTTCACCACAAATATTCACAGAGATCTCTCAAGTCTAATTAGCGTAAATCGAAATGCAGTAGACCAATTAATCAAAAGGTAGCCAGACTTAGCGAGGCGGCTGATTACAAGTTGTGACAAGAGGCTTGAAAATAATCGGTCCTTCATTTTCCATCCATCTTTATTGACATTCACAACCATATGCATACGCACAAACATCTCTTGGCTTTTACGTGGTAGATATCTATCTTGTAACATGATCCACCCCTTCCTAGGAAACACATCCCTCACTTTGGGACACCGAATTTTTATTTACAAGATCAGTAATTCTTTTTGTAACGTCTTCATTGTGACATTGTATCGATGAGAGAATATTTTCACTCCTTATAGAATAAGACACACCAACACACGCATTTCTTCCATTTGTTCCTCCATAAAAGACAAATACTGAGCCTGAGCAGCAGTGGTGCAGTGCAGAGGGACTGACTCATATTGCCACTAGGAAGAAATCAAGTGACGATAACAGAGGAGCTAAGTGAAGAAGATTAAGCTGCCCTCTACTTTTGTTATATGACTGGAGGTCAACTTTAGTCAAGTCATGGCAGCTGCTACAATTAAAAGTTGTTTCCAGACATATGGCCTCAATGTACAGTGCAACCGTTGAAAATTAGCCGAACAGTAAAGATCATTCTCATTATGTCTGCAACTGGTCAGTAGAATCAGTCCCAGTGTGTATAACAGCTATTTTGCAAAACAGAACATGAAACAGCATTGCATGAATTGAACATGCATTGATGCAAGACAATGAATGAATATGCATGAACAAACACATTGGTGAACAAACACATTGGCTTGGAAGCATCCAGATATGTCTGCATCATTAACAGATGGCTTTTCATGATGACCATACACACTCATTACCACTCTCTATAAACATCAGCATACTCATTCCCCCCATTACATTACAGCAGTGAGGCAGATCTCCCACAAGGCCCAGACTCACACTCATTTTAATGACTTCATTAAAGTTAGTTCAGATATTGAAAAACCTAACCAGATATTTAAGAACCACCAAGACAGAAATAGAAGTGCGATCGGCTATAATTCCTCAGGGACAATCATTTGGCATGTTTAGAGATATTTTTAAGAAGCATGAGAACGGATGCAGGATTGTCTTAAAAGGTGGAAAAGCACTATATAAGTAGAACACCATTCACCAACCAGAACGCAAACTTTCCAAATACACTACAATATGTCACAAAGATGATGCTTGCCTTTGCAGATGATAAGATGATGTTTGAGTGAATGTCAGGATAAGACAAGAGCATCTGACAACTGTTTATTTGGCCCTAAGCTGGATATCGCACTGTGTGTACATGCAGCAAGTAGTTGTTAGCTCTTGAGTTACGTTGGTTCAGGAGCTCTTGCCATTGATCCTACTGCAGTGGTATGAAAAAGTATCTGAACCATTTGGTATTTTTTACATTTCTGTATAAAATCACCATCAAATGTGAGCTGACCTTTGTCAAAATCACACAGATGAAAAAACTGTCGGCTTCCAGTAAAACTAGGTGTTCATATTTTAATGAGGATAGTATGCAAACAATGACAGAAGTGGGAAAAATAAGTCAGTGAACCATCAAATTTAATATTTTGTGCCCCCCCCCCCCCCCCCCCCTTTAGAAGCAATAACTTCAACCAGACGCTTCCTGTAGCTGCAGATTAGTCTGGCACATCAATCAGGACTAATCTTGGCCCATTCTTCTCTACAAAACTGCTGTAGTTCAGTCAGATTCCTGGGATGTCTGGCATGAATCACTGTCTATATCTCAATAGGGTTCAGGTCTGGACTTTGACTTGGCCACTCCAGAATGTGTATTTTCTTCTTCTGAAACCATTCTGAAGTTGATTTACTAATGTGTTTTGGATCATTGTCTTGTTGCAGCCTCTTTTTAGCTTCAACTGTCTGACAGACGGCCTTCCGGTTTTCCTGCAAAACATCCTGATAAACTTTTGAATTCATTCTTCCATTAATTATTGCAAGTTGTCAAGGCCCTGAGGTAGCAAAACAGCCTAAAATCATGATGCTCCCTCCACCATGCTTCACAGTGGGGATAAGGTGTTGATGTTGGTGAGCTATTCCATTTTTCCTCCACACATGACATTTTGTGTTACTCCATAACAATTCAACTTTGGTTTCATCAGTCCTTAAAATATTTTGCCAAAACGTCTGTGGAGTGCCTCCAAGTGCCTTTTTGCGAACATTAAACGAGCAACAATGTTTTTTTAAGGACAGCAATGGCTTCCTCCATAGAGTCCTCCCATGAACACCACTCTTGGCCATAGTTTTACATACAGTTGATTTGTGCAGAGATATTGGACTGTGCCAGTGATTTCTGCAAGTCTTTAGCAGACACTTTATGGTTCTTTTTTACCTCTCTGAGTATTCTGCGCTGAACTCTTGACATCATCTTTGGTGGACGGCCACTCCTTGGGAGAGAAGCAACAGTGCCAAACTCTCTTCATTTATAGACAACTTTTCTGACTGTCGATTGATGAACATCCAGACTTTTAGAGATGGTTTTGTATCCTTTCCCAGCTCTATACAAATCAACAATCCTTGACCGCAGGTCTTCAGACAGCTCTTTTGATCGAGCCATGATGCATATCAGACAATGCTTCTCATAAAAAAAATTATTACCAGGTGTGTGTTTTATTGTGGGCAGGGCAACTTTAAGCCACTCATCAGTGATTGGGCACACGCCTGACTTAAAATGTTTGGTGAAAATTGTTTTCAATTGCTCTTTAAGTCTCCTTAGGCAGAGGATTCACTTACTTATTTTCACCCTTCTTTCATTGTTATTTCTCCCCACACTGATCATCCTGCATGACAGTAATAAGATGTGTTTATACTAGTGGCTATGATGAAACATCCTAATTAGGGTAATCTGAGGAATTTGTGCCAGTCTGGTTACAGCCACACATCCGCCATTGTGACAGCTCACGTGTGCACACACACACACATACACACACGCCCGCATACATTCTGAAATAATAGAGACACATACTTCACGTCAAGTCTGCACGACAATGGAAACATTCTTTTTAGCTCCACCTACCTTGCTGAGCTGAACAGGCCTGTGTGCGCAGTGGGAGTGACTCTCCAGCCCGGCACACATGGACTCGTTACCCTCCGCTGCAGTGCACAAGTCTGGGAGACAGAGAGAGGTGGGTTAAGTTGTAGGTATGTGTTCCTCAAATCACCGCAGCATAGAGGCTTATTGAATTACAGTGACCACTAAACACAAACTATAGTGTCGCAAAGCCATCAAAGGCGCCGAACAGACCCCGTGCAATATCTATAAATGAAAGAAAACAGCACTCAAAAAAGATGAGTAAAAAAAAAAACAAATCTCAAGGTACAGTTTGCCATTTTGTCTCTGAAAGTAAAAGTCACACATTGACTGTTTTCTTGAAAACCTTTTACATCTAGCCACTCTGAAAAGGTATTTTTAGATGATTTCTGATACGGCCTACAGCTCATTAAATTCAAGGTTCTTGTTCCAAAGTGCAGCAGTTGGCAAATGAAAAGACTACCCTTGATTGTAGACTGGGAGGTAAGCCAATCCGACAGCAGGAAACAAAAGAAAACTTCTGGACCGCCAATGGAGCTAAACATGTCCTTTCTGAACCGACAATTGCTGTCAACCAAATTGCAGACTGCTGGAGAAGAAATTCTAAATCTAAATTTGATGGGGTTGACTTAGACATTACCAAAGACAAAAGACATAGCTTTCACAAAGGAATGTGGTTTTGGCAACTAATAATTCCTCTTCATCAGTGCATACATCCCTACCTCCTTTTTGTACAGACAGGCTGGGATCATCTGCCCTCTAGAGACTGATAAGAAAACTGCAAGCACTTTGATCACACCGTTTACTGTAATGAGGCTTTCAAGTCATTAATCCCTCTGAGTTTAATTAAAGATACTCCAAGGAAAGGCTATGTTAATGAATAACTACCATCAGGATAACATAAAATGTTCTGACTGTTTTTTTGGAAATAAAAGCAATAAAAAGGCATGACAATGTGCATGCATGCTGAGGGAAAATGTGACTTCCACAGTGTGGTTCATTTAACTTTAATCACACTGCTCATTAATGTGTCATTTTGTTTGTTTTGGAAAGTACAGTACATTTCTCTTGGAAATCGAAATCACATTTTCAGGTCTGATTTCTGAACATTCTGCATAATACCATAGACTTCATTACCTATTGATGTGACACTTAGTCATTCTTTGCGTAACGCCTTATCAGAGGGAGCCGAGCTTCATTTAGTAATAGCCGAAGACCGCACACGCTCAATGTCGGATTTAAGCTTGGATTTTTGAAGAACTACGAAAGCCATATCGCATACAAATAGGAAGGATTGTCTCAGGAATGATTTGTTCGAGGATTCAAGATAAATATTATATTTTTCGTGCCATGCATGCGTGATTAAAGCATTTATTTGCAGGAATTTTCTTCTTTGTTTACACATGGAGGCGGCTAATTTTCGTAACTGACTAGCCTCATAGTTGGCAATATTTACGCGAAATGCTACCTGCACGATTTTTTTGCTTTTAACCAAGAATCAAGACTGTTTTACGTCAATGTATATGAAGAATTCATAGATTTAGGCATTTATTCACAACAATTTTCGCCAGAAAAACTCTCCGCCAGGTGGCCGCTAGCCTCATTCGCTAACAGGGTAGCATTGTACTTTGACAATATACGTGAAATAAACGCTAACTGCACGGTTTCTTTGCTTTTAACCAAGAATTGAGACTGTTTTACGTCCATATCTATGAAAAATTAGGGGATTTACGGTACGCATTTATTCACAAGAATTTTCGCCAGAAAATCTCTGTTTACGTCAGGGGGCCGCTAGCCTCATTTGCTTATAGTATATAGAGTAAAATGATTATAAAGGGCTATTCTATTCTATAATAAGTTGTGATTGTATGTAGAATATATTCATAATCTATTTACATATTATTTATAATTGATTCTGCATGTTTTCCTGAAGTATTAAGTTTCTGATGTTAAATTGAGTGATTTGTTAGCAGTTTAAAACTTGCAGTAAATAAAACAAAATTAAGTTGCAATTTTGGTCAAAAACTTATTTGATATGTTAAATATTGCTATTGATCCTGAAAATATAGGTGATTATCTCTGTATTTGGTGACTTTTGTGCAACTAGTGTAAAATATAGCCATTTTAAGTTGTGTTATACTTTTTAAAAAAGATAATTAATTGGGATTTTATAAGGGAACGACTTTGATTTTTTTGATGCCGCTGCTCAAGGAGACTCATATATGGCGAAGGTAGGTGCCTGTTTTGGTTTTAGGTCGGTAGCAGCTTTGGTTTTGAAAATATTTGAATTTGAAGGTTTTGAAAATAGGCCCCCTACGAATCGGCCCTGGTTCCCGTGTCATGTCAATAGGTTATGAGGTCTATGATAATACAAACAATGATTCAGGAGTTAAATTTATCATAATTTAGGAGATAAATTTATTGCACCCAACAGACTTATGGTGAATTAGATATGTATTAGCGGCAGCCTCTCATTAAAGGGACTAATCCGTCAACATGATAAGGTGAGAAAATTAGAGTAGGAAGAATGTAGTTGCATATACAGTGGTACGTCGACATACGATCGCAGATTTTTTTTTTTTTTTTTTTTTTTGAAGAAAAATCAACACGGGTCCAAAGAAGGTTAGTGTCAATGGTGCAAAAAGGAAAAAGGTGACGCGTACCATTGAAATTAAGAAGGAAATGATAGAAAAATATGAGCGTGGTGTGCACGTCAGTGAACTGGCCTGACAATATGGCCAGAACATGCCTACGATCTTGAGGACGACTGTCATGACTATTATGATTATTATTATTGTAACATCGGCAAGTAAAGGGAGTGTGAAATTTCCGATTCCTAGATCATTTGCGATTCGGCCGCTGAAGATTCGAGAACGATTCACGAACATCCATATTGCGATTATTTAAATATGGTAAGTATAGCGGAAGACAGTCAGCTCAGTTTTCGGGACGCAATGAGGAACGGACCAAGAGTAAACATCCAAAACTCATGCCGGTAGGTAAAAAACCGCCGACAGCCGCTACAAAAAACGCCCAGTTGCTACTAACTTCACCCACGTTGCTACAACCTAAGCCCACATAATGCTACAGTAGATATGTATATGACATGAATATAGAACTAGATGCGAAATTATAGACTCGGCGGCGATAGCACATGTATAGAGAAATAGATGCGAAATGATAGACTCGCCGGCGTTAGTAAACAGCCGCCATCTTAAAGCAGTAGACTTCTCAGGAAGGCTCTGTTGTAGCGAACATTCCGAGCGAACCTAATTAACTTTTTATCTAAAATAATGCTTGACTTGAATCTATCTTTAAATGATGAAACAGTTTTAAAACTTTCACATGTCGAAAGTAAACGGAAGGGAAATTATGGAATAACGGGAGCAATTTTAACAACTTTAACGGTTGATTCACAACATTAAATTAATTGAATGTAGTTTAAAGCTGCTACAGAATGGGGACTTGAGTATTTTGTTAGCTTGATACTGAAATAGTAGTTTATTGAAGAGGATTTTTGCACTTTTTTTGTAATAATGTATTAAACATTAGAAGCAGCTCATAGCTGGGGGGTGGGGGTGGGAGTTGTGCATCAATAATCTATTTGTATAATCGAGTTGTAGCCTCTGAATCGTAATTGTAATCGAATCGTGAGGTGCCTCAAGATTCCCACGTCTATCGGCAAGGAAGTCACCAGCTTTTAATCATTTATTTCAGGACTTGTGCAACACAACACGGATACTGTCCGCCGTAGCCGACGCCAACAACTACAGAACATGGACAGAGAAAGTAAAAACTTCCCACTCTTCCGGACCTCTCTCACTCTTGCCAGTCACAGAGTGCATTCAGGAACAGCAGGAACAAAACTAACACTTTAGAACCCGATTCGTTCCATTATTATTATTATTACGATTGTATTTATAATGTATTTGTTTTGCTATGTGCAACTGCTATTTGTAATTGTACTTACAGTATTTATTAAGTATGTAGCATAGGTTTTTGGGCTGTGAACGAATTAATCAAATTATTATGTATTAGTGGAAAATCAGTGGATTTGGTTCCACAAAATCTATTAATTTGAATTGATACAGTTGAAGAATCTACATGATGTGTCAATGTAGCACCTGAGGAGGACTTGGCTTTGACTTTGAACGCTGGAGGAGGAAGTAAATTGCCAGAGGGACTATTTTGAGGCGGGGGTCCATCCCGCCTCAGGCACATGTTCAGAGTTTGCTCAGAAAACAGCATCTGGATCAGTGTCAGGTCAAGAGCTGATACATAGCGACCATTCAACATTAAAACCTCATCACCTGGTCGCAAACCTAGAATAAAAATATAAAACATGTTAGAAAATGTGAAGCATATAACATTGTACGTGAAGTTTGCGGTCTATCTGTTGTTGCTTTTGGTACCTTCGGTGAAGCCTTGGCCATCAGGAAGCACCTCACTAACAAATATTCGACTATTTTTCTGACTGTCTATCTGTCCTGTTACAGCAAATCCTGTATGCAGGAGAAGAACCCGAATGAATAAGCATAAAGCTGAAATGCAAAGGTTTTCAACACCAACTTACCGAAATCTCCATTACCGCTTGTCCTGTTCATTTGCAAGGTAAACATATTAACTGGGACCATCTCCAACTGGCCAACCTACATGGTAATATTAGATGAATCAACACAACTACATAAACAAGTGCTTAATAAAGAGCATGCTGTGACTGCTTGTTCTCCTCACCAAATCGCAAACAAGCTCATCAGGCGCCACAGATCGAATCTCGGTATCTTGTCCCGCTTGCCTGTGCAGACGCAGTCGGTGCAAGTCTGGGTCCAGCTGTTTAGTCTGTTTACACAAGAGATTCTAATGCTCAGCACCTTGTGTGCGCAGACTTATCGGACATATTTCATGCACCAACGCTTGGTTCGACAGCTGCGGTACAGTAGAGGCGTGAATTATTCACTGAATTTACACTCAACGGTGAGACCGTTGCGGTAAACAAAATAGCATCACCCAAGTGAATACAGCCTATCCGTCAGTCTTGTGGGACTGCGCGAAGTTGACACGGGTTGAATAAGTATGCAGCTTTAAACCCCCAATGGAGTGTAAAATCACATCTGCTTTAATTTTAATTAGGGCTGTCAAAATGATCGCGTTAACGGGCAGTAATTAATTTTTTAAAATTAATCACGTTAAAATATTTGACGCAATTAACGCACATGCCCCGCTCAAACAGATTAAAATGTGCAGTACAGTGTAATGTCTGCTTGTTACTTGTTTTTTGGTGTTTGGTTCCCTCTGCTGGCGCTTGGGTCCAACTGATTTTATGGATTAGTACCATGAGTGAGCATGGTGTAATTATTGACATCAACAATGGCGAGCTACTAGTTTATTTTTTGATTGAAAATTTTACAAATTTTAAAAAAACAAAACATTAAGAGGGGTTTTAATACAACATTTCTATAACTTGTACTAACATTTATCTTTTAAGAACAACAAGTCTTTCTATCCATGGATCAATTTAAGAGAATGTTAATAATGTTAAAGCCATCTTGTTGATTTAATGTTATAATAAACAAATACAGTACTTATGTACCGTATGCTGAATGTATATATCCGTCTTGTGTCTTATCTTTCCATTCCAACAGTATTTACAGAATATATGGCATATTTTATAGATGATTTGAATTGCGATTAAGTCCGATTAATTAATTTTTAAGCTGTAATTAACTCGATTAAAAATTTTATTCGTTTGAAAGCCCTAATTTTAATGCATTATTGACGGTTTTTACATAAATAGTCTAAAAAAACATTTAAGACTAACTGTTGGGGAGTTCCTCTACTGTAGGTTTAAAATCGACCACAAAGTACAAAAATAATCAACCTGACTAACATATTATATAGCTACAAACAACAGACATATTTTTCCTTTTATTGTGCTTACAATCACTAACCTTGCAGACCTCAAGGAGAAGGTCAGTAGCAGTTTGCTGACTTCTTACATGAACCTGGGCTGTCAGGCCATCTGGCATGTAGACACAGGTCAGCGTTCCTGTGGGAGAGCTGATGATATCCCATAAACCTTCCTCAGGGGGCGACATGGAGTGGATCCTGGTGAGCGTATTCATTCTCTGTAGTAAACCAGATTGATGTTATAGAACGAAAACACATGAATCAAATCAGCTGTAATACTCTAAACCAGATTGATGTTATAGAACGAAAACACATGTATCAAATCAGCTGTAATACTCTAAATGAATTTCTATGTTGAAAGTGTGTCAATGTGAAAATCAGTCAATTCCTTCAAGTGTGATAAAGATAATCAACGTAATCATCACGTTAAAAGGTGGTAAAATGTAATTTTAAAAAAAAAAACATTAGGGGTGGGCATTTTAGCCCTCAACTTTGGGCAGCTTGGGGTTATCCTTCATCCTTGGTGTCTGGACGGAAATGCGCCACCGTGGCGTCAGGGGCCTACTGGAGACACCAAATTACAGCTCATGACCACAATTGTTAAGGTGCTAAAGCAGTCTGGTTGAATGAACAAAACCTCGTTGAATGAAGTTCTTTAGTGATTCAGCACTTCTGCAAAAGATGACATGACTCTGTGGTTGAGACATGAGAAAAGTAAATGCCTTAAAGAATGGAATGAGCTGGTCACATGACCAAGACTTAAATACACAAAGTCCTAACGTAGAGTGGTATGTGACTGTGGGTTCTCGGCCATTTTAGTCTGATGTTAGTGTGCTTTCTGTGCTTTCACCCTGAAATACCCTTAGCTATACTAGTGAGAAGGCCACTACAAACTATCATGAGCTCAAGCTTAGATAACCATAGAGGCACTCATTAGACTTTATTTTCCAAATCTATTCATGACGAGTCCTCAAAAATAAAAATCCAGCAGTGTTCTTCTCAAAATATTTCTTGAACAAGCAGGGATGGATGAACACAAGGTGCTGCTTCAACACCAAACTTCACCTATCCATTTAGAGTTGTGAGGTCAATGCTTGCCCACTGAGGATGAAGTAACAAGCATCACGGCAACTAGTTACATAACCACCCCATTTGTGTCACAGCATTATGGCGTGACTGGAAAACTAAGATTTTGTTGCCTCCACTGACCTTAGCGGCAGCTGATTTAACACTGCACGCCCATTCATGGTCACAGAGGGTGAGAACAGGCAGGCCGTTGCCTGGTCAACCTTCCACCACCAAGCGCCAACAAGGCTGTGGAGACGGCACGTGCTTCGACATCAACAAGTGCCCTGTGTGGTCAGTCTGTGGGCACTATTCATGTTTACACTCAGTCAGAAATACATTCAAACTGATAGTTCAGTCTTTCCTCTCTAAAGCGGAAACTACTCCCAAAGTAGCCAGCCGCCAAACGCTTCTAGAAAAAGGATATTTGTTGACAGCTGCATAAATACTACACCCTTTCTCCAGAAAGCAGCCTTTCTGCTCCACTTAGCAACCGAGGGACACAAATATTTCAGTTTGGACTAAAATAGATTTGACGAGCCATAAAGAAGAAAAAGAACAGTTGAAGAAAATTCCAACCAATTTCCTTCAATTACATGTATTAAAATTGCATTACTTTTAGTTTCCTAAAAGCTTCACCCAAACTGCTTTACACCACAGGACAAAGATGACAAGATCTCAGAGCTGAACGTAGTCCATCTGTCAGGTAAAATGTGGAGATTTCATTGGGAATGACAGTTAAACACTTAAGGTCCTGAGCCTTTTAGGGTTTTTTTGGCCTTTTAAAAATAAAAAATAAAAAAAATAAAACCTTTTTCTCCCTATACCAGGGGTGGACAAACCGGTCCTCAAGGGCCGCAGTGGGCACAGACAGTTTAACCAATGAGGTTTTAGAGGAAGCAAAAAGCACCTGACTGCAACCAACTAATTGCAATTGTAAGACACCAGATTGGTGTAAAGCTGTCCCTCTGATGGGTTTGAACAAAAACCAGCACCCACTGCAGCCTTTTGTGAAAGTTTCCCCACTCCTGCCCTATACCATGTTACAATGTCCATGCCCCTAGGTATCATTTAGCCTTAAAATGTGTTTTACTTCTATTAAAGACATCATAATCAGTCAGATGTAGGATGGTAGGCTACCATGCAAGGTACCAACTATCCCATTTTACTTTAATTACTTGCAGCAAGAGGTGAAGGCAGTAAAGACCAATGTCATGAGGTACAAATACTCTTAAATACAAATGTAATTCACTTAATCGCACACGAATAACATTAAATGGCTGTTTATTAAGTTAATGTAGAGGATGCAATCTTGTCAAAAGATGACTCACTTTCAAAGAAATATAGTGTTCCCTTACGTATCAGTGTTAATGGGGACCAGTGTTGTTAACCTTACTTTAAAAAATGTAATTACCATAATTTTTGCACTATAATGCACACCTGACTATAAGCCACCACCCACCAAATTTGACACGAAAACGGCATTTGTTCATAGATAAGACCAGGGGTGGGCAAACCGGTCCTCGAGGGCCGCAGTGGGTCCTGGTCTTTGTTCCAACTGATTCAGCATGGACAGTTTAACCATTGACGTTTCAGTGGAAACAAGAAGCACCTGATTGCAATCAACTGATTGCACCTGTAAGAAACCAGATTGGTGAAAGACTGTTCTCATGATGGGTATGAGCTAAAACCCGCACCCACTGTGGCCCTTTGTGGAATAGTTTGTCCACCCCTGGATAAGACGCACTGGACTATAAGTCGCAGCCGTTGAAACTGTATGATGAGATATTTACACCAAAAGATATCAACCGGTAACACTTTATTTGACAGCGGCATCATAAGACTGTCATGAGGCTTAATGAACCACTGTGAGGTGCGAAGCTTCATTGCTTCAAGAAGCTTCAATTTGGCCATCACACATGCCACAAGAGAATCTCTTGGGGGAGACAGTCAACCTCTGCTGCCACATGCTGTCAACACTGTTGTCTTTCAACATGCCTCCTAGCATGCGTTGCGGTGCTACAGATGTAAATAACAAATGCAAATTCATGTTCTCTGCTAATTATTTCTTCAGTTACTGTTCTAGTTGTTTCATTAATTGCTACATATGGAATTTAGTAACGCTTAATTTGAGGGTTAGTCATAAGACCATCATAATTATGACATTACATATGTACATACATATTTCTAGAACTCTTATTTTTATAACAACATTTAAAAATCCGCAATGCACTGAAGGTGCGAAAGTTGAGCCACAAATTTAGTGATGGACCAGTATATTAAACAATGAAAAAAATAAAATAAATATTTAAAGAATATATATGTGAATCTGTTACAGATAACTTTATATTATTTATTCTGCTTTATGATGAGTTTTGTTGTGTCAAGTTAACTTTCGGTTTAGAGTGCAGGAAATAAAAGTCAAACTAGTTTGACATGAACAGACAACCTCGTGCAATACAACCACATTGAGCTAGGTGGGGCGTTAAATTCCTTTGTCCTAGACCGGGGGTCAGGAACCTATGGCTCGCGAGACATATCTGGCTCTTTGGAGGAGTGCATCTGGCTCTCGGTCAACCCGTAATCTTAAATGTGGAACCGGCTGGCTCGCTTGACATAAACGAGCTGTGATGAGCTGATGGCGAATTCACACATTGATTTTGGATATTTTAAACATACATCGCAATGATATGCTTCAATTCTGTGCCCATTGGTGGTCCTCCTGTCACGGAATGCACGGAGATTGGCATTACAGAGCTCGTCTTGCGCGTTAACTCTCTGCTCAGCAAGCAGCATGGGTACAAAGTGTAGTATAGGAGTATATAAAAATGTGTAAGGGAAAATTAAACCACGAACGTGAACTGCGCGGTAACCCAAGTCACACAGGCGGGCGGTCGGTTTCACTTTCATTACTTTTTCGCCTGTCAAATTGTCGCCACTTCCAGGAGAGTGAGACTAATGAAACAGCTGCCTTGAGAGGCTCCACCTATATAATATATGTGCACACATAGACACAAACACTCTGTATGGCTCTTGTAGAATCACATTTTTAAATATGTTGGGTGTTTTGGCTCTCTCAGTCAAAAAGGTTCCCGACCCCTGTCCTAGACAACAACTTTTTAAAAGAGTTATAGTTAGCCAAGTTACCAACACCAATAATTTATACAGCATTGCACGACAACCGTCTTTGAAAGAAAGTGCTGCCCGTAATGATAAAAAACACAATAAATAAGTCGAGACTCAAGTTGTCTGGACAGTAGAAAACTGTGTCAAGAAAAATCAATAGTTCTGTGCTATCTTGAATCCTCACTGACTTCCTTCTATCCTGCCACTGTGAAATTTTACTTTCTAGATGAAAATAACCTGAACTGAGGAAAGACAAACTCTGGAGGAGCTCCCACATTTAACGCGACATTAAATCATTGACACATTGAAAGATGGCATTGTTTCCTGAACCATTTGTACTCTCATTTTAAACATTTGATTGGGGGGAGCTACTTTTGTCACTTGCCAAATTCACCACAAACTCCATGACTGCATCCTGTGGAATTTAACACTTATTCATTCAGCCTAAAAGTCTTGGTCAACAGCAAATGATTAATCACCCCAAAATATTTTTGGAACATTTAATTTAAAGGAAAAGAGCATAAAAAATACAAATTATACCACAATTGCATTATTTATTGTAAAAATTTGACATATACAAGTGAAATTGATAACTTACATACAGTGCTGGCCAAAAGTATGGGCACCCCTGCAATTCTGTCAGATAATGCTCAATTTCTTCCAGAAAATGATTGCAATTACAAATGCGTTGGTAGTAATATCTTCATCTATTTTGCTTGCAATAAAAAAACACAAAAGAGAATGGGTAAAAAAAATAAAATCATTATCATATAGGCACACTTTGAAAAATCATGTGATGCTTCTCTAATTTGTGTATTTAACAGCACTTGTTACTTACCTGTGGCACATAACAGGTGGTGGCAATAACTAAAACACACTTGCAGCCAGTTAAACTACCGTAATTTAAAGTTGACTCAACCTCTGTCTTGTGTCCTTGTGTGTACCACATTAAGCATGGAGAAAGGAAAGAAGACCAAAAAAGTGTCTGAGGACTTGAGAAGCAAAATTGTGAGGAAGCATGTGCAAGTTCAAGGCTACAAGTCCATCTCCAAAGACCTGAATGTTCCTGTGCCTACCATGCGCAGTGTCATCAATAAGTGCAAAGCCCATGGCACTGTGGCTATCCTCCCTAGATGGGAACAAAAAAGAAAAATTGACGAGAGATTTCAAGGAAAGATTGTACAGTTGGTGGATAAAGAACCTCGAAAAACATCCAAACAAGTTCAAGCTGGCCTGCACTCCAAGGGTACAACAGTGTCAACCCGTACTATCCGTCGGTGTCTGAGTGAAAATGGACTCTATGGTAGGATACCCAGGAAGACCCCACTTCTGACCTAGAGACATAAAGGCAGGCTGGAGTCTGCTAAAACTTAGCTGAGAAAGCCAAAAACGTTATGGAAGTATGTTCTCTGGTCAGATGAGACCAAAGTAGAGCTCTTTGGGAAAAGACATCAACATAGAGGCCTTCAAAGAAAAATACACGGTCCCTACAGTCAAACATGGCGGAGGTTTCTCTGATGTTTTGGGGTTGCTTTGCTACCTCTGTCACTGGATTGCTTGACGTGTGCATGGCATTATTAAGTCTAAAGACTATCAACAAATTTTGCAGCATAATGTAGGGCCAAGTGTGAGAAAGCTGGGTTTCCTTCAGAGGTCATGGGTCTTCCGGCAGGACAATGACCAAAAACACACTTCAAAAAGGTACTAGAAAATGGTTTGAGAGAAAGCACTGGAGACTCCTAAAGTGGCCAGCAATGAGTCCAGACCTGTATCCCATAGAACACCTGTGGAGAGATCTGAAAAAGCTGTTTGGAGAAGGCACCCTTCAAATCTCAGAAACCTGGTGCATTTGGCCAAAGAACAATGGTCAAAAATTCCAGCAGAGCATTGTAAGAAACTGGATACCAGAAGCGGTTGTTCACAGTTATTTCGTCTAAAGGTTTTACTACCAAGTACAGTGATACCTCAGCTCACGAACGCTTAAGCTCACGAACTTTTCGCCTCAAGAACATTGAATTCGCGAGCATATAGTCTCTGCTGACGAACTAGTTTTCGGCGGACGAACCAAACCACGCGGTCGAACAGCGCCACGAGAAGCTGACGCACGCTTACGGCGTCCCAGTTCGTCCCCTCCCTTTCGTTGAGTGCGGAAGTGGTTTGTGTTTGATAGACATTTTGGACCATATTGAGTGTACTTTTGCTATTAGGGGACCGAAAAAGACCCCACCACAGGCTAGTGTTAAGCCTAAGAAGACATTAAAGAAAATAAGGTATATTTTTGTGTAGTTTTAAGGCTTATTTAGTAGAAAATTATGTTTTATGGGGACCTGGGAACGGATTATTCTCATTTTAATGATTTCTTATGGGAAATAAATGTTCGGAAGATGAACTTTTCGCCTTACACACACTTTCTGGGAACCAATTATGTTCGTGAGCTGAGGTATCACTGTATTAAGCTGAGGGTGCCAATAATTTTGTCAGGCCCATTTTTGGAATTTTGTGCAAAATAATAATGATTTTTTTTTTTTTTCTATTATCTTTTGTGTTTTTTCATTGCAAGCAAAATAAATGAAGGTATTACTACCAAAGCATTTGTAATTGCAATCATTTACTGGGAGAAATAAAGCATAATCTGACAGAATTGCAGGGTGCCAATATTTTTGGCCAGCAGTGTATTTTACGATGCAAATGTAAACCGTAATGGCAAAGGGCACCCATTTCCAATAAAATCTTTTTATGAGCCTCGAACACATTGATAATAGCTTATTTCTTGTGTTTTGCTGTCAGTTCATTTTAGACTGAAATGAGAAGGTGACAATTGCTGTTTCAAAACAGTAAGAGTTGGATTTGAACCCCAGAGCACAAAATCACACATCCTTTACATTAGCATGTAAGATTTCAGTTGCCTGTGTGATTAAATCTTAACGGCTGGCTGCCCATATGGCCAATATTCACTCTCTTCAAATCGCTTAGCACTTTTAGCACACATGCATAACTTACACTTTTGGTCAGAAATTTCAGGTTTAAAAAAAAAACAACAACAACACAAAAACACAAAAAGTTGAACACCTTTTGCCTTTGCAAAAAGCCAGTAACTATGCTGTTCCCATCCCCAACACGATTAAATTGAAATGAAAGAGATGTTATGCTTCACAATAATTGAAGCCGTTATTAGGCACCTCAGTGTTCTTCCCAAGACTCCACTACACTGAGCTGTGAGCTCGTATAAGAGTAGGAAATGATGGATGACAGATGGCAGGTTTTGAATAAAAAAATCCAAGATCCAAACACCATGCTGGATAAAGCAAGGAAAGGTGATGACTAACCTCTGTGTTCTTGGGAGGCGGAACGTGCGCTTGACCTCCAGCGTCGCTCTCAAAGATCTGCAATAAAGAGGCATTTAAGGGCGTGAGGCAGTGGGGAAGCACTGACTCATGAGCATTTACCGGTATGTGACTAACCTCAAAAGTAACACAATATTAGACCCAAACAGCAGTATTCTGTAGTTAATTCAAATACCCAGTATGCACTGTGTGTGTTAGTGCTTTTGAAAGAGCTAAAATGTGTGGGAGCAAAGAGGTTGTGAATGAAATCTGTGGGGTAAAAGTATGGATTTCCCGATCACATATTTTTGCACCCGAGTGCAATTCACCTCATTTTGAGTTCCGATACAGAGTCCCGATCCGGTACAAAAAAAAAAGTTTGGGTTTCTTTTTTTGTACTAATACAAATGTTACAGTACCGTAGTTCTTACAGCACTCCTCTTCCACTTTTTCTGGGAGTGTTGCGGAGTATAAAACGTATACATGTTTGTATCTTCTTGCAATGCCATTGTATTTCTCCATTATTTTGTTACTTTTTAGCCCTTAAAAATAAAAAATATATAAACAAATTAAGCCTGAACGGTATTGGAAAAATTAACATTGCGATATACGTATATTGCCAAGGCTCCACACTTACTTTTTGCATTGATTACACTAGTGCGCTGAACTTTTTTCTTAATGTGAACGAGCAGAAAATGTAGGCGCATCCACATTTTTCATTGTGTCACCATCAATGCCATACTTTTAATCACTCTCCATACCATTCATATAATTCATTCATCTTCTGAACCGCTTATCCTAACGAGGGTCACGGGGGTGCTGTAACCTATCACAGCTAACTCCAGGCAGACGGCGGGGTAAACCGTGACAGGTTACCGCAGGGCACATATGGACACACAACCTTTCAACCATTCAAGCACACACACTCAATCCTAAGGAAATTTAGAGTATTCAATCAGTATACCATGCACGGTTTTTTGGGATGTGGCAGGAACCCACGGAAAAACTCACGCAGGCACGGGATGAACATGCAAACTTCACACCTGAAGGACGAAGCTGGGCTTGAACCCAGGATTCCAAAAATGTGAGGTAGACATGCTAACCATTGTCCCAACTTGCCATAATGTAAAATATTTTTAAACAAGAATAATGTAGAAACATTCTTGTCTTTATTAAATGCTTCATTGAGTGAGTCCACTCAAATTCGGTCACACTTTGACGCTGACGAGAACAGCCTCTCACTTACACAATGACTGAGTTGCCACAGCCTGTGTACAAAGCTTAACGATGATTAACACATTTGTGCATCTTGTGTATCTTACTGGATCAAAGCTAACAACCTGTTAATCATCATTAACTTTATCATTAACGTACCAAACGCCAGCTGCAATGGTGACCAAGAAAAACAGTTTGGTCGCACTGCTTAGCAGGAGGGAAGGCGAGAGGCTGTACAAGCATGAAGCAGAAAAACATATAAAGTAGGGCTGTCAAACGATTAAAATTTTTAATCGAGTTAATTACAGCTTAAAAATAATTAATCGTAATTAATCGCAATTAATCGCAATTCAAACCATCTATAAAATATGCCATATTTTTCTGTAAATTATTGTTGGAATGGAAAGATAAGACAAGATGGATATATACATTCAACATACGGTACATAAGGACTGTATTTATTTACAATAAATCAACAAGATGGCATTAACATTATTAACATTCTGGTAAAGTGATCCATGGATAGAAAGACTTGTAGTTCTTAAAAGATGAATATTAGCACAAGTTATAGAAATGTTATATTAAAACGCCTCTTAATGTTTTCGTTTTAATAAAATTTGTAAAATTTTCAATCAAAAAATAAACTAGTAGCCCTACTCTGTCCTCAATGTGTGTGAGTACACAAATTGACAGATAGCGAACATAAGTTCCAAAAAGAAATCTGGTAAAGTGATCCATGGATAGAAAGACTTGTAGTTCTTAAAAGATGAATATTAGCACAAGTTATAGAAATGTTATATTAAAACGCCTCTTAATGTTTTCGTTTTAATAAAATTTGTAAAATTTTCAATCAAAAAATAAACTAGTAGCCCTACTCTGTCCTCAATGTGTCTGAGTACACAAATTGACAGATAGCGAACATAAGTTCCAAAAAGAAATCAGACGGTGTGGCAAAGTTGCATGGGCTTTACTGAAGTCATCTGTTTTTGACAGGAGCACGTTTCTTGTATTTTTGTAAAACTGAAAATAACAAGGCAATGTGTCAATAACTTGCATAAATCACAAAATAACATAAAATGTACACACACGTGTCCATTTGAGCAGTAGCACTAGCCAATTAGCTCACAAGCATCTAACAATGTAACTGCATTTCACCATATATGTGAACAAATTCAAATACACATCATCAATAACTATCTAATGCTCATCAATATAAACAAAGGAGGAATATAACTCACAAGCGATGCATGTATTAGACACAAACAGTGTGATGGGGCTATGAGAACTGCCACTGAATACTGGATGCGGACGTTAGCTGGTCTGAATAGCACTGTCTATTAGTGTGAGTTCGCGTCGACATATAATCACGTCAGAAAAGCGCGCCGAAACCCAAATAATCAGCTGCACTGAATCGCCAGCAGAGGGCGACATTACGCCAGATAACATATGCAAGTCACACCCAAGCGCCAGCAGAGGGCGGAAAAACTCCATAAAACACAATTAACAAGTTGGCCTTTCACTGTACTGACATTTAAATCTGTCTGAGCGGGCCTAGTGCGTTAATTGCGTCAAATATTTTAACGTGATTGATTAAAAAATTTAATTAACGCGCGTTAACGCGATAATTTTGACAGCCCTAATATAAAGATTTTTTTTTTTTTTAACCCGATTCTAATCCTCTGAAAATGGCGCAATTGGGCGGATTTTTGATCACATGATCGGATCATCCATTGTAATTTGGGGTCATTAAATTAAATCAACTCAACCAGAGCTTCACAGGTCAGCAATTGCAATTTGGCTCAAACTTATTCCAGAGATACAATTACATGATTAATGAACACATGCAAAAGGCTCATACTCCAAGTGGTGTCAGAGCTACCGGCCTGTAAAACATAAATTTATGAGGTTTTTGGAGGTCAGTATCTCAGAAATAACACAGGTTTAAGGCTGAAATTTGGTACACAGTGTAAATCTGCTGTCATAGGCCTCTTAAATGTATATCTTTTTTTTATGGGAAGAAATCAATCATCAGTCGTTTTTAAAAACCCCTGTAAGGAAAAGAGCACCTAAAGATAGATAATTGTGTTTGTTGCTTTTGCCCATTTTTGGATGGCAAATGTATTGTTTGGGCAATTTCGTTTTAATTATAGTTTTATTTTCTAAGTAATTGCCCATAATTACCTAAAATTGGGCAAAAAAATTTCTTTTTCAGGCGTAACCCTTTTCAGCACTCTTATCTCCTACATTATGGTTTACATTCAGCCAACCTGTACTCAGATAGGTGGAATCTACCACAATGAACTATCTGTAAATGTTATTTCTGAAATTCTGAATCATACAGTGTTATATTTGGCAGTCCTTTTAATTTTCGTCTTGGGTCTTTTGGACGAAAATACTTACTGTAAATTACTTGTGTCAAAACGCTTTAGTTTTCTTCGATATTAATAATTTTTGAAAAAGTGACATGGCACCTAACATTTAGGGAGCTATGTCCTGGAGTATGAGTCCAGAATTTTTGCATGTGTTCATGATTCATGTAAAGGTATCTCCAGAACACATTTGAGCCAAATCGGAGTCAGTCACCTTAGTGCTTTATGATTGGTGCGATGATCTGATGCTGCAGGCGACTAAGCCTCTCCAATACAACGCACAAACAGTAACCAACATTATTTTAAAAAATTAAAAACGGTAAATTGATCAAATGTTCACAAACCATAATCATCATCTACCCATATCATGTCAAATGGGGAAAATCTATAAATCTAAAATGTACTTTGAGTCAGAAATTGATACCTATCTATTGCTTCTGAGAATGTATCTGAATGCAGGACTTGAAAATGGTTATAAGACCCCCCATCCGACCCCTGATAATGCTTCAATAACTATCCTGCCCCTTACATAAGTATCAAGTGGCTGTAAACAGCACTGCTTTCCTGTAAACTGACTAATTTTAGAATGTATTACCAACTCTCCCACAAATCCTTAGATCATCTGGCCTACTTCCCACAGCCCAGTGCGGGCCAGCTTATTACTGTATACATATAGCTCTGCTAAAGGGGACAATAGGAGTCAAACAAGAGGGGAGTATAAACCGGTGAGAAAGACTGTGGGACAAAATTGTCGAGCGCAGGGTTAAACGAGCTTAAGCCAACGCAGATGAGTCAGTGTGGAAGCTGTGACAGAACAGCTGCCAGCTACCATTCTTATGTTTATGCTCCAAAAAGAAGAATTTGACGAAAAAGTTTTTGCAGTAAGACAAATCATGAGTGGAATTAGGAAAGAAAGATATGAAAATATAGCAGGAAAACTGATTAGACCTATTAAAGTTCAATTTTAAACCATGCGAAAGTAGTGACGCGTGCAGTAGATAGAGGCTGGTTTGGCTAACCATGACAACCCGCCTGTCCAAATCCTTCATCAAAAGTGTACCATCAGTTTAATGCAACAGTAATTGGAACTTGTGATGTCATCGGAACTAGCGTCGGATTTCCCACAGAGCAGGGGGAAAAAATGGAGAATTACTCTCTTGTTCAAAGCAACAGATGTCCAGAAACCCACAAGCCCCTTACAGCTAACGGCATTTATGCTTCAATTACACTTCACGCCAAATGGAGAATAGAATTTGATAGAATGATGAGGACCTTGCAAAAAAAAAAAAAAAAAAAAAAAAAATCAAGGAGAGCCATCTAATATTTAGCATCTTTACAGCAACCATCTGCTTGTGTCTGCGGGGCTGAGGGAAGGACGGGGATTGCCATTTACCACATATGGCTATTCATAATTGATGTTTGTGCAGCAGCACCACCTCGGCCTCCTGCACTGCGTAATGCTAACTGGGCCTCATTAGAGTGGCCGGCTGGAGCTCCTCAAGAAAAATCACAAAGTACACTTACATACACAAATACCTCATTACTGACAGATAGTCGTTAATGGTCAAACACTAATATTACGGAGTAGACGGTAGTATAACAGCATAAATGGGACTGAAAACATTTTGTAGTAGTCACAAGTCAATGGTGTACCTCATGATGAATTTGATTGACCCATTAACACTAGAAAACCCAACATTTTTTTAGCCTACTGGAAAGCCCAGAAGGGGATCAGATGATCCCCACAACTCTGGGTATCCACAATTAGCATCTGTATATGTGCAAATGAGTGTGTCATTGTCTCTCAAATAGGCCACTCAAGCACACAAGCAAACAACCTTACTCTAACCCACAAGGGTTGGTCAGTTTACACTGACTCTTGCCATGATAGTTTCAGTTATTATTTGAGAGTTTTATTTTTGAATATGGTTTTATTTTATTCATTCACTGCTCTGCCCATTTTTTCTTCTTCTCCTATAGCACACACAGGCAACTTTATGTATAAATTACTGCAATGAAATAAACAAACGCACAGACCATTGCAACGTGTATAAAGTTATAATGAATGAAATAATCAATACATTTGTGACGACAAAAAAATCTCAAATGTTTTGGTCTCACAACCCAACCCAAGTGTGATCAGCTCTGCCATGTGGCTTTCTGAATGCAAAGTGCTAACTACGTCAAGGGGCGGGGGATGTGCTTATCTTGATGACCGAGCTCGTGTGAGCGAACGACAGTCGACTGGCGGGATGGATTTGAACAGGAGCAGGAAATTATGGTGGCTGAGAGGTGTCAGGCGAAATGCAAAGTCTCAACACTTTGGAAATAAAAAAAAGCATGAACGCCAATTGCAAACGCTTTGCAAAAGAAAAAAAGCATGAATGCAAACCGCCACAACACGATCCCCAGTTCCTAAAGCGCGATTGCAAATTGGCAAAAGCACGAACCCTAATTGCCACAACACAACAGCAAATGGTTCGCAGCACGAATGGCTCAGAAGGCAAATGCAAAGACACAGCAGCATAAATCCCGCAACAGAACAGCAAAATCCCACAACACGACGGCAAGAGGATGATCTGGAAGTACAAAAAAATTAAGATTAAAAAAAAAAAAAAAAGGACGACATATTGTATATTGCTGTATGTGCTATCTGACCATCTCTACGGACCTCTGTGAAGTTGGCCCCCTCCCCCCCATCAGACATATTTATATATTATATATTATGATATTTACAATTCTTTTTGGGTAAATCTGAGGTCAGCTAGCCCCCCATTTCAATTCAGAATTGTGTCTGTCATTTGTGCTAGTTTGTGCTGCAACGGTTTTGTAGATCAGTATTATGCTTTTATTGAGATATTAATTTTAAGTGGTGACGTCACTCGTAGCTTTTCCTTAGCTTAACTCCCGTGGCTAATAGAGCATACCAACTCTCTCAATAACAGAGGTGTGTCCTAACAACTAACACGAACGTAGCACAAACGAATGGCAGCACTTCAGGACCATTTTGCAGTAAATGAGGGGCTTAGAGTGACGTCATCACTCAAAATTAACATCTAAAGCCCCCCAATTTACTGCAAAACGGACCCAAATTTGTTTGTGTTATGATCGTGCTTGTTAGGTAGGTAGCTAGGACACCCCTCTGTTATTGGGAGTTGGTATGCTGCATTAGCCGCAGGAGCTAAGCTAAGGAAAAGCTACGAGTGACGTAACCACTCGAAATTAATATCTGAATAAAAGCATAATACTGATCTACAAAACCATTGCAGCACAAACGATTGACAAAATTGTTAATTGAAATGGGGGGCTGGCTGACCTCAGATTTACCTATATAAGAATTGTAAGTATCTCTACAACGAAAGCAGCTCAAACAAAACTTTTACAGCACAAACGATTGACATCATTCGATTGACACAATTGTTAATTGAAATGGGGGGCTAGCTGACCTCAGATTTACCTATATAAGAATTGTAAGTATCTCTACAACGAAAGCAGCTCAAACAAAACTTTTACAGCACAAACGATTGACATCATTTCTATATAAATTTGCGTCTGATGGGGGGGGACTTCACAGAGGTCCGTACAGATAGTCACAAATCACATATAGCAATATAAAAAGTGTCGTCCTTTTTTTTTTTTAACTTCCGGTCATCCTTTTGCCGAGTCCTTGCTGAGGGAGGCTGCTTTCTCTTTCGCTACTACTACTAGTCAGGCTACTTTCAGACACTTATTTCTTACTTGCCTACTGTAGGTTGATAAATTTGTAGGTAGATTTGTTTATTTCTTGGTCAAGCCAAAAAAAGTTCTTTCAATCAAAATATATATTTTCAATCGAGAAAAAAAAGTCACTTGAATGAAAGCAAAATGTGTTTGAACAAGCCAGGCTGCTGTTTCTTTACTTGCAACCAGCCATTAGCTGTGGAAGGGGGTTGGGCGTCAGGCTACCCTCAGACACTTTTTACTTGACAATAAACTGCTAAACTTCTGAGGATATTTTGACAGTATTTTAATACTTCTAATTTATTCGGATGTATTTGTTTGAATACCCTCTATGTGTTAAAAAACAAATTTGAAAAGATCAGTTAACAATTTACTGTGGATATACATTGATATACATAGATATTCAGAAATACTACAACAAAGCACACCAAGCAACAGTGGTAACAAGAAAAACACCTCACATGAAATGGCTGGGAAAAAATATGCAAAACTAGTAAATACCACTCTTGGTTCAGAAACAAGCTATCATACAGGCAACTTTTGCATTCAAACACAGTTTGCTTTCATTCAAGTGACTTTTATTTTCAATTGAAAATATATACTTTGATTGAAGGAACCTTTTTTTTGGATTGACTAAGACATACACAAATCTACCTACAAATTTATCAACCTACAGTAGGCAAGTAAGAAATAAGTGTCTGAAAGTAGCCTGACTAGTCGTAGTAGCGAAAGAGAAAGCAGCCTCACTCAGCAAGGTTTCGCCCACCCCCCCCTCAGGTAAAGTAGCCTGACTGAGCCTGTTTCGCCCATCCCCCTCCTCAGCTAAAGTAGCCTGACTGAGCCTGTTTCGCCCCAACCCCCGCTTCAGCTAAAGTAGCCTGACTATCAGACACTTATTTCTTACTTGACACTAAACTGCTAAACTTCTGAGAATATTTTGATAACAGTATTTTAATAATTCTAATTCATTCGGATGTATTTGTTTGAATACCCTCTACATGTTAAAAAAACATTTTTGAAAAGATCAGTTATCAATTTACTGTGGATATACATTTATATTCATAGATATTTAGAAATACTACAACTAAGCACACCAAGCAACAGTGGTAACAAGAAAAACACCTCACATGAAATGGCTGGAAAAAAATATGCAAAACTAGTAAATACCACTCTTGGTTCAGAAACAAGCTATCATTCAGGCAACTTTGGCATTCAAACACATTTTGCTTTCATTCACGTGACTTTTATTTTCTATTGAAAATATATACTTTGATTGAAGGAACCTTTTTTTGGGATTGACTAAGACATACACAAATCTACCTACAAATTTATCAACCTACAGTAGGCAAGTAAGAAATAAGTGTCTGAAAGTAGCCTGACTAGTAGTAGTAGCGAAAGAGAAAGCAGCCTCACTCAGCAAGGTTTTGCCCAACCCCCCCCTCAGGTAAAGTAGCCTGACTGAGCCTGTTTCGCCCATCCCCCTCCTCAGCTAAAGTAGCCTGACTGAGCCTGTTTCGCCCCAACCCCCCTTCAGCTAAAGTAGCCTATCAGACACTTATTTCTTACTTGACACTAAACTGCTAAACTTCTGAGAATATTTTGATAAAAGTATTTTAATAATTCTAATTCATTCGGATGTATTTGTTTGAATACCCTCTACATGTTAAAAAACATTTTTGAAAAGATCAGTTAACAATTTGCTGTGGATATACATTGATATACATAGATATTCAGAAATACTACAACTAAGCACACCAAGCAACAGTGGTAACAAGAGCACCTCACATGAAATGGCTGGGAAGAAAATATGCAAGACTAGTAAATACCACTCTTGGTTCAGAAACAAACTATCATTCAGGTTTCATACAATTGTGTAAATATTACATTGAATTTGAAACCATATTTGAATTTGAAACAAAACTAAATTAAACTGAACTAGTGCTCCACATCTGTGTGCATGTGTTGTGGACCCTTCCGTTTGTTACAAGTGTTTGTTTTGTTTGCTTTGCGTAAATTCAATGAAACAAGCTTGATACATCCAAATAATACTCTAACAGCTGATGACCAGTATTATCTACTCTCAATGTGTTTTCTTCAGTCAGAAAAGTGATAGTTAAAAAAAATTAATCACGATAAAAAGTGCACTATTTAGGGGTGTACTAAATAAAAAATCGACACCACTTATTGTAATGCTTGTTCATTGTGTTTCTTCATTTGTAATGTTTGTTTTGTTTTTCAGTTTTGCAAAACGCACAAGTGCACTTAGTGCACTTTTTATCGTCGCTTTTGGTTACGTAACAACTGTTCGAACGGACTTATGACGTACGCGAGTGTAAAGAGGTGTCCCAATTCTTAGGGCTGATGTTTCAAGCCCTACACCTTACCCCTACTCCTTACCCCTACCCCTTATTGCTTCGTTTGAAGGGCCAAGGGGTGGGCCGAGGGGTAGAAATGAGATGGGCTCGGCTTGGGGGCGGATCCCAGGGTGTCCCAAAATGGGACACCCTTGGTAGTTTTAGGAAGCACCAAAACCCCTGGTGGTTCTAGTGTAAAGCAACATAGGATAACAATGACAAAACAACCCAAATTTAATTTCTGAAAGATTTATTTGTTCCCATGACACACAGTCCACCAGCAAAAACGAGGCGCTGCCAAATAAAGAAGTGTACGGGGGGAAAAAAATGTCTCATGTCTGTCAGAAATGTGGCCGACTGACTTGTGGCTCATGCTGTACGCCTTACCCAGTGATGTGTCAGGATTGTATACAGTACACTGTACAGTTTTTTGTTTTGCTCTAAATAAATCTTTCAGAGATTGAAATTCGGTTATTTTGTCTTTGTTATCCTACATTGGTTTAGGCTTAGAGTCTACATTATAAGCCTGCTGGAAATGGATTCAAGATGAAAAAAAAAAAAAAAGGATTGCTAAAATATAGTTCAATATACTATGAAAGTCAACCTGTTCAGCTACACATCCACATTAGGTCTGTGGCATATTTACTGTAGCTAAATGCTTCATTCCCACATACATAGACATTTGCTTTTTTTTTCTTTCTTTCTCTATGTAGAGATAGAAAAACACTCCGGTTTCCTCCCACATTCCTAAGACGTGCATGCTAGGCTGATTGATAATTCCAAATTGTCCGTAGGTGTGAGTACCAACGACCACCATCAACGACCACAATAGATGTGCAAATTAGGATCAGATGATCCCTCTCTGGGCACAAAAGGTATATTCATCAACTGATCCCTCCTTGGGTTTTCTAGTGTTAATCAACAAAACGGGATGACATTTACAAGTCAAGAGAAAAGTGGCATAAAATGTCATTTAAAGGTAAACAATTGTTTACCGTTGTGTTTCTTGCATGCGTGTGTTAGTATATCTTGAGCATAATACGCTCGCATGTATTGCGCTTTTACCTTACCCCTTAAAAATAGCAATTCAGAAGCAGATATTTCTATATACCCATATATTGTATTATACGCTCCCTGGTTTGTTCGAATCCATGCTCAATCTGCATAGTAATTAGGCATGTGCCGGTATGAGATTCTGATGGTATGATGAATAAAATAAATAACTTTTCTCCATTGAACCAGATTTTTATTTTTCAAAACATTTTACCAAATTGAAATATAAGTATAATGTTAATTGTTAAGTTAAAATTAATTTTAAAAAAAAACCAAAACTAACTGAAATATTCTAAATAAAATTAAAATAAATGCAGTCCTTTAGGTGAGCCTAAACCCACAGCTCAACACTTTATCATCAAATCAAAAATAATTGAATAATTTTCCATAAAAAGCACGTGTGTATGACTCGTATCACGTTTAGATTATACACACTGTTTCTCAACACAGACAGTTGCCAGAGAGAAAAAACACTGCTTGTTTTACCACAGCTAGACACTAAACACGCTGGAATTAACTCTCGTAGCTGGTGGGAAACGTTCATAACAGTGTTTACGAACGTTTAAATGCGAAATCATATTGGAGGTAACCACCTGTAACTTTTCTGTAGCCGAAGTATTCCCATACCACCGATTTAGTTTTCTTCGATGGGGGGAAAAAGTTCAGGAGTTTCACCTCCTTCAGCCATCGTGTAGCACAGCTGACTCACTGACACTGAGTAACAACCGGTGGGGGAGGGTTGAGCCATACAGCATGCAATTTTGGGATAAAAAAATAGTTGATACCTTAGGGAAGGGATGACAAAAAATGTTTGCGGTTTTGAAACCTTTACATATTCATACCACGGTATACCTTGAAACCGGTAGTCGGTACATGCCTAATAGTAATTTTTATTTTACGAGATTTTTCTAAAAAATACTATTCTTTTCAGAATGCCCATGGGCGGTAGGTATATTCTAGCAATGCATACACGTCGATTGTATGTGCTTAGATTTTAGATTTTTTTTTTTTTTTAATTTGGGATGTCACACAGGATTGAAGGGTTTGAGGGATTGAAGGGTCATGTATATATTGTGAGTTAACGTTGCTTGGATCATCAAACATTGCATTCCATCAGGCGGTCTTAGTTTATTCAAACTTGTCTTATAATGGATAACGTTTGCTGCCGCTTCCTACTAACCATTTCTACTCACACCCTTATGTGTGAAGGCTGCTGCTCTAAAAGCTGTCTAATGTAGACCAAACTTTTCACTGTTCTGTACTTTCAGGGTGATTATTTCTACTCTAATTGTATTATAGAGATCAGGACAATTTTACATTCACTGCCAATGACAGGCATGGGTGTCCAATCCATTTAAACTGGGAAGATAATTAATATTTTAAATGCATCAGCACATTCAATATGGCACTTTCTGTTCATTTCCCAGAAATTCACACTAAAAGGCTTTATCGTGAATAAAAATCACTGAGTGCATTTAAAAAATGTTATCATTCAGTTTGGCTGTAGCACGTTTAACCACATTTTGCTTGTGAACTTCTAAAGAGTGAAAATGTGTGATGTAAATTCGAGAGATGAAAGGTGTACTGGATTATTAAATTTAAAATGTTCAAGCTTTTATCAGATGGACATCATGTCGCTAAGGACTAAAAGTGGGAGGCATTTATACAAACTGTTCTAAGACCTATGCTGTTAACCTGATTTGGATGTGAATACCTTCAAATTAAAATGGAAAGGCTGCAGTTAAAGGACAATTTGTTCATTTCAAATTAATCGGAGCAGTCTTCAGAGCCAAAAAGATGAGAACTGCATCAATGTCCCAATATTTATGGATTCCATTACACTATATGAACGTGAGATCTTTGCAATCAGTACATATTTTATTTGGTCCTACCTGTGATACAGAGACCCTTTTGTTCTTCTTTGTCAAAGTGTCAAGGCCTTTGAGGGATGAAAAAAGGCTTCTTTTGTGCTTTCGGAATGTCCGTGTCAAGGAGCGCCTGCGCAGCGTAGCTTCATCCCTGGAACAAATCTGAACAAAGGGCCAATATGAGGACTATCATCATCTAGCACAACTAAAAGTTCCTCCACTCACATCACCTTGATTATTTTTTTTCCAATGATAAACTAGTATATTCAATATTTCAGTTTGACATGAGGTTAGTTCAGATTTAGGACAGTTAAAAGGATCTAAACCTCATTCACTATGCCCCCTTTTGGCCCTGCCCTTCACTTTCTTACCAATGCGTGAAAAGATGAAACAGAGAAGATTCCGAGACGGCCCAGGATGGTTTTGGTAGGGCGGCTAGCGATTGCTAACAGGCTTTTCGGGTTGGGTAGCTCACCACCCTGAAGACTGGCCAGGTAACAGCGCATCCTAAAAAGATCCAAGTTGAACCGCTCCAGATTTTGCTCCCACTGCTGGATCTATAGGGTGGAAGTGGGTACATTTTCATCGGGTGATTGAAAATCTGGCCCGATCGGAATCAGCTGTGAAAGTTCACGTTTTTAAAATGTATTGATTCTTTATTAAGTGTTAACTCATTGGCTGCCACTTACAGCAAAAAACATCCAATCCATCAGTTTGTACTTTTATCACCATCAATGATCACTTAATACCAGCTTTTGATGTCTAACTGTCAATTGCAGTCAATGAGTTAAGGGCTACGAGCTTACAAAATGATACAGAGGTAAATTGCAAAAAATATATACACTGCTGGACAAAAGTATTGGCACCCCTGCAATTTTGTCAGATAATGCTCAATTTCTCCCAGGAAATGATTGCAATTATAAATGCTTTGGTAGTAATATCTTCATTTATTTTGCTTGCAATGAAAACAACTAGGACTGTCAAATGATTAAATTTTTTAATCGAGTTAATTACAGCTTAAAAATTAATTAATCGTAATTAATCGCAATTAATCGCAATTCAAACCATCTCTAAAATACGCCATATTTTTCTGTAAATTATTGTTGGAATGGAAAGATAAGACACAAGATGGATATATACATACAACATACTGTACATAAGTGCTGTATTTGTTTATTATAACAATAAATCCACAAATGGCATTATTAACATTCTTTCTGTTTAAGTGATCCACGGATAGTAAGACTTGTAGTTCATAAAAGATAAATGTTATAGTTACAAGTTATAGTAATTTTATATTAAAAACCCACTTCATATTTTCGTTTTAATAAAATGTGTACAATTTTCAATCAAAAGTAGAGTTAATATAATAATAATAAGAATAAAAATAACAATAATAAGAATTGAGTGACCAAACTCTGAGTAATGCCAGTTCACTTTGCATTGTTGTTTAGCTGTGTGAGAATAGGGCCTCATTACTACAGACTGATTTTTTTTTTTTATACTACATTATTTTTTGAGACATAGCAATATTATTTTTATTGTGCTTTCACTAAATGATACTTCTGTTTGTTGTGAAGGAGTTGCAGAAGCTTATGCCAATAAACGGCGCAGCTCAAAGAACGCCTGTGTCCACTCGCCTTTATAACAGATATATCTCTGTGCATATCTTACCCAAAATACAACAAGAGACACATAATTGCCACTAAAAGAAAGCAAACATACTGAAATATGTGTGGCGCACAAAGCAACAGCATAAACGTCTCACAACTGCTAATTCTCCCACTATTAGAAGGAATAACATTAGTATGGAACGGTGCTGCGCTGCCCCCAAGCGGCCGGTGGCATTCTCTTCACTCTTAATGTCCATAAATGGCGTCATTGAAATCTGTTTGAGGTAATGCGAGAGCGGCTCATTCAGTGCATGCGTTAATTGCGTCAAATATTTTAACGTGATTAATTTTTTAAAATTAATTAACGCCCGTTAACGCGATAATTTTGACAGCCCTAGAAAAAACACAAAAGAAAATGGGGAAAAAAAAAAAAATCACTTTACACATTTTAACTAAATCACACTTGCAGCCAGTTAAAATGGAATAAACTTGACTCAACCTCTGTCTTTGTGTGTACCACATTGAGCATGGAGAAAAGAAAGAAGACCAAAGAACTGTCTGAGGACTTGAGAAGCAAAATTGTGAGGAAGCATGGGCAATGTCAAGGCTAAAAGTGCATCTCCAAAGACCTGAATGTTCCTGTGTCTACCGTGCGCAGTGTCATCAATAAGTGTAAAGCCCATGGCACTGTGGGTAACCTTCCTAGATGTGGACGGAAAAGAAAAATTGACGAGAGATTTCAACGAAAGATTGTGCGGATGGTGGGTAAAGAACCTCGACTAACATTCAAACAAGTTCAAGTTGTCCTGCAGTCCGAGAGTACAACAGTGTCAACACATACTATGCGTCGGCGCCTGAATAAAAAGGGACTCTATGGTAGGATACCCAGAAAGACCCCACTTCTGACCCAGAGACATAAAAAGCCAAGCTGGAGTTTGCCAAAACCTGAGAAATTCAAAAATGTTTTGGAAGAGTGTTCTCTGGTCAGATTAGACATTTTAGGATAGCTTTGTTCAAATTGGTGGTAATAAGCTTGTTTTCCCCTCTTTAATACATTTGCGTGGTATTGAATCGGGACTCTGAATCGGCAGATCCTCAAAATCAGCGGACTTGGACTTTCATGCAAAAATATGTGATCAGGACATCCCTTGGACATTTTTTGTGTAGAAACAGTGACTTCAGTTCTTGTGTGTAAAGAGGTGAGTGCAGAAGGGGAAAATGGATATTCAGAGGGGGAGTGAGGGTCAGAAAAGTGCTTCCCTCAAGCTACGATTGCTTGCAGATGTTGGTGGAGGCTATGAGCATAAATTGGAGGGTTGCTATCTAACAGAGCAGTGTGGACGTGTGCAATAAATGCTATTTCAAAACTAAGTCTTGAGGAAAGGTGAGGCTGCACAGACCAGCCTTAAACCCCCAATATTTACAAATGTCTCTCCATTCCTCTTTGCCCCACATAACAGCATAGAAGTGCCTATTTTGTTGGCCTGAGACTTGTTTTAACGAGAACACTTCGGCAAAACAACCCTCTACGGCAACTGACTTTTAATAGGTCTCACCCGCACTGTAAGTTCATTTACAATAATGGGTCTCTTGACATTGTTCCGATGGGGCGCATTCACTCTCGTGGCCTTTAGGATGAAGAAAGTAGCAAGGTAGAACATAAGTTAGTCGTTTTATGAGCCTGGGACTTTTCATCCAGAACCTCTGGAAGAATCATGACAATCCAGTATGTTTAGAGAAGGACAGTGTACACTATCTGTGTCATAAAAGCTATGGAGATGGCGACGTAAAAAGCCATTGATTGGGATGTTTTCAAATGACAAAGAATAAGATTTCTTAAAAATGTACTACGTATGTAATCATAACAATAACATTGAGCATTTAAATTTTTAATGGATTGACTACTGTGCATACAATAACAATTGGGTTTGATGATTCAAAGTCAATAAGCAGATTTGTGTTAACATTAACTTAATTTACAGAGCATCTAAAAACAAATCACAGGTAAAACAAGTACTCTTCTGTATGAATAAAAATCAAACAAAAATAAGACAATAGAACATAATTTCAAAATAATCAGAGACACTAAACCACTGACAAAAGTCTCCAGCAGTTGTGAAAGACAGGTAATTAAGTGTGGAATTGGTGAGCTCCTTTTATGACTTAATTGGAAAAAGAAATAATGCAAGCAAGAAGGCCCCTTTTGAAATTCAATCCTAGAATCTGCATAAAAGCCATAATCCAACAAAACTCTTCAATGCAGTATGATCACAACGGCCAAAAGGCAGTCTGACAGTCTGCTGGCACTGGTTTCTGTAAACATAGTCTGATGATGTGGAAGAGTACATCAAAGTTGTGCCCTGTTACTTCTGGACAAACCAAACAGAGCCTTCAATCTATCATCAGCCTCTGGGCACCAACATCAAGAGTACCATACACCTCTGACCCTATCATTGACTACATACCGCATCTGTCTCTGAACCTACTACGAGATGGCACACGGGCTAATTGAGAACATATGAGCACACCATCACAATGCACTTAGGCCCAGCATGGATATTCTCAAACTCTTATCACAGAGTTTAATTTAGAGTGTGTTGTGTATCTCTTTTTAAAAAGTACAGTTCAAAGTACAGACACAACAACAGTTGGTGTACCACAAATCTAGGTATGTACAGAGACGAAAATAAGTATTTGAACACCCTGCTATTTTGAAAGTTCTCCCACTTAGAAATCATGGAGGGGTCTGAAATTTTCATCATAGGTGCATGTCCACCGCGAGAGAGATAATCTAAAAAGAAAAATCCAGAAATCACAATGTATGATTTTTTTTTTTTTAACGATTTAGTTGTGTGATACAGCTGCAAATAAGTATTTGAGCACCTGAGAAAACGAATGTTAATATTTGATACAGTAGCATTTGTTTGTTATTACAGAGGTCAAATGTTTGTAGTTTTTCATCAGGTTCCACACACTGCAGGAGGGATCTTGGCCCATCCATCAGTCAGGTTTCTAGGCTGTCTCTGAAAAACACTGAGTTTGAGCTCCTTCCAAAGGTTTTCTATTAGGTTTAAGTCTGGAGACCGCATAGGCATAGGCCTTGTTATGCTTCTTACGAAGCCACTCATTAATTTTTCTGGCTGTGTGCTTCGGGCCATTGTCATGTTGGAGGACCCAGGCACCACCCATCTTCAATGCTATGACTGAAGGAAGAAGGTTGTTCCACAAAATCTCACAATACAGGGCCCTAGTCAGCCTCTCTTTGATACAGTGCACTCGTCCTGTTCCATGGGCAGAAAAACCCAAAACCCACCCCCAAAGTAGGATGCTACTACCCCAAATGCTTCACAGTAGGGATGGTGTTCTTGAGATAGTACTCATCATTCTTCTTCCTCCAAACACTGTTAGTGGAATTATGACTAAAACGTTCTATTTAATTCTCATCTGACCACAAAACTAGCTCCCATGACTCCCCTGGTCCCAGCTCTTTTCAGGTCATTGATCAACTCCTGTCGTGTAGTTCTGGGCTGATTCCTCACCTTTCTTAGGATCATTGAGACCCCTTGAGGTGAGGGAGAATGCCAAAAAACATGAATATAACAACGTACAATACAGGGAGCACACCAGAATATGCGAATATAACAAGGTACAAAAAATCTGATTACAATGTCCAAAATACAGAAAATCGGATTACAAAGTACAAAATTAGGGGTGCACGATATCCATTTTTTGAAACCAATATCGATAACTTCCTGCTCCTCAAAGCCGATACTGATACGATAACCGATAATATATATATAATTTTTAAATGTATATTCACATGGGTTTTTGAACATGTATAGGCCAAAAATACTACTGGTGGATTCAGCATAGACTTGCCTTTGACCTAACCAGAATTTTCATGATGACATGAACATTATTATAATGAAAAAAACAAAGACAGGAACAGTTTTGACTTCAAATAGAGTTCCCATATTTATTTTTTCAAATAAATAAAATTTGAGTCAATCACCATCAATTAGTCAATATTATTGGTGATGTGTTCCCCTGAACAATGAGGGCTGAACAAAAACAAATATAAACCCAACAGGTATTGTGTTTCGTCAGCAGATTAAACATTTGGTGCAAGAGGAGAGGAGACTTTTGTGGTCTTGGTCCATGAAACAACTCAAACGCACACATCCCAATCCACCGACACTGTGCCAAAATGAATATCGATAGGCCCGATAATATCTAATGTTATTGGATTTATTGGGATGACGTCATAATTCCTATTATCGGACCGATAATTATCGGACCGATAATTATCGCGCACCTCTATCCAAAATACCATAAAAATAAAAAAACGATCAAACTAGGACACAACCTCAGAAACGTTGAGAAGCACAAAGATGATGAGGCACGCACAGCGGTAAGCAAGACGAGTAAGCAAGCAATAGTCCGACACTTGAAGATGGTGATAGGCGTCCTCCCGGTTGCTCTGCACGGTCGTCTACCGCCTGGCATCCTGGACGTCAATTCGGTCGACTTCTGCCGGCGCCCTGGCCGTGCGGACCGGCAGTTTATGCCGTTGAATCGGGTTGCGGATCTTATCAAATGTGCTACTGCCCTCCAGTGGCCACTTTTATTGCTTTAAAATGGATTTTCAGCGTCCAGTGGCCAGTTTTATTGCTTTAAAATGGATTTTCAGCGTTGTGCTTTGGAGCTAAGTTGAATCAGAACCCAGAGTTGTCTCTTGTGAAAAAAAAACATAAAAAATGTATAAATATGTCTTTGGGACACAAACAATTATAAATAGAATGTATTTATACGTTTTTGGGAGCAAATGAGTTAATAACGGCATTAAGAGTACAATGGCGTTTCTAACGGTGTTATTTTTTTCAGTTGTGATTTTATTACTTTTCCAATCTTTGCAACGCCGTTACCGGTACTGAGGATGTGAGGGAGCGCGTTACTACAATTTGGTTGAATGAAGCAAGAGATATCCGCCTGCCTGGAGAGAGCAGAGCGGGATTGGGGAGGAGGGAAGGGGGTGGTGACGCCGTTGCAAACGCGATGATGATTGGGTAGGTGGGCGGATCACGCCCTGCTTCACTGCATGCTATGGCAAACACAACAAAACAGCGATAATGGCGACAGGGCAGGGAATTTCAAAGGTAGCGTTCTGAAACTTGAATTATATTAAATTTTGGTACTTCACGGAATATTTAAGGATAGTGTTCTGCTTATTCTCCAGTAAGCCTAACATACAGTTTCAGAGATTTGCACTGTTTGATGGTCAGTTTATATTTGTGTTTTCTGAAATGACTAATACATTTGATCCAAATGAATACCAAATGTTCTTAAAGACTATATATAATGTTTTTATTCTTCAATCAGTTAAAATAAACAACTTTGATGTGAAAGATGAAATAGAATGTAGAATGTAATTAACGTGTAGGACATGAAAAGTAACATCAGTTAATTTGCTGAGTAACTCATTATTCTTACAATGAGGTAACTGAGTCACTAATCCAATTACTTTTTGGGAGAAATAATTTGTAACTGTTACTAATTACATTTTTTTAAAGTAAGATTAACAACACTCAATATCAAGGTGTGCTATAGCCCTTCTAATTATTTCTATGTTAAAAGTAACACTTGTTGATCTTAGTATTTGCAATGATGACCACATAGTAAATCCTGCATGCTTGGTATTCTCTCACTAGCCTCAAGTAGTTCTAGTGTAATAATAATTGTGAAGAGCTTATTACTTTGAAACATCTAGAATCCCAATCTAATGCCCAATGAGAAAGATGTTCCCCAGGGGCTTGTTTAAAGCATTTGGGGATTGAGGCATTTAGGTCTTTTTTAAGATTGTAGTGGAAGCAATAAAAATCAGTGTTATTTAAAAAAATAAAAAAAAAATTAAAAAAAGCACAGCACGTGGTAGGCAAAAAAAAAAAACATATATGTACTCTCATACAGAGTGTAAAATGAATGGTAGCTTCCATGAAATGTACCCCATGGAGATGCTATAAAATTATTGAGGCCTTCCAGTGTGCAGTATGTTCAGTACTTCGATTCCTTCCTCACTCTACAAATACCACAACATCAATAATATCATAAACCCATCAGCTCACCTGGTTTTCAATGGCCTTGCGGTTTTTGGGATCACTAACAACAGTCAGCTGAAGCTCAGCCATTTTCTTCATTTTCCCATCCATGTCAATCTTCTGCAACAGGCCGCGAACCTGGCTCCGCAGCAGGCGCACTGTATCCTCCTTTCCCTGGCGCTTGGCCAACAGCGAGGCGCTGGCCGAGTGGATGGCTGTCACCCAGTTCTCTAGGTCGGTCTGGTTGCTGGCCTGTAGAGGAGGCAAGAATAAGCTTCATTTGATGACCTGGCAAGGCAAATATCCTAGTCAAATATAGGATTCATCTTCATTAATCTCACAGCATTCTCTTCCATTATTCTAATGTCCGATGACAAGCAGTGCTTTGCTGGATCAATTCATAAGAACTTGACTCACTTTTTGAAAGAGTTGTAGTCATATACATCGAAATAAAACCTATGTTTGATTATTAATGTGTTGTTGTCAAGTCTCTCTCATTCCAAATAATCTATGTTTAATAGGCCATTTGAAAAACTGAATGGAGAAATCCATTGCTGCCTTCCTGTTCAAAAGGTGATTTCTTTGCAGTTTGCCTCAGGGCCATGTAAGCTCCTCAGTTTATTAGATGCACACTAGGGCGTACGCATAAACACGTGGCATACAGTACGTTCTATTTCACGGCAAAGTTCAGATGTATTAATAGTGAAATGACCGTAGAAATGCGTGGTGCCTCGCGTAAGCTTCATAGCTGCCGTACACGTGCCCACTAGTTTCGGTCACATTCCCTGCTAGAGCCACCTTTTTGTTGGACCACTTCTTTTGAATTTTTTTCTTCCAATTGTATGTGCTTCTCTGACCCCACACCATTTTCAACCTCTCACACACCTATTATTTACTGTAATGCCGGAGGACAGCATGTCAAAATAGCACACCTCCAATTCGCATTCTGTGAAATTCTTTTTTTACACCCAGTCATACTCCTCCATTGTTTCTTATGTTCTGATAGTGCAGAGAAGGACACCGCAGGTACAGGGTACATTCAATATTGTGGCGAGCGATGCAGAAATAATTGCGTGAGACACAGACATTGCACTTTTTACAATTCCAGTGGCCCATACGCTACACGGCGCCAGGAATAGCTGATTTATTGAACACACAGCACATCTAGACTGCACTGTGTCCAACACTATTTACAATCAAGGTGTCACATTAGAACAGCAACGAACACAAGAACACATTTAGCAGAATCGCATCCATATGGTTTGTGAATTTTTTTAAATGGGGCAGTGGACAGGAAGTGGTCGGGTACTCCAACATGTGCGCTCATTTCTACGTTGATTGGGATGTCCGAAAGAAATGTGCTTGGATCCACACAGCAAAAACACACATCCTTAGAAGGAGTTAAATTCCCTTGTTTACAGTGTAAACCTACTAGAAATAATAAATATTTATCTGCCAGTGCTTCAGGTAAATTTTACTTCGATTTCTGGAAATAAGAAAAATACCTAGCTGAAAATAATCTTAACAGACTTATTTTAAAGTGCCTATGACAGCAAAAAGCATGTTTATTTCGTATTTCATGCAGTATTTTATGCTCCTGAATGAAATGGAGTGCTTCGATGTGTGTGGAAGCGATCGTTTTATTTATTCAATTTTTTTTAATCCCATGCCATGAAAATGAGGGATTTACGGCTCCAGTCTCGGGTTGAGGACAAATGTGAATGTGATGTCACCTGGGTCAGCATTTCACAGTACAGCATTGCTTTACAGCATGCAGATGGACGGCGGATTCAGCTGATTTTGCGGAATAATTCATTTATGTTTCGTATTATGCCAGCCCAATGTGCTGCAGGGTTTTGTTGCTGAACCAGCGAGAGGTGAGTGAGCCTTTTTGGGTTTCAAAAAGTTCCTGTTCACCCCAAGATTGGCCAAAACAAGTCCGACAACTGTGGGACCTTTGGCTTATGAGGAAGTGAGTAAACATCGTGTTTTGTATTGATTTTGTGTTGATCATGGCACACATTTTAATACGGAGATGGCTTGCATTTTGTGGCTGAAAATGATCCTTATGCACCAAGAATGCCACTCGGCGGACGACCGGCGGCTTGTCGCCCCCCCCCCTGTTTATGTAACCGCCAGGAAAGCGCTATACTTGGCTTATGCTCATCCGGTTCTCCATATCGTTTAGACGGCGGTCATTCTCCAGCTGCTTCCCCAGCAAACGAGCTCTCCTGCCCGCAGCAGGGGAACGACGAGCTGTAACTTGCTTGCCACCAGGGGGATTGCCGATCCGTGAAGACAATCGACAACCGCCGTGTGACTTGATCCGGGGTAGTTTTGTGTTATTTTTTGCTTCAAAAAGCAAGAATAAGACTTCAAAACGCTCCTCGGTTCGGGTTAGCATGTCGGCTAGCTGTCACGCCTCCTGGTTTGTTTACGCTCTCCGAAGCTGGGGCAGGGAAATGACAAAAGACGGACTAACTCCGGTGGCATAAAAAATATTTCGGGAGGTGCAAAAAGTCGACAGTTTTGACCATTATGGAGTAATTTTGCTACGTAGTAGTGAATAAATGCATTTTTATTATTTAATATTCCATTAAGCACAAGACTGTTATTTGTCATGACCATACCATTTATTTGGCAATTGGGGAAAAATACTCAAAAAGAATATCCTGTAAAAATATTGGAGTATAGACATTTAAACAATGACATTTTGCTGCTCTCTTTGTCGCATTTTCCTTGTTCTGAATAAGTCCCCCTCAATGGGCTGAATTCTATATCAGATGAAATCGTGACCCGGCCGACGTCATCCTCCAGCTGGGGACACTAGACTGCTATGACAACAGGCAGGGGTTAAATGGCAGATTAAAAGACTAATTTCTCTTCATCTGCGCTTTGCCAAATTGTTGTACACAGTCGAATCGTCTCAAAATTTGATTGTAATTCACATAATAATGCTATTTAAGAGTGATATGCTGTCACAGGCACTTTAAGCAATAAATTAGGATATTTAATCTTAAAAAATCAGCTTGTCAGAAATGTTCTTTATTCAAGAATAGATATTGTTCAAAACATTAAACGCAAATTTTTCTTGATTTTGGTAAAAATTGCAAACTCTTGGATGCATGGGCTTAATACGAACAAATAATTAATATGTTAACTAGTATTTAACACTCAAAACAAGATGGAAAAATATTTTTTGACTACATTTAAGAAAAATAATCTGATTAAGATGTTAGAAATTTGCAGTGCATGCATGTGCAGAGATTCAAATATCCGGAGGTTTTTTTGTGCGTAAGACTTTTACTGGATTTGCGTGCACGCCATGTTTCAGGAGGAAATCCACGCAAATCTTTGTACACGAGGCCCTAGGTCATAATGCAGTCTGGCAAGCTTTTAATGCTTTTAAAGTGTGGGCTCTGTGAGGCTGGTAATACTGATATGTAGGTCATTAAATACAATTGGCAAATGTGCTCTCAGATTTCTTACCTGCCAAGTTTGGGCACATTGCGTGCATAGCTTTTATCAGACTGGCACGGCTCATATCCTATACAACAATACGCCCGAATGTCATTGAATTCACCTGAAAGAGGTAGATATCTCCATATGAGTTGCTGAGGCAGAAGACATTCTCCTTTTTTGGATGCTCTGGCACAGCCTGGACGATGCTGTCCTCAGCGAGTAAAGAGTAGCGAGGGGACAGCTCTTGCTCTGATGATTCTTTATTGTACGTCTCATAGAATAATAACGTACATCCTAAGAGAAGAGATAAGAAGAACCGAAACTGTAAGCGGGTGAGTGGTGCAGACGTCTTTACTCTTCTGGTTGTTTGGCTTTTGTATTCATCAAATAAACTAACAACTAAAAGCCAAGAAATAGAAATTATCAACGTGATTAAATGGGGCAAAAGTAATGGGATACCTGGCCATTCAAAGAACAAACAATAGATAGAATCAGAGTTGTGTGTTGAAGAATCTTTTTCCCAATCATCCATAAGGTTTGTCAAAAAAGCGTTCACTGGTTTTGCACTGCAAAAACACACCTCCTCTCCATAAAACTAGTTATTTTCCCTTGTTTTCAGTGTAAATCTACTAAAGTGAAATTATCTGACAGTGCTTCAAGTAAATTTTACTCAGATTTCTCGAAATAAGAAAAATAGCTAGCTGAAAATAAGCTTAACAAACTTATTTAAAGCAAAAGTTAGTATCATTTAATCTTTAAAAAGTGTGTTTGTCAAAAATGTTCTTAATTCAAGAACTATTGTGCAAAACATTACTTGAAAGCAATTTTTTCTTGATTTAGGTGAAAAATTACTAACTTTCGGATGTATGGGCTTAATAAGAACAAATACAGTGGTACCTCTACATACGAAGTTAATTCGTTCCAGCACTTTGTAAGTTGAAATGGTCGTCTGACGAGCAGGATTTTCCCATAAGAATACATTACAACTCCATTAATTCGTTCCACAGCCCAAAAACCTACACTAAATCCTGAGTAAATACTGTTGCAATTAAGTAATTAAACGGCAATTACACAGAGCAAATCAAATAAATTATTAATAAAAACCAGATTAATAAAATAATAATTATAATTCCTGTAATAATGAAACGAATCAGGTTCTAATGTGGCGGATGTGTTTTGCATGGTGTGCCCAAACGCAACGAGTGGCTGGCATGCCAGAGTGAGAGAGGATTTTTTACTTTCACTTTGTTCAGCTGCGCAGACAGTAGGCATGTTGTGTTGCACAAGTTCTGAAATAAATGATTAAAACCCTGAGGAAGCTGGTGAATTTTTGGTGATGTTACAATTATAATAATTGTCACCCTAACTTATGGCGAACAGAGGTCGGAGGAGGACCGTCGAGATTTACGGCCATATTGTCAAGCAGTTTACGGACGGGCACACCACGGTCATAATTTTCTATCAATTCCATCTTTATTTCAATGGTAAGTCTCACCTTTTTTCTTTTTTTCCCCACCTGCTTTAATATTCTTGGAACCCATGTTGATTTCTCTCACAAGAAAATCCGTCGTGCATCCATCTTCCGGGAAAACAATGAAATTGCGACGCTGTCATCAATCATTATAGTTCAAGCATTTCGTCGGAAGAAACAAACGGCGAGTCAAATTTGACGTCTGATGTCAAAAAGATCGTGTGTCCAAGCAATCGTATGTCGAGGTACCACTGTAGTAATATTTACTTAAAGTAAGTGGAATAATCTGTCTGATTAATCAGTCAACGAGGCTTTAACACTCAATAGGAGATGGAGAAAATCACTTGACTAGATTCAAGAAAAATTATCTGCTTAAGATGTTACAAATTTGCAGTGTGGAAAAAGGGGAAGTTCGCGATACATGTATTATTCATTCGATCAATATTCAATTTCAAGTAAAAAACTAAATTAGCCAGAAACTGGAGCTGTTAGAATTTTTCATTTCATGTAATTAACTAAAATAGACAAAAATGCTCTGATTTTCCAGTTTCCATACTGAAAATGAAATTTTCAAGTACAGTTGTGTTACTGTCTGGGTCCCACTAGTTAACTAGCTAAAGCAGTTTGGCTGTATTGTGACAGAGAAGTGCAGGAAGATCTAATAACTTTTCCTGATTAAAATAAATCCTGTTTAATCGGTGTTAAACTCACTGCTAAAACTTGCATGAGTGCATCTTGATCAATAAAATGCATGAACAACTATTGAGTCGGAAGTTTCATTTTCCCTTCACATTCAGTTCTTACATACTCGTACGCTGCCTAAGAACTACATTTGCGAATTTATCCAAGTGTAGTATATTGGGGACAATTTCAGAAACAGTCAAAAGATTACGGCTACATTTGTTTTCACTATGAATCAATATGCAAAAACAGGGATTCTGCTACTGTTTGTGTTAGGGATCGTATGCAAATTTCTTAATCCATGATGCAATGAACTTTGACCTGTGTTATTCTGGAACATAAGGGACCGTGTGCAATTTAAATGCCTGTTTTTGTGTCTTTATGAAGAAATTTGGGGAAATTGACAAACTGAATGATGAATAAAGTCATCACATTTGTTTGTAAAGAAAAAAAAGTACGCTTTGTATATAAACACAATGGCTGTTGAAATAAAATTGGAACATTTTTAAATTTGAAATAAGTAAAAAAATATATAAAAGCAAACCTTTCAAGGTGACCCAGTACTGTTTCCACTTGCGACGTGTAACCAGCTCCAGTTTCCTGTCCTTCTGCAGCGTCACTAAAGGTTTGAAAGAAAGCCAACCTGCCCGTCTGACCACCCCTTGCTCCTTTTCAAACAACAGGTCCAGCTGCTCAAGCGATCCCTCAACTGACTCACTGCTGCTCTCTCCTTCATCTTCGCCTGTGGAAGGTTCTTTTTTCTCGCTTCCTCCATGTCCACTACCCATCTCCAGCTCCCTCATAAAGTTCTCATAAATGTTCTGGCGGAGTCCATCGTTGGTTGATTGGTGAATAGCCCCTGATGATTGGGTCCTTGGCGCACCTGGGAACCACAAGAGACTTGACGCCTGTGACGGAGAGTTGGTGTCTGTAGTCAGGCCATCAACACCGCTGTCAAAGACATCGCTCTGATCCTTGTACCTGGTTTCCTGATGGGACAAATAAAGTAACGGTGAGAGACATGAACAGGCAAAGAGATGTAAGACAGTAGGCACTAGACCTGTCGCGATAACAAATTTTAGGAGGCAATATATTGTCTCATGAATTATTGCCCATATGTGATATTATTGCCATTTAAAAAAAAAAAAAAAAAACAATTCAACCACCAATGTGGTGACCTTTTACTCTAATAAATCACCCATCCAACTGCAATAAATTGTTTTTCAATATAACATAAACAATATTAAAAATAATATCCTAAAAAAAAAAAAAAAAAAAACATTGCATAACGTAATTTGAAAGATAGCTAAGTGCAGAATTTGACATACAGTGGGGCAAATAAGTATTTAGTCAACCACCAATTGTGCAAGTTCTCCTACTTGAAAAGATTAGAGAGGCCTGTAATTGTCAACATGGGTAAACATCAACCATGAGAGACAGAATGTGGAGGAAAAAAACAGAAAATCACATTGTTTGATCTTTAAAGAATTTATTTCCAAATTAGAGTGGAAAATAAGTATTTGGTCACCTACAAACAAGCAAGATTTCTGGCTGTCAAAGAGGTCTAACTTCTTCTAACAAGGTCTAACGAGGTTCCACTATAAAAGACACCTGTCCACAAACTCAGTCAGTCACACTACAAACTCCACTATGGCCAAGACCAAAGAGCTGTCGAAGGACACCAGAGACAAAATTGTAGACCTGCACATGGCTGGAAGACTGAATCTGCAATAGGTAAAACGCTTGGTGTAAAGAAATAAACTGTGGGAGCAATTAATAGAAAATGGAAGACATACAAGACCACTGATAATCTCCCTCGATCTGGGGCTCCATGCAAGATCTCACCCCGTGGCGTCAAAATGAAAACAAGAACGTTGAGCAAAAATCCCAGAACCACACAGGGGTACCTAGTGAATGAGCTACAGAGAGCTGGGACCACAGTAACAAAGGCTACTATCAGTAACACAATGCGCCGCCAGGGACTGAAATCCTGCACTGCCAGATGTGTCCCCCTGCTGAAGAAAGTACACGTCTAGGCCCGTTTGCAGTTCGCTAGTGAGCATTTGGATGATCCAGAAGAGGACTGGGAAAATGTGTTATGGTCAGATGAAACAAAAATAGAAACACAGGTTCTAGTGTTTGGAGGAGAAAAAATACTAAATTGCATTCGAAGAACACCATACCCACTGTGAAGCATGGGGGTGGAAACATCATGCTTTGGGGCTGTTTTTCTGCAAAGGGACCAGGACGACTGATCTGTGTAAAGGAAAGAATGAATGGGGTCATGTATCGAGAGATTTTGAGTGAAAATCTCCTTTGATCAGCAAGGGCATTGAAGTTGAGATGTCGCTGGGTCTTTCAGCATGACAATGATCCCAAACACACAGCCAGGGCAACAAATGAGTGGCTTCGTAAGAAGCATTTCAAGGTCCTGGAGTGGCCTAGCCAGTCTCCAGATTTCAACCCCATAGAAAATCTGTGGAGGGAGTTGAAAGTCCGTGTTGCCCAATGACAGCCCCAAAACATCACTGCTCTAAAGGAGATCTGCATGGAGGAATGGGCCAAAATACCAGCAACAGTGTGTGAAAAGCTTGTGAAGAGTTACAGAAAAGGTTTGGCCTCCCTTATTGCCAACAAAGGGTACATAACAAAGTACTGAGATGAACTTTTGGTATTGACCAAATACGTATTTTCCTCCATGATTTGCAAATAAAACAATGTGATTTTCTGGGTTTTTTTTCCACATTCTGTCTCTCATGGTTGAGGTTTACCCATGTTGACAATTACAGGCCTCTCTAATATTTTCAAGTGGGGGAACTTGCACAATTAGTGGTTGACTAAATACTTATTTGCCCCACTGTAAGTGAGAAACCTAACGCCATTTTTGTCCTCTGTTAATTAGAGCCCATCAAATGTGTTCATTTGATCTAAAACAGACATGTCCAAAGTCCGGCCCGTGGTCAAATTTCATCCGGCCCCTAGCCTCTGTCATGAACTCGATAACGTCTGGCCCGCACACAGACTTAATAAATTGGTCAGCAGTACTGCTACCAGCATATAAAGTAGCATACACACAAAATTCTGCTCCTCATTTACCCACTAAAAGGCAGCAGCGCTCTAAGTAACTTTACCCCGTGTGACCCTTCCAATGTTCTAAAATGGTGACAATCAACAACAAAAAAAGTTGACTGCGACGGCCGACGCTTCAAGGATAGGTGGAAATTGGACTATTTCTTCACTAAAATGCGCAACAACTGTGTCTGCCACATTTGCAAAGAGACAGTCGCTGTTTTTTTGCAAAGAGACACTCGCTGTTTTTAAAGAGTTCAATGTGAGGCAAAATTACCAAACAGGACATGCTGACATGTATGACAAGAGTACAGGGAAGACACGCAGCGAGAAATTGAAGCAACTTGAAGCTAGTTTAATTTGACAGCAGCAGTATTTCGCAAGAGCTCGAGAGTCGAAAGAACGCCACAAAGGCTAGTTGCGAGATTGTTGAAATTATTAATTAAAAAAAAAATAAAGCAAATGTGACACACAGAACAGCTTGCTAAAATTTGCTTAAATATATTGTTCTACGTAAAGGATGTCAGCGAAGGTCGGCCCCCCACATTTTTACACACCAAATCTGGCCCCCTTTGAAAAAGTTTGGACACCCTGATCTAAAATGACTGTCCTCTTGTCCTGCTAAGTGCGCATGTTAGCAAATTTGAAGCCAAATTATCCACTGCCAATCAGATTTTTCATAATGGTTGTCATTTTATAGCTATTTTTTGTGTAGAATGTGATGTATGTGAGATTAACTCCAGAAATCTTTATTAACATGTCGAACATTACATGCTTTTATTTGGAAACGTTCACCGGAAGCACGTTCGTTAAGCCACTAACTGTAAGCTTTACACTCAGGGGGAAAAAAGTGCACTAGTCTTCTGTTTTTGTCATGCATGTGGTGTCAGTAATAGATTATTTCTTCACATCATTTGCAAATGATGTAAACCAGTGAGTTTTCATGTTTGAAGTGTCACCTTTTAATCGGAAGTTTGCGTTTTGGAGAAGACTGCCAATGTTTTATAGCGGGCTAAAGAGGTCATTACATTCTTTTTTCCATTAGCCTAAATGTAGCAATGCTAACGTTTTACAATGTTTAATATAGATGTGTTTCCTTATTTTGTATGTCTGAACTTTTTATAAATTCTACGGCATGTTGATGACCAATAAACAACTGTGAAAGGAACTGGAGTCTCATATGCAATCAACATCCACATGTGCCAAGTGCACGCAGCACATGCACGCACAAATGCACGCATGCACGCGGCGATAAATCGCAGCCGGGAAAATTACTGCTCCTATTTTTGATTTACAGTTTAATTAATTGACTTATTGCATGTTGTGACATTCTTAGTAGGCACTATAATACTAGCCTGGAACTCCAGACTCACCGCTGTTCCAGCTATAGAGTCCGGCAGCTGTTCCGCGGATCAAATTCGACGGAGTGGAACAATCAGCGATGGGCGGACGTGACATTGGTAAAGCGACAAGTAACTACTGCGAGGACGTAAACATACGAGGAGAGGGGAGAACGGAGAAGTTTATTCAACATGGCTAGCGTTGGTTTTAGCGACTCAATGTGTTTTTGGTTATTTAAAACTGAATTTGCCATGGATAGGAACATATTCTCGGCTTTCCCGTTCGCCATCTGTGTTGTTGTTGGAGATGACTTCCAACGCGCCAAACTGACGTTGCTCGCTATGAACACGTCAAACAAATAGACAAATCTGATTGCACGGACGATTTTATTCGGGCTCAAGAGGCCAATAAGGAGCTGGGTCCCAGACTCTATAGCTGGAACAGCGGTGAGTCTGGAATTCCAGGCTACTATAATACAAATAGTTGATCAAAGTCCCAACAATTGGACTAAAATGGCAAATTGTTTTGCCTTGAGAATTATATAGTAAACACCTCTGTATGTATGTCAACCTAAGTGAGTCTGAAATGGAGCTTGAACTGTGCACTTCTCATTAGCCAGGAGGCACGGCAAAGTTGAAGAGGAAATTTTGAAAACATCTAGTCAAATCACTCAAACCTACTTCAAAGTCTGCATTACACTGGCTTGATCTTTCAGTAGGCGGTGAAAGTGGAGCAAATTTCCTGTGATAGCACCTGGGGAGGTTAGAACCCTCCAGCTCAAACAATTTCACATCATTTATGGCCAAGAGTGGCTTCCCAAGTCCCCAAATGAATACTTGATGAAATTGCACTCTCCAAATATAATGAAGCCTACATGTACTTGAATAGATTGCTGCACCGAATTACTATTTGGAGAGATGTGATATTTGCTGCTCTCAACGTACAGAGTGACGCACTGTACTCTTGAAAATTGAAAATAACAATGTGATGCTTTTTTGATTAGAACAGGTCCCACTTATTCCTCCTCCCCAACTTTACACCAAAAAGGTCAGCGAGCAGATTTATTGGCATTTCTTTACACTACATGTATTAGGGAAGACAAGTACTTTTTCAGATTTCCTTCATAACATTTAGGCTATCCAGCCAAAAGTCAAGTCATACATCTGTTTCTCATTTGAAACAGGTTCTTGAGTCACAATGTGACCTTTGAACTCACTTAAGAACTCTGATAGGTAATAAGCTGGAAGAGAACCAAATGCTTTACATTCATGGAGCATTGTACCCCATGAATAATATGAACTCTATCTCAGCTTTTTTTTAGTACCTATACTCAAATCTAATTTAAAAGCAAATGGGATTTCTGAAGGCAAGATAATAACTTGATGGGGGAAAAAACAGGCTAAGTAAATCATTTTGTGATAGCCAACTTCCATGTGGAGTTAAGTTCAACTATGGCAATAAATGTAGATGGACGGGATGATTAATATCGTAATAGTTGCTTAAGAAGCCAAATACATTAGAATGCTTTCTAACATTGGATATACCAGAAAATGTATTGAAATTGTTTGTGTTACAATTGAGTGAATCCTAGTTATAGCAGCCATTTTGCCCCTGAAAGTGTTGCGTGAATTTCAATTTGCCCCTGAAAGTGTTGCGTGAATTTCAGAGTCAGCATGCGGGGAGGAATTCTTACCATTAAAAAGTGCGCTTTTTGGGTAACAAAACAATAAATGATGTATATTTTGTTAATCGTATGAGAGATTCATATGCAACGTACAATCTGCCCTCTTGTGTGCATCAGGTGGTTTCTTTGTTCTCCTGGTATTATAGTTGCAGCTTCTCAATCAATTCACATCAATTTAAAAATGGCAGAGACTTTTATTGTGTTAAAAAAAAGTATTATATTTATTCAGGAATATAAAGATGATTTCTATGCTTATTCATTTATTTTACAATTTTGATGCATTAAGGGCTGTAGCGCAAACTATGGCAGTGCGAATTTCATTACAACAAAATATACAAAGAAAACAAAATCACTTTGCAAGTCTTTTACAGCGATCCCTCGCTACTTCACAGATTTTTTTTCAATTTAAAAAACAAAAACAAAAAAACAGATAAGCTGTAAACTGTCCCGACCCGAGCACATAGTCTCACTCTCCCTCCCTACCTCCCTCCCCCTGCTCGTTGCTGGTCAGGCAGTGAGTGCACTAGAGTTGCTTATTAAAGATAACAGTGATTGACATCCGTTGATGTTTGATGTTGCCAGAGAACTGAGCTTCAAAGCACCACATGCGTCAATCATAGCTTAACTTGTTAAACAGTTTCTGTGGCAACCCATTCTGTGTAAGTGAGGAGCTTTGGATTTGAGTGGACTCACTCAATGAAGCATTTAATAAAGCCAAGTTTTTCTGCTTTATTGCTGTTTAAAAATAATTTGTTGGGGCAGTAACATGTTTAAAACTTCTCATAATTATTATGTTTGAAGTGCTTAAAAACCATTTATTAAAATAAATATACAGTCTAAGGGACCCCAAACATTTGAACCGTAGTGTACATAATGAAAAATCCCATATGATACACTACCGTTCAAAAGTTTGGGGAGGGTTTTCATTATGTACACTACGGTTCAAAAGTTTGGGGTTGGTTAGACCCCAAACCTTTGAGCGGTAGTGTAAATACATAAAAGTTTTTGTTTTTTTTAATTATAATTTCGGGTGAGGTGGGGGGTGAAAAACCATGTCTTATATAAATCTTTCTTGGGGGAGGGCGCTACTTTGCGGTTTTTTACTTATCGCGGCGGGTTCTGGTCCCCATTTACCGCAAAAAACGAGAGGAATAACGTAAGCTTAATACAACTGAATTTTATTTTGTCTTAAATTTTCTCTGAGACTGAACATCAATCCCTATTCTCAGACTTTTTTTTATCAAAGTGATTGAAAGAAAAAAAATCTGCACCATGTAACAGCCAGTAAAACCATAAATGATTCATTAACATTAGAAGGATGAGGTTAAATCTAGGATTACATTTCACTCTAGTACTCTCTCAAAACCTTACATCTATTCTCTTGGTGCTTCCCAAAAAGTTAAGAGTCTTTGCAAGTCTAGACCAAAAGAGAACGAATTGGTGTCAAAGTCAGTCAAATCGAATGACAGGCATGGATACAACTTGGTTTTTAACCAAACATATATATATACAGTATATACGGTTTCTCAAAACTTTCAGGAGCCAAACAGAGGAGTAATTGCAGACATCTCCTCTCACTTGAACAAGCAATGGGGCAAGTATCGTTTTACAGCTGCTATGAATCATGCTCTGGATGCTCTCTGTTTGGAGCCCTCTGCTACTTGAATGCGCTGAACAAGGTTTAATTAAATATAATGCCTTGGCTAAGGAAAAGAGCTTATTAAAAGATGAAGACAACAAAATTCTGCCACATTTTACATCCTTAGGCTTCATAATCTAGTTCCAAGTATATGCATTTGCATAAAGGGCTGTAAGACTTACGCTTCAGGTGACCTTACCAGTAAATCCCCACATTTAGTAACAGTCCAACTTTTCTAAATGCATAGTTCTCAGTTCCAATGGACATTTACAGCTAGAATTTTGGATGGATACGTTTTTAAAAAGGATAACTTTGAAATCCAAACTGAACCCTGGACAAGATTCTGACCCAGATGAAGGCCCTAGTATGAGTCGGGGTAAAAACAAACAAAACAAAGCAAAGACAGGTCAAAAACAAGGCAACACAGTCAAAGCCATGTTTCATTCGGATTTACTTTCACCGGGGTTGAGACGAAACCTACTCCATAATGTTTCACGTCCCATCAAATGTCACACTGAGTAAGTATAAATATTGAGAAATTATATTATAAATGAATATACAGTACTTAAAAGGCATTTTGGAACATTTTGTGAACAGTTTGTGGTGTGCTGCAAGATTTTTTCCATTGTAAAAATGTGCCATGACTCAGAAAAGGTTGGGAAAAACACTGATATAAAGTAAGTAACATTAGTCAACTAATCGCAAAATTAATGGTTGATTATGCGAGTATCAAGACGATTGTGTTGTGGCAGCCAAAATACTTCACACCTAAATTTAAAAAAAAAAAAAAAACTTGTCTCGCCCAGTCTGATTACATCCGATATAATTATGCTAATACCCGAGGGGTAAGACAAACTAAGCTCTGTCATTGCCAGATTTAACAGCTGTTATTAGCGACCTCTTTGTAACCCGTGTGCGTTATTTTATTTTGACTAAATTCTTGTCATTCTGTCCAAAGTATGGCTTTTCCTTTGAAGTGTGATAACTAAGTCATTTATGAATATTTTTCCACTTTCAACCACTCAAAAAAAAAAAATTTTTTTTTTTTTTTTTTTTTTTTAATGCCCCCTATGGACATTAATTAGCCAGGACATTCTAGGACATCCTAACAGCAAAACTATCTATGCTGTATATATATAAAAAATAAAAGTCTAATTTGAATATTTCAGATGACATAGTTCGAGAATTTCTTTGCAAGCAAATTCATGTTTTGGCCTTTGGCGCCCCCTCGTGACTTTTGGGTGTTAAGACTCTCAACACACAAATTCCTCTATTTCCATGTTTTTAATCACCAAAGAAGCGGTTGCATCAGTAATCACGGAAAATCCATTATAACCAGGGGTGCACATAAGTGGTCCGCATGTGCGCATGCGTACTGGACGTAGACAAACGCGCGGGCACTCAACAGATTCCATACGCTTTTGCGTACCGATGGCTGACCACTGTATTTGCGGCGGACACGAGAAAATCACTTCTCAAAATGTCAAAGAGGCAGGCCCCACTGAGTACCGGTAATTATTTCCGTGTTCCCCCACCCCCGTCAAAAGACAGACAGACGAGAGAGACGTCACCGGAGCTACCGAAAAAAAGGACATTTGCTGAAAAGTGGCTGCAGGAGGTAGGTACCATGGCTAGAAGCAAATGATGCTTGCACGGAAATGTGGTACAAAATTTGCCGTGAGAATTCCAATGTCGCTAATAAAAGCAGCGCATTTTATGTAGTAGGGTCAAAGAATTTCAGCCATCCAAACTTTGAAAAGCACGAAAAAAACAAGAGCATGTGGCACTTAAGTAAACTATCGATGTCAGACAGCGCCCCACTCGCCCTGCACAGCGCTATGCACTGACAAACGTGTTTTTGCTCGCATTTCACGAAGCTAAACATGTACGTTCAATGAGCTTTTATGAGGAGGGCATCCCACTTTTACAAAGGCTTGGAGTTAATGTGGGAGCCGCATAATGCCCTTTATTTTGAATTGGTGCTTTTATGTTTATTTCTTTACATTTAACTTCGAAGTAATGGCAATTTTGTTGTGCCAGTTGATGTTAATCGAGCATTAATTGTTAATATAATTAATTAAAGGTAATTGGCCCTAAGTAAAGCTTGTCATAATTTTATCGCATCAGGCGGGTCGGCTCTCAAGCTCAATGAGGACCAAGTCACATCTCCAGGTCCTCCTCTGAGAACCTGGGCAAAAAAATTATGTGCACCCCTGATTATAACACATCAGGTTTACAGCATATCAAAAATTGTGATTTATAATGGGAGTCAATGAGCCAGAACATGGCATTATTACAAGAATTTAGTGTGAATCTCTCCAACCTGTTTGCAGTAAGTTAGAAAATTGCAGCATGGTGCCATTTTAAACGTTACATGTTATGTTTTTTTTTTTCTCAATTTTTCCAATGCTTCTTCTTTGATGAAACACAGAAAAAAACTAATAGAAAAAAAGCCAGAATATGGACAAATAACACCAACAGTGAATAAACTATTACCGTGATGCTCGTTGTTACATCAATATGAAGAAAACAGCACACAAAAAAGTGGAGGGCAGGGCAAACCGCAATTACCTGAGTCTTCCTCTTCTTACGGCTGAGGCTGCCAGTCCAGTCACTGAAACGTCTGATGTGTTTTTTTAAAGAAGCTTTCTTGTTGAAGCCAAATTCTGATCCGGCCCGCTCACGATGCTGTTCATGGTTGGGGCCCTCACACATAGTGTGAGCTTTAGGTCTTCGACAGGGCAAGGTGTATGATGAATATTGGGGGGGCTCAAGGCATTCTTCTTCCAAGGGAACATCCAAGACTGAAGCAAGGGATGCTCCATGTAGCTGTTGGCCAATTGGAGCTGCCTCTAAATGGGAGGACATGTCTTTGGCTATGGGGAAGGTAGCAGACATTGTGGGGTCTTTATAAAGGCCGGCAATGGACAGAGGAGAAGACCGCTCGGTGAAAGAGTCATGCTGGTGAATAGGAGAATGTACTTGCGTCCTGATAGAAGAGCAAGATTGGTCCTGCTCACAAAGTTCTGCACTGACACCCCAAGGAGAATCATACCAGGAACCATCTGAGCTCAGTGAGCTCCCTTTACTGGTTCTAGCAGTAGAGGAGGTAGAGGCTGGTGGAGGACCACTGTGCACGCCATCGGGTTCGCTGCTGCCAGAACCAGGCAAACTAGGTGTAGAGGGGGACTCCAAATTAGACGAGAATTTGAGTAGCTGTACAGGACCAGAGACTTCATCCAGGAGGAAATCATTGCCTGAGGTGTTGGTGAATTCTACTCTCAGGCTGCCATCCTTCTTAATCACCACTCTTGGGCTACTCTGTTTCTCTAAAACCTCTTGTTTATCTCTCTGACCATTTAAAGTATAGCTATTGAGCTCTGCTCCATATGGATTATCTTCATAGTCATCCGACACATGCCGCTTGCGTATACCACATCCAGTTGGCCGATGCCAGCGATGTTCATTTGGGCTACACCTCGCCCCCCTTGAGACACAGTCATTGTGACGGGCAGAATAAGGCTGTCGGGTCTTTGGAGGGGAGAGACAACCTCGGCTGACACATTTGGCTTTATACCCATAGCTCACTGGTGCACTTTTCCACCATTCATGAGGTGACAGGGGGTCGTCTGTGGCTGGGCCGAGTTTTAGCGAGTACGGCTTCTGTGTTCCAGAGAAACCAAAGTTGGTGGCTTTAAGGCCCTGGATACTGTACTGGCTCTCAGAGTTTCCCATTCTGCCTACCTGGAAAAGAAATCAACATCAAGTAAGTGAGATTATGTAAATGGAAACAAGAAGGCTGTTCCTTGTGTATGACATAATGCTAGCTCATCTGCTCCACACAATTAACTACTTAAAAAAGAATGAGTACATAGCCACAGACATTGCAAATCAGTAAAACCAGACAGAAAGGAAAACCTGAAACAGGAACAATATATTTCTTAGGCTATGGCTTGGGTACGCTGTCGTTGATACAGCATTGTCCCGATGCAGAAACATAAGCCCTCTACTCTATGAAACTACATATATTAGTGACATTAGTGACAGTGAACTCGCTGTGATCAAACGGTCATAACTGAGTAATAAAAGACAATGTCAGTCAAAGGCAGTACAAAATTGGCTATATGTTGTTTTACTTGATAAGGATTATACAATTTCTTGGACAGGGATTCAAAGCAAATCTTAAGATCTAAGATCTCCAAAACATGTTTAACAAACTAGTTCTTGGCCAATTCAAACTTACTTACTTAGGACTTTCCTCACAGTTCTGAGAACAAGGGTTCAATCCTGGGCTCTCTGGATTAATCCTTTGCATGTTCTATCTGCGCCTGTGTGGGTTCTCTTAAGGTACTCATCCTGGTTGGTTGAACACCCTTTTCAGTAGGTGTGAATGTGTTGGAAAGGGCTGTTTGTCAATGTGTGCTTTTTGATTGCCTGGCAACTAGTTCAGTGTACTCCGCCTCCTGCCCATATTCAGTTTGGATTGGTTCACACCCCCAAAATATGAAAATATGTTTAAACAGTTAGAACCCAGTGTGTTTTTTTGTGTCATGCCTTTGATCTGCTTTTCTTCCACAAAATTAAACAAAACTACATGAGTATCCTCAGACTGGTGTGAGAGAAATTTATTCATGCTTAAAACACAACCATTATACCGGTACATTATATTTTGTATGCTTTTCTTATGCCTGCATGAGAACATTGTAGCATAGAGCATCATTGTTATATTAATCTGTTGAGTGTGCCTTCTCATGGCCTTGACTACTGTAGACTGTATAACAATATGGCCAAATATGGACTGTTGTGTTCCTGTGTTGTCCAATATGCTCTGAATGAATACAATGTGGCAACTGTGGCTTATCAGACTTCGTTCTAGCCACAGCCGGTGTTCAATGTTATAACTTGAGGTGGTTTTCCCTTATGAGAGATGTTTTTCTGTAACTTGAGATGTGTTTACCAGGATATGCTATAGACCCCAATCACGAGACGTCACAACTCCGCCCCCCTGACTGGTGCCGCCATATTGTCCGTCAGCTCATCGTGTTTACATATAACCGCTACGTACATTCCTATTACTGCGTGTTTTTCTGCTTGTCTAAGGAATCACCGCCTAGTAAACAAACCCAAAAACCTTCTTTACAATCGTTAACATTGATTAATCAAAATGGGGACAGGTGAAGAAATGTGTGGCGGTTGGTTGAAGTAACAGAGAGGATAAACGGTCATTTTAGTAGTTGCTGTGTGGCCATTGTTAAAAGGGCAAATCTCTAAAGCAGCACGGTTTGTTTATCTCCGTCCATGATGCGTTTGTGTCGACAGCCGTTAGACAGGGGCGAAAACATCAATATGATGCTAACACGATCGCAGACATCATCAGACGGAGACTACGAAGCTCGTTGCCACGGTCACGCAGCAAGAAGGTGAGCGCAACAACAGGTGTCGTGCCGAAAAAAAGCCGCCCTGCATGAAATGTCCCCCCTGACAGGAGCGCCCACACGGAAACGGCTTTCTTGTACCGTGAATATGTATTATTTTACTCTGCTTGAACTAATAAATGTTATACCTGTGTGATTGTCACTGGGATATGGTCGTGAAAACCTGTAGACTAATACATTTCTGTTCAAAGATGGTTATTTGGCCCAGTCCACGATTTGTTACTAAAATACAGTACTAATATTTTGTGTAATTTAATTATTTAAAACTGATCTTACAGTCGTAAATCCATTACTGTAATGCGCCCATGAAAACATTTGATGTTTTCACGTCAATAAATAAATAAGCGCTCCCGTCAGGGGGGACATTTCACGCGGGGCAGCTATTTTTCGGCACACACCGGCCTGTTGTCGATCAAACTTCATTTTACAATCGTGACAACGGTGACGCTCAGCTGACCAAATGTCGGTTTATATTCAGGCCGGTGCCGATTTTGGGTACCCGACTCCTCATCTTGACATAAACTGGAGTATGATTGGAAATGTTGTGGTATCAGGACGAGCTCTGACGCACGGGACTGGACCAGACGGGAAGAAACATCGGTTTGGCCATCAAATATGGATCTGGCTACTGGATCGACCGAAGCTTTTCCAAATAACGGCTTCTATGCAACTCATCCACTGAGTTTATAGCGTCTGAAAGCACCGGGGCTTCCATAATTTGCAAGTGAATCCACCTTTCGAAACTACGATCATTGACAATACGGACACACAATGACGGACAATATGGCGGCACAATACAGTGATCACGTGATTGTGTGACGTTGGTGGTTGGGGCCTATAGTAAGTTTCGGTGATGTCAACCCATAAATAGAGGCATGCCCTGCATTTCTCTTTTGTCCACATGCGGGGAGACGCTTTGTGCATGGCTCCGCATTTGTACCCGGAAGCTCTTGTTCATAAAGCCTTCGAAGCAAAGCAATCCATGGTTGGGTCGTATTCATTTCTCTAATCGAGCTATTGAGGTGAGTTCAAATTTGAATTTCCCTGACAACTGGTGATTCCATAATTTTTGACAGGGGTTGTATCAGAACAGGGCAAAAGTTTGGACATACCTCATTCAATGCAACACAAATAAAGGTCCAAACCCTATTGATAAAGCAATAAATTCCACTAATTAACCCTGAAAAGGCATACCTGAGAAGTCAAAAACCTTTTTAGGTGACTGCCTCTTGAAACTCATCAAGGGAATGGCAAGAGTGTGCAAAAAAATAATCAGCGCAAAGGGTGTCTACTTTGAACATACTAGATTATATATGTTTTTAGTAGGGCTGTCAAAATTATCGCGTTAACGGGCGGTAATTCATTTTTTTAATTAATCACGTTAAAATGTTTAACGCACATGCCCCGTTCAAACAGATTAAAATGACAGCACAGTGTCCCACTTGTTACTTGTGTTTTTTGTTTTTTTGTCACCCTCGGCTGGCTCTTAGGTAAGACTGATTTTATGGGTTTCAGCACCATGAGCATTGTGTAATTACTGACATCAACAATGGTGAGCTACTAGTTTAATTTTTTGTTTGAAAATTTTACAAATTTTTATTAAAATGAAAACATTAAGAGGGGTTTTAATATAAAATTTATATAACTTGTATTGACATTTATTTTTTAAGAACTACAAGTCTTTCTATCCATGGATCGCTTTAACAGAATGTTAATAATGTTAATGCCGTCTTGTTGATATATTGTTATAATAAACAAATACAGTACTTATGTACAGTATGTTGAATGTATATATCCGTCTTGTGTCTTATCTTTCCATTCCAACAATAATTTGGCATATTGGCATATTTTATAGATGATTTGAATTGTGATTAATTACAATTCATTAATCTTTAAGCTGTGATTAACTCGATTAAAACTTAATAATTTGACAGCCCTAGTTTTTAGTCATTTCACCTTTTTTTGCCAAGTAAATAATTCTACAAGTGTGCATTCATAGTTTTAAAACCTTCAGTGAGAATTTACAATGTAAACAATAATGAAAAAAAAAAAATTTAACGCAGGAATGAGAAGGTCTGTCCATACCTTTGGCCTGTACAGTATTTGTTTTTGACCATTTACTGTAAGCTACTGGTCACAACTACTGCACGTGGTCACCGATTCATTATTAGTTTCTTCGTAGATACTTATAAAATAGCTGTTAATTACTGGTTGCTTTCCCCTGTGATGCAGTTTTTTTTAAGTCCACTATGCATCTAAGCAATTATTCTTACTTAATGTTACTTTATAGAAATTAACATTAACTGGAAATCTGCTGTTTTTAGAGGAGACACAGTGTCGGTAATCAATGTGTTAGAATATACTTTTCACTTTGTGCCTTCAACTGGTATAAATAAAGGGACTGAGTTCAGAAACAGTTTTTACAAAGTCACACAACATGATGGCCTCAGACTCACCTCAGCGTCTCAAATTGGTGTGCCTTTGTGTGAGCTCTCTACACCTCATGTCTCACAGTAAATGCTTTGATTTGTAGACATCTGAAAAAGAGAAAAGACATCGTCTTCAATACGATTGCTCGACACTACTCTAATTTGTTGTATTAAAAAAAAAAAAACATCAGTTGCAAATAAAAACAAAAGCTAACCCCCAACATTTGACAGAGGACTTGGTAAATGTGTTTCTACAGATGTTGAATAGGGCTCTGTGGAATTTTAAGTGTATTTCATTGGTGAAAGGTTTGCTGTATATGAAAATGGTGAAGCTCATTACTGACGGGTTTGCAAAAAGGGATTCCACCAAAGAGATGGAAAATCTCTTACATATAAAACATTGTGCAGCTAACAGGGTGAAGGAGAACTTACGTGAGATCCCAACAGTGAGAAGTTTGTCAAGTGTCAGTAAAGTAACAATGTCATTGTGTGTGCTAAAGCACAGTATGTCGTTTCTCCACCCAGCTACTTCTCAAACAGCAAATCAAACCAAATACTGGAAACATGTTTCCACCTCCTCAATAGAAAATTACGTCTTTGCTCAGCGTTGGAAAAGTTTTTGAACGTTGGCTGCAGTTTACCTACCCCTCTGTTTATTTTTAAACCTTGGAATCCTGACATTTTTTTCCTTGCCACGGCTAAATTTGTTCAAAAGTAAGAATCAGGACAAGAAACGGCACCTGTGCACTTTTTGTAACATATTTGGACAAGCAGTATGGCTCTTGCACATCAAATAAAACCACTGTGATAAGACTGAGATACAGTATGTTTCTGGGAGTGTTCCAAGTAGTGCAAATTCTGCTCTGCCTTCACAACGCCATACAGCATATATAGGGTTACTGAGCAAACAGTCCACTGCCAAAAGCCTTAACCTTCAGGATTAAGTGATGTGCAGTATTAAGAGTTTTATCTGCTCCTTTTTAAATACACCTTGACCATGAGATAAGACTGCGTGTGTTGTGTGCATGTGTGTAGCTGTGTAAACTGACTATTCAAAAGAATGCCTTTAAACACTAATCTGTTAAAAAAAAAAAGTAATTTCTCTACATACTTGCTTTCTTTACTTATATTATCCAATCTTAACAAGCCCAAGAAAGAGGTTAAACATTTTGTTTGGAGTAAACGTGGAGGTAAACAGAGCAGTATTCAGATAACTAACGTATGCTCACGCCAAGGGCGTAGGTTTGGTCTCAACATCGGTATGGACGATATATCAGCATAATCTGCGTGTACACTTTTTGCTGGGGACGGGACATTAATAAGACCAAACAGATTATTGAACGGGGGTCAGAGCCACATTTCTCACAAATATGAACCTAATTAATTGATAGGCGAAATGATCAAAGTAAAATGAATCTGTATTGACCTATACTAACTTTTATGTAAATTTGGTTCACGTGATACAACTTCAAAAACTATCAAAGAAACATTGTAAAGGAAAGTCCCTTTAAAAAAAAAAAAAAAAAAAAAGGAGAGCTATTTAAGAATGAGTCCACTCCTGGGGGACCTAGACTCAAACTCAAGTATTGGAATATAAACGTGATTATAGAAAGAAAAAAAAAGTCATTAAAAAAAATCTGAGATATCCAAGGGCCAATCTACAACTAAGGCATCCAAAGTACTCTCATGAAATTCTTATGTGTGATTTAATTTCACTTTTTTTTCTTCATGTCAGTTAATGTTCATGTCAGTGTCCCTCTGAAGTGGACCCTTTCTTGGGACTTGCACTCTGAAGCCACCGCGTTGCATTATTGGAATGCACATAATGCAAACAAATGAGGGTCGGCTAGCTTGCCTTTGTCATTCCTTGTGGAGGCTGTCCTGACCGCAGTAGTTTTGCAGGTTATCAAGTTCACACAGATTGATGCTATGCTAACTGTGATGCAGGTCATACTTTTAGTAGCAAAATTAGTGGTGTTTCCCCCACCTCCACTACATTGACATCTTTTTACATTACTTACAGTAGCTTGTGCTGGCCGATAAAAAAAATAATTAAAAAAAACCTCAAATATCCCTCCTCGTGTGAGTGTGCGTGTGTCTATGTGGCGGGTCAGGTAATCGGCCATTTGAGGGGAAAAATGGGCCGGCACATTCAGCAAGTGAAAAGGGATAAATGTAAGAACATAACGAAAATAATTCACTTAATAATGGTAGGGTCTATTCTAGCCTTACAACATATGGGAAGATCAAAATTACCCATTTACTGAACTCATTGTATAATGCATATAAAGTGGCTTAAAATTGGTGGGGTCAATTTGAGCATCCTGAAAATTTGGTAGTGTTATGTCCCTACCATCCCTATGCAAACCTACGCCCTTGGCTCACGTCATGTGCCGGTCTCACAATAAAAATGAAAAGGAGAACATCGGCCAAACACTGGTAACTCAATTTCTCTAGAACCCATCAACCAATACATTGTACTCTGGTAGAATTTGTCATCCCATTATTTCCATTCCAGTCCTGTTTATGTATAGATTTTTACAGGCAAATAGGCTGCATAACTTTAGTGTAAATATCCGAGAGCTGTCCCGACTAGTCGACGTAGTCGCATCATCATTGACGTAAATGCATCGACGAGGACACAGTCCTGTCAACCGTTAATAAACGGTTAAAAAAATATGTGCGTGGAAAATTGAGAATGGCGGACGCTCGGGATTCAAGCGGGGAAAGCGGCACAAAGCAAAAAAAAAAAAAAAGCGCACCGGAGTGATTAAAGCATGGACTTATTTCAACGCAACAAAGAAGGCTACACTTTCCCTGAAATGTCAAGCTTTATATAACGGCAGCACGTCACCCGTGAATGAACACCTGAAGCGCCGTCACCAAGGTATAACTTTGGAAGACGACAAGAGACAACAAGCTGGCGGATTGTAAGTCCATATAAAAACATTGTTTACTGAAGTTGCCTTTATGTGGGTCGTAAGACAGAGTATTAGGGGCTTATGTCGGGCTCATGTAGCTGAATAAGCAGCTACGTACTTTACGTAGCTCGTTGCCGCCTCCGTTAAAATCAACAATATTGAAAGCATCTTTTTGAACCAATTTTACAAATAAGGAAATCCTTATTATTTTTGCTTGATCTACATCAAATTATAATCAGTAGAAGAATTTATACTATTTGGTTCATCGTAGCTCCCAGCGAAGGTACATGTATGTAAAGTAGGAGTGGGAACCTCTTGGTTCCTCACGATACGATATAGTTTGCGATACAAAGCTCACGATAACGGTGATCTGACGATGCAGCGATACGATTATCGATTGGTCAGGAAATCATTCTAGGATATACTAAAAACAACTAAGAAACAGAAAAACAAGCTTCTGCTGTGAATTGGAATGAGTTTATCACTAGTAGCCGTCCAATCCATTTGAAGTGGGAGGGATGGCAGCGAATGATCATTCGCTGCCATCCCTCCCACTTCAAACGGACTGAACGTCTATGACGGTCAGTAGCAGCCAATGTCAGGCAATGAGGTAATTTTGGGCAATTTTAGGTCATTTACCTGTTGATTTTGGGGTACTTTTCGGGTCATTTCCTGTTCATTTTGGGAATCACCCAAATGAATAGGCAGTGACTCAAATTCAACAGGAAATGACCTGGAAATGCCCAAAAATGAACAGCAAGTGACCTATAAATGGTCTGAAAATCTGACAGAATGACTGTGAATGCTCTGGTTTCTAAATGGATTGGGTGTCGAGCACCGTCAAGGTTGCCTGGTACACCAGACTCACCGCTGTTCCAGCTATTGAGTCTGGCCACCATTCAGCGGATACAATTTCCAGGGCGGAGCAAGCCACAGCAAACAGACAGCGGAGTGGACCAATCAGCGACGGGCAGACGTGACGTTAGTAAAACAACGAGGGCAGGACGAGGGACTTGTGCGCGGAAGTAAACATACGAGGAGAGCGGAGTTTATTCAACATGGCTAGCGCGAGACAGACTGTTGTCAATGACTCGTGTCGATCTGTTTTTGGTCATTCTGATTTTACCGTGGATTGGAACATATTCTCGGCTCTCCCGTTCACCATCTGTGTTGTTGTGGAGACGACTTCCGACGCGCAAGAGTGACGTTGCTCGTTAAGAACACGTCACGCAAATAAACGAATCTGATTTGTCGATTGATTTTGTACCTGCTCGAGAGGCCGTTAATGGGCTGGTTCCCAGACTTTTCTCTCAGTGTTTGAAAAATACAGGGAGAGCAGTCTGGCCGTGCCAGGCAACCGTCAAGGCAGTCTTAGACTTAACTGAGACACCATTATGGTGGAAGATTTTAGTAGCAAATTGTTGGTACTTTTTTTTTTTTTTTTTTTTAGACAGACACCTTTTTATACTCATTCGCTGTCATTTACAGTCAAAGAACTCAAAAATCCATTTAAATTGTGATGACTGGAATTGAGTGCATATGTTTCATTGCAATTAATGACGAAAGACGTACAATCCAGTTTGACTGAGAGGATTGGCAGCCACTGCACGATAGTTCGATTCGAATGGACGTCTATTGCCAATAATGGCAGCCAATCAGTTAAATGTGGTACATTACAAACCTTTGTGTGCATTGGGCTTTGAAATTCAACTACAAAGATAATCATGACATCACACAGAGGGCGATACAACACTACCAAACCAAACAACAGTATGACAAAGTGCAACTTCTAGAAAATATCAACTTAAGAAAATATCTGGAATATGTAGAGAAAAATACACAAAGGTAAAAGAGTCGGGAAGGTTAAAGGAAATTTTAAAATGTTAAAACCTGATCATATAAATAGATAGGTAGTGAATAGATCAGCTTTAAAAAACATATTCAGTTAAATAACATAGGAAATAGTTTAACATGATGTTTTTTCATCAAAACTAATTTGTAATAAAGGGATAAAGACGCCGCAGCTGTCAATAACAACAAGTTTCTTTCTTTTGCTACTGACACTTTCCTTGCAGAGTTTATTCAGGCAGAGGAGAGCTGAGTGAAAGGCTTTGAGGCGTTCCAACACTGAAACAGACACACACGTTCACCTTCTGCTGTGACTTGAACTGGACTATTGTGAGACTTTTTGGGTATACAAGACAAGTCAGCCTTTTAGCTGCAGCCATGGCGTAGAGTCTGAACCCTCCCTCCTCTGCTCTCCTCAATGGATTTCCTGCAGACCATCTGCTCAGGGGCCAAGGGACCCCGACGCTCCACGACACACCCCGTGACCTGGCATTCTTCTCCCGCTGTCCTTGAAAAACTTCAACGTCAGCTCCATGTTTAGTCTGGAGCTTTGTGTTGGGTCTGAAGTTGGGGATAATAGTGAGGAGCGGGCCACACCTCAACGTGCTACCGAGTGTTGGTCTAGGAAGTAAATTTTCCGAAAGGTACCACCGATGCATACACATTCAAATCTGACTGTTATTGTCATTGAATCTAACTACAAAGCAGCAAAGCAACCCCTTTACTCTCAAAGCAGAACACAGTGATATAATGATGCAATTTTCAAAAACGACATTGTGGCAACGCCTTGAGGAAAAACAACACTTGCTCCAAGAAATATGATGAAGGCAGAAAATATATAATTGTATGGAAATCATTTGTTAACGACGTCAATGACAGCTAGAATGGCTTAAGTACTCACTTGTTAAACAAGGACCCGTTAAGGCTTTGGCTTGTGCTTTTTGAGTTATAGAGGCTGCAGACTTGAAACAATGAGGTCATTTGTTATTAATAGTGACTGTTTACACTGTCGCACAGCTTATTTCCTGTCAAATCGCAGTTTGTCAGACCCGCCTCTTACTACTTTCTCCATGTAAGCCCAAGCGTCCTTTCCAGCTGTCAGACACAGCTTGATCTAAAACTTGTTCAAAGCAGTGTTCGTTCTTTTGTAGAAAAACAAGAACATATGAATATGATACAAGGCACAAGTAAACACTAAAGGCCATGCCACGCTCATTTTTGCAATTTGAACCCCATCATTGAGAAAACTGCTATTCTATAAATCACTCTTTGAAAACCTTACATTACTGTGCAGTGGACAAAGTTTGACCAAGCCAAAGGCCACCAAAGTGCTTGTTGTGTCTTTTAGTGTTAAATGTGCTTTAGCATGTGGCTCAGTCATCTGAAAAATGTAAATGTTGAAGCCATTGTGCTAAAAAAAAAAAAACTATCACAAATAAAGGAACGCATAGACTCTTTTAGCTATGACTCCACGATAAGTTTGTTTCTATGACTGAAGATTAGCAGACCACAAGGTGTGGGATAGGCTGAGCAGCAGCACAAAACACACTTACAATTTACTATCTACACTTACATGAAAACTCAATGAAACCTTGCATCTGCACAAAAAAACCAACAAGTTTTATATACTAGTATAACTAAATCACAAGTTGCGTTCTTTTACTTTTGTTAGGACGCAAACACCTGTGCATATTATAACAAGAGAGTCTACCCGGGCAACCAGACCACCTCTGCCACCTCTTAATCAAGGACAAACAAAAGATAAAACTTGTCAGACACCTTACCTCTGCCGCACCGGCCTTTAATCTAAAAGCCCTTTGAAGAGATTGCAACGACAAAATCTCACTGCTGTTCTGTCACCTCAAAGTGGATTCTCCCCACAAAGGCTTGCCTTAAAGCAACAGACACGCTGCATCTGACTGACACACAACCACACATGCACACTAGAAGACACGTGGAAACTCCCTCCCTGCTCTGAGGCAGAAGCGAATCACAGTCTTCCAAGGGTAACCCTGGGTTACAGAGCACAGGCAAGCAAAGCAGGAGAACACGCAGGGAAAATTTCTCAACAGAAGCACTTTCTTAGAAATAGAAGGAAGAATGTTTTATAGCTTCCATCAATTAAGAGCCTCCACTCCAGCCAGTAGTTTTTCCTATACTGTATATAAGCCCTTTTTCCCATTGGCTTGGATTGGAGGAGGATGCATGACTTGCTGCAGCCAAGGCAATTTTCCATCGCTGTCTGAAAAACTGGGCGAGACAAGTAGGCGAAGAGTGGCTGGAGCACTGCTTTACAGGCAGTAGTGAGGGCACCATAACTGGAGCCCTTTGTCTGATCCCAAAAAGCACAGTGGCCCCAGTAGGAAGACCACATGGAGAGCTACTAGCGAGTAGACATGTGCCTATTACCAGTTTCAAGGTATACCATGGTATGAAAACATCAAGGTTTCAAAACCGCAAAAAAAAAAAAATTCATACCGACCCTAAAGTATTACCTATTTTTTATGTCCCAAAAATGCATGGACAAATCCCTCGCTTGCAGCTGCAAGGCTCAACCCTCACCCACCGGTTGTTGCTCAGTGTCAGTAAGTCAGCTGTGCTACACGATGGCTGGAGGAGGTGAAACTCCTAAATTTTTTCCCCCGTCGAACAAAATCGCTGGTATGGGAATACTTCGGCTACAAAAAACTTACAGACGGTCGCGGCTTAGAAGAGGAGGGTTGACCGATATGTAAAACATGTTTTCGGAGGGTGGCTGCCGAGGAGGCAATACCTCCAATATGATTTCGCATTTATACAAAATTAAAGGTTAGTAAACAATGTCGTTTTGCACCAGCTACAAGATAATGTAAACATGATGCGAGTCATACACATGGGCTTCTTATGGAAAATAATTCAATTATTTTTGTTCTGTGGGTGGCTGTCACAGGCAGAGTTTGACTTTTGGGGCGGGGGTGGGGGGGGGTGGGGGGGGGGGTGGGGGGGGGGGGTGGTGTCAGCAATAAAATTAACTTCCATGAATATTTATAATAATAAGTCGACAATCAATGAGCGTTTTTTTGTTTCCCAACATTCTTGAGGGGAATTCTAAGTCAGGCTGCTTAGGCAATACTTTTCGCCAAGATCATGATCCAATGAATTTGGTACGACAGCCGGTGTCGTGCCATTTAGGGATGTCCCGATCCAGGTTTTTGCACTTCCGATCCGATACCGATATTGTTTTGCACTTCCGATCCGATACCGATACTGGCCGATACCGATACCGGCCTATCTGAGCATGTGTTAAAGTTTAAAGTTATTTAGCCTCCTCACTTAGTTGTCAGACTCATGTTGAAAAAGGTTTTAACTAAGACCTTTGTTGTACAACTAGCCAGCTGAATTAGGTGCGTTTGAATAACACAAGGTTGGTAACAAGAAACTGACCTGTTTATTCAGTGACAAACACAAAACATTATAAATAACAAACAGAAATGGCATAGTCAGTAAAACGTGCAAATAATATTGTAAACTGTCTTAAAAGAGCAAAACACACAAAAAACCTCAGTGGAAAATCCCACAAACCCCCCAAGCTATTAGATGCTTTTAATGTTTCGTGCATTAGTTACAAAAATTGTATAAAAAGCATCTCAGGTTTAAATAAACGACTATTTCAGTATCAAGTTAACATTTTAAAACAGTAGATAAAATACTCAAATCCCCATTCTGTATCAGCAGCTTTAAACTACATTCATTTAATTTTGCGAATCAACTGTTAAAGTTGTTAAAATTGCTCCCGTTATTCTATAATTTCCCTTCTGTCTACTTTCGACATGTGAAAGTTTTAAAACTGTTTTGAAGACAGATTCAAGTCATGATTTTGCCGATTTAGGAGTATTTTAGATAAAAAGTTAATTAGGTTCGCTTGGAAGGTTCACAACAGCCTACTAGGGAAGTATCCTGCTTTAAGATGACTGCTGTTTACTAACGCAACTAGTTTTCAATACTTCAATGTTGCTAACGCCGTCGAGTCTGTCATCTTGCATCTCGTTCTATATACATATGATATCTATTATCTACAGTAAAACAATGTTGACGTAGTTCTTGTGTTTTTTATCCAGCAGCATGAGTTGAGCTTAAGCCGTGAGTTGAGCATTGGCATTACCCGGGTCTATTACAAGCATTATGTTTACTTTCGGGACGCAATGCGGTCAGTTTCTCATTGCGTCCCAAAGACCGCGCTGTGTATTAGTTCCGCTTTACTTGACATATTTCAATAATCGGAATTTGGATGTTTGTGAATCGTTCGCGAATCTTCCACGGCCGAATCGCTCTAGGATGTAATGACGGCTGGGCATGTTGTACCGTGGTTCTAAGTGTTGGATGGTGCGTCTTTACTCACGTGAGATAATGGATCGTCATCCAGAATGAATTTTTCGGCAATGACTCTTGTTATTCCCTGGGCTTTGGGACTGTCGAGTGCCAGTTTGTCACGCATCGCAAAAGTTTCTGCCAGTGTTAGTTGTGCAGGACCTTTCTTTTTGTCTTCGGTTTTCTTAACATACTTCTTATGTTGTTTGTGATGGTATTTCGCTAAATGCTCGATTAGGTTGGTTGTATTAAAACTTCTTACAGCTTTACCACCACGCTTGACTTTGTTGTTGCATATGTTGCACTCTGCCTCGTCTTTGTCGTCCTTTAAGGTGAAATGATCCCACACAGCTGACATTTTTACCGTTAAAGTCTCTCGGTGAATTGGGAGACGGTAATGTAAATGTAGTGTGTTGAAGGTGTGCCGTAAAATGTGGACCAGATTTTAGGGAAACCGAAGCAAAAACTGGAATGGATTATGTAAATTGTGCACTGGAAAACCCGGACTGGACTTTGGGGGAAAAAAATTGGATCGGAAGTCTGGATCGGAATTTTTCCGTGTTGGCCGATCCGATACCGATGCGCATTTTTTTTGCCCATATCGGCGTCTGATCCGATATTGTGCCAATGTTACCCCAGTCAAAAATTTTATGCCCTGGGCGGAGCCATATGGAGGTAGATTTGTGTCTTTATTATTTAATCCCAAAAAAAAAAAAAAGTTGCTAAAAAAAAAAAAAAAAAAAAAAAGTTGCTTCAATTAAAATATATATTTTCAACCAAAAGAAGTCGCTTCAATCAAAGAAAAATGTGTTTGAATGCAAAAATAAATTTGAAACTCAAAAAACCCAAAGAAATGCTTGTGAAGGCTATTTTCCTTTGATTCATTTTTTTTTTTTTTTTTTTTTGATTGAAGCGACTTTTTAATTGAAGTGATGTTGAAGTATTTTTTTTTTGTTGAGGATGGATGTTTATTATTTTATTTACGAAGGTGGTGTGTCTAACGTACCCGTTAGTGATGGGAATTCGGTTCTGATGGCTGCCCTGATTTTATTGTATTGAAGGAAATTGACCCCTTTGATTTGGAAATCTTGTAGTATTTTTTCATATGACATGAATGTATTATCTTTAAACAGATGCTGTAACTGGTTTATTCATGTATCCTCCCATATTTTTTTAATTCATTTTAACTGAACATTATACAAGGTGTTCCAAAATGGTTGACCCCACTCATATCTCGGAAACTACTTGATGGATCTTAATGAAACTAAATACACTTTATGTTGAAGGTCATAAGTTGTATTGGTTACATTTACAAAGAAAAGTACAAATATTTGTTGGTTCTAACACAGATTTTCATGAATGTTCAATATGAGCGCCGCCTGTGACTCTGCACAAGTCGAGTCGGTATTCGAGCTCGTGCCAACCTCGCTGTAGCATGTCTTCGTTAACACTTTCCAGTGCAGCTGTAATTCTCTGTTTTGTTATTTAGTTGGTGCCTTCGTTGCAAAATTTGTGAAGAAGGCACGCTGCACTGTCTTCGGTGACTGAGTCCGAGCATACTCTAACGCACTAATTGCCTTTTCTTTTGAAGTGAACGGCATTTCTTAACCTGAAAAGATAGAAATGCCAAACATTACACACAAAAACTTGAAACGTTTCTACACAAGCTGTGAAAATTTGAGGGCATTCCAACGAAAATTGTCAAAATTATTGGCCTACGAAATGGGGTCAAACATTTTGAAACACCCTGTACTGATGTTCCAATTTGCTAATATGTTTTGAAAAATAAAAATCTTGTTCAATGGAAAAACCCAAATATTTCAAAGTAACACATTTTATAGCTCTAATTGTAATACCATGAAACCGTGATATTTTGGCTTAAGGTTATCATACCATCAAAATATCATACCAGCACATGCCTACTAGCGAGGCACAGTTTTTGTGTGTGGTTAGTCCATGTCAGGAAACAGCAGACAAAGTAGCAAAGCTATATTCTTGGGGACAAAAGTACCAGATTGTCCAAGCAAAGGACTCTAAATATTCCCTTGTAATGGAATTTGGGAGATGCTTTTGAAATGTTGTGACTAAGCCCTCCAATAGTGGAGACACACTGGAGACCGCCAGTGGTTTAAAACTCCATGCATGCCTCCATTTGTCTATGGCTCACATAACTGTGGTCACATAATTGAGTTGGGCCCATTTAGAGGGCCACAAAAGAGCACAGGATAGGACCAGCAATGGGTGATTTACACTGGGTGTTTTTTACCGAAAGCCAGAATGTTTGCTATAGGAGCTAACAACAATCTCGCAAAGGTTAGCTGGTTCAGTTCATTATGTCATACATTGTTTTATTGTTGTTTTCATCGTTAAGGTAACTCAACTGTATCAAGTGCTGTCATACTGTATGGTTCGCTAGTGGAGTGTAGACCCATACACATTCATACAGCACATTGGGTTATACGATATGACGAAACAAATTGTCAAAACGAAATATAATGACATAACGTCATGAGGATCTCATATCGCCAATATCGTGGTATGTTGGCCAGAAAGTAAATGTACAAACCTACAGCCCTTTCTTGCAATAAAGATCAATCTATCGATCAATCAATCAATCAATCAATCAATCAATCAATCAAAAAATGACCTCTAGATGTTTCTAAACTTTACTTTCACATCATTATATAGACAATTCAAACTCACGGTTTTAACACGAAACTAAAATTACCACATAACAACAAACTAAATACCATAACTAGCAAGTGATGAAACAACTTGAACAGTAATGGATGAAATAATTATCACAGCATATGAACATTAAATGTTATATTTTACAATATTATTTACCTTTCGCTTTGCAGCCAATTGGGTCAAAGCTTCAAGTTTGCTTAATTTGCTGTATGGTGCCATCAAGTGGTGTTAAAGTCAAAAAGGTCAACAATGTTGAGACTTCAACGGCAATTTGTTTAAGAGAATGACAAGAATGTTAGTGCTGCAACAAGTAATCGATTAACTCAAGTAATTCGGTTGAATTAAATTTTGCTGCTTCGAGGATTCGTTTAATTAGTGTGGTGTTGTAATGGTTTGTTGAGAAAGTGTTTGCATTTGGTTTTATTGATCTGGGTGGATACACTGCCATCTAGTAGCAACAGTGAATATGCCATAACTCGTCTAAAATGCCTGAATCCAGCCGCTCCCGGTTAAGACCAACATAATGTACAGTATGTATTTGTTCATCTAATATTTTCATTATTTAGTTTAGAAGTATATTTAGCTTTCTTTTTTTTTTTTGTGGGAGAATGTGTTTGAAATTTGTTAAGAGCATTGCAAAAACATTAGCATTTTATAGCAATTATGCTAGAGGACCTTTGCTATGCAAGTCAGCCAGTTGTTCTTTTATTGTACTTAGATCCTCATTTATGTATTTTTTTACCGTTTGAGGCTGAGCTAAGAAATTTTAATTAGGTTTTAAATGCATTTATTCCTCTTGTGAAATTATGCGCAATTCTGCATGGTTTGAAGAAACACTCATTAATTTTATTTTATGTTCGCATTTAACGCTGTTTTGAAAGTGCAATCTTAGCAAGCCAACAATGTTTTTGCAGGCGTAAAAACTTGTTTCTTTAATATCTTCCAAAATTTATTCTGCAACTCATTAAATGCTAGTAATCCGATTACTACATTATTAGAACTAAATAATCGATACATTAATCAATTACTTCAATAATCGATAGCTGCAGCTGTACTTGTGTTACTATATGAACAAAATGCATCAGGGACCAAAGGTTTTTATTTTAATTAATTTAAAAATAATAATAATAATTAAAAATGTATTAAATAATAGCTTTCCCAAAGTATTTTGGTTTAAACTGTTACCTTTTGGGGTTTGGGGAGGGAGTATTTCACAAAGATAATATTTAAATAACATTGTCTACATGCATGCACTTGTCATGATAGAAGATTTTTCTCATATCGCACACCGCTACAGTTGCATTTGTTGATTGGTCAACAGCATTAAAGGGGAGGAATTGTTCATCTTCCATAATTAGAGAAAATCGGGGTACCTGGATTCTGCAGGCACAGGTAGAACATGCTAACTCCACACAGAAAAGTCAGAGCCAGAACAGTTAAGCTCAGAACTGCGAGGTGTCATGCTAACCAGTCAGCTACTGGGCTATCATTATTTTAAACTTTTTCTAATCACCTTTTCAAAGTCATACACAACCCACCCTTTAGGAGCAGCTGTGCAATAAGCATCCATCAGCCTGCTGTCTGGCATGACAACATCAGGCCCAGCATGACTCATCAGAGCTAAACAACATTGTTTGCCATACAATAGATGATGCTGAGGAGTCTGGGCTCCTCTCAAAGCCCTTTGTGTGCTCAAAGGTTAGTGAACAACACACTTGGTGAGGGTAGGATGCATGAAATGAGAGAAGGCAAAGAGTGCTACTCTGATGCATATGCATACAGAGCAGGTGCTCAAGCCATTCTGCTCAAGACATATATTAAAACCCTTGATTCAATAACAAAATTGTGAGGGAGTAAGGACAAATTAAAATGTCTCAGTAGCCAAACGCATGAGATCTGGTAACTGGGCAGAATTTTGAGTTATGCCAGTAACTAAGAAAACAGTGTCGTATTAACCTGAAGGTTCAAATTATCACGCTCTTTAGTTAACTTTTTGACTCACATCCATTTGTCGCAAGTCATCTCGTTCTACAAGCACCACAGAATACTGTGTTTTAAGGCTACATGAATACAGAATTTACAAAAATAAAGATTAGATTCTGATCTTTCATCTTCTAAAAAAAGGTTTGTTTCTACCCTTTCTCGTTGTTTAGTTATAAGCAGCTGAACATCATGAACAACATTGTTTCCACGTCTTTGGTATTGAACGAGTTGATTTAACTGTCATATTGTTAAAATATCATACAAATATAGGAAATTACATTGTAATTATTGATTATTATTATTGATTTAGAAGTGTAACATTAAAATTCAGACCGTGACTAAGAAAATACTGTCCAGAAGCCTGAACTACAGTGGGGCGAAAAAGTATTTAGTCAACCACCAATTGTGTAAGTTCTCCTACTTGAAAAGATTAGAGAGGCCTGTAATTGTCAACATGGGTAAACCTCAACCATGAGAGACAGAATGTGGGGAAAAAAACCCAGAAAATCACATTGTTTGATTTTTAAATAATTTATTTGCAAATCATGGTGGAAATTAAGTATTTGGTCAATACCAAAAGTTCATCTCAATACTTTGCTATGTACCCTTTGTTGGCAATAATGGAGGCCAAACGTTTTCTGTAACTCTTCACTCTTCGCTTAGTGTAAAGAAATCAACAGTGGGAGCAATTATTAGAAAATGAAAATCTCCCTCGATCTGGAGCTCCATGCAAGATCTCACCCCGTGGCGTCAAAATGATAACAAGAACGGTGAGCAAAAATCCCAGAACCACACGGGGGGACATAGTGAATGACCTACAGAGAGCTGGGACCACAGTAACAAAGGCTACTATCAGTAACACAATGCGCCGCCAGGGACTCAAATCCTGCACTGCCAGACGTGTCCCCCTGCTGAAGCCAGTACACGTCCAGGCCCGTCTGCAGTTCGCTAGAGAGCATTTGGATGATCCAGAAGAGGACTGGGAGAATGTGTTATGGTCAGATGAAACCAAAATAGAACTTTTTGGTAAAAACACAGGTTCTCGTGTTTGGAGGTGAAAGAATACTGAATTGCATTCGAAAAACACCATACACATTGTGAAGCATGGGGGTGGAAACATCATGCTTTGGGGCTGTTTTTCTGCAAAGGGACCAGGACGACTGATCTGTGTAAAGGAAAGAATGAATGGGGTCATGTATCGAGAGATTTTGAGTGAAAATCTCCTTCCATCAGCAAGGGCATTGAAGATGAGACGTGGCTGGGTCTTTCAGCATGACAATGATCCCAAACACACAGCCAGGACAACAAAGGAGTGGCTTCGTAAGAAGCATTTCAAGGTCCTGGAGTGGCCTAGCCAGTCTCTAGATCTCAACCCCATAGAAAATCTGTGGAGGGAGTTGAAAGTCCGTGTTGCCCAACGACAGCCCCAAAACACCACTGCTCTAGAGAAGATCTGCGTGGAGGAATGGGCCAAAATACCAGCAACAGTGTGTGAAAAGCTTGTGAAGAGTTACAGAAAACGTTTGGCCTCCATTATTGCCAACAAAGGGTACATAACAAAGTTATTTTCCACCATGATTTGCAAACAAATTCTTTAAAAATCAAACAATGTGATTTTCTGTTGTATTTTTTTCCCACATTCTCTCTGTCTCATGGTTAAGATTTACCCATGTTGACAATTACAGGCCTCTCTAATATTTTCAAGTGGGAAAACTTGCACAATTAGTGGTTGACTAAATACTTATTTGCCCCACTGTATATTAGAAAATTGTGAATCATAAATTCATTTAAACCCAGCAAAACACTACACGTCTGATGTTATTCTGATGGATTAGTGTTAAATTGTTAGAACACATGAACTTCCATGTAAATGTTAAATTATGTCACATTTAGCCAGAGATTACTTTCAATAATCCGTATTTAATGAAAACAAAATCCCACTGGGGAGGATGATGCTCGTGGGATATTGGCTGACAAATGGAGGAGAGCTCAGGGTTAGCAATATTGGAATTCTTTTAGCATGCTAATACTGCCCCCGAGACAACATGGCTTAGAGCCGTTTATGATCTGCCGAGTGGAACAGCAGTCAGACGTAATTCATAAAAGACACAAGAGTATGGACGCCATAAAATGGGCCTCATTGGTCATGTCAGCAAAGATGAGTACTCCGTTACACCCACAAATACAGATTCAAATCGCTGGAGTCTCTTCATTGAATGAAAAGAGTGTCGGTGGGAATGGATGGGTGAGAACTAATGGAATTCACTTAAAAACCAGCTTGATTTGAATGAGGATCAGAGGTCAAGTATTTTGCTGGTTGGGTTACACCCACTTAGCATTATTTTGTTGTTAACAATTCAGATTCTTGGTACCGTATAACAATAGTCACGTGAGTCTTAAAATAAATCATTGCAGGCATGTGTTGTGCTATTCAGTTTTTCACTCCAATACATTGGCCTCATCCACTGTTGTTTTTGTCAACGATGACGATAACAAAAGAATTGGTCGATGAACAATTTTTTTGTGACAATGACGAGCTAGAAACGTGGCTTGGGAGACTAGAACATAACAAGACGAATAGCAGTTTTCGTCTGACGATACGACGATGAGACGAAAATGCGACAGTTTCTGTCATATGTTCACAATGCGTGAGTCGGTGTGACATTTTCATATTGTACGTGGAGTACGTCAGCTTGCATCATAGCAGTGTTTGGGTCATGTCACTCAAGTGAGATGTTCTGCGCCTCACCCTAACTCTCCTCACCGGAGTTTAGGATGTGTTTCAATCTATGCTGCTAGTCTTGCTTATTTGGAGACATATGGTAAGATTTGTTTTCTTATCTTGAAAAGAAAATCTCTGTGCGTCCGTCTTGCGGGAAAACAATAAACTTAAAACAATAAACAATTAACTGTCATAAATCGGCGTATTTCGAGCATGTCATCATATGTCAAGACAAATGGCGAGTCAAATTTTCTGTGGGATGTCGAAAGGATCGTATGTCGAGGTACCACTGTACTGCTTTTACTGCTGAGCGTGTATTATCATCACGAAGTTGGTGTTGTTCTTGTAAACACTACATTATGTGCTTTTCTGTCTATGTTCATTTGAAATTGTTGGGAACCTTTATTTTTGGACAAAAACTTTTGAATTTTACAGACAAGGACATTTTGAGTAACTGTCGACTAAAACTAGACAAAATTTGTATGTGATTTCGTGGACTAAAACTAGACGAAGACTAGTTTTGAAAACTAATACATTTTGAAATGACGAAATTTAAAATAGTGCAAACATCAGTTTTTTTTTTTGTTTTTTTTTTGATCAAATGCAAAGTGCCAATAGGGCACTGCCATATCACATATGCATATGCAAATTGGCCCTAAGCCGAAAATGAAAAAACGATTTCGATATTTCCGGATATCATTTTATAATGCTTTTATCAGCCTATATTATTGGCTACCTGATAATATCGGACAACTCTACAACAATTAATATGTTTCATTAAAATATGCATGCAGGCTATGCGGAAATGTAAAGTAAAATGAAGACATAAAAAAATACAAGTGTTATATAATGTACCAACAAAATCAAATTCAAACTCCACATACGACCTGGGGTTGAACCTTTGATCTCAGCACTGTGTTAACCAATCTTCCTCTGTACTGCCCTTTTACTATAAGTTATTTAGGGAAAATGTATGTTTAATTCATCTTTACAAGCGTAAAGTTGCCCAACTCTTACTTCTAATGAGGCTCAAATTTGAATTACGTAGGGAAAGCACATTGGGAAACTTCCGTGCTAATAATGGTATTTAAAAACCTTAAATATATAAACATTTTTGCATTCAAAAAATTAAAACAAAATGCAATTAATCGCAAGTCAACTATGGACTGTGTAACTGGTGTGTCAGCGCTGCTCCGCGTTCCGCTTCCCTCCCTAACCAGGCTTAGACGCGAACCCGCGTGCACACGACGCTTCCACTCGGCAGGCGGGTACGCTAACCGCTGTGCCATTAGCTCAAGCCGACGGCACAGCCGCCAGCGCACCCACATGAAGGATCGGCAGGGAGGTTTCCACGCGCCGCCGTGGACCTGCGTGTACCTGTTACACTTTCCCCAAAAAACCTTCGTTGCCGATCCGGGTCATGGCACCATTGTAATTGGCTCGAGCTTATGGCACAGTGGCTAGCGTACCTGCCTGCCGAGTGGAAGCGTCGTGTGCGCGCGAGTTCGCGTCCCAGCCTGGTTAGAGGGGGGAGTGGAATGCGGGGCGGCGCTGACACACCGGATCGGCAGTGAAAGTTTCGGGGGGTGGGTGTAAATGGTACACGCAGGTCCGCAGTGGCAGCGCTGACACACCGTTTACATGCAATTAATCGCTTGACGCCCCTAATATTAAAATTTGAAAAAATAATGGGAGAACATTTTTTTGTGCCAGTTAACTACAAGTTAACAATAAAAAACTGCAATAAATTGCGATTGAAGATTTTAATTGCTTAAAAGCACTAATATAGACAGTTATATAATTTCAACATGGGTAAAAACCTCACAGATGCATTCTTCAGATACATCCCTACTGAAATGAACAACATATCACAGCCGAGTGGTTTCAACTTATTATCACATTGTCCACTCAAGAGTGGAACCAAACCAAGAGCATGTGGATGCTTTGAAGAAGATAGCTAGAAAATCCTAGGAATGAAGGTGGTGATAAAGTAATTCAGTGAGTGACAGGGCATGCATATGAAACATGTGGAAGCACAGGGTCAGATAAGAAACTGTGAGGTAGAAAAGAAAACAAGCAAACATGACACCTGCAGCATAGATTTCTACATTTCTCCTCACTGATAAAGCAACAGAATAAAAATGCTTGCTATATTATCGACAGAGAAAAAAATATTACCTATTAACCTTCAGAAAGGATGATTTGCATCGCCAGCAAATACAGTAACAAAATTATTTCATCCTCCTCAACACTGGGACTTTATTCCTTTGATATAGCACATTAAAGTGTGCCTCCACTGGAATAGGCTGAGGCTGTGGTTTGTGAGTATCATCTATCAGACTGTAGTGTGAGCTAGAGTGATTAATAACATTCACTTACTCATGAGCAAAGCCACTGCAGAATACCGTTGTGAGACTCACTTGGAGCGCGCCCTAAGGATGATCCATCAAAGATCATTGACCAATACGACACAATGAAATTCAGATGCCCTGGGTCCAACACTATCACCACAGGTTCCAAAGTCATAATAGAGTCATGGGGATTTGGGAGCAGGTGAGGCACATGCATAAAAGGGAAATGATGTTCACAAGCACTCCAAATAAATTGCAGCATCAAGTATCTCATTTGACAAAGCATGAAGTTTAGCCATACATCGACCTGGGTTGAGACATTGATCAGTTTAGCAACGCTGCAAACAAATCAATCAAAATGCAAAACCATCAATAATCAACAGCGTCATATTTTAGATATGTACAGTGGTAAGAAAAACTAGCTGAACATTTTGGAATTTCTCACATTTCTGCATAAAATCCCCATCAAATGTGATCTGAGCTTTGTCAAAATCACACAGATGAAAATACAGCATCTGCTTTAACTAAAACAACCCAAACATTTATAGGTTTTCATATTTCAATGACGATAACATTCAAACAATGACAGAAGGGGGAAATATAAGTAAGTGAACCTTCTGCCTAAGGAGACTTAAAGAGCAATTGAAACCAATTTTTACTAAACATTTTAAGTAAGGTGTGTGCCCGAACACTGATGAGTGGTTTAAAGCTGCCCTGCCCACTATAAAACATACACCTGGTAAGAAATGTTGTGATGAGAAGCATTGTCTGATAAGCATCATCGCTCAGTCAAAAGAGCTGTCTGAAGACCTGCGATCAAGGATTGTTGATTTGTATACAAAACCACCTCTAAAAGTCTATGTTCATCAATTGACATTCAGAGAAGTTGTCTACAAATGGAGAGAGTTTGGCACTGTTGCTTCTCTCCCAAGGAGTGGCCGTCCACCAAAGATGACGTCAAATGTTCAGCGCAGAATACTCAGAGGGGTCAAAAAAGAACCCAAGAGTGTCTTACAGAAATCACTGGCACAGTCCAATACATATCTCTGTGCACACATCAACTATATGTAATACTATGGCCAAGAATGGTGTTCATGGGAGGACTCCACAGAGAAAGCCACTGCTGTCTAAAAAAAAACAAAAAAAACATTGTTGCTTGTTTAGTATTCGTAAATAGGCATTTGGACACTCCACATAAGTTTTAGCAAAATATTTTGTGGACTGATGAAACCAAAGTTTAATTATTTGGGAGTAACACACAATGTCATATGTGGAGGAAAAATGGAACAGCTTACCAACATCAACACCTTATCATGATTTGGGGCTGTTTTGCTACAACTCACAATTATTAATGGAATGAATTCAAAAGTTTATCAGTATTTTTTGCAGGAAAACCTGAGGCTGTCCGTCAGACAGTTGAAGCTAAAAGAGGATGGATGCTGCAACAATACAATGATCCAAAACACAAAAGTTAATCAACTTCAAAATGGTTTCAGAAGAACAAAATACACGTTCTGGAGTGGCCAAGTCAAAGTCCAGACCTGAACCCCATTGAGATGCTGTGGCATAACCTAAAGACAGCGATTCATGCCAGACATCCCGGAAATCTGACTAACCTACAGCAGTTAGAGAAGAATGGGCCAAGATTATTCCTGATCAATGTGCCAGACTGATCTGCAGCTACAGGAAGCGTCTGGTTTAAGTTATTGCTGCCAAAATATTAAATGTGATGGTCACTTACTTATTTTTCCCCCTTCTGTCATTGTTTGCATACTATCCTCATTAAAATATGAAAACCTATCAATGTTTGGGTGGTTTTAGTTAAAGCAAATACTGTTTTTTTTTTCATTTGTGTGATTTTGACAACGATCAGATCACATTTGATGGTGATTTTATGCAGAAATGTGAGAAATTCCAAAAGGTTCAGATTCTTTTTCATACCACTGTATGTACATTTTATTAGCCCACAAGGTTAATTTGAACCCAAGGGATACTTGACACATTTTGACACAGTGCTAGAAGCATCTGGTTTCAATGGAATAACTGACATTTACTGTACTGTAAAAGGATGACAATGGAAAAAGTGAACGATGAAATTAACCGCCGAGTGGAAACATGGCATAACATGGGTTTCAATAAGAAGCCTAAGAAAATAAAGACAAAAGGGGGTTTCGCAGTAATTCATGGATACAAACACAATCAATCATTTTAAGTGTTGCACTGAGGACGTGACAAGCTAAAAAACCTGTGGCTTTCCCAACAAAATGACACGTGGCTAGTGCATTCCGCAGTATCTAGGCTAGTAGGCCAAAGCAAGTGCTGCTTTGCAATTTGCACCAATGCAGACACCTTTCTATTTCTACAGTATGTAAGCAGATGTCGTCCTTCTTTCATCCAGGTGCTCAGAGGGTTTTTGAAATGTGTGTGCATGTATGTTCCCTTATCCATCATACGTGATTAGAACATGCATTAAGCTGTTGCTGCATTCATGAGTTGTGACGCTAGCAGGAGTTTACTCTTGTGATCACAACTCACACTCAGACAAGAAGACCGACACACGCACACCTAGAGAAGTGGCTTTTTTCCTTTCGGACAACCTCTCCTTGACAGTTAACACCACATATGAACTGAACAAGACCCAGCAGCTGAGATTGCTCAGGAAAAAAAACACCTGGAGAAGGAGCTGTTTGTGCCCTTTCTACCAAGCCACTATTGAGGCCACCCTGGTGTACTGGTGTCTGGGATGCACTGCAGCCAACAGTAGAGTGTTGCAAGGTGTAATCAACACCAACCAGAAGATCACTGGCTACCCAGTCCCCTCCCTGGACAACATCGCCAGCTCTCGCTGCCTTAGCAGAGCAACACACATTGTAACAGACCTATCCCACCCAAGTCATCATCTGCTCAACTTGTTGCCCCATGGTCGGTGTTACAGGGCCAACAAAACCAGAACAAATAGGCTGAGAGTTTCTTCATTAGAGCAATCAGTGCTTTGAACACAAGAAAACAAAAACACACTCCATAAGGATATCAGTGTAAACATTCCTGTCTGTTACTCCATTTCGTACCTACCCAAATGCCTGCACTCTTTGTTGTGCAATATTGCAAAGTCACTTGCACATTTTTGTGCAAAATTACAAAGTCACTTTACATCTTTGGGCAATTCCATGTAATAATATATGACAAGCTACATGTATCCATATGTCACACCTAATAATCTTTTGTTTGCCTTTTTATACTGTATATACAGGGGTGCACATAATTTTTTTGCCCAGTTTCTCAGAGGAGGACCTGGAGATGTGACTTGGTCCTCATTGAGCTTGAGAGCCGACCCGCCTGATGCGATAAATTTATGACAAGCTTTACTTAGAGCCAATTTACTTTAATTAATTATATTAACAATTAATGTTTGATTAACATCAACTGGCACAACAAAATTGCCATTACTTTAAAGTGAAATGTAAAGAAATAAAAAGCACCAATTCAAAATAAAGGGCATTATGCGGCTCCCACATTAACTCCAAGCCTTTTTAAAAGTGGGATGTCCTCCTCATAAGACCTCATTGAATGTACATGTTTAGCTTTGTAAAATGCGAGCAAAAACACGTTTGTCAGTGCATGTCGCTGTTCATTACCTTTATTCCGCTCTATTCCGCCACTTGTCCATAGGGCGAGTGGGGTCCTGTTTGAGATCGATAGTTTGCTTAATTGCCACATGCTCTGTTTTTTTCGTGCTTTTCAAAGTTTGGATGGCCGAAATTCTTTGACCCTACATAAAATGCGCTGCTCTTATCGGCGACATTGGGATTCTCACGGCACATTCTGTACCGCATTTCCGTGCGAGCATCATTTGCTTCTAGCTATGGTACCTCCTGTAGCCACTTTTCAGCAAAAGTCCTTTTTTTCGGTAGCTCCGGTGACGTCTCTGTCGTCTGTCTGTCTTTTGACGGGGGTGGGGAAACACGGAAGTAATTACTCAGTGTGGCCTGCGTCTTCGACATTTTGAGAAGTTATTTTCTCGTGTCCGCCTCAAATACAGTGGTCAGCCATCGGTACGCAAAAGCGTATGGAAGCCGTTGTGGGCCAGCGCGTTTGTCAACGTCCAGTACGCATGCGCGCATGCGGACCACTTATGTGCACCCCTGTATATATAGTATTTAATTTATCTCCAACCATGCACCAAATGAAGCAGAGCTCCCAATCTCACTGAATACACGCTGTACAATGACAATTATTCTACTTTTTACAGCCTGGCTAAAGCTTTATCCGGAAATGCGGCACGATGGCTGGACATGTGGCTCACTGACTAATTGGACATCTGTCATTGTCAATGGCAGGCAACTAGTTAAGGATTGATGTGCAGTTCAAAGCTGAACCCCAAAGGTAACTTGAGTTAATCTCCTAAAGGTTTAACTGTGGCCAGAGGCAAATGACCAAGTAAAACAAAGGAACGAAAATTAGAAACTGAGGAACATCTGCAAATGCAACTTGCAGGTCAGAGCTCACCACTTTCATCAGTCACATGTGCCAAAAGTCTTACACCGCGACAGAGTGAATGCCAAGATGATGTTGTTGAGACTATTATGAGTGGTTAAACAGTAGGCCCACCTGCTTGGTTTGCTCATCATGGCCAAGGTCAGAAAAGCAATGAAGCTCCTGCTCACTGGCCTTTAGGGGCCATTACCACAGAAGCAAGTCTAAATGAGGGTGCCATATCTGTCAAGTGGCTGTATTGACCTCCTCAAAGCCTTGAGGCCAATGCAAACGTAAAAAGCCGTTTTATCAAATCAAAAACACTTGTAAGAATGGATAATGTATCATGGAAAGACAACCTAGTAAAGAAAAAGCTTTTTGAGCAGAGGCGACAGTTCGATGGTTGATCAACAAAATCAACTAAAGTCATCTGGGTTACTTGTTTTTGTAGACTACACCAGGTATGTCGACCATAAAATTAAGTTGGCCCAAAATTTCCACCTCAGGCTCCGCTTTCATCCAGATGTTCGACATGCATATTTCTTGCAGACGCACGCAGGGTTGAAATGTCAGCAAGTGGGGAAGAAATCCCAAAATGGCAAATAGTGTCTGAAGTTTGTTACCATTTCAAAATAAAACAGAGAGGTGAAAAAATGAAAACAAAAAAGCAAGCATTGCTGGCATGGTTTTAAAAATGTACATTTTAGATTAGAAACAAACAAACAAACAAACAAAAAAAACATAAAAGTTTTATTTTTGAGTGGCAAATCTACATGGAATTGGAGTACTACACCTGCAGTCATAGGTTTTGAGACGTTTCACCATTCAACTGAATGAGTCTGAAACCCTTTGGCCAAGGTTGTACATCAGAATTACAGTACGGTAAATGCAGTCAGACATGCGGCTAGCATTTGATGGTGAGATAAGCATCATCATCATCATCATCATCATAGTGTGGACCTAAACCAGAGCTGTGTAAATACAGTACCACAATCTGGACTGTTACATAAACATCCATCAGGTGAGGAAAAAAATCTTGGCCTACATAGAATCAAGCATGCATGTTTCCCACAGCAATTAAAGATAATGTACTTAATGCAACCTCTAATAAGGATGTACCCCACTTAAAGAGTACAGCTCCCAGCCATGATCTAAAAATCCCCACATAAAGTAGTCGTCCTCTGAGTTCAACAGTCCCACTGGAGGAAAGAAACTTACAATGTGAACAGTGGTAATCAAAGGTAGGTAAATGCCCAAAGCAATATGAAAACATCACTCATGTGGTCAAACTATGTGACTTTAGAGCACCTTTAAGGTAGGTCCACATAAAATATATTTTATGATTTATCAACATCAACAGGTTTATAATTCAGGTAAGGCAGAAATGTGAGCAGCCTGGCATCTTCGAGTAGATAAGATTGGCAAGACAGCTGATTAAAGGGATCCACGGATAGAATGACTTGTAGTTCTTAAAAGATGAACGTTATTGTGAGTTAAAATAATTTAATATTGAAACCCCTCTAGATGTTTTTGTTTTTATACAATTCGTAAAATCAGTTTAATTAGTAGGTTGCCATTGTTGTTGACGTCGCATGTCAGTGACGTCACTTGGTGATGCTGCCGGGCTTCCAGAGTATGACTCTGGCGACATACAGTTAACATGTCATCTGTTCAACCTTTTCAATTTGAACCCGAGAGGAACATTAATGAGCAACAAAAGCAAAATGAACAGGAAAGATGGGATGAGATGAGACGAGAGAAGGGTGAAGAAAACGTTCTTCTGCCAAATTGTGCTACACCGGCAAAACATTCACCCCAAGTACTAACGTGTGCTTTTAGCTTGTTTTGTTAAGATGCATACAGACAGAACATACTAAAGATACTTAAGAAAATACTAATCGGAGTAATATCAAATAAGGGTGATTTAGATATGCTACATGACTAATGTGGTCAACAGATCAACAATCTGCTTTAAAGCTACCACAAGAGTACACAATGCTTAGAGGTATGAGAGGGAAATACATGCAAAAAGTACTTTGAGGCAAAAAAAAAAAAAAGCTAATAAAAGACTCAATAAAAACACAAATACTAGGAACTCGCCGCTTTTAACAAATGTGCGCATGTGTTGAACGTCTCGCGGATTAGAAGAAATTGCAGAAGACCAGTATTGTTCGTCTAGTACGGGGGTCCCCAAACTACGGCCCGGCCGCGGACCCCCCCCAATAGTGTTATTTATTTCCTGGCATTTATTCTGTGAAGAACCCGGAGAGGGTTATTTGGTTATTATCTATTTAATTAATAGTGTTATTGTAGCAAAGCCCCATTGCATGTTTGTGCTTTAGTTTAATTGTTTCTACGCTGGCCCTTTAAGAAAAGCGACGCACGCACGAGTCACTTTCACTCCTCCCTTCATTGGCTCGCACGAGTTACTGTCTCTCCTCCCTCGAGTCATCTTTTCCTCCTTTCACTGCCTGCGGTCCGTTCCTCAAGCTGCCGTCCTGTTTAGTGGTAATCCAAGTGTTGTGTGTGAATGAGAGAGGTGGGTATATTGCAGAAGTGTGCCTTGGCAGGGCATAAACACGTTTGGCAGATGAGTTACCTGCTTAGGGTCCCTTGTATTCGTTAGCCGCCACGAGCTAACCGTTAGCTGCCCTGTGATAACCGTTAGCCGCTAATGTTAATCGCTAATGCTAATCGTTGGCCCCTTTGGCTACATGGTGGAGGATGAATTTTGTTTGGTGACAATTCACTTATCTAAATTGTTATTTTCCTGCTTAGTGTGTATGCTCATTATTGCGAATGATTAGCATTGTATGCATTATGTAAGCAGTGTATTTCATTTATATCATATTTAATATTGTTCCTGTTAATTTAGATATGTTCATAATACAGTATATGTTTATAGGTTATATATATTACTGACATGTTATATGGTTATCTTATATTCACAGAATATACACTGTTATAAACTGACCCCGGCCCCTCATCAGAGAAGGGAAAAGTTATGTGGCCCCAACAGGAAAAGGTTTGGGGACCCCTGGTCTAGTGAGTGACAAACTACGTTATCACCCTGAGCGTCCATTGCGTGCGTGCAAAAAAAAACACGGCGCCCTCTGTAGGTCAAAACATGTACTGTACTAAATATTATAGATTTTTAACTAAATGGCAAAATTTTTATGTTTTTCTTAAGTTTTGGCAGCCACTACTAACAGTCATGGTTGCCCTACTTCCCATCATGCATTTGGGTGGAACAGTTAAGTCGCTACAATATCATATAGTGAAGCATTCCTATCTCTCAAAATAAAAATGTTCACAAAAAGAAAAGCGCTCAATGCAAAGAGAACTGGCATTCCCAATCAAAATAGCTATGCAAAATACACATAAAACTTACTCAGACTTGCCTTGGCTAGATCTCTAATTAATTTAAAACTCACCACTGACACCTTGTGGTGTATTTCAATCACTACCTTACGTCGTTAAAGACACTGTGGAAGGACGACAGGGAGCCCGATGTGATGTCCTACTCGGCGACGTCAAGAATGGCGAGCTATTAGTTTATTTTTTTATCGAAAATTTTACAAATTTAATTAAAACGAATAAATTAAGAGGGGTTTTAATATAACAAAAATACTATAACATTTACTCAAATTTATCTTTTAACAACTACAAGTCTTTCTATCCATGGATCCCTTTAACAGAAAGAATGTTAATAATGTTAATGCCATCATTTGGATTTATTGTTATAATAAATACAGTACTTATGTAGAGTATGTTGAATGTTTATGTCCGTCTTGTGTCTTTATCTTTCCATTCCAACAATAATTTACGAAAAATATGGCATATTTTAGAGATGGTTTGAATTGTGATTAATTACGATTAACTAAGTTTTTATTAACACATTTTAGTAAAAGAGAATAGTTGTGTTTTATTAGAGCCTACAAGTCTTTAAGTCTGAGGTTCCCTTTAAAAGACACACACAAAACCCACACTGTAACTTTATTCCAATTTGGGCCACCCTTGACATAATGTTTGAGTCAACATGTTGATGTTGGCTTGAACAAAAGACATCTCCAGATAAAACCTAAATAAAAACACTCAGCTCTACACATTGTTTAATTGGTTTTCATTTACTTTAGATCTCCAGCACTCTCGTGAGGATAGGCGGAATAGAGGATGAATGAATGTATAAATAATTTAGAAATGAAAGGCTGTACTAAGACTTGGGAAATGTGTTTTAATGCCTTATATTGGTCTTAACAAGGACAATATTACACTCTTTAGTGTATTGGTAGTGTGAACATGTGGTGATTGTCCAAGGGTCGATTAATCTTTCTCTCTGACAAGAGGAAACAGATTTGAATTTTTACATTTTACAGCTATGTCTGAAAGCGGTCAAAGTGGCTAGAGTTAAGATTAGGTTTCACTGCAGGAATTATCTCAAGAAATTATCCACGAGCCGCTAGCACCTCTAATCCGGAGCAGGTGTTCCACAAAGCTGCGTTGTGTTTAACCAGCAGCATTCAAATAAACCGAACAACAAAGGCTGTAGTTTTCTCAACAGTTTTTTAATTCATTGGGTGTCGTGGCATAAAACTCTTTTCAAACAATCTCAATTACTCACTTTGTTGGGGTATTGCCACAGAGGTTTGTGGTCAACAGAGTCCACGCTGATAACATTGCAACAAGCTTTTCTGTGTATGACATGGCAGAGCTAAGCAGCAGTTAGTGGCCCAATGTGTGCAGTTTTACAGATCTGATTAAATAATGGTCTATGCAATATAATTGATCTATCAAGAAATAGAGCGGAATATCGATAAGATTCCTTGACAGCAGTCATCGTATACAAAAAACAAAAAAACACGAATGTGCTCTAAATCAACAGCTTCTTGTGACAAAAGGAAAATTTTGACAAGCCCCAATAATTCTTAATCAGTGAGATGCATTCCAGAAACGATTGAATTAGCTGTCAGGGGGCAGACCTGGTAGCCTAGTGATCTCCCATGGGACCCTGTTGGTGGGATTTGACAGGCAGATGTGCTACCAACAGGGATCATGAGAGGTCAAGCTGTTCCATTATGAAAGGACAAGGGTGCTATTATTCACTGCCTTCCCCTCCTAAAAAGGGGTGGGACTAAAAGGGACTAGAGATTATATTTAAACCTTGAGGCGATTGGCTGATTACAAACCATCCTCTGTTGTTATTATGCTGGTGGACATCCAACACATCCAGAAATATTCAAGAAAGAAAGCGAGGCAGAAAGTTACTAGCTAAAGTAATGCACACAGTAGCTATCCAACTCCAAAATTATCCAAAGTACTCTTATGAATGCATCCGTGAGGTGAAGACATGTAACGGATACACACAGCATGGAGAGAAAGAAAATATGAGATCGTGGCAGAAAGCAGCAATTGTAACTGGATGAGGCTGCATCAGATTGTTGTGATGTACCCGTGCATTAAAGGAAAGATTTTAACCTCTTATTATTCATGCTGTGTATATATTTTGGCTTGGGCCACCAGGGGTAAGCCAAAGCATTTTGCATGACTTGCCAAAAGCCACAGACTTCAGCATGATGGTGAAAAAGATCAGAAAGGAGAAGAGATGCCTCGAATGGATGAAATATTTACTAGTTAAGTTTCATTTACTTTTGTTTTCAAAGAAGGATTTAAATCTCGGCTTGGCTTCGCGAACGAAGATTTGATGTTCACTAGTTTTCCCCCCCTTAAAACTAGTTAAATTCCCTTGATTTAAGTGTAAATCTACTAGAAATATGTGAAATTATCTGTCAGTGCGTCAATTAAATCTTACTGATATTTCTTGAAATAAGCTTAACAGACTTATTTTAAGCAATAAATGATAGGCGGAGTTTGACATTTTAGGGCAGGGGGGGCACAACATGTTGATGACCCCAAAACACAGTGTCAATAATAAAATGAACTTGCAAGAATATTTATAATAATAAGCTGAAAATGAGCGTTTTTTTGTTTCTTGTGGGGAATTCGAAATCAGGCGACTTAGAACAGCTATACTTTTCGCCAAGATCGTCATCCAATGAATATGGTACGCCTGCCGGTTTCGTGTCAAAGTAACCCCTGGGCGGAGCCACTGCAATGCACTGATTTGGTTGATTTCCGTGTTTGGGTGATGTAGTTATTTACGAGGTTTTAAAACATGGCCCATCCATCAAAAAAAAGAAAAAAAAAAAAAAATCTGTCATATAACGTAACATACGTACTGTACGTAAAAAAAAGCAGTGTTAATGTAATTCAAGTCCTGTATGGAGTTTCTTCATTTTAATAAACGTTGTCCAAAAGTCCAAAAGGGAAAAACATAAGTGTGATTCTTTTCTGGCTTCAATGAATTAATTGTTGAAGTCGACATAACGCATATCTAATATGTGTGTGTGCGCTCCCGCGGCCAGGGGAAACAATTTTTGACGGTGGTAACAACATTGGCAAGACACCGGTGGTAGCTCTGTTGTACAATTAGCGCATTAGTGGGGCAAATTGAAACTCCACTCACCATTTTGACAGATGTATCGGCTTAGTAAGAACAAATACAGTAATTTCCCGAATATAAGGCGCAACCGTGTATAACGCGCACCCCAAATTTACTTGTAAAATCTAGGGAAAATTATTGTACCCATGTATAACGTGCACCCTAATTTTAGCACCAATAAATAGAAGAATACAAGAAAACAGAGCTCGTGTACAGATACAGAAATCATGTCATATTTACCGACTGGTGAAACACAGCACAAGCATAGCACACTGGTAGTTCAAAACATTACCATAAACTTACAATATGCACGGTAATAATATAATCTGACAACTTCTCCAATTTACCAGAATCCAGGAGAAAACAAAACAGATATGACTTTTCTTTTAAAGGCAGCTGTATAACTTGCTCCTTTCATCATGATGAATAAATGTTTCTTCCATGGATTGATACGGTAAAATAAAAGTGGGGACTCAAGTCGGAAATCGGAACGAGCGCATCGCTGTTGACTAACAAGAGGAACTATTGTTATTTGGGTTTGAGTTTCCCGAGGGACAGATATAATCGACGGACACAGGAAGTCTGTGTTGTATTATCGAAATAAAATGGTGACGTCATGTACCGTAATGGTCGGCAACGGATTGCCGCATAAGTTTTCTTCAACACAACATGGCCGTGTAAATTTGAAAAAAATCGTTCTTTATGTATATATAATATATATATATATTTATGTCTGTATCCCTGTACCTGTGTATAATGCGCACCATGATTTTACAAGTTGATTTTGGGGAAAAAAACTGTGCGTTATATTTGGGAAATTACGGTACTAATATTTACTGAAAGTAAATAGAATAATCTGACACATTAATTAACACGATAACCTGTCTTTAACACTCAAAACAAGATGGAGAAAATTATTTGACTAGTTTAAAGAAAAATGATCTTATTAAGATGTTATAATTTTGTAGTTTACAGAGTTTGCGGCATTTTTTTCTCTATAGCCCTGCAATCGAATTGTTCCACTTTGTGGCCCGCAATCAAAGACTTGTGTCTTTGCTTTCTAGATTCACCGGCACAGTCCAAACGCAAGGCAAATTCGCAACACAATCACTGCAGATTGCTGTGACAGCGTCTCTGTGTAAACGGGCCCAGAGAAAGGGTAAATCCATTTTGGGCGATGATATGCAAGCCCATTAATATAACATGACTGCATAAGTACAGCTTTCATTCCAGCGCTTGAACCAGAACAACCGTCTCAGCTGACAGGAAAACCCAGATCCTGGCTCGTCTCTACTTTGTTATTATTACTTGAAAACTATGCACACGAGCGTGGACGTGTGCGCTGTAAAACATTGTTATTAGGGCCCAGGAAGGCGACCACAAGTTTCCAACTGGAGGTGAGGAGCAGGCCACAGGGCTTGCTGATGCAGCCTGTCAGTTGCATGAATTGATTTCAGAGATGTATAAGACAATGGCAATGAATTCATAATCAAGCAAAGTTTAACAGAATTAATATAAGTTCTCATATCAAATGAAGGCAGACTGCCTACCAGCCGCTTAATTAAAAACCGTGCCAATAAATGTCACATTTCGCCACATTTTGTTGTCTGCAATTCTGTTCTAGTTTGATAATGGAACATTACTCAGCTATTTAGTGAGTTTTTGTCATTTCTATTACATATTCGGGAACAAAGGTTGATATTAATTTTGTTTTTGATTCATATTAGTCGCTAAAAGTAGAAGCAGTTTTTCTTTCTTAATCTTTTTGCCTATCGTGTTAGTGCCGGCAGACGTTGGAGTGAGGTCATTTCCTTCTCCACACAGCCCTTATTCATCCACACAGAGATTTCCCCAAACACACACCAGTTGTTAGACTGACTGATTCTGCACATCCCTTATAGTTGTGAGTCATGTGTTCCACTCCTACCACACAGTCAGTCTAAACTGTAGACACTTAAGAACATCTGGAAAAGCCACAAAATATTTTTCCATCCTCTTGTTCCTGACTTCTATACTAAACAGACAGATAGACAAATTAGTGATCTCGTTGAGTTAATGCAAATGATCTCTGTAAAGGAAACCAACATAATTGTACTCAGAAAGAAGCAACAGGACCAGATCAGCCTGTAAACAAATAAGTTTACTCCATGGGCTCCAGGAGCGATAATAACATTAGTTCAGAGCTGCCGGCAAATTAGAAGTCAGCCTCTCCAATGACAGTTGAATGTCAAGTGCCATAAATAGCCTGTGGCGTAGCGTGCAAAAACAGCAGACATGCATATACGTTTGACACTTACAGTGGCTTGTAAAAATGATTGTTGTCCATCCAATTGATAACAAAAACTATGACCTGCAGGTTTAAACCCAGCACTTTTTTGTAAGCAGAAGGTGCACACCTATGGTTCAAACAGTTCTTTTGCAATAGGGAAGTAGGGATTATGTCTCGGCACTGCCAGCGGAATAGTGGAGGTGGATGTTTGTGAGTGATAAGAAACCTTGTGTACACTTAGGGGCATCGTGGAAGGGAGGAGTGCGGAGCCTACAGCCTGGGGGTTACACACAATGCAAAAGAAAATTTTGTCAGGCCTCCAAAGCAATTTTGGAAAAGAAGAAATAAAACCTCAGAGGACTTCTTTTTAAAAATCCTACTAACATCCAACCCCCAAATGCTAACTACTGTATTTTTCGGACTATAAGTCGCACCTGAGTATAAGTCGCACCAGCCATAAAATGCCCAACGAAGAGAAAAAACATATATAAGTCGCTTCGGAGTATAAATCGCATTTTTGGGGGAAATTTACTTGATAAAATCCAACACATTGAACAGATATGTCATCTTGAAAGGCAATTTAAAATAAAAATACAATAGAGAACAACATGCTGAATAAGTGTAAAGTACAATAATGTTACATGATGCATGAACAACGAAAGGCGAATGTACTGTCCTCACCAGGACGCTACAGCTCGGTCCTGGCTATACAGCGAGCTAAACTCCGAAATGACGATGCTGGACATCTGTATAATTTGCTGACTTTATTTTGGCCGTCGCTATGACACCATCATTTGGAGAGTGAAACTAAAAATAGAAATAATACTAATACATTTCGTCCTCGATACCAAACAGGTTCGCATCAACGTAAATAAATGATAATTAGCTGCTGTTACAGCAAACACAAACGGTTAGCATGCCTTCGCCAGCATTACCACATTGTTCAAACAACCACACAAATGGCTTTAAGTTCCGATCGCGGGTCGACATCACACAACAACAAAAGACGCCTCTGTAGATATATTTCACAAGCATAAACAATGAACGTAGGTTCGCAGCCGTGTTTCTCTCTCTCTCTCTCTCTCTCCCGTCCACATGCTCAGACGCTGTGTAGCTGTCCGCCTTCTTCTGGCGTGTGAGCGCTCTTCTTCGCGTAAACAAGTGCGAGTGTGCCCCTACTTGGGCGTGAAAGCGCCACAAACTAAAAGCATGGATTTTAATAAAAAAAAGTTAAAAATACAATTGAACACACTTTGCCAAAGGCAGAACGCAAACGTGGCCATAGCTATTAAGAGTTATTCAGATAACTATAGTAGAGCTGAAACGAATACTCTAGCAACTCGAGTAACTCGAGTTTAAAAACTGATCCGAGTAATTTTATTCACCTCGAGGAATCGTTTAATTTTGCCAGCTCTAAGCATCACGTTTTGCCCGGACTACTTTTAATGCGGGACAACGCGCTGACATAGAGGAAGAATACAAAAAAAAAAAAAAAGCCGACAGCCGCTACAAACTACGCCGACATTGCTAAAAACTACGCCCGCATAATGCTAGTAGCAGGTAGTGTCCGATGCGTCTCATAGATATCGCATGCATTTAGGACTAGATGCGAAATGACAGACTCAGCCACGTCTGGGCAGCGTTAGTAAACAGCCGCCATCTTTAAGCAGTAGACTTCTCATGGCTAATAAATATAACGTTACTGTCACTCGCTCACATATCGTTAGCCCTTCGGAGGCCTAGGTTTCTATTGATTATGACCACTGTCGATGCGTGGCGAACGTGTCTTACAAACAGGCTTTATTTAATTTGTAAAAACACAGCGCTGTACAGTGATGAAGGTGTAAAATTAAAACATAATAAAGCTACCTGTCAGTTTTAGCTCAGTAGTCATTGCTGAATAAAACACAAAGTAGCACTGGTCCCTAATGTGCTCCAATACAGCAGGTAGACATGTGCTGGTGACCGGTTTCACGGTTTACCGTGGTGTGAAAACGTCGCGGTTTCAAAACCACTAAAATTTTCCGTCAGACCGTAGAACTGTATTCGCTATTTTTCATGTGTCAAAACTGCAGCCAGAAGGGACGTGGCGCGGCAGCGCTCACCACCTCCCGTTTGTTGCTGTGTGGGAAAGTGACTCTATCGGCTAGACAGCCAGCGAACCCAAAAACAAATACTCTTTCAATTTCAATTTATTGAGCTCTCATATCGTGGTAAGTGGAATATACAAAATGCATACATTTAAAACGTTGTACAATTGTATTTTTCCATGTGTGAGTAGCTTCAACAGATTAGCACCATGGAAAAAGTTCGCCAAAAACAAAACACACATTTTCCTTTCAAATTCGATATACAAACTAAATAAAAGCTTACAAAGACGAATGTTAGCCTAGGTTTAGCTGGGAGAGCAACTTCGTCGAGTTTTACAGCCGCAGAGTGAGAAAACAAGCTTGATTCGCTTGAATCGGTGGCTTGAATGAAGGGGGAAAAAAATGGTAGCCTCAAAGATCGCTAATTGCAGAAAGATGATCTTGCCCTAAGCACAAATCCACGTTCGCTGGATCAAGGAGAAGTCACACTCCTAATTTTTTTTTTTTTTTATAGATGAAACCTTTCCACAACAATATTGACATTTTAACTAACTTATACATTTTTAACTAACTTATTAACTTATAAATTATTTATGTTCTTTTTAACACAAAGGCATGACATGAAGACTAGAGTTGACACAGTGGCTGAAAATGGCGAAACTTCACTTGAGCTTTTCCACCCTCAAAACAAAGTCATGCAGTATAATTTAATTTTTTTTTTTTTTATCTAGAAGTGTTTTTACTTTTTTATAGAAATTGTTTTGTTCTTGCTCTAATCTTGAGCAACTTGAGCTGTGGGTATAGTCTATAAATTGTATTTTAATTTTATTTAAAATATTAGTTTTTTTAATTGATATTTTATTTATTTTAACAATATATTCATGTTCCAATTTGCAACTATGTTCTGAAAAAAAATTCCTGTTCAATGGAATTTATTTATTTATTTTTTTTAACCCATACATCTCAAAATAGCAATACCGTAATACCGTGAAACCGCGGTATTTTTGCTCACGGTTATCGTACCGTCAAAATCTCATACCGGCACATGCCTAACAGCAGGTATCATACATTTATTTTGAAGACTGCAAAAACTCAAAATCCTATCAGTACTTACAGTTTAGACTAACTTATAACTTAACTAGAATTTAAAAATAGCTTGACACAAATGGAAATTAAATTGAAACACGTGGGGAAAACACGTAGCTTTCAAGTGATGTGTGTTATCAAGCGTAATTACATTTTTAGGTAGGAAATATGCTTTTTTTTTTTATAAGATCTAGAAATGTTTTGAGTGAAAGCAGTGAATTTTTTTCTAGTCACATCTTAGATGCAATTGGTGGCTGTTTTCAACAATGTACATCAAAAAAAAAAAAAACACATTGATTGACTGAAAATGGTTGAATATTGGATTAAATGTCTTTTTTTTCTCATGTATATTTATAATTGCTCTTTACCCCCCCAAAAAATGTTTTATCCGATTACTCGATTAATCGATAGAATTTTCAGTCAATTACTCGATTAGTAAAATATTCAATAGCTGCAGCCCTTAACTATAGCATAAAGTTTAGGCATAGCATAAACTATGCTAACAAGTTCACCAAACCATCAGTGTCACTCCAAAACACCAAAATAACATGTGAAATGATATAGTAATGTGTTAATAATTTCACACATAAGTCACTCCCGAGTATAAGTCGCACCCCCAGCAAAACTATGAAAAAAACTGGGACTAAAAATAAAAACAAAACTTTTATTATTCAGTCAAATGTCAAATTATTCAGTCAAATATTATTCAGTCAAAAACTTTAGGAAATAGGGACCTTCCCAACCTTGAGACAAGGCAAGGTGCCAATGTGGCACATTTTGTATCCATTTTCTGTTGACTGCAAAAACAGATGACAGATGAGTTGTTATCGTAACATTTTTTTGCAATAAGCTAACATCCCCTTCCGTCTGACTACTGAGGCCTGACAGGCAAACCAGGCCTGATGATTGTATCACTTCAGGAAACATGATCTTGAGTTACATTCACCTCTTTTGTAGGAAATAGAGTTAATTGAGCATGTTCGGAGAGTAAATACGCGATAGCATGGGACCTAAAGCAACCAGAATGTGTTGACACTGGCCGGACGCCAAACGACTGAGGCAACATGACAAAGCTTAGGGAGAGAGAAATCAAGAAAAGAGATTATCTGGCTTGGCGATCAAGCCACCTACTGCTCAAATGGAGAGTGGGCTGATCAAGCCACCTACTGCTCAAGTGGAAAGTGGGCTGATCAAGCCACCTACTGCTAAGTGGAGAGTGTGCTGAAGTGAAGGATTGTTATTAACACTCCTCAACATAATATTGAAACAAACACTCCAAGGATTTTGGCTGTCTCACAAAATTAGAACACGATGTCCTGTGCGGTTACCTCGAGCATGGTCCTCAACAGGTGAAATACAATAATCACAGTAAGCCTAAATGTTCTCAAAGACCATCACTTACCATTAACAAAGATTGAGGAAATAGCGCACATTATTTTAAACATCCGATAAATTTTCCCACAAAAACCTGTGAAGTATTTTTCCTTTCATCATTTTCCATTTCTTTGGAAATAATTAACGAGTTACTCATGTTCACTGAGCCATGTGCATGAGGAGTTCATTAAGGAAATTGTACAATTTAGAGGTAATCAAGATGAAGATTACGCTGCCTGGCCGGAGGTCTGCATATTATTAAGCAACATTGTAAATTGTTTGTTGTTGGCCTTTGCGCCCCACCTCTGCCAAACAGAACAACAATGGGAAAATTAGTCCATTGCCTACACCTTAATCTGCATAAACACGTAAATTGGATAGTTTAATCCTTTCCCATTGGTCTGTCACAAATGAGTAGCTTTCAATTATAAACACAAACAGATAATATGACGATATTAGCTGTTTGCCCTTGGTGGAAGTAATTCGACCCTTTTGGATCTTATTGCTTAATGCTCCCTTTACAATTACCCTACGCTAAATTACTGCCTTTGCTGTGACTCTGAAAAGAAAAAAGCTACAGAGAAAATAAATGAATGGAACATAGATGGCCAAAATACCATCATTCAGCCAAGGAGGTTATGTAAATACATTGACCGAGTTTAATGTGTGACGAGATGGAAAGTTATCAACCTATCTAGACCAAGTGATGGGCAGGTGGGACATGGTGGAATAAATGTGAATTTGCACCATCAATCATGTAGGAACAAAACAGGGCATCAAGTGAAACCCTCACAGTGAACACTTTGGCTGCCACACCAGCTGTGTTTACCTTTCCAATAGGGATGCTAAGTGACAACGATGGCAACTGGACCAAGGAAGTAGAAATTAATCATGAATTCTATTGTCACTGTGACTGACCTGATCTGGCTTTAAGTCACCAAAGGGGTACTTAGAGGAGGCATATCCATATAAACAAGGTTACTAGTTTAACATTAAGTGCAAACACGGAAATGTTATTAGACAAGCATACGTGTTTGAGAACAACTCACTTTAATAGCATTCTCTATCACTGATTCTCTTGAATTTGACATGAACACAGCTGAAAATAATACTGGTCAAGGTCTGTTTTGTAGCATATATGAGAGCGTTTGAATAACAAAACTAGTGCTGCAAGGATTAATCGATTTACTCGAGTAATTCCATTAGAAAAGGTTTTGCTGCTTCAAGTATTCGTTTAATTAAAGTGGTGTTGTAATGGTTTGTTTTGAAAGTGTTTGCACTTAGTTTCATTGATTTGGGGGGGGGGGGGGGTTTACACTGCCCTCTAGGGGCAACAGTGAATATGACATAACTCATTTCAATGGCTGAATCCAGCTGCTCCCTGTTCAGACCAACGTAAGCTAAGTTTTGTTTGAGCTAATGTTTTTTAATGCATTCGTAATTTAATTATAGGTATATTTAGCCGTTTTTGTTGGAATATGTGTTTGAACAATTTGTTAAGAGCATTGTTAAAAAAATTTTTTAAAAAAGATAGCATTTAAGCTAACGTACTTTTGCTAGGTACGTTGGCCAATTGTTCTTCTGTTGTACTTAGATCCTCATTTATTTTTTTATACTGTTTGAGGTATTAGCTCAGGTATTTTATTTTTTTATGTTCCCTACCCGATTACTCAATTATTCAAACTAAATAGTTCATCGATTAATCGACTACTAAAATAATCGATAGCTGCAGCCTTAAACAAAACCCACACTTACTGGACACAATTGTAGGTGTCCATGTACAAATCAAATAAATGCAATAAAGATCCATAAAAAAGGGTTGTCAAACTGCGCACAGCTCTGTGTACGGTGTAAGTGATATTCAAGGAGATTTGGTCAATTTAATATCTTAATATCATCGTGGTCGCATTTAACTATATTGCATGATATTAAGAGTAGTTTCTGTCTTCCTGCCTTCTTTACTGCAACATAATAGGAAGTTAGGAACACTCCCTAGCATGATGCAATCCAGTTTTACATCACTGCAAACTCCAACCACAATGTTTAATTGTTAACTTTCCACCCATATTACAGCATCGAACACAAATTATCATCTGAAGTCTGATTCATTTAGTGACGCAGCTATTGTATTAAAACATATTAGAGGCTTCAGGTGTAGCTAATGCTGTACATGGTGAGTCACTGCAAAAAGCTCATGTACCTTTCTTCTATTTTTCCACCCACATCTACTCCAATCATCCACCTAGAACCTTTTAATCCTGCACTTGTGACAAATGGTTAAATCCACAGCCCTTGTTCTGTCTTCATTTTCTCTGCAAAGCTTACAGACCATCAGTTTTTTACAGGTGACCCTGAATGGTACTTTAATCCCCCCCAAAAGGCTTGAGGCTATTAAGCGAACACGACTGGGCATAAACTTGTTCTGCTGGATCAGACCTTGCTGTGCTGCTGAGCTTGGACAGAAGGTTTCCGTTTGTGCAGCAGCAGATACCCCAAGTGCAGCTTGACTGAGTAAATCCTCTCAAAGTGGACACATGCGTGAGTGTGGGTCCACAAACACAGCTGCAAGAAAAACTTTTCAAAAGTTTCTGAGTCACTGAATTATGCATGAAATAAAATATGAAGCCTGTTTCATTCCTACTACTAAGAGCTATGACAGAACAACCAGGGTTGAGTTGACTCTATTCAAAGTAGGGTCAATGCAAGTCATGTGTCTTTTAGGTGACCTTCACTTGGTAAATGACAAGTCTTGGGCTAAAATGCTTTCAGCACCAGCCTCTAGTTAAGGTTCTTTTTATAGCAACCTATCCAGATGCTGCTGTGTGAACACAAGACAAATAGAATCCAAACCGCAGTAGCGGAAAATAGAAAGCCACGAGTTGCCATCATGCCGGCCACAACAGTCCACATTTCATAACGAACCATGACGCCATTAAAAAAAAAAAAAAAAAATGCATGCAAAAATGCATTGTAACCATTTAGTCCCACTAAATTTATTTCAAATCGGTCTGAAAGATTTGTGCACAACTTCCACCTTAAAGGACCCCACCATGTGACAGGGAGCACAGATGTTAGCCATGCCTGATAAGTCTCATGCACACTTTGCCATATATGGAGAAAAATGCAGAGGGGAGAAGACATGAAACATTGACGACTTTAGAATTAACAGTCTCAAACCTCTTAATAGGCTGCAGAAGCACTGGAACAATCTTAAAATATACTGCTGGCCACACAGACCATCAAAAGAGAAGAAAGGTTATTTTCCATCATCCATTAGCCTGCACCACTGTGCATAATTCACACTAGATGAACTGACATCAAAAACAAGAATGATTTGCATGAGAGAAGTTCATGTGGTAATGATGTCACTGCTTCAAATGTCCACGACCACCCACGAAGGAAGATGGCTGATATTACATGCTTTTTTTTTGTTAAAAGTCAACATATATGACAGCAGATTTCATGTCACAAATAGAGAACAACCAGAAGCATCACATGCTTTCCACTAGAAGGAAATTACGAGTCACACTCAATCGCCGTCACAAGGAAAAATGAAATAATACAAACATCATGTTCCGTGTGGTGGAAATCATATCCTAACCTCAAAAATGTGAACCGCATGGACAAAAATAAGAACATGGTGCCACAACTTCTGACCCACCAAGTTAAGTTTCCATAGTTAAAACAGGGATTGCACAAACGAAGAAGTAAAACAATTACGGAAGGCGATTACTATTTCTTTATGCTCCATTAAACAGGCCGAACCAAAGAAGCCGGTCTCTCCTATCAGATGTAGAATCTAGTGCTTTTGCTGGCTCAGACTAATTCCAGTTCAAATGAAGTAAACAGTATGTCCACAACTTCAATACCTCATAAACTGACCACTAATGATTTCAATTAGGACATAAATAGGGGTGTGACAAAATATCGAAATGGTGATATATCGTGATACTTTGCATCCCAAAAGGTTATCGATATGCTCCTGTCAAGAATTGGGATATCGTTTTAAAAGGTGTCAATTAAAACAAAACAAAAATTTTTTTTTAAAACATTGCCATTGACGGTGCTAGACGCCCAATTCATTTAGACTGGGAACGTTCGTTCATTCAAAACCAGACCATTAACAGTAGGGCTGCAGCTATCGAATATTGTAGTAATCGAGTAATCGACTGAAAATCCTATCGATTAATTGAATAATCGGATAAAACATATTTTTTAGGTAAAGAGCAATTATAAATATACATGACAAAACAACAAGACATTTCATCTAATATTGAACCATTTTCAGTCAATCAATGTCTTTATTTTCGATGTACATTGTTGAAAACAGCCAACAATTGCCTCTAAGATGTGACTGGAATAAAAAAAATTTTTAAAAAAGACCAATTCACTGCTTTCACTCGAAAAACTTTTAGATCTTATAAATATATATATATTTCTTACCTAAAAATGCCATTACGCTTGGTAACACACATCACTTAAAAGTTTCCCACGTGTTTCAATTGAATTTCCATTTGTGTCAAGCCATTTTTAAGTTCTAGTTAAGTTTTAAGTTAGTCTAATTTCACAGATTAAATAAAGCCTGTATGTAAGACATGCTAGCCACGCGCAGGACTAACGTTACGTGAGCGAGTAACGTTAATCTTCTTTATTATAGTGCTAAGAAGTGTACTGCTTTAAGATGGCGGCTGTTTACTAACACCGCTGACTCTGACATTTCGCATCTAGTTCAACATACATGATATCTATAGACGTATCAGACGCTACCTGCTACCGCCGTAGCATCATGCAGGCTAGTTTTTAGCAACGTCGGGGTAGTTTGTAGTGGCTGTCGGCTGCAGAAAGTTTTTTTATATTTTTTTATTGCTTCTTCCTCTACGCACGTGACTTCAGCGCGTTGTCCCGCATTAAAAGTAGTCCGGGCAAAACGTGATGCTTCGAGCTGGCAAAATTAAATGATTCCTCGAGGTGAATAAAATTACTCAGATCAGTTTTTAAACTCGAGTTACTCAAGTTGCTCGAGTATTCGTTTCAGCTGGAATTCACAGTCTTTCGGTCCGATTTTCGGGGCATTTACAGGTCACTTGCTTTTCGTTTTAGAGCATTTACAGGTCATTTCCTGTTGAGTTTGAGTCACTGTATATTCATTTGGGTTATTCCCAGGTCACTTCCTGTTCTGTAACGCAAAATAAACAGCAAGTGACCCATAAAATACCCCCAAATCAACAGGAAGTAACTGAAAATCAACAGGTAAATGACCCTAAATGGCCCAAAATTACTCATTGCCTGGCATTGGCTGCCACTGACGGCCATAGACGTCCATTCGGTTTGAACTGGGAGGGTGGCAGCATTCGCTGCCATCCCTCCAACTTCAAACGGATTGAACGTCTACTAGTGATGAACTCATTCCAATTCACAGCAGAAGTTTGTTTTTCTGTTTATTAGTTTTTTGTAGAATATCCTAGAATGATTTCCTGACCAATGTATCAAAAATCATTGTATCGCTATATCGTCAGATCATCGTTACCGTTAGTTTTGTATCGCAAATCGTATCGTATCGTGAGGTACCAAGAGGTTCCCACTCCTAGACATAAATATCCCAAAAGAGTGAATCAGCACACAGTACTGGGTGGTGTCCAAGCAGAACCTTTAAGGAGATTAGTCCCCAACCATTAGCCAGTGCTTTTATTTTTATACCCTCCTAGTGAGGCTTGGTTCAAAAGGTAGAACTGTCACAGTTGTGGGTTGCCATGGCGAGAAAGGCCAAAATGCCAAAAGGCTGGTTGCCCCCACCCCCCAATTCAGGGGAGAGTTAGGTGGGGGCAGTACCCTTTTGTTGCCTCTGTATGGGGCTTGAGAGCCCTTTGCAAGCAGCACACGGCCAAACAACAATAGAGATCAACTATCACATTCTAATACAACTAGTGGCCATGTCTTGTGATTGACTACAACAACCATAAATCAGAGAAGAGAGTGACATCACTAATGAAAAAATAAGCTTTAACATCCATTCATTTTCTGTAATGTTTACCTTTATTTTTTGTCAAGTTGAAGATAAACAACCGTTTTCACTCATGCATATGGAGTTCCAATTTCAAGTTTTGGGGTAAAAAATAGGAAGCCAAGCCAACTAGACCACCATGCTGCTGCACTTACACACGACATTGATTTTACTTTTATTTATTTTTTTAACGTATGAACCATTTTAACTCTGATGTTGAGTACTTTCCCCCCAAAATAAAATGCCACACATACTAAAATAATACTAGATTGTATCCTTGTGTGCAAAAGTGCAAGCACAAAGTTAAAGCGACTATACTTAAAACTTTTTTCGCTGTGTGGAACGATGCAAACTGATGAGCCTTCGATGAAACACTTGTTGGTCAAACATCGTTAATCGTGTTTATCTTTTTAGACCAACGCAGCAGTCATGATTTTAAAAAAAAACGAACTAGTTTTATGATAATATTCTTATGAACATATTGTATTTGCAAGACGATACGTACATTAGAAGACACTGGACAAAGCGCGCGAGAGTAAAATAAGTTGCACACTCACCGGTTAGTGTTTCCTCTGCTTAAACATTCTGTAAACCTCCTCACAGCGCTTAAAAATGCGTGCGTTGTATTAAGGAGCCACAAAAACAGCGGATTAGTTCGGTATGTTACTTCCACGGTTCGTGTTGCTTTCCAGGCAGGCAGGACGGAGAGCGCGACGCGCAGAGTGGGCCGACTCCTCCCAGACAATGTGGGGTTGAACCCCTCCTTCCCACAGACAGCATGAAGAGGAAGAAGGTCACTCGCATTTCTGCCACCAAGCTTTTTGTATTAATGAAAACACGCAGGAAGGTGTTTGCATTCATATTCACGAGATTGACTGATATCAGCCAGTGACAGCCACCATAAACTGAGTTTAAGGGGGGGCAGGTGGCCAAAAAGTGTCAATGCATGTGTTTGACTTTCCTATGTATAATTTTAAAATTAAGAATTTTCTTGTAAAATATTGTCAATAGAAATTGTAAAGCAATACAACCAACAACAAAAACGAATGAATAAATATATAAAGTGTATCACAAAAGTGAGTACACCCCTCGCATTTCTGCAGATATTTAAGTATATCTTTTCATGGGACAACACTGACAAAATGCATTATTTTCCCCTCAAAATAACTCTAAATGTAGCCATTCATATCTAAACCCCTGTCAACAAAAGTGAGTACACCCCTTAGTGAAAGTTTTCCATACAGTGATCCCTCATTTTTCGCGGTTAATGGGGACCACAACCCACCGCGATAAGTGAAAAACCGCGAAGTAGCGACACCCCAAAAAAAGTTTTTTTTTAAACCTGTCCTGTTCAGCTTCTTGGATCCAGGAGAATTTTATTTTATGTATATTACATTCTTTATATTTTTTTGTGAATACAGTACACTAGTTTGAAAAGTAAATGCAATATTAATATACAATAATTCTTCTTGGGTTCGCTAGAGGCTTGAGCAGGCGGAGGCGGCTTTGGAGCCATTTTCCTTCGATAGCAGCAAGGTTAAACATCTCAGCCAATCACCTTGCGATACTCCCGAGTGATGCTGGCCAGCGAATCAGAGCGGTGGAATATGAGTTGGGCGGGCTCTCCTTGCCTTCTTTTAGGGAACAGGCAGATTTTACACCATATTTTCTCCATTATTTTAATTTTTTTTGACTGAAAAAAAATCCGCGAGACTGAAACCGCGAAATTCGAATCGCGAAGTAGCGAGGGATCACTGTATTAACATACAACATGTTAACTGTCAATATTTTGTGTGCCCACCACTATTATCCAGAACTGCCTTTACTCTTGTTGACCAGAGCTTCACAGGTTGCCACTGGAAAGCTCTTCCACTCCTCCATGACGACGTTGCAGAGCTGCCTGATATTTGAGACCTCACACCTCCACCTTCAGCTTGAGGATCCCCTAAAGATGTTCTATTGGGTTCAAGTCTGGAGACATGCTTGAACAGTCCATCACCTTTACCCCTCAGCCTCTTCAGTAAAGCAGTGGTCATCTTGGAGGTGTGTTTGGGGTCATTGTCATGCTGGAACACTACTGCCCTGCGACCAGTTTCTGGAGAGAGGGGATCATGCTCTGCTGCAGTTTTTCACAGTACATGTTGGAGTTCATGTTTCCCTCAATGGAATGTACCTCTCCAACACCTGCAGCACTCATGCAGCCCCAGACCATAACATTCCCACCACCATGCTTGACTGTAGGCATGACACACTTATCTTTGTAATCCTCACCTGGTCGCTGCCACACATTCTTTAGACCACCGGAACCAAACAAATTAATCTTCGTCTCATCAGACCATAGGACATGGTTCCAGAAATCCATGTGCTTTGTTGACATGTGTTCAGCAAACTGTTTGCGGGCTTTCTTGTGTACCGTCTTCAGAAGAGGGGGGGACAGCCATGCACACCAATTTGATGTAGAGTGCGGCATATGGTCAGAGCACTAACAGGCTGACCCCCCACCTCTTCAATCTCTGCAGCAATGCTGACGGCACTCCTGCGATGATCTTTCAAAGAAAGCATTTGGATGTGACGCGAAGCACGTGCCCTCAGCTTCTTTGGACGACCAACCCAACCCTGTTCTGAGCGGATCTTAGCCACTGTGCTGCAGCTCAGTTTCAGGGTGTTGGCAATCTTCTTGTAGCCTTGGCCATCTTCATGTAGCGCAACAATACATCTTTTAAGATCCTCAGAGAGTTCTTTGCCATTTTTATGCCATGTTGGAACGTTCAGTGACCAGTATGAGAGAGTGTGAGAGCTGCACTACAAATTTGAACACACCTGCTCCCCATGCACACCTGGACCTAGTAACACTAACGAGTCACGTGACATTTTGGAGGGAAAATGACAAGCAGTACTCAATTTGGATATTTAGGGATGTAGTTTCTAAGGGGTGTACTCACTTTTGTCGCCAGGGGTTTAGATATTAATGGCTTTTATAGTTACTTTGAGGGGAAAATAAATTGACTCTATTATATAAGATGCACACAGACTACTTTTCATTGTGTCAAAGTGTCATTTTATCAGTGTTGTCCCATGAAAAGATATACGTAAACATCCGCAGAAATGTGAGGGGTGTACTCACTTTTGTGATACGCTGTACATGTGCGATGACCTCATAATACCGTAGCTATAACCTAACTACTAACTATGAAAATTACCTTATAGTCCTTGTATCCTTGTAACAACAAAATCTGTGTCAGCCCTTCTGCATTCGGCAACTGTAATATTTGTAATTTCGCCTCATTTAGGTCACTCAAGTGGCCGGTGTATGAGTCTACATCCCATGTTAACACAGGCTGAACAGATTGTTAGAATTTTGCCCATGAACAATCAACAAAGTGATAAGAACAAACATCAATCTTTTAGGTGGATCTTTTAGGGTTAAAACTGCACGACAAATCCTTAGTCTGCTGCTGCTTTCGATTCTGGGCGTATGGTGAGTTAGATCCACACTGGCATTTTGAAGCTGGACGCTGTTAAAAACATTCACTTCCAAGCATATATACTGTATAGGCACTTCCAGGAGTACACACAACCAAGCACAGCACAGAAAGTCTCGGAGTGTCAGCTACGGCGTGCTGAATCAATTTTTGGAGAATCCGTGGGTTCCTCTGGTTTAATTTGGCAGTTTAAAACTTTGTCCACTTCTACCGCAATTCATGGTGTTCTGTCTTAACGGGAAGTCTGTAGCAGAAAATGTCAAAGCGTTGCTAATGTTTTACTCAGGAAGCTTGTCTATAGGACAAGTGACTACAGTATTTTTGGTCATTTATTCGTCATACCGGGGGTGCTGGAGCCTATCCCTAGGCTATGGACAGTAGGCAGGGTACACCATGAATCGGTTGCCAGCCAATCGCAGCGCATAAGAGGACAAAGCCATTTTTCGTAGTGCTATTTTAAAGACTGGGGCCATTATGTCACCTTTTTAGACATATGGCATCAATAGAATTGCTCACCAACCCCCTACACAAGCGTCATAAATTTACCTCCCATCTGTTTGTCATCTTCCGCAAACCAGATAATCACCTGCCAAATAACAAATATTCCCTACCATCCGTCCATCAACCCATTCTCTTATTTTTGCAAGGGCTACAAGTGTGCTGAAGTCTTTTCAACTGACTTTGGGATATTGCACTCGATTTTGGTTTTAAATTTGTGAAAAGTTGTGTGACCTTATGCTCTACTGTGAGACATTTTATCTGTATGGTTTTACAAGTAAATTTGTTATAACTAGAGATGTGACCGAAAATCTGGTGCTTTTTTGATTAAGAGGCCGAAAGTTTACCTCCGAAAACTATGAAGAACCTTAGTCCTCTTATGATGATGTAATCAAAACATGGTGAGCTAACACTACTGGCTCACAGCCAACGTGCCTGTGGTTTGGAAGTAATTTGAAGAAATATATCAATTATTAAATGAAAGAAAATGAAATAAATTTGCTTCATCACTACTACATGCTCGTTCTGAAGTTGCTTTCCATTGATGTCCTTTGTCACATCCAGTACAGTGCATTTGAGCCCATGCGTGAGTAGTTTCGAGGTTATTTGTATACGGTTTATTGATTAAAGTAATATTTAAATGAATACATGTGTATTTGCTGTGGTTTAGTACAATACATTTATAGCACGACCACTCCCTCATTTTGTCACTTTTTTCCACTTCCTCTGCCAGTCACCGTTTAATCCGGCTGGGTGCGACTTCGCTCGGCTTCGTCACCACTAGAACCCGGCCCACTCGCCTGGCTCTTGATCCATTCCACTTGTTGCAAAAGAAAACGCAGTCTTTTTTTTAGGGAGTAGATTGTAATAGCCTTAAAAAGAGGTTGACAACTTTCGGGCAAAACGAAATAGCTTTTTGTTGTTGTTGTTGTGAATTAGTCCCACAGAAACGTACATCGAGATCTCATTTAGCATACCAATTGGAGGCGTGAGACCCATTTTTCGAGTGGCCCAAACTTGCCGTAACTTGCAATTTCTGATGGGGTGCAAAATCAGACAGAACACTTAGAATGCACCCTCCCATGGGGTTTCAGAATCATCACCATTCCGTATATGTTTGCCCATGTACAGTATTATATTAAGAATATATTATGTTATATTCCGATCCCTCATGCATATTAATGTTTCATACATACGTTTTAGAGTTTTAAGTGCACATTTAATCATAAGCGGATTTTAAGGGGGGGGCTGGCCGAAAAGTGTCGTTGCATGTAATGGACTGTCCTGAATATGTAAAAGTTGTAAAGCAATAAAACTGCAACAAAAATGAATTAAATGAACAAAAAAATATATTTTTGTAATGGACCAAAACTATTTTCCTAGCACCTTAGATGGTCATTTGCTTTTCATATAATTAAAAAAAAAAAAAAAAAAAAATTTGAAAAAAATTTGAAAAAAAGATTTTTTTTCTTTGATTGAAATTTTTGGGGGGATTGAAGCAGTTAGACACAAATGTCCTAATCATAATATGGCCCAAACACAAAAAGGATTGCTTTAATCAAAGAAAACCTTTTCAAGGAAAAATTAAGTGTTCAAATGCAAAATTTTCAATCTCAAATATTTTTTCGCATTCAAAAACTTTTTCTATGATTGAATTTTTTTTTTTTTTTTTTTTTTTTTTTTGATTAAAGTGGTTTTCTTTTTGAACATCTATAGATTTTTGAAGCAAATCATTTTTAGATTGAATAATGAAGACAAAAATGTCTTAGCCAAAATGCGGCCCAAACACAAATCAACATTACTTCAATCAAAAAAGTTGCTTCAATCAAAAAAAAAAAAAGAAAAAAAAGAAAAGAAAAATAGCTTCCACGTGCATTTGTTTAGTTTATTTATATTCCAAATTTGTTTTTGAACTAAAACACATTTTTTTATTGAAGCGACATTTTTTTGGGTTGAAAATATATATTTTGATTGAAGTAACTTTTTTTTATTGAAGCAACTTTTTTTTTTTTTTGATTGAATAATAAAGACACAAATCTACCTCCAAATGGCTCCGCCCAGGGGATACAATTTTTGACTGGAGTAACTACATTGGCACGACACCGGCGGGCATACCATATTCAATAGATGACGATCTTGGCGAAAAGTATTGCCTAAGCAGCCTGATTTAGAATTCCCCTCAAGAATGATGGGAAACAAAAAACACTCAAATACAACTAATTATTATAAATATTCTTGAACGTTAATCTTATTGCTGACACTGTGTTTCAGGGTCATCAACATGTTGTGCCCCCCCTGCCCCAAAAGTCAAACTCCGCCTATGCATTTAATGCTGTTTCCAGCTGTCAGGTCCTCAGTGAGTAACAGCCTTGTTTGTCACGTGGATCAATGAGCTGATAAGAAACAGGTTTGGCCTCCTCATACAATCAATCCGTGCATTGACAGACCATGTTATTTATGCAGCAACAAAGGAGAAGTATTCTCGTGTAATACCAAAAACCTCCTTTACAGCAGTTACACTTATTATTGTTAGAACTTTGTTCTTGATACTCATAAACCCAATGTTGTGTTATGCAGCCTTTTGAACAGGCATACTATGCCCCGCTACCCCAAGCCTTCTATAAAGATTCAACATTTCCACTGGCGCTACACTGGGGGAGGAGTGTCCATCATAGATCGATACAGCACGGCTGTGCAGCTTTCCATTCTCTCATCACCCTTCTGCTGGATTTAGCAGCTTTAGTTAGACAAGCATATCTTCTTAACAATCAACACTGTGTCTTATTCTGCATCTCCAGCTGTGCCAAGGGGTACAAATAAAATGGAGGTTTCCTGGAATGTATTCTGGTCTCAACTGCAGATTTACTGTTGTACTACACAAGAAGTAACATGCAATTTTCATTAGGAGACAAGACAAATAATTGAAAATGTGGATGAACTAAGGAATCCAGCACAACCCTTTATTGAATGCATTATTGATTAGGAGGTGTGTCTTACTATTACCCATTTATAAATTGTAAGTGAAGCTCAAGCCAGCGCTTCGAGTCAGTCTTAACTAACATTTGTGAAAAAGGTTGTTGGGTTGCATATTGTCATTGATTTCTCATTAGTAAGGACCTTGGGAAGCTGCTTATTTTATCACTTGGATCAGAACCGTCGCGTTCAATTATAAGTCTTTGTTTTTTGCATGCCTTATCTTTATCCTGCCCTTCGGTCACCTCTCGTGTATAACTGCTTTTGTCTTTGCTGTAAGTCGCTGCAGTTTCTCTTTCATGTGGGCTGCTTAATTTTGACGCATGAAAAGAGTTGTTGCAGGGTGTGTCAGATTGTAATCACATGCACACACCCACTATCGCAACAGCTTGCTTGTGTTTGTGGACATTTTCTTGCCAGGCAACAAGACAGTAACCATCACCCTCCCCAAAACACTGACCTACTGTCACAGACATTTCCATCAGAAGCCCCTTTCACGCACATATCCCGATAAATTCCCGTGTAAGATGACGCGGGATTTAGTCGCGTCATTGCATTCAAGCATGGAGAGATATCCCGGCAATGACGCGGGTTGGTTTATTTTTTGGTTGGCATCGGCTGTCACATTCTGTTGGTCAGATTAGGGGTGGGCGATATGGCCTTAAACACGTATCACGATAAATTGAGCAGATTTACCTCGATAACGATAAATGACGATAAAGTCGCCCAAGCGGACTGTTATATAATTTGAAAATCTGAATCAATGCATGAAATACAGATTAAGTTTCTTGTTGATTTAGTTACCAGCATTCAATTTGATATATTTAACAATTGTACATGCAGTCTAAACATTAAGTTTATAAAAATGTATTGTAAACAATAAGAATTCAAGTATGAGCATTTATAACAGCGTGTATGGCTTGAACAATGTACATTGTTAAAATCAATATGCCTGTGCAAACATGTCATTGTAACACAAATGACTTGCAGCTTGAACAGTACACTTCAAAAAAACAATTTATTGTTAATGGCTGCTGTGACATAATTATTCAATACAAGTGTTTACTTTATGGTTTCAGGTTGTTGTTTTTTTCCCCCCAGTGCATTTTTTAATAAATAAACGCATACATGAACCCCCAAAAAACAGACAGACAGACACACATTAAAGCTATATTGATCTTCTGCAAATGAAACACTTAAAATTTTATGATAGCAATAATGACACAGAATTAAGCACATACAGAAAAATAGCTGGGGCCATTTCTCGGTCATATTATAAATTTCACCGTTGGATTGTTCTTTATGCTGAATGCTTTACCCATCACAAAAGCTATCACAGAAATCACACACAGCCAGATACAAAATAACGCGACATAGTAATTGCTAGATGCAGTCCGTGCCCAATCCACTCATTAAGTTCAGCCGTTTCGACAAGGTTAGAGCTGCTATCCGACTCCATTACATTCATAGCGTTAGCCGCTAGCGGCCGCTAGCGTTAGCCTGCGGCCTGGCTACCAGTAGAAAGCACTGAAAGGACAATCTCCGGAAATCGTGAGAACAAGGGAAGACAGCGGGTGAAAGCCCATCTGGATGCCACCAAGAGTCTACTAAATGTCGGGTGAAAGTTTGGCGAACCTCCCTTAAGCCACACTCCATCACGTTTTGCTTGTAGCGTTAGCTGCTAGCGTTAGCTAACCTAGGCTTCTGTTTGATTGGCTTCCTGATGATCACGTGACTCCCTACGTAAGTACATTGGCTGCTTTCTTAAAGGGGAATGAACACAGACGAACAACACAAAGTCAAAGCGGGATGAAAAGACTATTTTCTTGTTTTATTAATTTACCGAATTTACCGACATGGTCAAAATTACGTCGGTCATCGTGAAGAATTTCGGTGACGGTAAATTTTCGGTTTACCGCCCAGCTCTAGGTCAGATTGTGTTTTGCTACAGAGCCGGTTGTGGGAGCATTCCTGACGTCGTACCTGCAGCCAATTCAAGCTAATAAAGACTGTACTTAAGGCCAGGCGATCCAAGATAAGAGTGCCGAGATATTAATTTGCTGGGCGCAATTCGACACCTTGTACTCTCGAATTTCGTGCATTTGGTAGCTTCTTCCTCTGTCAACCTTGTTTTAAATCCCCTACGTTGTGCTGGTATGTGAGTGTATTTGTTTTGTTGTCCTATCAGCTCTCTGCCTACTGCTTAGTTGGGATGGGAATCGAGAACCGGTTCCCATCCTCTTATAGATTCCAAGCAGCACGAATTGCATCACATAATTTACGCATGTCCTAAACGATTTTATTAGCAATTTTAATACTCATTTCGATCGGTAGTCCACCAATCCGTGGTTTTTTTCGGAATAATTTGAATTTGGTGGGTTGTAGTGCCAATCTGACTACTGATTTCACACAAAAGTATGCATATACCTCCGCATCTGATGGTGGTATTTTTGTGTTGCTACGACTAACGAAAGTGGATGTTCCAAGAATCCACATGACTTCCCGAAATGCACCTGACGATTACAGCCAATCAGCGTATTTTCGCCCGTAATTCGAGATAGGATGGTCTCATTGGTCCCAAAACACTTTTATTCTACTCAGTATCAAAAGGCCTTTCCAAAGAGTACCCAAACTATGTCTAGGAAGTTAAGAAATCCCAGTTAACGGAGGATTGTGCTAAAATTTGTCTTATATTGTATGAGATCCAACCGTCCTTATTTAATTACACCAACCTAATTATAAACTTGTTAATATTTGGGACAATAAAAGAGATACTCTACCCCTGCTGGCTGGACTAGCTGAACACTTTCTGTGTGTGCAGGCTTTCTCCACCCCATCTGAGAGGGTGTGCTGCCGTGCTGGAGACACCATAAGTCCAGAAAAATCACGTATCCTACCTGAAAAAGCAGACATGCTTATTTTTCTGCAAAAGAATTGTTAATTTTGCACATCTGTACTACGCGTTGTTCTGTTGTATTTGACGGTATTTATCTTTTTTTATTATTATTTTTGAGTGCTGTCAGCTCATCTGTGCTTTTAAAAAGGAGGATTTTGTATTTCTATTAGAAAAATGTTACACATTCTTGTCTATTTGCCACAGTTACATATTGCCACAGTTAACATCGAGGCTTTGGGCCTCTTTTGACCTCGTTGTGAGTTTATAAGGTTGTGACTTCTGATTAAACAAATTAGATGGCAATCAAAATGTTTGTTCTTCTTTTTCCCCAAATTAGAATCGAAACGAGAATCGATAAAGAATCGAATCGTTAAACAATATTGATAATGGAATTGGAATCGTAAAAATCCTATCAATTCCACATGCATATGCTTCCTCCTGTCTGCCTTTGTCTTCTTCTTCGTTTCCTTCCTTCGGGCAAATCATATCACATTTCTAATTGTCAGTGATTTTTAATGATACCGATGATGATTACAATAAATATTTCATTCATTCATTCCCATCCCTACCACTTAGGTTAGTATTATTGATCCCCGTCAACTTACTGTCATGGACCTATAGTGGTATTCCCCCTTTTCCACGATTGCGTGTATTTTTGTTTGTGTTTAATAAAACCTTGAACACATCCCTCCGTTGTATTCGGCTTTGAGGTACAACCTTGTTTCCGAAGTTGCAGACCCTAACATCGGCAAAAAAACATAAACCACACATTTCCAAAGATGGACGATTGACTCTCTTCTCCGGCTCTACGATCCAGTAGTAATTTAATTTGGTTATGTTTTCAGTTAAATTGAGCTATTTCCAGCTTGCTATGTTGATAATTGCGATGTTTGTTTACGGCTTTTCGAGAGGAAGTGACGATCGGCCTGCCATGATATTTACAACATTAGCTATCGTGCTGTGACCCGTGTATTTAACGCCTGTTTTTACACATACCGCCTCACGGTATGTGTAGACGCGGCTCGGTAAATGTCCGCGTCAACTCTGTGTTAGTCAACCCGGGATATAGCTTTCACATATACGGGCTGCCCATTTAAATCCCGGGATTCAACCGGTGTTCAGGTGTATGTGAAAGGGGCTTTTGTGAGTAAATGCTTACAGTGTGTTATGTATTTGAACAATGGTATTTTTTTCTCAGCACAATATAATCGATATGAACTGTTATTATTATACTGTACTTTAACCTATTACATGACCATATTAAGCCCCCCCACCAAAAAAATCATCAAATTCAAACTAGAAAAATTAAACATTACTGATCCAAAGGACAAGCGTGCCCTCTAGTGCAGAAAAAACATATTTCCTTTCATGAATTGACATAAAGTCCATCGGTGTCAAATAAATCGCTGCCAAATAAAAACTAGGAGAAAGGTTCAATCAAATCCATCCTTTCGGGTAATAATGACTCTGTGTCAAATAGTTAAATTTTTACGGCGCTTTAAAGACGCCACATGATTGAACGAGCCGGCGTGATCGTATGACTTCCGACTGCAATCCTGCAACTGGTTATGTGACTGTATTGTTACATCTGATTGGTATAATGGACTCATGTGATTATTGTTGCGACATCTCATTGGTGAAACTGGTAAAGCCACTGTCGGCATCTCTGGCAAAAATTAAGTAGAAATAGAGACGATAGAGGAAAAACGTAACGACTGTAGTGTCGCCCAAAGTAGCGTTTCATTTTCACAAATCTACTCAAGTAAAAGCAAAAAGCAGGGTGCGGTAAAACTACTCTTAAAAGTACATTTTTCTAATAAACTTACTCAAGTAAATGTAACGGAGTAAATGTGACACACTACTACCCACATCTGGCCATTTGTCTGTGTGAGTTTCTCTGAGAGGGAAGAAAACCATAATATATACGTAGATTTATTTTCTTTAAAAGTTATTATGAATACATATTGTCATTAACACTAGAAAACCCAGCAGAGGCCGACTCTCGCTCGACCCTTTCTCAAGACAAATACCCCTAATATTCCCAAGCAATGGCCGATTTGGCCTCTCCTCCGGAAAAACCTATAGGTGGCCAAAATGACCCAAGTGCTTTTGAATTAGCAAGTCATTGTCCGACAGACAGCAACCGTTCATATGAAAATGCAACCAGTAGACATAAATTGTGCTAGCATGCGGCTCAAACGGAAGGGAACACACCACGGTTGCACTATTCATGTGATAGTTTGTGTCAGTTCAATTGAAGCTACATTTATTTATAGAGTTATACACTTTTTACACATTTTTTAAACTCACTTCTCCTATACTCCTCACACAAAAAAAAACAGAAAAAAATGGCCCAAATGTGTACATTGTTTTGAAAAAAAAAAGTGTTTTAGAACTGCAATTTGAATGAAAAGCAGGAGTTGTGTCTATAGTTTAGAAAGACTCAATCAAGGGCATGGATAATGAATTTAAAATACACATTTGAGCCATTTTTTTCTGTTTTTGTGTGTGGAGTATAGGAGAAGTGAGTTAAAAAAAAAATGTGTAAAAAGTGTAAAACTCCATAAGTAAATATAGCTTGACTTGAACTGACACCAACTATCACATGAATAGTTCAACCGTGGTGTGTTCCCCTCGGTTTGGGCCGCATACCAACACAAAGTATGTCTAGTGGTTGCATTTCTATATGAACGGCTTTTGTCTGTTGGACAATGACGTACCAATTCAAAAGCACTTGAGTGATTTTGGCCACCTCTGGGTTTTTCCGGGGGAGAGGACATAAGAGTTCTCTGGGACTTTTAGTGTTAAAATATCAGTTCATCCAATTTCTATAAGTGTTTCTGATTCTGCCCTGGGATGAAAGAGGAAAATTACCTAGTAGATATTTCTGGTCTGTGCAACACATTTGTTGTGCAATGTCCTTGTTGAATAAATAAAATGAAGTGGAAAAACAAATAAGTGGGTCTCAAAATAACGTGTCACGTTCCGTGATGCTAAACTGCTTTGAATTTGTGTTGTTCAATTTTTAGGTGCCATGTAGCTTACTCTTTTCATTCTTCTCGTTTCATAATTGTTCATGTCCATTTGATGGACTTCAATTTACATACTGTATTTTTCAGACAATAAGTCGCAGTTTTTTTCATAGTTTGGCTGGGTGTGCAACTTATGCTCAGGAGCGACATATGTGTGAAATTATTAACACATTATGATATCATTTCACATGTTATTTTGGTGTTTTGGAGTGACACTGATGGTTTGGTAAACTTTTTAGCATGTTCTTTATGCTATAGTTATCGGACTAACTCTTAATAGCTATGGCCACATTCTCGTTCTTCCTTTGGCAATGTGTGTTCAATTGTACTATTGACTTTTTTATATTGAAATCCATGTCTTTAGTTTGTGGCACTTTCACGCCCAAGTGGGGGCGCACTCGCACTTGTTTACGCGAAGAAGAGCACTCACATGCAAGAAGAAGACGGACAGCTACGCAGCGTCTGAGCGAGAGGGCGCGAGAGAGAGAGAAACACAGCTGCGAACCTATCTTCATTGTTTGTTCTTGTAAAATATCTCTACAGAGGCAACGCCTGTGTGTCTTTTTTGTTGTTGTTGTGTGTTTTCCAACCGCGATCGGACACTTAGAGCCAGTTGTGTGGTTCTTTGAACGATGTGCTAATGCTAGCGAACACATGCTAACCGTTTGTGTCATTGCTGTAATAGGAGCATTTATCATTTATTTACGTTGATGCGAGCCTGTTTGGTATCGAGGACGAAATTCATATTTTTAGTTTCACTCTTCAAATGATGGCATCATAACGACGACCAAAATAAAGTCCGCAAATTATACAGACGTCCATCATCGTCATTTGTGAGTTTAGCTCGCTGTATAGCCAGGACCGTGCCGTAGCGTCCTGGTGAGGACAGTATATTCGCTTTTCGTTTTATCATACTGTACACTTATTCAACATGTTGTTGTCTATTGTATTTTTTTTATTAAATTGCCTTTCAAGATGACATATCTGTTCTATGTGTTGGATTTTATCAAGTAAATTTCCCCAAAGAAGGGCGACTTATACTCCGGTGCGACTTATATATGTTTTTTCCTCTTCATTGGGCATTTTATGGCTGGTGCGACTTATACTCAGGTGCGACTTATAGTCCGAAAAATACGGTAGTTGATCTTTGTAGGGCTGGACTGTATGTTATGAAATAATGTTATGATGATCTTTATTATTTAGATTTAGGGGGTCCAGCTTCATTTTCCCCAGTCCTGCTCTGGTTTGTTACGCCACTGGACTGACATCTATCGCTGTCAATGGCAGCCAATGTGCTTACAAATATGTAAGAACATGTACATATTCAAAGCCTATTTGGGTAAATTAGAACAGAGATACTGAGCCCCAACATCATTGACATTTGACCACATTATAGTTCTTCAAGATGAATGAATACAAATCCTCACAGGCCATTGTTGCTCAGCTCAGCACAAACATTCCAACTTAAAGTAAATAGTAACTATTCAAGATCATGGCTGAAGGATCGAGTGCTTAATAAGCCATGCCTGCTGTCAATGGATAGACAGCGCAGACAAATTGGCATGAGGAAACAACACGATCGTTTTGTGGCTTGTTATCTGGAATCTGTCTTCACTTTTTGGCTAGCTGACACATTTGTTAATATGACGTAAAGCTGACTCATTTAGTTCTCAGTTTCTGATTAATACTACCGTAGTTATGGTATACTGTCTTATGGAAAATTTAGAACAAAACTAAAATAAAAATGACTTGCTGTTGAAGCGGTTGCATGATTTAACACGTACTCACATATGGTCTCGCCCCAATGAGATCACACAAATTCACTCATTTATGTATTCTTAGTTATACATGAGCATCTGTTGTGTGAAATAATGAAAACTGCTCCGTCCTTCAGTGAAATCCTTCACAAAAACTCACATGAGCAGAACAGATTATCTATTCAACTTTTAGTTTCGAAAGATTATTTACTGTGAATATCAGAACATTGTCCACATACTGTAAATACTGATACATTATCTAGAGAATTAGCTGGAAAATGAGAATTATACCAAGTCTGATGTTTAAATAAAAAATACATTTACATTGCATTAGCCTTGGTACAGAGATAAATACAGTGGTACCTCTACATACGACGTTAATTCGTTCCAGGACGTTGTTCGTAAGTCGAAATGGTCGTACGTCGAACAGGATTTTCCCATAAGAATACATTGTGATTCCATTAATTTGTTCCACAGCCCAAAAACCTACACTAAATCCTTCGTAAGAACTGCTGGTACTATTGCAAATAGCAATTACACAAAGCAAAACAAATAAATAATGAATACAAATCGGAATAATAGAATAGTAGTAATATTAATAATAATAATACCTGTAATAATATAACGAATCGGGTTCTAATGTGGCCGATCTATTTTTCCGTGGTGTACCTGAACACACCGTGTGGCTGATGTGTCAGAGTGAGAGAGGACTTTTTACTTTCACTTTTTATGTTCTGTTGTAGGGTTCAGCAGCTGCGGACAGTAGGCATGTTGTGTTGCACAAGTTCTGAAATAAATGACTAAAAACCTGATGAAGGTGGCAATTTCTTTGGCGATATTACAATAATAATAACTGCCGCCTTAACTTATACAGACTAGCAAACGGAGAACCGCCGAGATCGTAGACTGTCTACGGCCGTATTGTTGAGCGAGTTCGCAGATGCGCATACCACGGTCATATTTTTCTATCATTTCCATCTTCATTTCAATGGTAAGCCTCACATTTTTCCTTTTTTCACCACCTGCACTAACATTGTTGGAACTCATGTTGATTTCTCTCACAAGAAAATCTGCCGTGTGTCCGTCTTGCGGGAAAACAAAGAAACTGCCGCGCTGTCATAAATCGTCGTATTTCGAGCATGTCGTCGGATGTAGGAACAAATGGCCAGTCAAATTTTACATTGGATGTCGAAAAGATTGCGTGTCGAAGCGATCTTATGTCGAGGTACCATTGTATAATAAAGTTTTTGTGCTACTTTTGCCATTTAAAGAACTTGAGGTCTGAGTTAAGACTGATTTTTAAATATTTTAATTTTATAATAGGGTCCAAACACTGACAATCAACATTTAAGACTAAACACTTTCATGTATGGACAGCGACTCCATGGCCCTGGGGTGGCGCATGCACGGCTTTTCCTCTTGTCCGTGTGGCTATCGCATGTTTGGTGGGATTCACGCATGGCTGGATCTGATTGGGCGCGCTCGGGTGGGTGACCTCGGTGCCCGGATTAGCGATGTGGTGGTGTAGGGTCGGTTGGCAACAGGCTCACACTCACAAGGGATTCACACAATTACTGGGTTCTAGATCACTGGGCTGATTTGTGTACACTCCACCCATCCCAATCACTTATCTTCTAGACTCCCCAGGCCTTCCTCTTTCCCTGGTTAACAGGCCCCCCACATGGTGTCAACCAGAAATACATCTAGCTGACGAGCACCAACATATTCATAGTTAGTGTAGGCGTTCAATGTATTTCTTTTTGTTGTCTGTGCTTCTTCTGTCTCTCTCTCCTTCCTTTCTTCTGTTCCCCCATAACTCCTTCCTGTTCGCTGCTCTGTCTTAATAAACGAGGTGTGTTGAATGATCACAATGGGAGTATGTCATACTCCAATGTGAAATATTAAAACTGTTCAGACCAACTGGACACTCAGACTTCCATTCTCTGTGTCAAACAGATGAACAGCACAGGTTTAACTAATGAACATAAAACAATTAAAAAAAAAAAACAACAACAAAAAAACAAGGAAAGCGACTCCTACCATGCCATGACTACATGAATTTTGAGGTGAAACGGAATCTAGTCAATCAGACCTCGTAGGGAAGAAACAGTGTCTGTAAATAAATACAAACTACCTACCTAAGCTTGTATTTTGTATCCGTGTGTTCACCAGATTGCAAGAAGTACTTTTTTCAACAAATGGCTTTATTGGCAACATCATTTTACAGCACTCCAGAAACTTCATCACTAAATATTCACAGTCTTTCGTCTTCATTTTTGCCAGACCCTGTTTGATCATGCAAGATTTGTTTTGGAGGACAGGATTAACCGAATAAACAGTGTGATTACTCTTTCTTGTGGAATGCCTTTTCACTCATGCTATATTTTATTTATCTCCAGATACACATTAGATAACAAAGTTAAAAAAGTTAAAAAAAAAAGTTAAAGTTAAAACAATTTCTTGTATTTTCAGCAACATATGTTTCTAATGTGATACACTTCATTCTGCTTTGTTATCCTCCAGTTCTTCGTCAAAATGTTGCAGTGGCATGGACATCGCCTACTTAAAACCACTTGATTGATTTTTTAGTCAGTTTAAGCTTAGACTTCATAATGATATCGATGGGACACATTTCCCAGACACTGCGCCACGCCTTTAAGTAGGGGGCCGTTGTCCCACACTTCGCTTCAGTCCGTTGCAGTTATTCTCACACACATGCAGCGATCCAACGCCGGATTTAGGTTGAAAAAGTACGAAAGCTGTACCGCATACATACAGGAAGGATTGTCTCAGGAGCGATTTATCCGAGGATTCAAGGTAATTATTATATTTTTTTGTACCATGCATGTATTTTCAAACGTTGTGTAAAAAAATCAATGTAGGAAATTAACCGCTACGACGTTGGTGTTATAATTCGCAATATGTACATAAAATAAATGCTAACTGCATGTTTTTTTGCTTTTAATCAAGAATCGAGACTGTTTTATGTTCATATCTGTAAGGAATTCAGGCATTTTAGCATTTATTTACCTTCAAAGTAAAAAGCTCTTTGTGGTGATATGGCGGCACTACAGTGGCTTAAAGACTAGCAGCACATTCGACATATTTATTAGAGATGTCTCCGATCACGTCATTTTCAAAGTATCGGAATCGGCAAAATATCGGACATGCTTTTTTTTAATATATATATTTTTTAATTAAATCGTTTTCTAATTGTATTTAACGTTACAGACATAATGTGTTACACTCTTCCAGAGTCTTTAGTTTAAGCTTAAGGTAGGGTTATCAAATTTAACGCATTAACGGCGAGAATTAATATTTTTTTACATTTATCACGTTACAATATTTAACGCAATTAACGCATGCGCCGCACGACCCACTCACGCATTGTCGCGTTCAATCTATAATGGCGCCGTTTTATCCATACAGTATATAGAGCTAAAAGACAGCGTAAAATGAGTAGAGTGAATTTTGGCAGCCTTTGGAACCTTTTTTTAAATGACTAAAGCCTTACAATCCCTCTCCCAATGATTAGAATAATCGTGGGAAGCAATGTGGGGAAGAAAGGTAGTAGTTGATCTTTTCCTTAACACCCTATGTTATTTCCCAACGCAGAGAAGATATATCAATTGGTACCATGACACACAGTCATGGTTGCACTTCCCATCATGCATACGGGCAGAAGTTAAATGGCTGCAGTATCATTTACTGAAAGCTCAACAAATACACTAGATGGCAATATTTAGTCACAATATACAAAGTCACATTTATCCTTTAAGAATTACAAGTCTTTCTATCCGTGGATCCCTCTCACAGAAAGAATGTTAATAATGTAAATGCCATCTTGAGGATTTATTGTCATAATAAACAAATACAGTACTTATTTATGTACTGTATGTTGAATCAGGCATGAAAATGGGTCAGGGGTTAAAAAGGTGAGAAGGGTGTGGAGGAAATATGTTCCAGTACACTGTATTGTACACCCCAACAAAATATTGAGCTCTGTCGACCCACACTGTGTTTCAGCAGGGCAATGCAGAGACCGGTGGAGGGGTGGGTGCTCGTAGATCAAAAGGGGCACATGAACAAGTATTGAATACACCTTAAAACAACATAACTTAAATTTTAACCAGCTTTAGATAATAATTGGCTGCGACTGTGACATACTTTAATTGGGAGGGGGCAACAGTGAATAGAAATCAAAACTGTCATCAACACTTTCTGGCTGTGACTCAGTCAGTCTGCCTCTTTTCTTCCTTCAACCTCTGCATCAAAACTTCCTTCCTCAACTTGTTCATCTGAGAACAAACCACATCAGATGGTCACTGAGCCACCAACAGCACAGTTTTCTTAAAACTATTATTTCATTATTATCCATACTTAACAACTCTAGCACCTAATGATTAATAAAGCAATGACATAAAAATCTTAAAGAAAAATAACATTGTAATTGTGTTTATAATTGGATTTAATACCCGACTATCCTTGCAAACTTGTTCTTACCAGGTCTGCTATTCACCCAGCTGATGAGGTATCCACTGCCTTTAGCAGCCTCATCTAACTCCTTTTTTTTATCCCTCAATCTCCCTTCTCTACGACGCATGTCTATGTAATGAAATATAAATATTTAAAAAAACAAACAGACTCCCCGGTGGCTTTTAGTTTTAAAGCTTTCTTAATTTCTTTCTCACTCAATAACGATGGAGTTAGATTTGTGTTTTTATTATTCAATCAAAAAACAAAGTTACTTCTATCAAAAACAAAGTTGCTTCAATCAAAATACAGTATATACTTTTAATCCCAAAAAGTAGCTTCAATTAAAAAAAATGTTTTTGATTGCAATAATAAATTTGAGACAAAAAAAAAGCATTTGAAAACTATTTTTCTTGATTGAAACACATTTTTCCATTTAAGTAATGTTTTGCGTTTGAGCCACATTTTGGCTAGGACATTTGTGTCTTTATTATTCAATCAAATAAGTTGCTTCAAACAAAAAAATATATATAAAAAGAAAAACTTTGCACATGTGCCAATCACCGTTTACCAAAGCCTGAGAGGGATTGAGTAGACTCACTATGAAGCTTTTAATAAAGCCAAGCATTTTCTAACTACTTTATTCTTGTTTAAAAATAATTCGGTGGGGCAGTAACATGTTTAAAACTTATCATAATTCTTACATTTTGAAGTGCTTGAAAACCATTTATAAATGATACTTTGGTGAAAAAAGTGAAAAAACATGTCATATATATGTATCTTTTTTCCAATGTGAAATCTGAATAAATGCATTGAACACGCACAAAAAAAATTGGGGGGGGGGGGGGAGGTTACTTCGCGGTTTTCACTTACTGCGGCGGGTTCTGGTCCCCATTAACCGCGAAAAACGAGGGATCCCTGTATTTCTGAAAAGCTTTAAGAAGCAGGACTCATTCCCACCACTCGTCGGGCCGCTGTTGTGCCGACACCGGCCGTCAGCTCAAATCCAAGCCGAAAATAACGCGTCTCCGGCGGACGACGGGAGCGATGTGAGGCGCCCCCTCCATCCGAGAGAATGCCGCTTAATTTGACTCAACAGTGTGTTTCTTCGTTTATATTACCGCTAAATACACAAGCTTGACGCCAATTTAACGGGAGCTATTTTTTTTCATGGGAGATTTGGCTAGCTCTGGCAGTGTTCAACGCAAGCTGCAACGAATGGCAGTAACTTTTTTATATCGCAAAACGTGAAAACGATTGAAACCATTACTCACCAAATTCAATCTGCTGGCAAATACAGGCAAGTCTGTATGCTGCGCTCTGGTCTGCCCCGATGTGGATAAGGCCTGCTTTTTGTTTTCGCTGCTTTGCAATGCAACCGAAGGCTCTCCGAGCACTCCATGTACACGCGTAAGGAGTGCGCGCGTTTGGAATAATGGAACGCAGCTTGGGCCGATGATTGGTTCTCGTCAGCGAAGCATCTAGAAGGATTTGCTGACTGTGTTCTTAAGTGCTCAGTTTACGTACTAAGTTAATCACATGATGATAATAATAATGATTAAATAAAACCTCCCGACCCCCTCCCCCCTCCCAAAAAGAATTTCTCCTCGGATCTACGCAATTCACGTAGGTCGCCCTTTTTGACTTCAAAACGGCGAATTTCGCCGAAAGGTGAGAGATTTTCATGCCTGTTGAATGTATATATTCGTCCGAGTTTTATTCATTTTTTTCTTAATGCATTGCCAAAATGTATATGATCAGGAAAAATCATCGGGAATGATTGGAATTGAATCGGGAGCAAAAAAAAAAAGCAATCGGATCGGGAAATATCAGGATCGGCAGATACTCAAACTAAAACGATCGGGATCAGATCGGGAGCAAAAAACATGATCGGAACAACCCTGATATTTATGTAAAATAAATACTAACTGCCCCATTCTTTGCTCTTTTAACAAAGAAACGAGACTGTTTTACGTCCATATCTATGAAGAATTGAGGGATTTACGCATTTTTTCACAAGAATTTTCCACGTAAAAGCTCCTTTTCTGTTTCCACTAGGTCAGCTTTGACGGAGATAGGCCCCATATTAATCTGCCCCGCGCCCCGTCAGTATATATCATGAAGTCTATGGTTTAAGTATAGCGAAAATAACATATGACTAGGCATTTAAATGGAAAGAAAATACCCTGATTTTGTAAATCCCAGAGGAAATAATCTTGTTGAACTCAATGGCTGCCATTGACGGTGATAGACATCTAATCCATTTAAACTGGGAGGGTTGGCAGCGAATGAACATTCTGCCAGCCCTGCCAGTTCACGTGGTTTGGACATCTACTAGAAACAAATTAATTTAAATTTACAGCAGAAGGATGAAAAGAACCACATGATGGGGCATCCATTTTTTAAATATATATAATAGTGGAGAAAACGCAAATAAAAGCCAGTATTTGCAGAAAATGACGTTTTATCAATGCCGGTACTATTTTGGCCAATCAAATGTGAGTATTCCAGATTACCCACCAGGTCATGTATGTGTAGTCTTTCCATTTAAAGAAAAATTTGGAACAATGAGATGTACAGTACAGAAAACGGTAAAGGCTGACTCCAATGAGTCAAATGCAATGCATCACTTAAGTGTAATGTGGTTTGTGCGCTGATTACATTTAACTAAATAAAGCAACATGCAAAACTGCTGACAGTGAAAATGTGAACAACTTTGAAGAAAAAGTTATAAGAATGTGAAATAGGTACATTTTCATTTTTCAAATGCTGCCAGAATCATCATATGCAACGTATGAGCCTACAAGCCCTTTGATTGGTCATTGTATAACGCACAATTAGCATTGAGACCCTTTTCAAAGCTCCCATACACATTACTTCCTCACTCCCCACGGAGAGGCACTTTCACACCCTTGTTGCAGGGCCAGTAAAAATTACATTCCCTTGTTAAAATGCAATTCATTAGTAACACACTACACTGCACTAAATAACCACCTGCCAACAGGAAGGCCATCTCGTCATCATGTCTGGTAGTTTGGGTTATACACACTAAATGGGCTGGAATGAACGCCTCAGCTTTACTTCAGCATAATAGAGTATCTGGCAGTGGTTTGTTCATGCATTATATGTGCTTTGAGTTGGGTAAAAATGAAATTCATGCAAACATCTTACACGGTGCTTTCTGGTGCCAAGCTTTCCTGTCCTTGAGAGAAGCTGGAATAAACACTTTCAGGTCCATTTCACAAATCCGTACCTGCTGGTTTTGAGCGCCACCTAAGCCCTTTGCGAAATTTTGTTAGCCCTCTGTGTTCTACAATATGATGAGTACCATTTTGAGCACAGACAGAGCTTACACGGTGTTGTCAGAGAGGAATAACATTATGAGTTTTTTTCTGTAATTAATGCTATCTGTGTTCCTCATCATTTGTTCACAAACACAGCACAAAGAACACATTTGTTTTAGACCATTATTTCTTTGTAGTAAAAATGCTTCTCGGCACTAATTCTTACACAGTACAGTTGGGGTAATTGTCTTTTAAATGCTCACACATTTAGAAGGACCATTTATTTGTGGAATGGAGCAGAGATGAGTATAGGCTATTGCAACTAACTGACAAGACAGTTTTACATTTGAAAGAAGTGCTAAATGGCAGTTTTGATAAATTTTCAGTTAATTGAACAGTCCTAGGGGCCGTTTACATGGTGACTCTCGGAGAATACGAAAAATTTCAAATTTGCATTTATATGGGCCCGTCTCCATTCAAACAATGTCGCAATTCTGCATGAAAACGATGTAGTATTCATGCAAAGCCCTAGGGGGCAGCGCAGATTTACAAGGTGACAGCGAATGATGCACTTTGACCCCACCAAGCTCAACCTGGGAAAAAAATGTGCCCGCCCACTCGAAGCAATGGCATTTTTCTTTTTGTTCAAAAAGGCACAAAAATGGAAACATTCAACATATTTAATTTAAAAGTATTATTAAAACAGTAAATTAAAGCTGGCATTCCGCCATATTTGCTGTTTTTAATGTTTAGTAGCACCGCTGCGCACGCCAAATGTGACGTGTACGAGTGCTGACGTTATCGGCGCGGTCCCGCACCGTGGGAGCCTTTGATGTGCATGCGGAGCAGGCCCCCCCTCAATCCCCCGCAATCGAATTCTTCCACTTTGGAGGCAGGATTCAGAATTTTTCGTCTTCGCGTTCAGTCTTCGCCGACACCATATGCACGCGAGGCCATTCCGGTACTCAGTCATTGCGTCTTTGTGTCCCTTAGTCTACCAAAGCCAAACAGCTTGTTTTCTTGTTGCCATCAGTGGAGGATTTTGAAGTATTTGATACACTGCCAATGGGTTTTCCTATTGTCAGTGTATCAAATACTTGTTCTCCCCACTGTATATATATGTATATATATATTTAAATGTAATGAACGTAAAGCAAATAATTACTCAAATTAAGTTAAATGAAAAGAACACCCGGAAATGCCGCCATGTAGGACTAAGGCCACATACAGTATGTTTTCCATGCCAAAATCTGTCACATTGGTTCACTTTGTGGAATGGACACTTGCTTGAAGTTTGATGAGACAAGACACATTGGCTATTTAACAATGTATTCATTTCACAATCAGGAGTTTCAGTAGTTTTTGGAAGGACCATAGAAGCATTTGAATTTGTCTACAGCATGAATTGAAGTTACCCATTGCATCCAAAGCTAATCTCCATCCAGATGAGATACCTGCTGTTAAAGAAATTCTTTATTTATTTTAGCAGGTAACTACATTTCTAATTTGGGTTTGTTAAAACTTTATCATAACTGAAAGTTTAAAGAGCAGACATTTGAGAAGAAACAGGAGGAAAAATAAGGAAAGCACTATAAACTAAGGCTGAAAACAAACAAATAAATAAACACTGTATGGCTCTCATGTAATCCCAGTTTGAAAAGTTTTTGGGCGGCTACCCTTAGCATAATTAGGATAAGCCTTGAGTGAGGTTAGCCTCTAATTGTCAACATGGGTAAACCTCAACCATGAGGGACAGGGTGTGGAAAAAAAAAAAACGGAAAATCACATTGTTTGATTTTTAAAGAATTTATTTGCAAATCATGGTGGAAAATAAGTATTTGGTCAATACCAAAAGTTCATCTCAATACTTTGTTATTTACCCTTTGTTGGCAATAACGGAGGCCAAACGTTTTCTGTAACTCTTCACAAGCTTTTCACACAGTGTTGCTGGTATTTTGGCCCATCTCCTCTAGAGCAGTGATGTTTTGGGGCTGTCGTTGGGCAACACGGACTTTCAACTCCTTCCACAGATTTTCTATGGGGTTGAGATCTGGAAACTAGCTAGGCCACTCCAGTACCTTGAAATGCTTCTTATGAAGCCACCCCTTTGTTGCCCTGGCTGTGTGTTTGGGATCATTGTCATGCTGAAAGACCCAGCCACGTCTCATCTTCAATGCCCTTGCTGATGGAAGGAGATTTTCACTCTAAATCTCTCGATACATGGCCCCATTCATTCTTTCCTTTACACAGATCAGTCGTCCTGGTCCCTTTGCAGAAAACAGCCCCAAAGCATGATGTTTCCACCGCCATGCTTCACAGTGGGTATGGTGTTCTTCGGATGCAATTCAGTATTTTTTCTCCTCCAAACACGAGAACCTGTGTTTCTACCAAAAAGTTCTATTTTGGTTTCATATTACCATAACACATTCTCCCAGTCCTCTTCTGGATCAACCAAATGCTCTCTAGCGAACCGCAGACGGGCCTGGACGTGTACTTTCTTCCCCCTGCTGAAGAAAGTACACGTCTGGCAGTGCAGGATTTGAGTCCCTGGCGGCGCATTGTGTTACTGATAGTCAGTGTTGTGCATGAACGCGTTCAATGAATGCGAACGTGAATTGAACGCATCATATTTCTGTCTCATGGACGTTACTGTGAACGCGCTCATTCTAGCAGTTGTGAGCGGTGCGCATAACTTCGTTCATGAGTTTATCACATTTAGAGCCTTACCGACAAAACTGCATATAAAGCCATAGGCTAAAAATACACAATAAAAAAATTAACCTTAATAGCGGAAAATTATCCAACCTGGCAACCCAAGCTGCCTGTCACGGCCGTATTGTTTAAGCAAATACGTCATCACAACAACGGCAGCATGGACACAGAAGCTGGCAGCTCTCGAAACCCGGCCCGCTCAGAGCAACTTTCTACACAGTACCAGCATTTAAAAGACTTTTACGAAAAAGTCAGTACCGACCCGGATGGCAAATATATAACGTTTACTTGTAAACTTTGTCCACCTGGATTGAAGAAGACCGTCCGTACGTCGGTAAGTCTTTAGCCAACCTTAAACGGCACATCGAAATAAAGCATGTGACAAGCCTTGCTAGGTATCTGCAACTGCGAGCATGTGCGATCAAGAGACTGCAAAGGTTGGCCAGAGCAGTACCACTGCCACCCAAATCCGGCTAACAGCATACCAGAGTGGCCCCGTTTTCTGTCACTCCCAGCCGCAGCTAGACAACCTAGTTCTACAGTATATTGTGGCAGCACAATAGCAGCAAGGCTTATGCTTATGAAAATATACTGTAAATAAAAGCTGTAGAGCTGCTATTGTGTGGACTGAATGAGTGGCAGCAAAGCATGGAAATCCCAGTAATCTGAGGGCTGCCCACTCATTGCTAGTGTAAACCCTGGTTGGACAAGGATTTGAAATTGAATATGAAGATGAATCTGACACATAGTTTCAGTATTAAAAAGGATATATGAATTGCTGTATGTGGTTCTATATGGACACTGCCAATAATAGCTTGCAAGAATTTTTGGCGAACAAAAAGAACTGAACTACAAAAGTTCATTTATTGGAACCATGAACTTAAGTTCAAAATTTTGAATTATGAACTATGAACTGAACAGTTCATTTTAAAATTTGTGAACTGCAATTTGAACTAGTTCATGTAGAAAATGAACTTTCCCAACACTGCTGATAGTAGCCTTTGTTACTGTGGTCCCAGCTCTCTGTAGGTCATTCACTAGGTCCCCCCGTGTGGTTCTGGGATTTTTGCTCACCGTTCTTGTTATCATTTTGACGCCACGGGGTGAGATCTTGCATGGAGCCCCAGATCGAGGGAGATTATCAGTGGTCTTGTATTTCTTTATTTTCTAATAATTGCTCCCACAGTTGATTTCTTTACACCAAGCATTTTACCTATTGCAGATTCAGTCTGCAGGTCTACAATTTAGTCTCTGGTGTCCTTCGACAGCTCTTTGATCTTGGCCATAGCGGAGTTTGGAGTGTGACTGACTGAGATTGTGAACAGGTGTCTTTTATACCGATAATGAGTTGAAATAGGTGCCATTAATACAGGTAACGAGTGGAACCTCGTTAGAAGAAGTTAGACCTCTTTGACAGCCAGAAATCTTGTTTGTATGTAGGTGACCAAATACTAATTTTCCACTCTAATTTGGAAATAAATTCTTTAAAAATCAAACAATATGATTTTCATTTTTTCCCCCCACATTTTGTCTCTCATGGTTGAGGTTTACCCATGTTGACAGTTACAATCTTTTCAAGTAGGAGAACTTGCACAATTGGTGGTTGACTAAATACTTATTTGCCCCACTGTGCATTGCCCCGAAAGAACACAGCACCATTGAGCAAGATGCAAGGAGTTGGGGAGAATTTTTGAAAATCAAGATATAGTGTTAGTCTGTCTGGAATGAGACTCAAAGTATCGTAAATATTGAATTACAAACCGCACCTGACTATAAACCCATCAAATTTCACAAGAAAACTCCCTTTCTTCATTTATAAACAGCACTGGACCATAAACTGCAGGTGTCTACATTTTATTGTGGTATATTTACATTCACCTTATCCATTTTCAGGCGTGCATATAACAGCGGCCTGTCCAAGCTGACATCAAATTATGAATAGTAATTAGTTGTTATCATGTAAATACACACATCAGAATGCAGAAAAAAATAAGTCCAAGAGGACTGAGTGGAGAGTAATGATGGGAAGACGGTGCAGCTTCCCTGCTCCATTCCTCATTTGTCGATTCATTTGCAGGGGCTCTGGGGCGAATGATGTGATTCATACATCACCCTAGATGAGCCTATAAAGTGTCTGAGACATAAAACCAGAAAGACAATGACTGCCATTGGGGTGCACTAGTGGTGAGCACTTTGGGTTGTTCTACTGGTGCTTGGGCAGGTTTTTCTTCACATATAGTTTTTCTGCTAATATAGAATTCCATCGTTCTCTCACCTCCAATATTGCAGATTTTTAAGCATTTTTTTCTTTCTTGAATAGGCTATTGTACATAGTAAAGACAGATAAAGTATATAAAGTCATACAAAGTAATATAGACAAGTTTCCGAGGTATTTCCGCTTTACTTCCTTATGTCTGCCTACCACTTCCGTTTCGGAGAGGCAGGGGCTGGGAAATACGGTGGTTTGCAGAGATCGCTGAGATCCAACTACGAACTTTTTAACTGCAGCATCTTGAAGATATGCTATTGCAGCTGGAATTACCGAGGACAGCAAGAGAAAGCCTGTCTGAATGCCGACGAGGGTCTCGTAATGTCGGGTGAAAGTTTGGCTCCCTTTAAGAGCATACGACAGGAGAAAAAAAGTCTTAAATAGCATTATTATGTGAATTAGAATCATATTTTGAGACGATTCGACTATATACAACAATTTAGCAAAGCGTAGATGACGAGAAATTAGTCTTTTAATCTGCCGGTTATAGGGCATTATAGGCCTCTAGCGTGCCCAACAGGTGGATTACGTCAGCGGGTGAATGGGCTCATCGGTTTTACTATTCAGCCCATTGAGGGGGAATTATTCAGAACGAGGAAAACGCGACGAAGAGAGCCGCAAAATGTCATTGTTTCAGTCTCTCTACTACAATATTTTTACAGGATATTCTTTTTATCCAAGTATTTTTCCCCAATAGCTAAATAAATGGCTTGAGAAGGACCAGTCAGCCCGTCGAGGGGCAACTATTCACGAAGAGGAAAACTCGACGAAGAGAGCTGCAAAATGTCATTGTTTCTGTCTCTTTACTTCAGTATTTTTACAGGATATTCTTTTTATCCAAGTATTTTCCCCAATTGCTAAATAAATGGCATGGTCATAAAAAATAACAGTCTTGTGCTAAATGGAATATGAAATAATAAAAATGCACTCATTCAGTACGACATGGCAAAATTACTCCATAATGGTCAAAACTGTCGACTTCACCTTTACTGTCGCACCTCCTGAACGTTTTTTTATGACACCTAAATCGGACATATGTCATTTCCCTTCCCCGGCTTCAGAGAATGTAAACAAACCAAGAGGCGTGACAGCTAGCCGACATGCTAACCTGAACCGAGTGATGTTTCAAAGGCTTCGAAGCGGAAAATCACACATAACTAGCCCGGATTATTTGACATGACAACTGGGTTGTCGATTGTCTTCGCTGATCGGCAACCCGCCCGGCGGAGAGCAATTTACAGTTCGTTCCCCGGAGGAGGGCGGCTGCAGTTGTTGTGCAGCTAACGTGCAGCTAATGTGCACGAGGAGAGCTTTTTATATGCCTATCAATGATCAAACATAAGTAGTCCTTTATTTAAAGAAAGTTTGTAGTGTTTACTTTGTAATAGCTGTATTAATATTTGACATAATACTAAACAAGATGTTTACTCACTTCCTCGTAAGTCCAATGGTCCCATAGTAGTAGGGCTTGTTTTGGCCAATATCCACGGTGAATGGAAACCTTTTGAAACTCCAAAAAGGCGCACACGCCTCTCCCTCATAAAGCAAGATTTTTCTGCAGCCGATTGGCTGCCGTGATGCGAAAAACAAACGTATTAATCCGCAAAATCAGCTGAATCCTTAGTCCTCATACACAACAGTACCGCTGTTTAGTGAAGAGGACGCCTTCACCCGTACACGTCACAGCGCCCTCCTCCTCAATGCAAGACCGAAGCCGGAAGTAACTCATTTTCATGGGGCGGGATTCGAAAAACTAAATAAATATAGCGATCGCTTCCACACACATCCAAGCGGTCCATATCATTCAGGAACATAAAATAACGCGTGTATTATGACATAAACATGCTTTTTCGTGTCACATGCACTTTAAGCTCTGGTGTCTGATAACACATTCCTCGTATGCTTAACCTTCGTTAATATTTTTGTAATCATTTTATAAATTGTGATTTATTGACCTGTTTTGCATATGCACCAATCGTTTTAAATAAAACAAGAAATGGAATCATTTTGTCCAAATGTCTTTTATTGCGATCATTATCTGCAATAAAAAATAATGACATACTATTTTTTATTATATTTACATACCTTGTAGTATTTCCCTGTAACAACAAAATTCGTGTCAGCCCTTCTGCATTTGGCAAATGTAATATAATGTGTAATTTCATCTCATATTAGTCACTCAAGTGGCCGGCGTATAAATCTATACCTCACGTCAACACAGGCTGACAGGTTGTTATAGTTTTGTCCACAAATGATCAACCAAGTGATAAGAACAATCATACAATCTCATCTATGTCTCATCAACGTCATGCTAAATCCATTTATGGAGATTCCGTGAGTTCCTCTGCTTTAATTTTGCTGTTTTAACTTTGACAAAACACTGCTAACTTCAACCATAATTCATGTATTTTTTTCTGAACCTGAAGTTTGAGGAAGACATTGTCCAAGATGGCGCCACCCATATTTCTCTCAGGAAACTTGTCTGTAAAATATTGTTGTGTAGTACCACTTTGGGCCATATCACGGCAGGCGACACTGATATAAAAAAGAAGAAATGAGTTGTAATTAATAGAAATAAGAAAGTACCGCTTCATTTCCTAAACCAAGCACAGCCTGTACACGTGTACAAATACTGTGCTATGTGCAAAATCTGTACAATTAGTTAGTTGATCAGAGAGATGCTAAATGTGTTTTATTTGTGTTTAGAATTCTTGTGATTAGGATTATGAGCTAACAGTATGCGTTTGAGTAGCTATTAGCGCTGCCACGACCTGATTGTGACTGGCTACCCAATTGTGATTGCACATGGTGCGATACTGTAGATGTATACGTGATAGATTTAGCTATAGAAATACAGTGGTACCTTTACATACAAATGTAATTCGTTCCAGGACCTGGTTTGTAAATCAAAATGGTTGTATGTTGAGTGGGATTTTACCATAAGAATAAATTATAGTTTGATTAATTTGTTCCCCGGCCTAAAAACCCTACGCTAAATCCTAATAAATACTGCTGTTACAATTACAAATAGCAATTACACATAGAAAGGCAAATAAATTATACATACAAATCGTAATAATAATAAAAACAAAACAAATAATAATAATAATGTAACAAATCGGATTCTAATGTGGCGGTTGTGTTTTGCATGCTGTTCCTGAACATACCGTGTGACTGATGACAGTAAGAGAGGTGTGGAAGAGTGGGACATTTTTGCCTTCTATTCTCATATTGTTGTTCGCGTCAGCTACAACGAACAGTAGCTGTGTTGTGTTGCACAAGTTCTGAAATAAATGATTGAAAACCTGACGAAGCTGACGATTTCCTTACCAATGTTACAATAGTAATAATAATTGTCACCTTAACCTATAAAAGACTGGCGAATGGAGGTCCGAGGAGGACCGTCGAGATCGTAGACATTCTACGGCCGTATTGTCCAGCCAGTTCACGGACGCGCACACCACGCTCATATTTTTCGATCATTTCCATCTTTATTTCAATGGTAAACATCACCTTTTTCCTTTTTTTCACCACCTGCACTAACCTTCTTGGGACACTTGTTGATTTCTCTTACATGAAAATCCGCCGTACGTCTGTCTTGGGGGAAAACAATGAAATTGCAATGCTGTCATAAATCGTTGTATTTCGCGCATGTCGTCACATGTCGAGCCAAATGACGGGTCAAATTTTACCTTGGATGTCGAAAGGACTACCGTAATTTCCCGTATATAACGCACACTTTTTTCCCCCCCAAAATTAACTTGTAAAATCATGGTACGCATTATAAACAGGTACATGGATGGAGACAGAAAAAAAAAAAAAAATATATATATATATATATATATATATATATATATATATATATATATATATATATGAACCGATTTTTTTTTTTTTTGACAGGGTCACGTTCTGTTGAAAAAACGTATGCGTATCCGTTGCCGACCATTACGGTACGTGACATCACCATTTTGTTTCAGTAATACTTCACTCTGATCGGCCGAATGATTTCGTCTGTGTTAAATTCTGCTTTTTTCACTCTTCATAAAGCACAGAATTTAGTTTCTTGAATTCATTTGAGTCAACATTTATTGCAGCTCCGCAACACGGACCATAATAAACGTAAGCACACAGACTTCCTATGTCCGTCAACTATATCTGTCCCTCGGGAAACTCAAACCCAAATAACAATAGTTAGAGCGATGAGCTCTCACGGATTTCCGACTTACGTTCTCACTTTCATTTTACCGAATCAATCCATGGAACAAACATTTATTCATCACGATAAAACAAGCAAGTTATACAGCAGCCTTTAAAAGAAAAGCCACATCTGTTTTGTTTTCTCCTAGATTCTGGTAAGTTGGAGAAGTTGTCAAATCATACTATTACCGTAAATATTGTCAGTTTATGGTAATGTTTTGAACTACCAATATGCTATGCTTGTGCTGTGTTTCACCATTCACTAAAATGACATTTCTGTATCTGTACACGAGCTCTGGTTTCTTGTATTCTTCTATTTATTGGTGCTAAAATTAGGGTGCGCGTTATAAACGGGTACAATAACTTCCCCTAGATTTTACAAGTATATTTAGGGTGCGCATTATACACGTGTGCGCCTTATATTCGGGAAATTATGGTATATGTCGATGCGATCGTATGACGAGGGTGATTTATGAGGGCAGGTAAAGCAAACCTGAAAGTTCAAACCTTGAAGTGACTAAGCTAGCGCGAGTCAATGGCACCATTATAGCATGGCAATAAAAAACAACAAATGGACACATGAAAATCATCGATGACCCATGCAATCAATAGTGTTGGCTATGTTTTCCAGATAAAGTTATTAAAACTTACCATTAATTGTAGTATGAACAGCAACATTTGTAATCCAGAAGCTCTGCAGAGGAGCAGCACGGAGTGATATCACATCGGGTTTTTTTCACCGCTGATTTTTTAATGTTGTAACCGGCAGCAAGTGACCAGTTTATAGTTTTCATATTTTTCCTCGTTCTTCATAGGGAATTTGTAGAAACTTTCCTTTGCCCGTTTCTTCTGTATGTTTCCACAGCCTCTAAATGCAAATTTCGCCATGTTGCCGGCCATCAGTTAACTGAGCAGACTGATGCTGTATTCGAGGAAGGTGGGAAGTCAGAGTTTCCAACCTCTGATCTGGAAAAATATCATTAGTACGCCTCCACTATTTGATCGCTTATGAGAAGTCAGGTTTGCTGGAGGTCTTTTGAAGGCCAAAATAAAAAAAAAATAAAATAAAAAAAACTTTAGCGGTCAGCTATCTTTGCTGTTTACATTCGCTTGGAATGCTTTATGGTCGCAAGTGGTACCCTCCGAGCGGGATAATTCCGACTTTCCACCTTCCTCGAAGGCAGCGTGAGAATGAGTGACCCAAGCACTCCTCTTTATTGGGGTCGTATCACGCATCTAAACAAATAGTCCTGCTGAATGAAATGAATTACAGCAGTTTGGTGTGACACTGTTTTGGCTGCAAGGGTGTTTTGAAACAGTGATCTGTGTTTTGAATTTATCTGACTATGTTGGATCTGTTCGTAGATCTGTATGGTTTTTTTTTTTTTTTTTTTTATTGGCATAATAAAATGGTGCCATTGACTCACGCTAGCTTAGCCACTCCAGAGCGCTAGCTTAGCCACTCCAGAGCCCTGAAACTAACAAATAACTTGCAAACAAAACGGAATTTGTTGAAATCAACTCCACCGACAAACTAAACTCCTGCTAACTCGAAGATTAAGCCCAATGTCAAAAATGCTGAACTTCCGCTTTAAGCCATAAACTTTTAGGTCAATTGTATCAGCCCTCCAGCTCTCCAATAGTCCAGCGCATTCCCTCTCGAGCCACAGTATTTGATTCACTGCCAATGGGTTTTCCCATTGGCAGTGTATCAAATACTTGTTCTCCCCACTGTATTGATAAATGATAAATTCAGACATATAAAAACATTATTGTTCAACATTCCCGAAAGGTTAAAGAATAATGAATTTCTTTGTCTTTGCGTGCTATTGAAAAAAAAAAAAAAACTCAGACACCAGAATGTTCGTTTTCATTCAGTCCGGTTACCACCGTTTGCTTCGGACCTTTACCAAATTGATAGTTGGTTTCGGTACCCAACCCTAATCCCTATCGAAACTCTGGTAACATTTGTTGTATGCCATCTGAAAATCAAACAAGGACAAGCGTTCTAGAAAAAGTTGGAAATATACGGACAAGATTGCAAGTCAGATAGCACAGAGGGAATATCCTCTACATGGTCACGAGGTCACAGACTCCCATCACCCCCTCACACTGGAGTGGCATCTGCTGTCAATAGATCCTGTCACACTTCAGTCTCTGCTGGGGCCACCCGCCACAGATGCGAGTTCAGACAATTCGGTCCCAGAGAGACAAGGATGTATGTTTCTTTCTAACAGGGCAGCATAAATCCTTTTTCTCTCTCCAGCTAAATACGTATAAAATAAGATATACTCTTAGATGTGGACATCAGGGGTGTGACAAAATATACTTTGTATCCCAAAAACTTATCAATATGCTCCTGCCAAGAATCGAGATATCGTTTTAAAAATGTGTCAATGTTACTAAACAAAAAACAAAAAAAAAGGAACCAACAAGTTACTACAAAAATCTTTCACCATAATAGTGTCTTGGTTAACTCTACGGCTGCCATTGAAGGCGCTCGACGTCCAATCCATTTAGATTGGGAGGGTCGAACGAATGTTCATTCATTCGAAACCAAAGCATTCACAGTAGTGCTGCAACCATTAATCGATTAACTCGAGTACTCGATTAGAAAAAAAATATTCAAATTAAATTTTGTTTCTTCGAGTATTCGTTTAATTAAAGTGGCATTGTAATGGTTCATTTTGAAAGTGTTTGCATTTCGGTTTATTGATTAGGGTGGATACACTGCCCTCTGGTCTGCCTCATTTCACATAGCTGAATCCAGCTGCTCCCTGTTAAGTCCAACGTAAACTAAGTTTTTGTTTGAGCTAATGTTTTTTAATGCATTCGGAATTTAGTTTATAAGTACATTGCCTGAACCATTTGTTAAGAGCATTGTAAAAAAAAAAAATAATAAAATAAAAAATAGCATTTTATAGCATTTAAGCCAGCGGACTTTTGCTATGTAAGTTAGCCAATTGTTCTTTTGTTGTACTTAGATCCTTATTTATTATTTTTTCACACCGTTTCAAGGCTCAGCTCAGGTATTTCAATTTTTGATGTTCCTTATCCGATTACTTGATATTGGAACTAACTAGTTGATCGATTATTCGACTACTAAAATAATCGATAGCTGCAGCCCGAATTAACAGTCACTCTTTTTGATTTTTTTAGGCTATTTACAGGTCAATTTCTGTTCATTTTAGGGCATTTACAGTTTGCTTCTTGTTGCGTTTGAGTCACTGCCTCTTCATTCGGGAGATTCTCTGGCCACTTCCTGTTCTGTAACCCAAAATCAACAGGAACTGACTCATAAAATGCCCCCAAATCAACAGTAAGTTAGTGAAAATCAATAAAGTAATGATCTGAAATGCCCCAAAATTACCTCGTTGCCTAGCATTGGCTGCCGCTGATGGTCATAGACGTTCAATCCGTTTGAAGTGGGAGGGATGGCAGCGAATGAACGAATGTTCATTCGCTGCCACCCTCCCAGTTCAAATGGATTGGATGTCTATTAGTTGTAAACTCATTCCAATTCACAACAGAAGCTTGTTTTTCTATTTATTAGTTGTTTTGTAGAATAGTTTGGAATGGTTTCTTGACCAGTGTATCGATAATCGTTGTATCGCCATATCGTGAGACCATCGTTATCGTAAGCTTTGTATCGCAAATCGTAACGTATCATGAGGTACAAATTCCGAGTGAATATTGTCTTTTAGTTCCAGGAAATGGAAGTACTCTGCACAAAATGACTAATACCTATAAGTTAAATGCCATATTTTTTGTGAAATCTCTTCAATCAGAAGTCTTCACTTTTAGTATCTCTTCCTCTTTTGCACACTGCCTCACATACGCGCACACACGTGCATGGAGAAAGGTAAGATTTGTACTTAGGATGAAATAGAATACTAAGCTTTGGCTATCTATGAGGGAATTTAAAAGTGAATAAAAGTGTGTGCGCGTCCATGTGCGTGGGTGTGTGTTAACATCATCAATATCACCCACAAGGGTCCCCTTGCCACCTCGCTGATGGGAATTAAAAATTCATGAGCCTGTTTATTAATGACCAGCAGGCATTAAAGTTCTCTCACACACACACCAGATTGGAGGAGCCGCAGGAGGGAAGTTTGTAAGCATCACCAAGAGTGTCAAATGTGTTGGCGTGTGTAAGAAGAAGAGATTTGTATCAACGTGCTTAAAGGAAAAGACAAAACCTAGCTTAAATGACCTAAATCTACGTAGGCAAATCATTATTTCTTAGATGGAGAAAATAATGTTTTAACACAGAAAATGACATGCTGCTTATGAGAGCAGACATCGTGCGACAAACGTGACTTCAAAACAAACACTTTTAAACTCAAAATAGGTAAAAATTAGCTCAAAAATTAACACACACTCTTTGTAGTTTCTTGCACAATGCAATATGTCTCTGACGTTTTCCTTTCTTCATCTGAGACTCAGATTAATAGGAAATGAAGCAGGCTTCGTCTATCTCTGATAGCCACGCCTACCATAGTGTAGCTGTATAGACCCTGCTCACATGACGTCACAACCACGCCTCCGTGCCATATTGTCCGTCAACTCGTCGTGTTGACGCATTACCGCTACGTAAATTCCTGCTATTATGGCGTGTTTTTCTGCTCGTTAACATTAATAATCAAAATGGTGAAGGCATGTGTGGCGGTTGGTTGCAATAACAGTGAAGACAGACGGAGAGACTTGAAGTCCTACCGTATTACGAGACACCCGGAGAGGAAAGAGAGATGGACTGCTGCAACTCGACGAGAAAACTGGGCTCCAAACGATTACCACAGATTATGTAGTGGGCATTTTATATCTGGTAAGATGCATTTAATATATATTTAGAGGGTTTTGGGCTGACAACCACAATAAAGATCATTGCGAGGCTAATCGCCGACAACATACAGTTTCAAATTCAAGATGCTTATTTCTTCCACCATCATTACATTTTGAATAATATTTCGCTGGTACCAAGTGAAAGAAGCTGGCCTCGTCTACGGATCATCAGTTAAACAGGTGTGTCCAAACCTTTTGCAAAGGGGGCCAGATTTGGTGTGGTAAAAATGCGGGGGGCTACCTTGGCTGATTTACATAGAACAATATATTTAAACAAATTTTAGCAAGCCCTTCTGTGTGTCACATTTGCTTTATTTTTTTTAATTCATAATTTCAACAGGCTCGTCTTTGTGGCGTTCTCTTTCGACACTCGGGCTCTTGCTAAATACTGCTGCTGTGAAATTAAACTAGCTTCAAGTTGCTATAATTTCTCACTGCGTATCTTCCCTTTAATGTCGTACATGTCAGTGTGTCTTGTTCGTTAATATCATTATCGCGTCACATCGAACTCTTTGAAAACAGCGACTGTCTCTTTGCAAATGAGGCAGACACAGTTGTTGCGTGTTTTATTGAAGAAATAGTCCAATATCCACCTATCCTTGAAGCGTCGGCCATTGCAGTCAACTTTTATTTTATTGATTGTTGCCATTTTAGAAAATTGGAAGTAAAGGGTCACACGGGGTAATGTTGCTTAGAGTGCTGCTCTTACAGTTTTTCAAACTTTCGTGAGAATAGGCTGATTTTGTGTGGACAAGATAATTGTAGATATCAGGGTAGCAGATGTCAGGCAGGGAGGGCGAAGACAGCGGGTTGAAAAATATCGATTTAGGCATCAAATATGGATCTGGCGAATGGATGGACTGAAGCTTTTCCACATAAAGCCTTTTATGCAACGCATCCAATGAGTTTACAGCGTCTGAAAGCACCCGGGCTTCCATGAATTGCACTATAAATTGCACGACAAATTGAAACCATTGAGAATACGGATAAACAATGACGGACAATATGGCGGCCGGATACAGCGACACGTCATTCTGTGACGTTGGTGAGTAGGGTCTATAGTAGCCGATGCGTGACGGGTAGGTGGGATAATCTGTTACACTTGCATCTGACAAACACTATATATCACCTACTTCTGTGAAATATTGGCTATTAAACATTTTTTTCTATTATTACAGATTGGGGAAATAGAATTATGTATTTTCAGATTGTTACACAAGATTTTTTTTTGCTGTGATGCACTCAATGAATGAATGAAATGATTGAATGCTTTATTTTCGACATGTGTCAGGAGAAAATAAAATAATAAAGGTGATGACTTCAACATACAAATACTGCAACTACATTAAGAATACCAAGGACTAATGTGTGTGTATGCCATAGTATAGAAGATAAAAAAAATTTAAAAAAAAAAAAAAAATTTAAAAAAATGGTGGATGAAGTAGTATCAATTTCTATAGACATCATCATTGTTGACGGCAGCTCGGCCATGCACTGCGCAACTTCTTCAAGCTGGGGTCCGTCCACATCAAGAGGAGCTATTCACAAACACACGCACGCAGCAAACTAACGGTGGATTTCGGTTCAAAAAGTACGAAACCTGTACCACATACAAAGGAAGGATTGTCTCAGGTGTGATTTGTTCGAGGATTCAAGGTAATTATTATATTTTTCGTACTACGCATGCATTTTGAAACGTTGTGAAAAAAATTGAGAAATTAGCCGCTAAGGCATTGGCATCATAGTTCGCAATATTTAGGTAAAATAAATGCTGCCTGCACATTTTTTTGCTTTCAACCAAGAATCGAGACTGTTTTACATCCATATCAATAAAGAATTCAGGCATCTAAGCATTTATTTACAAGAATTTCAACATAAAAAGCTCCTTGTTGTGGTAAGGCGGTGCCACAGTTAACTTAAGACAAGCCGCACATTCAACATATTTACGTAAAATAAATGCTACCTGCACGTTTTTTTGCCTTTAACCAAGAATCGAGACCGTTTTAAATCCACGTCTATAAAGAATTCAGGGATTGAAGCATTTCTTCACAAGAATTTCAATATAAAAAGCTCTTTGTTGTGGTAAGGTGGTGCCACAGTTAACTTAAGACGAGCCGCACATTCAGCATATGTACGTAAAATAAATGCTACCTGCACGTTTTTTTGCCTTTAACCAAGAATCAACACTGTTTTAAATCAATGTCTATAAAGAATTCAGGGATTGAAGCATTTATTCACAAGAATTTCAACATAAAAATTCTTTGTTGTGGTAAGGCGGTGCCACAGTGAACTTAAGACGAGCCGCACATTCAACATATTTCCGTAAAATAAATGCTACCTGCACGGTTTCTTTAGTTTTTAACCAAGAATCGAGACTGTTTTACGTCCATATCTATAAAGAACTCAGGGATTTAAGCATTTATTCACATGAATTTTCAACGGAAAAAGCTCTTTGTTGTGGTAAGGTGGCACAACAGTGAATTTAAAAGACGAGCCGCACATTCGACATATTTACGTAAAATAAATGCTACCTGCACGGTTTCTTTTGCTTTAACCAAGAATCGAGACTGTTTTACATCCATATCTATAAAGAATTCAGGGATTTAGGCATTAATCCACAAGAATTTTCAACGGAAAAAGCTCTTTGTGTGTGATTCCACTCGGTCAGCTTTGACGGCCTCGCCAACAATGCAGGCCCCCTATTTATCGGCCCCGCGCCCCGTGTCCCGTCAATTACATTATGAAGTCTATTAGACAAGTTTCCGATGTACTTCTGCATTTCTGGTCTGAACTTCCGTTTTATACTTTCTACATCCAAAATAACAGTGGAGATGGAGTGGGATTGCTCATCAAAATCCCTCAAAAAAGACAATTTGGAAATGCCGCATCCATCTGCCATCATCACGACACTGGAGGACAACATGAAGAAATGGCTAAGAGTCGCCACAACCAAAATAGCTTTGTATTTTATTGATTTAATGCCAGTAGATGGAAACGCAATCAGCGACCTGAAAAGCTCCGAGGCATCCAATTGAATGCATTCTAATACATGAATATGTGAATTTTGTGTTCATGAAGGCAGATGTGGAACCAAGACAGTGCCACAACAAAGCAATAACAGGTACAATTATGTTCAATTTGACAACAATTCTGTGTTGCGTCACAGCTGACACATCATTGGCTTTGCATTAGCTTCAACGACAAAGAATGGAAAACAAACACTTATCTACTACAATTCATACATGGGCTTTTTACCCTAAATGCATAAATTCAAGTGTTACACGGTTTTTGTTCGTTTGTTTACAGCTGGAAAATGCTGTTATGCAAGTGAAGACAATTTGATGTGCCTCACAACAACACTTACGTTGATGGACATATATCGAGACTACGTGCGTTCAACCTTGACAATGGATGGCTCGACTTCTGCTCCACCTTCGTTAATATTTTTCTCATGATTTTATAAATTGTGATTTATTGACATGTTTTGCACATGCGCCAATTGTTTTAAACAAAACAAGAAACGGAATCGTGTTGTCCAAAAGTTTTATTTGATCAGTCTCTGCAATAAAAACAATAACATACCATTTTTGTTTATATGTACATGTGAGATGACCTTATAATACCATTACCTAACTAGATGAAAATTACCTTATAGTACTTCCTTGCAACAACAAAATCCATGTCAGCCCTTCTGCATTTGGCAACTGTAATATTTGTAATTTCGCCTCATTTTGGTCACTGAAGTGGCCGGCGTATAAGTCTACACCCCATGTTAACACAGGCCACTAAGATTGTTAGAATTTTGTCCACGAACAATCAACGAAGTGATAAGAACAAACATCAATCTTTTAGGTGGATCTTTTAGGGTTAAAGCTGCGAGACAAATCCTTAGTCTGCTGCTGGTTTCGATTCTGGGCGTATGGTGAGGCACGGTAGATCCACACTGGCATTTTGAAGCTGGACGCTGTTCAAAATATTCTACTTCCAAGCATATATACTGTATAGGCGCTTCCAGGAGTTCACACAACCATGCACAGCACAGAAAGTCTCGGCGTGTCAGCTACGACGTGCTGAATCAATTTTTGGAGAATCCGTGGGCTCCTCTGGTTTAATTTGGCAGTTTAAAACGTTGTCTACTTGAACCGCAATTCATGGTGTTCTGTCTAAACCGGAAGTCCGTAGCAGAAAATGTCAAAGATGGCGCCGCTAATGTTTCACTCAGGAAGCTTGTCTATAGGACAAGCGACTACAGTATTTTTGGTCATTTATTCGTCATACAGGGTGCTGGACCCTATCCCTAGGCTATGGAAAGTAGGCAGGGTACACCCTGAATCGGTTGTCTTTTAGGTGGATCCTTTAGGGTTAAAACTGCGACCCAAATCCTTGATCTGCCATTGGTTTCGATTCAGGGCGTATGGCAAGGTATATCCACACTGGTGCTTTGAACCTTGAAGCTGTACAAATCGTTCCACTTCCAAGAATATATATATAGGTGCTTTCAGGAGTTCACGCAACCAAGCGCAGCACAGAAAGTGCCGGAGTGTCTTCTACGCCATGCTGAATCAGTTTTTGGAGAATCCGTGGGTTCCTCTGGTTTGATTTGGCAGTTTCAAGCTTTGTCTACTTCAACCGCAATTCATGGTGTTCTGTCTAAACCGGAAGTCCGTAACAGAAAATGTCAGAGATGGCGCCGCCCATGTTTCGCTCAGGAAACTTGTCTATAGGTTGAAGAACTGGTATTTCATGCGGAGTTAATAAGCAAACGTTTCGTTTTATTTTACACTAAATTCAAAACCAGTAAAATGAGCCGAGGTATAAAACAAATACAGTATCTTGATTATTATTATAATTTTATCTCAGTATGGACAGGGGTAATCTTGACAATGCTGCTGAGTGCTAACCCCCCCCCCCCCCCCCCCCCCCAAAAAAATAGCATTGACAAACATTTTCCACTCACCAATAAACGCTTTCTGCCCTCCGAGCTACGTTTAAAAAATCATTCTTTGACATTTTAAATGAATGGCTAAAATAGAGCTGGCAGCCGCTCCCCCCATTACATGTTGGCATAACTGATTTAGAAGCTGTCATTTCAGGGAGGAGAAAAAGTTGCACTGTCACTTTAATTTCTGCTGGTTTCTTTTTATGGGAATCTAAAAAGAGAAAGAGGAATCTCTTTGTAGCAGGATCCAAAAAAGCCACATGATTTAAGATTGATTTCATAGTGGAAGAAATACAACATGGAAAGATTACTTCACAACATTCAGCACTAATTTGTTCAACTGAGTGACAAATATTGCTGTTGTTGTTAAACACAATTACAATTCATTGGAATTGGGGTCAAATTAAACGAATATTTAAAACTTTTTAACCATCTTGGCTGTCAGCTACATACTAAGGCATTTATTATAAATATGACCAACAAAATGACACATCACGTTGTATGTGAAAAAGCTGGTTCTTGCATTCTATTACAACTCTTATTTTTTGGTGCATTTGTCCAACGTGAGGCCAGGCCCCACCTTTTGAAGACACACGTACTCAAAGTGACAGTTAATGCAATACAGCCCCTTTCACACCGCAAAAAATCATGGGATTTAAACGAGCAGCCCTTGTACATATGTGAACGCAATTTCCCGTTTCGACTGACAGGGAGATTACGGGGACATTTCACGGGTCGCATCTTAGTATAATGCCTGGTAAAGTCCTGGGACGAGGCTTATGTGAAAGCAAGCGTTAAATTCCCGGGTCACAGCACGATGGCCGATGACGGAAATTTCATCGCGGGCCAATCGTCACTTCCTCATTTTTCGCAGTAAGATAAAAAGCGGTAAACAAACTTTGCAATTATCAACATAACAAGCTTGAAATAGCTAAATTAAACTGAAAATATAACAAAATGAAATTGCTACTGGATCGTAGAGCCGAGGAAGAGAGTCTTTGGAAATGTGTGGTTTATTTTGTTGCCGATGATGGGGTCCGCAACTGCGGAAACAAGGTTGTACCTCAAAGCAAAAAACAACGGATGGATCCGTTCAAGGGTTTATTAAATACAAATAAAAATACACGCGATTGCGGAAAAGGGGGAATAACACAAAAGGTCCTTGACAGTAGGTCGACGGGGATCAATCGTACTAACCTAAGCGTTAGGCAGAGAGCCGATAAGACAACAAAACAAATACAATCAAATACTAGTACAACGTAGGAAATTTCAAAACAAGTGCGGCAGAGGTGTTGAATGGTGCCCAGCAAGTTAATATCTCGGCACCCACCTCTTGGATCGCCTGGGATTAAATACAGTCTTGATGAGCTTGAATTGACTGCAGTTACGACGTCGGGAACGTTCCCACAAACGGCTCTGTAAAAAAACACGATTTGACCAACATTGTGACAGCCGATGCCGACCAAAAATGACGTAATGTTCGGGTTATAAAATCGCGCAAGCAGCCCTTACTGCACAGAGCGCGCCAGTGGGCAACACGGGTTCAAGCCTATGAAAGTGTCCAACCCGCGTCATTGCCGGGATATCTCAACATGCGTGATAGCAATAATGTGAGTAAATCCCGTGTCACCTTATATGGGAATGTAACGGGATTATGTTTGTGAAAGGGGCTTAAGTGTGAGGGAAACGATGCGAAGTGGACAAAAAAAATACATCCCCCTTGCATCTACTGCATCATTTTATGTACTGTTTTTTCAAATAATTACTCCATTAATCAATGGAACAATTCATACTCTATTTGGCTTTATAAAGATTCAAAAGTTGCACCCCTAATACAAATGTATCCTCTAATTCTGACTCCACTGCTGCATTAGCATAGGTGACTTACTGTATTATTGTCAACTGTCAAGTGGAATCCATCTTGTCCAAATTTGTTCCTTTTTATATTCTTTCAAAAATAAATTATATTAGTCACAGGTGTTTGCTCTCTTTGGCAAATCAATTTTAAATGTCCAGCTAACGTTCAGTTTTCTTGGTTTCCCATTATGTGATGATCTTGAGATGCAAATATTTCATCCATCCAAAGCAATATGCGGATAACTTAGACATTAACATCAAAAGAGTGTACTTTACTCTACATATTTTAGATTTATTACAGAGCAGTGATTCAATTGCAAATGCGTATTTGTATCATTATCCTCATAATGTTAGTACAGTGTGGCCCAGCACATTCTTTAATTCAGCCCACATTGCACTTAAATTTTTAAGCATCATTTAATATTTGTTGCATTAATTGTAGCTTTTTTCTCTTCTTCAATTGCATAATTTTATTTAACTATCTGATTATTTAAATGTGTATTTGTGTTAAATACATTCAACTAATATTTAAATATTGATTGATAATTTGTTATGAATGTTTATTATTTTATTATGCAGAACATAAAAATATATTATCTATAGTCAGGGGTGAAAGTGGCTAGAATTTCTTGCAGGAACTCCCCGACGTGAAGGTCGCGACGGAGCCAGAAATTTCGTTTATTTTATTTATTTATTTATTTTTTTTAAACTTTTTTTTTGGGGGGGTGGGTCAGGGCAAACCTCCTAAAACTACTGAAATGCAAAGAAAACTGTTTTGGCACAGTTATTTCTATAACTCATACAAAAACTGATTTTCATTCAAAATTGTATTTTTTCAATGATTTGCAAAATAAAAGTTAACAAAAACAGCAATAATCCCAACCTCCATCTCCTAATTTTTGTTTTCCCTCATTTCCTCACATACTAAATGCCAAATCTCAATTTTAACTACTTAAGATGATAGGATGCACATTAAAATTTAAGTAAATGTAAACATTTACTTTTTTTTTTTTTAATAATAAAGATATAAGAAACATACATTCAGAAAAATAAGTACAAATGGAAATGGAATACAGTATATATTGAAGATCACGCAAGCATTGCCTTTTTTTAAATCATAAGGAAATGAATAAGTAGCCTAACATAAATGAACAAATACAATTTCAAAGTGCACATTGACAGCTAAGATGTTCTGAACCTCCCCATCAGAGCAAATAAAACTAAATATGATAAATAAGCCTACTCAACTCTTTCCTTGCTCTTAAAGATTTGATCCATTTTCTGTTGCATCACCCTTTTTTTGTCGCATCAATTCAAAAAACTTTTTTTTGTTGTTGCTGTTCCAGAAAACGTGCACTTGTTGGCTAACTATCTCTGCTGATCACATGTCAGTATGTCAGCCAATTGAACGGATAAATGAGTCCAGGCGTTTTGTTTTGCCACGTGCATTTGCACATTGACGTGACTCATCATCGTCAGACTCGGATAACTGCAGCAGCTAGGGAAACCTTCATACCATCCGTGGAATAAAATAAATAATAAATATCGGTGGAAACGGATTACGCTACACAAGCACTTTATTATGCTTGTTATTAACACTTGTGCATGTAAATCTGATGTTAGTAGATTGTTTTCTTCTTGGAGATGAAATGCATGTGTGGCTGCTCAGCATTTTTAAATAAAATTTTTACATAACGTTTTGACAGTTGCCGTCATATTTTTGGAATCGAAGCATCGTGTACCAGAACAGTATTCCGGCCCTGAATCTTATACCGGAACTGCGTTCCTGCCCTGAATCTTATACCGGAACTGCGTTCCTGACCGTTCTGGCCCACTTTCACCCGTCTATAGTTTTTTTCTTCTTGTTACCTCATCTAGGACCTGTCCAATCGGTCTATTTTAAAAATCAGCAATTACACATGTTTCCTACTAAATTTGTGTACAAAGTTCTAAGCACTGGAGCTCATTTTGCATTACAACTTGCACATCGACAAGTGGAAAAATGATCTACTCAATACAGTTGATCCACAGCATCTTTTGTATCTTTAGTTTCCATTCATTTTGTACAACCCCACAAAAAGTAAACACTTAGGGACATTGAATGAGTTGCTTTTTTCAATTGAACTCCACGCGTCTGTTATACACACTTGCCTGTGTGTCTCAGGGGAGAACCTTCTTCTTCTTAACATCATAAACAAACAGGCAGACATCAACAAGGCCTGAAGGGCTAATTACCAGCTAGCAACTTCAACCATGCTGTCACACAGTGAGGGAAAGGATGAGGGGGTAAAATAGACGCACAGTCATCACACTTCTTGGGAAACAATGAGGCGTGTTTTTTTTAAGCGGCAAATGAAACAGGTGTCACATCTGCAGACAGCACTGAGTCAGCCTTTTAATAAGCAGCTTTTTAGGAGGTTTTACACAAATCTCAGACTTATGGAGACAGAATAAAACAAGTGGTAAATGTCTGCTGTTTCTTAAGGCGATGGTGTGAAAAAGACCTCTTGCTGCATCGTGTAAAAATTCCACCTGGTGACACCTCAGAGGGGGAGTGGGGATATTCATGGACCAAAATGACCCCTACATTTGATCTATTTCCACAGACAACGTGCTGTCCTGGGACACCTAACATCCCCCGACACACAGTCCATAGTTAAATCATTGGCTGCCATTGACAGCAATAGACCTCCAATTCATTTGAAGTGGGAGGGCTGACAGCAAAGGAACGAACGTTCATTCGTTTCCACCCCCCAGTTCAAATTGACTGGACGTCTATGAGTGATAAATTAATTAAAATTCCTATAGGAAGGATGAAAAGAACCGTATAGTTGGACGTCTATCATCGCCAGTGGCATTGCAGTGAACGAGTTAAAGATGTACTTCAGGAAATGACTTTAAAACAACGGAAGACCATATTTTTTTATACAAATCCATCAAAAAAGTGACGGAAAAAGCTTAATTGTGAAAGCAAATCCTATCTAGTCCTACCTGCCCACGAAAAAAAACTTCCAAACTAAAGTTGACGCCATGTTACCGAGTACTACACGTACTAGCGTAACAGTAGAAAACATGGCGCAATCTTTCCCTCTGATTTTGACGGTAGAACCAGATTCGCAGACTTTTGGGATTTAAAAAAAGTGGGCGTTGACTGGAACATTTGGGGCAATTTAAAGTTAGGGAGGGACGTCTGCAACGAGTTTACACCCAAATTACATTTCTCTGTTTGGAGTACATAAGTATGCTCTCAAAAGCACAGCACCAGTGCTCTGCAGCGGCAATAACACAATTTTGGAAGTACACAAATGTGAATACTGGATGGTTGAATATAAAATAGATGTGCACCGTTAAATTTGATTTGAAGAAACTACAAAAGCCTATCGAGCAGGACCCAGTCAGCTAGAAAGAGAAGCGATTTGTTTCTCCTATGCATGCCTTTCTGTTCCACCTGTACTGTCAACTGTCCCTGCAATACTCTGAGCTTTCCCACTATATCACAGTATTTACCATGAGATTAATACCATAGCAATATCAAACCATGAGATTTAGATATTTCTACATGCCAGCATTGCTTGTCACAGCCATAATTCAACAGGGACTGGTGAGAAGGAGGTGCGAAGCTAGAAGGGAGAGAGCCGGAAAGGCCTACCATGCTAACTATGGGCGTTGCCAGACATATTTCACTGGAGCACGTGCCCCAGTATTGATCTGCAGTGCCCCAGTATAAATTTCACCTTTAAAAAATTATATAAATAAAATACTTTGGAGCTTTAGGTCTACATCATATAATCTACAGAATGTGCCTATTTAAATATGGTCCTATTACTCTTGTCACTCCATATACACAATCTGTACATGGTTCCCTAATATGGCAATTTATGCACGAAACTGTCTGTGATAGGCATATCACATGACACTTCCGCGAAGCAACTTTGGGAGATATACTGCGTTCATGTATGTCGGGAGATCTCAGTTCCCGAGTTGGAAAATCATTCTGATGTGTTGTAAAGTTGTAATGTGGGATAAAAAGATGGTCGCTACAAAGACAAATAGCCAATTTTAATGCTCCAACAATACATCACAAGTTGACTGACTGTTCGGTGCTTTTTATGGACACCATGAAAGAGAATTATTTTTTTCGATACTCCAACAAGACGTGAAGGCAGCATCAATGTTTTTTTTTTTATTTGATTTCATTTATTTCGAGCAGTGATAACAAAATACAACAAGAGTGGGGGGGGGGGGGGGGGGGGGGGGGAGAACAATAATAACAGTAATGTTGATTATAACAAAAATAATAACAAACACATACAAAAGTAACTTGGTAAGGAATGGGAAGAAGCAGAGCTTTTTTGGGGTAAGACCTCCAATTTATGTTACGGAGCTCGTGCCAATCATACAGTCGATGGTGCAAATGACATCTTCCCACCCGACTGCCCATTGTTCGTGTTTACCTTCTGTGTTGATGTTTGTTCTGTCGCCTATTCCCATGAATTGTGAATTTTACCGGTTCAACTTTACCCTTTACGTATCAAGCAGTTAACTGCGGTAAACTACTCTGGTCGCAAATTGAAGTAGCAGATTAGCTGCTGTCTTTCAGCTAACTGGCTATGAATACAATGACAATTATATGCGATATGAGTGAGACGCTCTCACTCAAGAGCTTTGTCTAATATTGTGTTAATATGTACTGTACTGTATCAATACTGATGCTATTTAATGGTATTTGTTTATACAACCAAAGTGAAAACAATACAGAATAATCTGTATGAATTAATTGCCTATCTTTGGGATACAATCAAACAATTTTGTATATGTGCTCATCCTAATTTTACAAGCATTTTATTTGTTGCTGCAGTCTCTGTAATCTGTAACAAGATGTATTATTTTTATTTCTATTTGTCCTAAACAGCATTACTCTTGTAAATGGATATTAGAAAATTATTTGCTCGCAGGAAGGACCAATGAGAGCGGTAAGCTAGGTAACCCACCTAAGATATTAAAAGGTTATTTGCTCACAGGAAAGATAAATCAGCAAGGACAAATGAGAGCGGTAAGCTAGGTAACCCACCTAGGCAACACAAACTACTTTTAGGTCACAACCTACCACTTGAAAACACTGATTATTTTCGTAACAGTTACAGTGATATATCCCCATTTCTGTCCAGACAAAATAGAGCAGCAGAGTGTAGGAAGAGGTGAAGGAGAGATGGAAGTGATTAACAACAAGGGATGTCCCAATTTTGATTATGAATACTGATGGCTGAAAAACAAAAAAAAGTCACTTTTTTACAGAAACATATATTTTGGGTTGATTATATATAGTTTAACATGCTATTTCTAACTTTTTGTTATAGATGTAATAGATGTTTGTTATATAGTTATAAGTGCTATAAAAAAAATAAAATTAAAAAAAAAATTGCTCGCTTGCCAGTGCTCCATCCAGTGTTGTATTACGTCTAGTGATGCCCCTGATTTTATCTGGTACATTTTTGTTTAAAAATATTTTGTCTTTAAAATGACATTCAAACAATGTTAACAAAGGTAACATTCCCCAATCCTAAAACGTGTACGTAGCCCTGTTTGCACAAGTGAGACGTATTCAAATTGTATTGTGACAACTGCTCAACCTCTGCCAATACACAAACAGAAATGAGCACAGGGGTGAGGTATTTCATGACAAGCTTTTAAACGACTAATAAAACAGACGCACCGGTATGTAAATACACTGTGGCTTGGCAAACAGTCTGTTTTAACGAGGTGTTAAAAGCTTTGAATATCCCCCAAAAGATGACATGAACGACAAAAATTAAAATTGTGGGCATAATTAAATCCAATATGGGATGTGAGTGTTAGGAAAACATTGTGAAATGGTGATCGCTTGCTAAGTATATGAAGTCCTCATTTTCAAAGAGTGACGTCTTTATTTCATGTTCTTCATTATTCCTGCAGGCTTTTCTGTGGATAATTTGTGCTCACATTCAAAAAATTTAATCTCAATCTGATATACCCAAGAACAACCTCAAAACAAGATTGATATCCTACAATGCATATTGAGTTTTTTCCTTTTTTTTTTTTTTTTTTTTTTAAACGCTTTTGAGGGAGAATTTCAGTAAATTTAAGAGTATAAGGAGCACCATTAGGGAGTTATTGCGTATATGTAGGTAAAAGTCACATTCGACATGAACACGAGCCTACTATGCAACTGCACACATAATGGTCATATTTATTGAACTATAAGTCACAACAGAGTGTAGGTCGCACCAACCAAAAAGTGCACAATGAAGGAAAAAAACAAGTCCCACTGGATTATAAACAACATCTCTGGGGGGAATTTTATTTTATGAGACACCACGAACAAATATTATATAGTAATAACTACAAAATGGAGAACAACAATAGGCATCTGTTAACGTAACATATTAAGTTATTCAGCTAACTGTAGCCCGAACAATACAACATAACTTGTTTAGCAAACTCTTGATCACTACCAAATCCATTAAAGACTAATGGGCCGATTACATGGTTACGTTCCATGAATAAGACACATTTCATGTTTGCATTTACATGGTTCCGTCTCAATTTGAATGATGTCTCAATTCCACGTGAAAACGATGTATTCATGCCAGGCCCTGGAGGGCAGTGCAGTTTTACAAGGCGAAAGCCAATGATGTACTTCCTTGACAAAAACCTCCTCAGCCCAAACATAAAAGGGTTTGGCCCCTTTATTTTTTGTGTAATTTTGGTAATTGTTTGCGAATCGTTCACTCCACGTTTGTATACAGAGGTACCTCTTTATACTAAGTAATTCGTTCCAAGACCTTGTTTGTAAGTCGAAATTGTCGTATGTCGAGCAGGATTTTCCCATAAGAATACATTATAATTCCATTAATTCATCCCACAGCCCGAAAACCTACACTAAGTCCTTAATAAATACTTCTGGTACTGTTACAAATGGCAATTACACATAGCAAAACAAATGAAGTATAAATAAAAATCGGAATGATATTATAACAATAATGATTCCTGCAATAATGTAATGAATCGGGTTTTAATGTGGCGGACGTTTTTTGCTGTACCTGAACGCACCGCGTGGTTGACGTGACGGTGAGATAGTAAAATAGAGCCACACTCTCTTTTCATGTTTGTTGCTGGCGCCAACTGCAGCGGACAGTAGGCGTGTTGTGTTGCACAAGATGATGGAATAAATGATTAGAAACCTTACAAAGCTTGATTTCTTTAGCAATGTTACCACAATAATAATTGTCAACTATACTTGTAAAGACTGGCGAACGGAGATCAGAGGAGAACCGTCGAGATCGTAGACATATTCCATCATTTCCCACCTGCACTAACCTTCTTGGAACCAGTGTTGATTTCTCTCACAAGAAAATCCGCCATGCGTTCGTCTTCTGGCAAAACAAAGAAACTGCAGCGCTGTCATAAATCGTCGCATATCGAGCATGTTGTCTGACGTAGATGGCGAGTCAAATTTTACGTCGAATGTAGAAAAGATCGTGTGTCGAAGCGATCGTATGTTGAGGTACCACTGTATTTGTTGTGAATAAAGTTTTTTAAAAAAAGTACTCCTCAGCCGTGAAGACAACATACACACACGCACTCGAAGCAATGGCGTCCACGCAATTTTTCTTTTGCTTCAAAAGACACAATAACGTGAACATAAAATATATTTAAATTAAAAATATTATAAAAAAACAGTCAATTAAAGCCGACGTTCCGCCATGTTTGCTGTTTTGAATGTTTAGTAGCAGCGACTGCGCATGCCCAAAGCGACATGTGCGAGTGCTGACGTCATCGGAGCGAGAGAGTTACATTCATATGGTTGACGATGACGAGCAATCCCCGCAACTGAATCGTTCCCCTTTAGGGGGCCGGAATCAAATGTTTGCAACTTCACCGTGTAAAGGCAAGGCCGTTCCGCAACACAATCTTTGCATCTTGGTGTCGCAGCGTCACCATTTAAACGGCCCATAATCTTCATGATCACACCTGAACAACAAATTTGGATGTAGAGGGCACACCTAAAGCGCCCTTCTCGCAGCAATGTATGGGAAAAAATATATGAGTTACACCTGAGTAAAAGTCGGAGGCCCCGTCAACATAAATAAAAATAAAAAAAAACCTTGGTAAAATATGGCAAATACTTAATGTCTCCCTGCCCATAGCACTGAAGCAAGTCAGGGGACGAACATGATTTTAAATCAAAGCAAACCACCTCAATGAACATTCCATTGGAATCGAAGTTGTTTATTTCTGCATTATACTGTACTTCCATAAATCATAAAGGAAAAGTGGCTGACTGGTTAGCAAACGCCTCATATTACTGAGATCAAAGGTTCAATCCCGACTTCCTGTGTGCTGTTTGCATGTTCTCACCCGTGGCTGTGTTCTCCAGGTACTTTGGTTTCCTCCCCCATCTAGATCGCTTGAACACTTCACGTTCTCCGTAGGTGTGATTTTATGAGTGTAAATGGTTGTCTGCATGTTCAATATGCAGGTAATCAATTTGGGTGTACCATCCTCTTACGCATATTATAGTCAGCTCCAGTCAGTAAGCTCCAGCACCCCCACGACCCACGTCAGAATAAACGTTATCGAACGATGGATAGACTCCAACAGGGGATGTGGTAAATATGTGTTTAAATCTGGAATTTGCGCAATCAGGATTAAATTTCAGTCTCCAAATAACACACAGAACCTCCGTGGATTTAATAGGTTTGTGACTTGAACCACTTTAATAGAATTTATTTCTATATTACTTAAGTTTTGTTGACCTGAATGTCAGACAGCATTTACCAAGACATGTGAAAATTGTTTTCAATTGTGAATAGCGCACGTCTTGTTTACTGCCCAGTGAAAATAAGGACATATATATTATATTTACAAAGAAAAGTCGATTTAAAGTGTGTATGCCCCCAAATTTGAGAGTGCTCTCACTTGCACATATGCTTATGGCAACAAATAGTGCAGAATAAGACTAGTTGTTACTTGCAAGCACATCTACCTCAAGGTAGAGGTATAAAATCTGGGGATTTTTTTTGTTTTTAATCTGGAGTATCTACTGTATGCCCAGGACACGTTATGAAAGGTGGAACAATGATATTCTCTGCATTAGATGACATTGAACTTTTGAATCCACTTTTTTGACATTCGTTAGGTGGCTTGGTGCTTAAGGAGATTTTTCTAATGTCAAATTCAAATATGTGCTTTGGCTTAATAAAGGTTGGGAAACGGTGCTGTTCTGATAATGGTAGCAGAGGCGCCTTGAAACCAGCAGGAAGTTCTAAACACCCCCACGGCAATGAATAATTGCTGGAGCTGAGATAGGGGATTCCGCTCTCCCGTATACAGAATGATGGATGCTCCCATGAACGGGCCCAACTGTTCTCCAGACTACAAAAATAGATGACATGGTTATGCTGCAACCACGACAGGCTGATTTGATGCAACTAATCGAAAGCTTGAACCAATTAAGTATCTGGTGAGCAAAAGAAGGTTGCTGAATGTTTCCAACTAAAAAGAAGCTCATCCCATTTTGGGAAGAATTCCAAAATAGGTACTTGACTGACTCTTTTCAGTGATGCAGTTTTCTATTGCCCTCATGACTGGAGCATATTGTCTGCTGAGGCCATTTCTCTCAAGGTAATGCCTACTTCTGCTATGTGGTACCATACTGTCCCCTAATGGTCAGATCCGGTAGCGATTTTGGTAAAGGCCTGTGGCTTTATTTCAAGAAGCTCTGCTGTGAGAATGCACCAGTCAAGACCTATTTAAAACACAGTCAGTCAACTACAGTTCTTCATCCATGTTAACTTCCTGCCTTAATTTATTTGCTCGGTCTACTCTAAACAATCAGTGTCACCACCTTGTCTGAACAGGCAGTGAATCATTTCCCCTGTCCCATCACGTCTTGAGGCACTCATCAATTACCTGCCCACGTTCCAGTTAGACGGTAATTGCCAGGTTTATTTAAAGAGTGCTATGTACTCTAATGACAGCGCTGGAGAACGTTTAGAACTACTATTATACTGCAGTGGAAGCTTGCTGAATTTGACTTTAATGTTAACTAATGACATGAAACTAAATAATGGCATCCCTGAGCTCATTAACTCATTTTTTCCCTGTTGTATACAACTTGCCTGGCTCTTGACATATTATAGATTTATGGAAGGACAGAAATTGGTATTTTTGATGATCTTCTTAGGAAACTAGGAAAGTACTATATAAAAGGTAGAAATAATACAGTATACATCATTATATGAATCCTCTTCCACTGTTATTTTAAAACTAAATCCCTTGCGTTTCCTTATTATAAAATGCAGGCTATTTACAAGTATAGAGGCCCTCAGTGCAAGTGTATGCTGACTCAGCTTTTGTGTTGAGTGAAGAGGCGATTAAGGTAGCCAGCATATGCAGCTTTATTTCGGTCTTGCGCTGTTAATCTGTCCATTTGCCCTAGTGTCTGTCCTCATTAGGAGCAAGGGCGAGTTGGAGTTTATGCCAGCCAACTTTGGGCGGGAGGCACACCAAGGAACATCTATTGTTGTTGCACGCAATTTACTTAAATTTTACATTAAAATGGAGGTACTGGCATGAATAAGTGTGAATGTATTTCCTTTGTTTTGGGGAGATGACTTGTATCCAGGGTGGTTCTTAGTACTGTATGTGGACCTGTTAGTATCAGTTGTTTGAAAGTTTGTAATTACTGTAAAATCAAAAGTATTCTAAGTATTTTAGCTTTAGGACATTGATTAGCTAAAACTATATGGTTGGGTTTAACATATTAGTGATGAAATGTCAGTTTTACAGTAATCTCCATGCAGGAGTGACAAACCGCGTAAATTTGGTTCAACTTTTGACCCAAGAACAGGGACTAAAAGTTATTTTTTATTTTGAAATAGTGTTTTTAACAAGTGTTAACTACATTTTTAGTGTGTGGGAAGGGCAAAACCTGATACAACCTTATACGTAATATTTTTAACTATTGCAGATGCGTTTTGAATACATTCGTTATGATAAACAGGAGTTAACTGTGTCTGAGTTTACTGCGTTCTTCCTAAAAATCTAGATTCATGAAAATAATTAAAAAATATAGGGCTATCTGATGCAACTTCAAATTTTATTTAATATCACATCTCCTGCAGTGGAACAGTAGCCTAAGCATCTCCATGGGTGCGCCCCAAAAGAAAATAACTACAAGCATGAAATGGCTACAAGGCTGCATGCACAGAATAAGTATATAGAGTCTCTTCTAGGTTGAGTGCTGTACACACTTTACAGCTACCATACCACACATGAAAGGTTTAAATCCGTTTAGGTAGCGCACACACAGTTTTGTGTGTATCGCATAGTAGCATTGAAAGAGTCCGTTCAAAAAAAGGCACAATCCAATCATCTGCAAGTCACCAATCACAAAACAGGCTGAAGTCATCCATTATGTAAAACTACACGTCCCGTGTTTCCCATCCACTAAGTGCTCTGAGGAAGGATGATATCGGCACAATTTGAGTTGCAAAGAACATCAAATTGTCTGAAGTGACACCACACAGCATATGTGCAAGCGTGGCAAGTAGTGTTTCCACTGGTCCTGGGACAGAAAAGCAGTCCTAAAGCATGTGTTTGAGGAGACAAATGTTTATTTCACACTAAAACATTATGCACCTGACATCCAGCACATCCCACCATTCATTTTGCGCCTCCCCTTGTTGTTATTGTTTGCTCAGCTTCATTGTATGGTTAGAAATAGATTACATACATATACTTGGGGACACAACAAGTTCATGGTTTTATTTCAAATAGTTCAAATTTGAAAAGTAGTTATTTGTTTGGCTAAGATGTTTGTGTGTGTGTTTGTGTGTGTAATAAGCACAGGACACCTTAAAAGCATTCACTAAAATCGTTGCAGCAGCATTTTAAAAGGTGTCAAACATGAGCCAGCGACAGCCATTTTTAAGTACAGGGGGTCCTCGGGTTACTATGGCCTCATCCTACATTTTGTCTTTACGACGCTTGGGTCTCGTCCGCCAAAGTTTATGCTTAGCTAGTGCATAGTGCTTGTCGGTGTTTGTGCGCTGCATCTTTCTCACCCTCCTTTTTTCACATTATGGCCCCAAAAAAGAAAACTGGGTCTTCTGAGTCCAACCAAAACAATCGCAATTACCACGGAAATATTAAAAATAGTAAAAAGAACAGAGACAGACACGACGCACATGGGTAAATATATGCTGCGTTCAGATCAAAGTTAAAACGTCCCGAGACAATGCCTCGTTTTTCGCGAAAATGCAGTTTTGTGTTCACACAGCCCTTACGTCACTAACAGTCAAACCACCTCCGGTTCACGTCACGTAAAAATAAGGACAGTAACGTAACGAATCGGGTGTTTGCTTCAGGTCGTAACGTTGATGTATTGAGTCCTGTGTTTTGTGGGCTGTCCCTAAAAGCACCGAGTTTCTGACTGGAGGAAGAGGGAAGGCCGGACAAGTTGGCGTTTTTGGTTTCATTTTCAAAAGTCGAGTTCCGTGCTTCCAGTTGAAAATAGACCATTGATAACCCCAACTCTCCATCCTCCTGTCAGCAATAATGGTAAGTACAGAATCTTTTTTTTTTTATTTTTTATGTATTTCCTTTTTTAATGTGTATTTTTACATAAATTTCAACTTTAACAGTGAAATCAGATGTGCGAGGAAATTCGGGTTTCGTAGCTAGTATAGGAACAGAACTCAGTCGCAACTCGAGGACTCCCTGTAGTGTGCAATTGTATTAATTCACTTGCTGAACAGCCATGATGTCATCTTCGCTTCCATAGGAAGGTCAAAGCACATTCCTCCTCATAAACAAAACATTTGGGTAATCGAAAGGATAGAATTCAACAAGCTTTGACTGATAAAATCTGATGTGGTGGAAGTACAACTTAAAAAGGAAACAGAATACAAACCAGATTTTTCTATGATAACTAGAGAGCTCCTTAGCTGACTTAAGTACACTGGGATTTCTCTAAGTTGGAATTTGCCGTGTCCCGTGTGGTGGGTGATGCTTTGCTGACATGAGTACAGAGAAGAAGAGACAACTGTACAAAATGATCTGTTACCTACTGAGTGATGATTATGTCCCCTCAGTGTCTGTGTCAGTGTCTAGCACTGGCTCACTCGCAGCTTCCTCCACGGCCTCACTCTGTACAAAGTCTACATCCTGAGGTGGCGCAGCCTGCTCCTGCACGACTTTGCTTTCAGGCAGCACCAACTCGACGGGCTCCGGAGAAGCGTCCGGGGTGGGTTCGACCTCAGTGCTTTTGTCCATCTCGGCTCCATTGAGCCACTGGTCTTTAGGGGAGGTGACTTTCTCTTGTAAGAACATCTCAGTATCACTCTGCGGGCTTAGTTTCTTCTCCTGAGAGTGTCTCATCTCTTCAGGGGGGCTGACAGCTTGTGTGAAGCCCATGGGCGAGGATTGGCTCGGAGTGTCTGAGGACCTTGCCGTCTCGTCTGACGCTTGGCCAACTGATTCCGGGAGCGGTGAGGTCTCTTGCTGTGGTAATGACCAGGCCTCAGTGGGCGAGCTGGGCAGTGGGCTCTGAACCTTGTTGTCAGGTTGGGCCAAAGGTGGGGGCTGAGACAAAGGGGTCTCAGGCAAAGAGGCGATGTTTCTTTTTGGTTCCACCGAAGCTGTTTGGCTGGCCTTTCTGGTGTCTGGTGACTGGACCAGAGCCGGATGCTGACCTAACAGGGGCACTTTGGCCTGAGTTTGAGACAGCAGGGGAGACCGGAATCGTGACTGGAGGGGGGTGTTCATTTTGAGTGGAGAGAAGAGCTTTCCTTGGTTCAGATTTAGATTGGGGTTTATAGGGGGTGTAGGAAGAAGAGGCGTCGGTAAAGGAAGCACAGGCGTCCAATTGCCTCGTTCCAGCTCTCGGTCTTTATCACGGTCTTTGTCATGCTCTCGGGCACGGTCTCGTCCTCGCTCTCTGTCCCTATCACGGGTAGGACGATTTCCGTTCATTTCCCTCCGGAAGTCAAACTCTCTTTCATCTCTGTCTCTTTGTCTGTCCCACTGTGATCTCCGTTCATCGAGATCACTATCAAACTTGGCTGCTCCGCCACTACGGTTCCACGGCTGTGGCCCCCCGACATTTTGGGAAGCTGCGTTTCCAGGACGGTTATCGAAGCGATTAGGGAAGCTGTGCCCTGGGTTGGGACGATCCAAGCCATCTCGTTCATCGAAGTCACCCCTCGACTGGTTCCACTGATTGTCAGGGGTAAAGCCGGCAAGAGCCTGCAGACGTCCAAGGAGACTGCCCCTGGCAGGCTGAGTCCCTGGGGTTTGCAGCAATGGGGGTCTGCCGCCTCCACGGCCCCCTCCAGTGCCACCACCACCAAGTGCCCGATGCTCTGGTGGAGGTGTTCTCAGGAGACCTGTACTCTGTTTCTCCGGTGGGGGAAAGCGGTAGTCCTGGTCTTTGCCCTCGTCAGCCCCTGAAGAAGACTCTTCTTTCTTGGATACGTTATCATTGGCCTGGTGAGGGGGCCTATGAAAGGGGTCTAGTTGAGGGAAGGGGGGCCTGACGTGGGCTTGAGCCTGAAGAGAGCCATCAATAAGGCCAGCAGCCTGCTGGGTAGGGCCCTGCTGCAGGAGAAGAGGGAAGCGAGCCCCAGCCACAGGTGGAAGGACGTTCGGACGCACGTCAAGTGGCAGCATTCCAGGCATTCTTTGGCCCGCCATTCCAGGCTGGTGAAGTGGATGGGCAAGGGCAGCTGTGGGGTGCATTCCAAGGAGGCCCATTCCACTGCGAACAGCATTATGCATACCTAGGGAGGAAAAAACATACATTATGTCCCTTTCCACTCTTGACAAATCATCTACACAGATAAAGTACTTGTTCATGTTGACCCACCCTGAAGCGTGAGCTCAGGTGTCCCATCCAAACCCTTAGCAGAAGGTGGCATTTTGTCAGTCGAGTGCTGACTTTGAACTCCAGTCGCATTAAAAACATTGGCTCCAGGGATGGTGGAGGACATGAAGCCACCAGGCATCGAAGTGGTTGTTGGGATCATTGCACTGAATGGTGCTTCCTTCACCGTTTCTTGGCTTGTTGACACAGGGGGTTGAACTAGGGCTACAGACAGAAGTCAAAAAGCCATGACTAAAAAATATGTTCACAACTAAGTCAAAGGGCTATCACATAAATAGCACTTACAAGGAGGTGCAGTGGCCAAAGCTGCAGTCTGTGTTGCTTGCAGAAAACCTGCACGACAGAATATACCAAGCAATCAACAAATACGGTTGTCCCCCGTTATTGGGTGTCTCATCATTCGTGTTCCCACTGACGAAGGTTTTAAGAAATGTTTTATTTAATGAATACATTATAACTGTGTGTGGAAGACAATATGAAATTTTAATTTCTATTGTTCCATACAGTATATGCTGATTTTCATTATAAACAGGACATTGTTTGAGAATGGTTGGTAACCTTAAAAAAACAGGCAAAGGCCATTATTGTTGTAAATCAGGTATTCCTTTGTCTTATTCTGATTAGACAAAGAAAATCATTTGGTTTTCATGTAGGACAACAAAAATCTGAGAACACTTCTAGTTGAGGATTTCGACAATTTAAAAATTTGGGTAGGCTCTAAATGACCAAGGTGTCTATTGATTAATCATTGCACCTCTATCAGCAATGTTTTCAAATATTTACCTGGAGGTGGTTGTGAGGCATTGAAGGTGGGTCTGAGAAATGGTGGTGGTGGCCCATAACCTGGTGGAGGAATGCTCATATTGACAGGGAAGTTGGGAGGCAACAAGCCTACGGCTCCAGGAACAGCCTGGGGCACAGGTAACTGAATAGGGGAGACAACAACAGGTTGAAACGACTACTGTAGTCGTAATGCTATTAAAGTTACGATATCCCTGGCGTCATATGGAAACCTTGCATCTCCATAGCTATGATTATTCAGGAGACAAACAAACCACCTAAAACAGCATGCTTGCATACCCACTTGCAGTGTATTATCAAAGAGAGCAAGTAATGTCCCCCACTTTTTATTGGCCTGTTATGGTCTACAATTTCTTAAAAACAAAACCAAACAAGAAAAAAGCCACACATTTGGGGAATTACCAATAGTAGGTATAGAGAAGAAAGAGAAAAAATATCAAAAATATCAGACATAAGTTCAGACAAACTGATCTGTGGTTATTGCAACCAATGTTGACAAACAAATAAAGAGATGTGGAGTGTTGGAAGAAATACAGAATAAATTAAATGCTTGTAGAACAATGAATTCAGTGGCATCACCATCTTTAATACCTGCACTGGCATCATGGTGACCTGCTGGTTGTAACTTTCACTCTGGCTGTTCACCGTTGTTGCCTCAGTGCTTGGTGGTTGGCTTAAAACATCCTTGGTTGACTCAGATTTTTTAGCTGTCTCCCACTCTGAAACAACATAATTAAAACGCAATTTTCACTAAACAGAATTTGGATAGTCTATGTACAGTTTGCCATTTATTAATATTGTTGGTTTCATTTCCAACGGCATACATTGATTGTACGCTAATCCACGTGTAGTCACTAATGCTGCTGCCTATTACTTTAATGAACACATACCTACATATATGGTGTGTGTATAGTAGATTAAATAATGATAATTTTAATGATCGATTAATTGGACGATAAAGCATACGTTTATTCGCTTAATTGGATAAATGTCACTTTTTTCATTTACCTTCATAATTGAAAAAAGTGACATTTATCCGATGTTGTAAGTAACAATGAAGACAAAATGGATGACTATTTTCTTCAACGTAATATTTTATTAGTTTCCTGACTTAATTGATGTCTACCACTGTACTGTTTTAAGTACATAAAACTTCAAAGTTTTTAATAAAGGCTCTGAGTATAAAACAAAAAGAACTAAGTACACCAAGAGGTGAAAAGTCCTTTTTATTAATTTTTTTTTAAAAAAGTGCTGCTGATTGACATTTTTTTGGGCAAAACGCCGATATAAATTGTGTCAATGGCTCATTTATTTAAACAAACTAAACAACAAAATTGAAAAAGTAGGACACAGACTGTAATGAATCAGTTTTCTTTATCAATAGTTGATCAGAAATACAATCCAAATCCAATTTCAAAGCACTCTGTCTTGTATGACAATTTACAGTTTGAAAGGTAGCTTGTGTTGAAAGGAGACTAAGCTGTTACATGAATGGGTTTATGTGTGGTTTCTTTATAAAAAGAAATGAGACAACTTTACGATCCAACAATAACAAGCGCCAATATGTTTCTCCAAAACACAATACAAATGGACACTTAAGACACTGATCAGCATAATCGCTAACAAGCTTAGCGCTCCGTGCTAAGTAGTAAGTCTCATCACCAAAGAATACAAACAACTGGCTTCATTTACTCACCTCTGACGGACACACACTGCATCAAACAACACAAAAGACAATCTGACTCTCGACACTTCGTACCATTTTAGCAGTGAACTCTCTCTTTCTTGCTCTAATCACTGGCGCACGTGCGTAGCCTCACATTACACACAAAGACCCAAGTGGGACTGCTCATAGCTGCCGGCAAAAATCCATTATCAAATTCGTTGGGAACTACTTTATCAATCGATTTCAATCGATTACTTGTTGCAGCCTTATTAAAGAATAATACTCTGTATATCTATTATTCCACAGGCTTAAATGTCAAGGCTGATGATTGGAAGTGCTGGTGTTTATCTAATTAATTATTTATTGCTTTTATTGAGACCATACATTTCAAACTCAGGTCAATGGCAAAGCTTGCCCAGTGTCAATACAGCTGCTCACATGATTGTATTAAAATTAAATTAAGCTTTGCTAGTGTGTTGGTGAGTCAGTCGAAACAATACATGAGACAATGACAAGTTAACAAAGCACTATACAGAGAGAAAAAATGACGAGACAGTTCAGCAAGGCCTTAGGGGTGTTTTGTTTTTTCATTTCATAAAAAAATTGTCCTTTTGGAGGTTATGGGATTCTTCTGGACAGAGACAAGAAATACAACTTTATAGAATACTAGTCTTTTTTCCAGACTGGCAATACAGCAAATTTGGTGTCCAAGCTTGCGCCATAGACTTCATAATTGTATTGAGGGGTCACATCCGTCAGCGACTGCGCAACACCTTCGAGTAGGGGGCTGTCCTACAGTCCACCTCAGTTATTTGCAGTTGGTCGCAGTTAGTCAACACATGCAGGGATCCAACGCTGGATTTAGGTTGAAAAAGTATGAAAGCTGTACGGTATACAAAGGGGAAGGATTATCTCAGGAGTTATTTGTTCAAGGAGTCAAGGTAATTATTATATTTTCGTACCATGCATGCATTTTGAAACGTTGCGAAAAAAATCAATGGGAGACATTAGCTGCTACAGCATTGGCTTTATACTTCGCAATATTTACATAAAATAACTGCTAGCTGCACATTTGTTTTTGCTTTTAACCAAGAATTGAGACTGTTTTACGTCCATATCTATTAAGAATTCAGGGATTTAAGCATTTATTCACAAAATTTTCAACAGAAAAAGCTCTTTGTTTACATATGGCGGCCGCTAATTTCCTTACTGACTAGCCTCATAGTTCGCAATATTTTACATACAATAAATCCTCCCCGTACAGTATTTTTGCTTTTAACCAAGAATCAAGACCGTTTTACGTCCATATCTATAGAGAATTGAGGGATTTAAGCATTTATTCACAAGAATTTTCCACGGAAAAAGCTCTGTGTTTCAACTCTGTCAGCTTTGATGTAGACAGGACCCCTATGAATCGGCCCCGCGTCGTGTCAATACATTATAAAGTCTATGCCTGACCCTTACGTCACACCAAGATATTGAATCATATCAATTTTGCCAATGAAAATGAGCTCTCCAGGGCCAATTTCTATACTTATTTACACATTGCTCCCCACAACAATGGTTTCAAATATTTTAAGTTTGAATCCATTCATTATTAATTTAATCCATAGTTTCTGACAAATGTAAATATTTCATTGAATTTTACCTTCATTGACGGTCTCTTGATCAATGATTCCTCCTTCAGCAAAGCTATTCAAGTCATCCAATTTAACTTTCTCCCATGGTATGTAGGAGACTCCAAGGTCCACGTCCCAAAACTGCTTGTACTCTTGTCTTACTCCTTTGTTTAAGGCCCAAGCAATCTGCATTACAAAGTAGAATGATAGCGGGAGGAGAACAAAGTATCTTTCAAAGACAGAATAAATAAGGCATCAAGTCAGGCAAAGTTCCATTGTTACAGGTCAATGTAGAATTAAATTACCAAGAAACCATGGGGAAAATGACAGTTCGTTCAATCAAATTAAATCATAGAGGGAGCAAAGACTACCTTTATGACCTTGGAACCAATTTTGCAAGAACCTTTGCTGAGCTTCTGGCGTGCTCTGTACGCATCCTGCCTGTGAACCATACAGATGAAGGCACAGCCTCTCGGACCGATCATCTAAAAAAGTGAAATACATAACTTTAATCACACAAGAGTTCGACCAGCTTAAATTAATAAATGACTTACACATGAAAAATGTATAACGCAATATAAGAGGACAAGCGGTATGGGGTGTTTGAATTCTTACATTAATAGACTCTATTTGGCCAAACTCTTCAAACAGGTTTGTGAGGTCTTGTTGAGAAGCCTTTTTGTCCACCTGACCAACCCAAAGAGTTGTGCTGCACACTGGATGAAAAAATAAAAACAGCAATAAATAATGCTGATCTAAAACTAAGCAGATAGACTGTATTAATTATGAACTAATTACCACTTAGAGTCTTAGATCGTATAGGGGGCAGCCCTTTCTTCTGTCGTTCCTTTTCACGCTCTTGGGCTTGCCTTTCGCTCGAGTATGATCGTGACGTCTTCCTCTTGCGATCTCTTGAGCGTGATCGCGATCGCTTACGATGCCTGCGCTTGCGAGAGCCAGAGCGGGACCTGGACCTCCTCCTTTTGGGAGACCTGGCGAGACAAAATATGAATCTTTTCACTATCTTTTCTGATTTTGCTGAAAACAAAACATGTGCCGGTCTCATCATATTACACGTCTCAATTTATTATTATTTTTTAATTATTGTTTAGAAGTAGTTGTGACTAACCGAGAACGTGATCTTGAGCGTGTTCTGGAGCGAGTGGTAACAGTCTTTTTATCCTCTGCCTCGAAGCCATCTTCTTCCATTCCATCTGGCCCCTCATCTATATCCATGTCCTTGAGGAGCAATTGAACACATTTCAATTTACATAAATGCATTTGTTGTGTATCGCATCCATACACTGTATACTGAAAATAATGATGATCTTGTATTGATCACAAACACCAATTTAAAGTGGTGATTTTATACTGTCTGCCAAATTTTGAAAGACAATTTTATTTGTTTTGCAAGTCACAGTATGTCACTGATGAAGAAGACATTATTCGTAGTAGCTAATAGATTTCCAGAAGAATGAAGTATGCTAACATGGCACTGTACACCCAAAGATATTTTACAAGTTTAAAAATTTGATCTGTCATCCATGTTCTATTTTGGATAAAATATTGAAATTTGGCACTTTTTTTAATTTCAAAATTTGTATAGCGTACCAACTGTTTTGAATCCGGTTTGTAGATTCAAACAGTTTTATCACATGTTCTTTTGTACCTGTTGCTGGTTGTCTATTGAGTCGTCTATTTTGCTCTCGGGCTCAGGAAGCTGTGGCTGACTGGTCCCCTGAGTAGTTGCAACGGATTTTTCTTGAGCAAATAGAGTGTCTTGTCCTTCTATACTCAGAGCCTGGAAAACATTTTATTTATTAAACTGTACAAAGTTTATAATCTAATCTTTATCACTGTGCAAGTGTAACTACCTTTTGCTGGTGCTCTAGCAGTTGTTTCTGAAACTGCTCCAGGTTCTGCTGCTGCAGCTGCTCGGCAAGCTGGTGGAACAATGAGCTATTGATAGGCTCGGAGACCATGGGCCTGCAAAGCAGTAAATATTTTGTCTTATGCAGTTCCTTTGGGGGGAGGTAATAAAACATCTAAACTTACAGTTGAGAGGATGACGTTTCCTTCTTAGATTCTTCATTACGCTCAGACTCATTCCTAAAGTCAAACTGCCCTAAAAGTTTCTGAAGAGAAAAAATAAAGGCATAAACATGTATCATCAAAAGCCCTAAAAGTATGGAGGTTGATTTGTGTCTTTATTATTCAATCCAAAAAATAGTTGCTTCAATCAAATAAAAAGTTGCTTCAATCCAAAAAAAAAAAAATATATATATATATATATATATATTTTTTTTTATTTATTTATTTTTTTAATCGAAGAAAAAGTGACTTCAATCAAAAAAATGTGTTTGAATGCAAAAATAAATTTGAAACTCATAAAAATATATTTGAAAACTATTTTTCTTTGAATTTTTTTTTTTTTATTTTTTTTTTTTAAGTCAAGTTTTTTTTTGATTGAAGTCATGTAATTTTGCGTTTGGACCACATTTTGGCTAGGAAATTTGTGTCTTTATTATTCAATCAAAAAATAAGTTGCTTCAAACAAAAAAAAAATATTTTCAAAAGAAAAATCACTTCAATCAAAAATTTTAAAAAATTCAATCGTAGAAAAAAAGGTTTGAATGTGAAAAAATATTTGAGACTCAGAAATTCGCATTTGAACACTTTATTTTTCATTCAAACTGTTTTCTTTGATTGAAGCAATCCTTTTTTTTTTTTTAGCCATATTAGGTGTAGGACATTTGTGTCTAAATCATTCAATCGCAATAAAAGTTGCTTTAATCAAAAAACTATTTTTAATCAATGAAAAAAATCATTTGCAAAAATGTTTTTTAAATATATTTTTTTATTTGAAATATATATATATTTTATTGAAGTGTCACTTTTTTTGAAAAGCAAAAAGTTTTACTTTTTTTTTTTTTTTTTAAAGTGGAAAAAGTTTTGAACGCACTTTTTTATTTGAAGTGGAAAAAGTTTTGAAGGCACTTTTTTTCGATGGAATCATTTTGACACAAAGATTCAACTTCAACGCTAGTTCCGGTGTGTTTGAGTGGCATAAAAGTATGAGGCAAGAATAATGGCCACCAGGTCTCCATCCAGACATCGGAGTCTGCTGGAGTCCAAGCCGAATATAGGCCACCGGTACGGGGGGGTGACATCGGCATCTCACCGTAGTACCCGCGAGAGTACGTTGCCCTGCTGCGACACACTGGTTGGACACCGATATCACCCCCAGGCGCGGAGGCCGGCTGTCGAGTGGACGGCCCGCGAATGACACGACGCTCATTCAAAGCAGAAGCGACGGGGCTTCAGATGGGGCTCCCGGCGTGGACGCCGGCGACTCACTTACTGGGCAGGCTAATGTCGGGCCACTTGCCGACCACTCCCGTACCGGCACGTCGCGGACACTCCGGAACCAATTGCCAACCGTCACTTCAGGGCAGCGGGTGAAGTTTGCAGTGTTGAATCACATTAAGCAGCAGGGCACCGTACTCCGGTGAGATGCCGATGTCACACCCCCGTACCGGTGCCCTATATCCGGCTAGGACTACAGCAGCGTCCGATGGATGGATGGAGCCCTGGTCGCCATTATTCTTGCGTCATACTTTTATGCCATTGAAAAAAAGTGCCTTCAAAACTTTTCCCCAAAAAAAAAATTAAAACTTTTTGCTTTTCAAAAAAGTGACACTTCAATAAAAAATATAGATATTTCAAATCAAAAAATATATTTAAAAAAAAAGATTTTTGCAATTTTTTTCCCTTGATTAACAATAGTTTTTTGATTAAAGCAACTTATATTGCGATCTAATGATTTAGACACAAATGTTCCACCCCTAATATGGCTCAAACACAAAAAGGATTGCTTCAATCAAGGAAAACAGTTTGAATGAAAAATAAAGTGTTCAAATGCGAATTTCAGTGTCTCCAATATTTTTTCACATTCAAACCTTTTATTCTACGCTTGAATTTTTAAAAATTTTTGATTGAAGTGATTTTTCTTTTGAAAATATTTTTTTGTTTGAAGCAACTTATTTTTTTGATTGAATAATAAAGACACAAATGTCCTAGCCAAAATGTGGTCCAAACGCAAAATTACATGACTTCAATCAAAAATGTTGTTTCAATCAAAAAAAAAAAAAAAAAAAAAAAAAAAAAAAAAAAAAAAAGAAAAGAAAATCAAAGAAAAATAGTTTTCAAATATTTTTTTGAGTTTCAAATTTATTTTTGCATTCAAACACATTTTATTTATTGAAGTCACTTTTTTTTGGATTGAATAATAAAGACACAAATCTACCTCCATATAAAAGGGAACGTTCTAGTCAGCAGGCACAACCAAGTTCGCAGGGATTTGTTTTAGTGCTTACACTTGCATTTTCAGGCCAAGATACATAAAAAAATGTTGTGTTCAAATATGTTTAAATTGTGTTAAGAGTGTGTGTTTTAAATGTGTTTAAAGTCTGTGAGTGGATTATTTTAACATAAACTACTCAAAAGTTTGTTTTTTTTATTGTCAATGTATTGTAGATTTTTTACTTATTCAGGGTTCCCCAGGATTTTTCCATTCAAATTTAAGACTTTTAAAGACCTTTTCAAGCTCACATCCAATGAAATTTAAGACCAATCTCGTACCTATTCTGGCATACCTTTATGAAACAATGCTGTTTAGTTTTTTTTACCTTCGTTTAGATTTTCGTCAAGCATAACCACAAATCCAGACGCCTTATTGACCTGCTCGGTCAGTGGTTTGGTGATGAAAGGGGCCAGACCAAAACTCAGTAATGTAGGCAGTCTTGTTGCTGCCACATGTGAAAGTAGTGGTGATCTCTGAGTTGGGGAACCGACTGTGAAGAGCTTGCTTATCTTGTCATTTGAGGAATACGAGTGGTGGTCCGATATTGTCTTTAGTGTCCACGTCACCTCTGCCTTAACATTTGACGTCGAGCCACAAAGAGCTCGCATGTTACCTAGCTGAGAGGGCTTGGTGCTGCTGGCAGGCGAGGTTACTGTTGAGGTTAGCAGAGCAGAATTGGGATAGGGGTGCCTGCCTCCGTGTAGCTTCTGAGCATGCTAAATGTTTAGCACTCTTCATGTGCGACTCCAAGGCCATATTCCCAATTGTGCTGAGCTTGAAATTTTTACGGCACAGGCTGCATCGAGCCTCCCTCTCATTTCCTGGAACAGCCTGAACCCAGTCATATTTTGAGTCACTCAGCCACAATGGGTTAAATCTGCACTTTCTCATTCCAAAGTTGCTGCGCCGACGACGTCAGCTTGTCAGCGACAGACTGTACGTAAAGCTCCAACGTAATGCTGCATTTTCGAACGCGGAAATCTGGATTTTCCGACCGAAACAGTGCATTTATCGGTCAGAGATCGATAGTCGGAGAAAATTAAAAAATAATTTTGTGACACAACGTTCCATACTTTTTTGTTAGTTTACTTATACAGTTATTAGCTCTATCACGCAAATAAGACAGGGAAAAATTAAGACATTTGAGAATGAAATTTAAGACTTGTAAACAAAATTTAAGACCTTTTCTGGGCTTTAATTTCCGGTCATCAAAGTTTTTAAGACCCCGGGGGAACCCTGTTATTGTGGGAGGGCCTGCTAACACCCAACACGTAAAAAGGAACAGAGTACGAATACTTTTGACGCATGAGCCAGTGCTACCTTGTTAAAAGAGGAGACCCTCTGTTCAAGGGGGTTGAGGGTGTTAGCAGTTGCAGCTGCAGTGAGTTGAGCTGTCAGAGCTTGCAGCTGTACAACTAGACCTGCATCCAAGGCCTGGAGTAGTGAGGGTTGAGGCTTTTGCTGCTGCATTTGCAGGCTCTGGACAAGCTGTTGAAGCTGATAGCAAAAACAAATATTTTAGATACTCTGAAGCATAAGTACTAGATTTTCCCTAGTTAAACTTAGAAGTAATTATATAGTAATTCTAAAACATAGACCATTTGTTTTTTTTTTCTAACCTGTTGCCCCTGCGGACTTTGTAAGATTTGTGCCACAGCTGCCACAGTGTCTGTGTTGGTGATCTGGGAAGCCCAGTCTGGCAGTCCCTGTACGATGTTAGCCGGAGTAGCTGGGGTGGCTGGAGTGCCTTAATGAAAAGAAACAAATAATTAAGCATTGGATATAAGTGAATATATAATGTGCTCATAAAAGAATTTCACACCATGTTAACTTACCAGGTGTTGTGTTATTGACGGGGCCAGCACTGCTGGACATGACAGGAGTAACGCTCGGAGGAGGAATCCCTGCAGCCATGTCCAACAAAGGCTGGATGATGTCACTCTTGAAAACAGCATTCTTTTGCCACAAATTCAGCACCCGCACTATCTTACTCTGGAAGCATAACAATAAAGCATTAAGAATAACAACAGATTGTGTTGACAGTTAAAACCCCAAACCAAAGGAAAACAGTCAAACCTTGTCATCTGAGGGGCAACGGTAAAGGTGCTGGAATGTAGTGATAATATTCTTGCTGAAGCGTGGGGCAAACACATCCTTCTCTGTGCCAAACTGGTGACGTGACTGCCTCACAATTGAGTCGATAACATACAGCCCAGGCACCTTGTATTCCGCTTTGCACTGTAATGACAAGAACAAAGTTTAATAGAGGGGAAAAAAAGATGCCATAGTTCAGATTTTCACATGTCAAAAATATGGTAGTATATCTTCTGAATTGTTTCACAGATCTATTGGTAAATACTTGGAAATAAAACTCATCTATTTTTTATCTTATATGGTCAAACTCAAATGCTTTCATTCTTCAGCAACAATAAGGTAACCTTACACGCAGATTAAAAACTTTAGGAGGGGTGTGCGCATTTGACAGGTTATTAACCTATTTCTAATCCTTGTAAGTAAATTTTAAGGTGCACGTGGCCAAAATATTGACTAGCACAAAATGCACTCCCCCTTCGGGTTGCCAGAATACCGCTTCACATTGGAGAACCTACAGAAAATTAAGTAGCGAGTCCTCTGCAGAAGGTATATCTTATTTTTAATTTTCATGCAAGATGTTTTCAAAGTAATAATGCCAACATTTAGTAATGGCGATTAAAACAGCCGTGATACGAGCTCCAAGTTAATGTCACTATGACCCTAAGTGGGGGAAGGCTGACTTTTCTCAATGTATAAGCATACTGGCCATGAAATATACAGGGCGGTTCAAAAAGAATGTGCCAAAATCATCACGCATTTATTCATTTTAAAATCATTGAAATAGACTAAATTACTAATCAATTAATTAACTAGTTATTTAATAAAAATTAAACAATCAAAAGTCCTTATAACAAGTAAGTAATTTTAACAAATTCATATCGGTTTGATGTTGTCCGTACTGCTGGTGGTGGTCACATTGAGCACTTGTAAAGCATGAAATAAAAGCTTGAGTTATAAACAATACTTGTCCAGCTAGTTATTATTATTTTTTTAAATATACCGCAATGGTTTTGACATTCTTTTTTTTATCACCCCGTTAGGCCTGAACGATATTGGGAAAAAAACTACTGTTGCGATATTTTGGGGGGGGTTGCGATAAATTTCGATATTATATTGCGATATTAAAAAAAAAAAAATGTATATATTTTTTAAAGAAATTCTCACTAGATTACTTGAATAGCTGTTTGGAAAGACTTTGGATGACTCACCATCACCACAGTGTACAGTGATCCCTCGTTTTTCGCGGTTAATAGGGACCAAAACCCACCGCAATAAGTGAAAAACCGCGCAGTAGCGCACCCCCCCTCAATTTTTTTTTTTTTTTTTTTTTTTGTGTGTGTTTTCTGTGCTCAATGTATTTATTCAGATTTAGCATTGGAAAGTGATACATATAAGACATGTTTTTTCCCCCAAAGTGATTTAAAAAATGTATATAAATAAATGGTTTTTAAGCACTTTAAATGTCATAATTATTGTCAGTTTTAAACATAAGTGTCCAACCAAATCATTTGTGAACAAGAATAAAGTACTGTAGTAGAAAAATGCTTGGCTTTATTAAATGCTTCTGTTTATCTACCTTAGCTGTGACTCTTGGAGTAACAAGGAGAAATTTCAAACTCCTCATGATCACTTCTGGCATTTATTTTATATGTCTCCAACGTTTCCACACACACATTCATTCCAGCGCGGGTTCCTTGCAGAAATTGTTTAACAAGTTAAACGATGATTGACACGATTGACACATTGCTCCGCTTTGAAGTCCGCTTCTTTGGCAAGATCAAAGACAACGAGCATCGTTAACTTTAATAAGAAAGTGCTGCAGTAACTGTGAGGAACAAAGGGTTGTGAGGGTGTGAGGCTGTGCGCAGAGCAGAAAGTAAGGGGTATGTGGATTAAAAAAAATAAAAACTATCGCAAGTGCTTGCGAAGGGACTATCGCGCACGCGCACCACGCAATGGCAATGTTTAAACGATATATCGTTCAGGCTTACACCCCGTATAATTTGGTAATGCATTGACAGCATCCACAAAGACGTTTTAACTCCTCCATCAATTTTAATTTCAATTACCGATTAAATATACTGTATACACGCGTAAAGATTATCTTTGCCCCGATCAATGGAGCCAAATGCTAAATAACGCAACACTGGTCAATGGATCCACATGCTAAATAACTTAGCACAAGCACGCTAAATGAATCCATATCCCTGTTTTGCTTCTCTTGTTGTTTTGAATCCTTTGCGATAACAATTGACAACAATTGACTCATAGACATATTTCAGACTTCTGTCAAAGTTGGCACAGCCTTAGTTTACGGGGGGTGCAGAGCTATAGCGACCCAGAAGAAGACTGGAAACTGGTCTCGTGACTGGCTGATGAACACGGACGCATGACAAACAAATTTGCGACGCGCAACTCATCTTTTAAAATTAGAAAATCTCCGCTTAACCATTGAGAACCGTTTTAGAACTATTTCACAAAAATACATTTCTTTAATGTCTATTGAAATATTATGGCCATTTGATGAATAACTCAAGTGCAAATCCTACATTGTGCACCTTTAAAATGTTACTTTTTACCTTTACTTACTACTTTTACTCCAGGATAAGCAGTGCAGAAATTGAAGGACTAATTTTACTTGGAAATACATACAACTCACCTTTTGTATGAACTTTTCCACACTCTGGACAACATGCTTGTAGAACTGAAAAAAGGGGGAAACATTGTTATTATAGTTTCTGTATTTTTCTCATGCAAAAAAACACAGATGGTACCGTGAATATTTGTGTGTGATGTTGCACTGATTTTTAAATCGACAACCAGCATTGGTGATGCAGATACTACATAATCGAATAGCATAATCTTAACTCTTCATGACCTAGTTAGTGTTTCTGTGATGATTTTATGTATATAAAGCAAGGGTCACTAAATCCGAACCTCAAGGCCAGCCGTGTTTTCCATGTCTCCTCCTTCAACACATTTGAATCAAATACTTAGGATCATTATCAAGTTTCTGGAAAGCATTCTGATGAGTTGATCATTTGATTCCAGTGTGTTAGAGAAAGATATGGAAAACACGACTGGACAGGTGGCCTCAAGGTCCAGATTTAGTGACCCCTGATATAAAGTATATGTGGCGGAAAATACAAAAGGCTGAAAAAGCAGATTGTGGTCTGAATCTTTTCCAGATAAGCCCCGCCAAAAGTTAACCCCCTGCCACCTAACAAAAAAAGATTATTAAAAAAAAGAGGATATGAAACGTGTACTTTTAGTTTTTATTGATGATGATGAAATCAGGACATCATTAATAATTTACATGAAATGGTCTGTATTTCGCTACCTTTGGCTCCAAACAAACTCACACAAGTAGCTATTTAGTGAGCGAAGGACTCAATTTGGTTATCAACGATAAAATATACTCAAAATAGAATGTTTTGCTGCGCCTTGAAATTTTTTGTGCATGGATAATCGGTAGATCATGATTTCCTACTGCATATGTTGTATTCATTGATGCATATTATTTTCAAATATTGTCCAAATATTTCTGCATTTATAAATGATTAATTCCCCTTGCTGGCGATAAAATTAGGAGGGGGGGACTTCCTCTTTAAGATATAGTTCAGTGTTCTTCAACCATTGTGCCGTGGCGTAGTATGTGGTGTGCCATGGAAAATCATCCACTTTCACCTAGTAGATGTCAAAAATGTTTGTTGAGAATTAATCTGCAAATATGCTGTTGCCGAGTGTGTGCTGTACAATGTTCGGTAATCATGCAATACACTTCCATATGAGTATGTGTCAACAGGTAGCTAATTACTGTGTTTAGTGATGCGTAAGCGGTAAGAGTGGCATTGGAGCTAGCGGCTAGGTAGCGAAACTATAACAGTGACATCGATAGAAAGGTGTTAAAAAAAAAGATGCTTTGAAATGACTCAAATATGACTAAGACTAATAAGAATTTCGTCCAAAATACCAAGACAAAAATCAAAATTGATTCCTATTCAGTGCAGGACTGTAAATCACAGATAGAGACTACAGAAATTCATTTTTACATTTTTTGGCTGTTGGTGTGCCTTGGGGTTAAAGAAAAAATAAAATAACTGTGACGTGACTCAAAAAAGGTTGAAAAACACTGATCTAGTTGTGGTTTTTATTTGGTTCCCTGAATGTTTTCCCTTCAAGTATTTATTAAATAAATTAGAGTGATAACTCGTTTTTCACAGTTAATGAGAACCAGAAAAAAATGTGTATATATATACATATATATATATAAATGTATATTTTAATACATTTTTAAGCACTTCAAATGTAAAAATTATGTTAGTTAAGTTTTAAACATGTTATTGTCCCACCGAATTATTTTTAAACAAGAATAAAGTAGCAGTAGAAAAATGCTTGGCTTGATTAAATGCTTCACTGAGTGAGTCAACTCAAATCTGCTCGGAGCTGCTCACTTACACACAATGAGTTCCCATGGCAACGGTTGAATAAGTTAAACGATGATTGACGCATGCGGCGCTTTAGAAGTTCGGGACTCTGGCAAGATCAAACGCAATCATCTTTCAATCATCGTTAACTTTAATAAACAACTCCAGTGCACGTGCACTGCCTACATGACGAACAAAGAGCAGGGAGAGGGAGGGGGCAGTTTTATTTTTTTTTAATTGGAAAGAAATCCGCGATGGACTGAGGGCGCAAAGTTTGAAGCGCGAAGTAGTGAGGGATCACTGTACTTCCCCTCTTCAAAATTTCCTAGTTATCTCCCCTTTGTTGATTTGAATAAATTTGCTGTTGCAAAATGTTACTTGAAGTGTTTGTTATATGTTATGTACCACAATGGGTGTCTGAACTTGTAAAATAAGCAAGTTGCTTTAAAATAAGCAAGATTTTAAGCTTTCCAATGATGTAAACAACATGCATGTTGGGGAGTTTTGAAATTTGGCCAAATTGGGGATGTCAGAACTTAATTTGAGCACCTGAGTTTTTTTCCTAATATAAATCTAAATATCTCTCTCTATATATCTATACTCCAGGGAAAAAGATCAGCGATACTATCATTTATCGTGATAGTTTCAGGCTAAAATAAAAACATTGTTATTGTGACAAGCCTAATTGCAGACAAAATACACTGATATAAACCTCACCAAGACAATTAAAATATCAGTACTGGATTTTCTGAACCACAGTTATGGAGAAGCTGAGGCAAATGAATTTATCTGGTAACTCTGGCTGACCTAAGCTTCAACACTAAATACATGAGTGAACGTGAGAGCAAAGCAGCACAAACCAGGGCACTGTCAGAACTGGAATTGGTTCTGTCAAAGTTAAGCAGCTGCATCTCATCTATGTCCTGAAAGAATAAAAGAAACCCAACTGCCCTAATTCGCCCGCAAGAGACAACAAAGACCTTCAGAGGCTTTTTCAAGGGCACAGAAACCAAGAAAACACTAGGGGTGTGACAAAATATCGAAATGGTGATACATCGTGATACTTTGTATCCCAAAACGCTTGAGATATCGTTTTAAAAAGGTGTCAATGTTTTGTTTTTTTATTAAGAAAAAAAAAAAAAAAAAAAGGAACCATCAAGTTGCTACCAAAATCTTCCACCATAATAGTGTCTCCGTTAACTCTAAGACTGCCATTGACGGTGCTCGACGCCCAATCCATTGAGACTGGTAAAGTTTGTTCATTCACACCCGGGGCATTCAGTCATTCAGTCCGATTTTCAGGGAATTTACAGGTCATTTGCTGTTCATTTTAGGGCATTTACAGGTCATTTCCTGTTGAGTTTGAGTCACTGCCTATTAGGCCTGAACGATATATCGTTTAAACATCGCCATCGCGATGTGCGCATGCGCAATAGTCCCATTGCAAGGACGTGCGATAGTTTTTTCATTTCATTTTTTTTAATCCACAAACGTTTGTTTTGAGGAAGGAGAGGGAAGGAGAGCGCACAGCTTCTCCTTCCCTCCAGCAAGTCATCGGCTCCTCCCCCTCCTCCTGCGACAGCGGAGTGGAGGGAGGAGGGGCCGAACAGCAGAGCGGAGGGAGGAGGGGCCGTTCTCAAAGTGAAAGCAACCAAGCAACACGTTAAAGTAAGGAAACGAGGCAAGACTGTCTCCAAAAGGAGTTTTGGAAGTATTTTGGCAAGTACAAGACTATAAGGGACAAAAAACAGCCCTGTCGACAGTGCCTCGCCGTGGTTGCCTCAACAAGAAGTAATCTGTCGAACATGTGGGACCATTTAAAACGCAGGTATCTGTGCATTCCTGCAACGAGCTTCCCATCAGAGGCTTTTTAGTACAGGTGGGAACATTGTTACGTGCCAACGTTCTTGTCTCAAGCCTGCAATAGTGAATAAACTAGTAGTCTTGGCCAAAAACCTATGAGACCCAGTTGAGAATTGCTGAGCAAGGAAGGTGGACGATATGCAGACAAATACATAACACAGCTGCAGAAATGTCTTTTCTTCTTTTTATTCATGTGACAGCTGTCAGGATGGCAGGAAATTTTGGAGTTATAATGGTTCTGTTATTCATCAGTTATTTGCAGTTAATCAGTTCAATTATTTACAAGTTCAATTGAGTTTCTGTTTCTTTTATATTTAAATTTATTGTAAAGCGTATTTTTCAAATAACTATATATAGTACTGCTGCACATAAAGTTTTGACACTTAATATTTTTGTTTAAATATTTTTACAACTTTGTTGCCGTTTTGCAGTTTTATATTGTAATATTTTGTGTAAACAACTCAGGGGACTAATGCACTTACATTTTTATTAGTCAGATTTAATATTTAAGTTCAAATATGTTGACAACTGTTGTTTTACTGAGGTTTTTATTTATTGTTATAGTTTGTGAACAACTCTTTTATTTGTCATATTTAATATTTTTGTTCAAATATGTTTACAGTACAACTTTGTTGTTATTTTACAGAAGTTTTTATTTAGTTATATTTTGTCAAAAACATAGGGGACTAATGCACCTGCTCTTTTATTTATCATTTAATGTATTTGCTGCTGTTGAAGTGTAAAATATTGTGTTCAATAAATGATCTATTTTGTGCAGACATGGCTTCCTGGATCCCTTCATACAGCAATCTTCATCATTCACAAATGAAACGGTATTATATGAATACACTGTGGTCACAGTGTGTCATGTAAAGTATTTCCAAACAGCTATTCAAGTCATCTAGTGAAAATTTCTTAAAAAAAAAAAAAAAAAAAAAATATATATATATATATATATATATATATACATTTTTTTTTTAATATCGCAATATAATATCGCAATATACAGTATTGCAAACCTAAAAAAAATCGCAACAATAGTTTTTTCCAATATCGTTCAGGCCTACTGCCTATTCATTTGAGTGATTCCCAGGTCAGGTCCTGTTCTGTAATTCAAAATAAACAGGAAGTGACCCATAAAATACCCCCAAATCAACTGGAAGTAACTGAAAATCAACAGGCTGCAACTGACTGCCATAGACAATAATCGTTGTATCGCCATATCATCAGATCATCATGATCGTGAGCTTTGTATCGCAAATTGTATCGTATCGTATCGTATCGTGAGGTACCAAGAGGTTCCCACTCCTAGGAAACACACTATCCACCAGCAGACACTAGCCACGTTTGCATGCTGACTTTTATTCATACCGATTCAAATCATTCCGAATGGAAATTTCAGATCAGCTGTTTACATGTCACTTCATCTATTCCGATCCAGCGTTTACATGTGACTGCCTTTATTCCGAAAGGACGTTTGACCACTGCCGTCTGACATGCGCAGATTAATCAAAACAAAGCGTCACGTTGCAAAACATGGAGATCGATCGTCGGAGTGCTGCTGTTTTAACTTTAACCCACTTGTTGTGTTCGTGGGGTCGTATCCGCTTCTGCTGTTTTGCTCTTTTGCCTTGTAGTAGCCGGTTTTCCACCGGTTTCTAATCAGGTCAATGCTCCGGTCTATTCCGGCTTCGTGTAACCTCTCGTGAACTTTTTTAAATAGTTCACTGTTCCTCATTTTACGCCCGTCTAAGCGAGCAATTATATTCAATTCTTTTAAAGTTTGAATTAAATACAATCTTTCTGCCGGACTCCAATTAGGTGCACTGTGCTTGGAAGCCATGTTGCAGGTGACGTTACTTACGTCACAAAGTGACGTCACCACGTCAGTATGGAGCATGTGCAGAAAGAACGCAACCAGACACCATTCCACTTCCCTGTTTACATGATATAATTTTACTTCTAATCGGTTTGGGAAAAGGAATATTCCACCCCTGTGAATCGGAATGAAATTCCATTCGGTTTGGGCCTGTTCATTCCGAATGAGGTGTTTATATGGAACACATTTATTCGGTTTGAACAAATATTCCGACTGTAATTGGAATATTTGGCTCCATGTAAACGTGGCAATTGTGAGTGCTCCCATTTGCAAAAGTGCATGGTGATCAACTGTGCTTGGGTCAGCCAATTAGCCAAGGAGTATCTATACATCTCTCCCACAAGCAATGCCTCTGAGCGACTGTTCAGCACTGCACAATATAGCCCCAAATTTATATCTTGATATTTAATGGAAATCTGCGATGACAATTTTTATGATGACATGTTAAAATAATGAACGATCGGAATGCAATTTCTGACTTGGAACAAGAGCATTATTATCAGCGTGCTAATATGTTGTTGAGAAAAGCACAGTCGCTCTCCTCCAGTCGAGGCAATAAAACAAGTTACATAGCGCTTGTAACTCGCCTTATAAAAAAGTGAACTTCTCTTTTTTTCATTTACCTTGCTAAAAAGGAGTTTTTTTCTTTTGTGCACCAACTTAATCCCAGTGCAATTTCAAACCTTTATGTTTGAAGACTGGCGTCATGTACTCGTTTAATTTTGATATGTAATGGACATAGGTTGTATGTATGTTCACATGATAACTGCTAACGTTAATGTGTAGTTTTTTCAGTCTGTCTTTTCTGATTGAAGTACAACATTGGTATGATAGCACAGCATCATTTTCCATTGGGAAGCGTTTATCCGACAACCCAAAGGGGATAGGATGTTGAGCGTGTATTTAACTCTTTACGCGATGTTGCAGTACCATTTTTGGCCATCAGTCTGACATGTGCTCCTTTAACCAAATAAACACGGATCAACACGCCAAACTGTTTTCTTATTCATATGCAGAGACATGTCACTCGGGCGAGTCATCACAAGACCTACTCGCGTTGTCTTAAACCTTAATGGAGACAAATGTAAGAACTGCACTTTAATTATTCATTAAATTGTTTTTAAGAAGTAATATTTCAATAGACATTAAAAAAGCATGATTTTTGGAAATACTTCTAGCACAGTTCTCAATGGTTAAACCGAGATTTTTTTCCACTTTGAAAGTCGATACTCAACATATTTTAGTCGTTTCTGTTTTGATTTTTTGTTTACAATGGATGTCCTGCAGTACACCAGTCAGTCAGTTACAGGATCAGTTTTGTGTCTGCGTCCAGAGGGGTCTTCAACCAAACCAGGATTAAAAAAAAAAAAGTCAATCAATATTGGTCATCCCCGATGATCTAAACCTCAAACTGGTTGCACAGAAGCAGCGCGTTTCCACACAAGCCTGATTCTGGACAAGTAACAATGGTGACTCAGACCCCGCAGTTAGCCTGCTGCAGAGTAAATTTAACCTCCCGGACTTAATCCCGTGCCTCTATTGCAGGGGTGACCAAACCGGTCCTCGAGGGTCGCCGTCGGTCCTGGTCTTTGTTCTAACTGATCCAGCACAGACAGTTTAACCAGCGAGGTTTCACAAACAAGAAGCACCTGGCTGCAATCAAATGATTACACATGTAAAACACCAGATTGGTGAAAAGGTGTCCTCTTAATGGGTTCGAACAAAAAACCCACACCCGCTGTGGCCTTTTGTGGAATAGTTTGCACACCCCTGCTCAACTGAGTGGCTCTGCTGTCAATCATCATCATATTCTTCTACTAATAAATTCTGACAGGCTAAATACATGCATAGCGAAATGCTGCTATATTCTGTTGTTTGATGAAGAGGAAATTTTAAATCCACCAAAGGCGATTTCAGGATAAATTGAAATAACTGCCTTTAATGAGAACTTTCCTATTCCTAAAGAAAGAAGTGCTTATAAACATAATTCCTCACTAAACAGAATATAGCACCAGTGCCGGCATTCAGCATAGGTGAGTTAGGCGATTGCCTAGGGTGCAATCCAATGTTGTTAATAATGGTGTTAGAGCATAACGGCGTTATTTTTCCAGTAGTGAGTGATCTAATGACTTTTCTCATCTTTGCAACGGCGTTACCGTTACTGAGGATGTAAAGGCGTGCGTTACTATGCGTTACTACGTTGGTTGAATGAAACGAGAGACACTGACTCATGGAGAGCAGAGCGGTAGTGGCGAGGAGGGAAGGGAGTTGTGATGCTGTTGCAAACGCGATGCTAGGTGTCTCCAATAAAACCTGACTGTAGCCCACAGCCTACAAACTACGCTCACATGATGGTACGGTAGATATCACATGTATATTGAACTAGATGCGAAATGACATACTTGCAGGCGTTAACACATGTATAGAGAAGTAGATGCGAAATGATAGACTCCCCGGCATTAGTAAACAGCCACCATCATAAAGCAGTAGACTTATCAGGAAGGCTCTGTTGTAGCAAACCTTTCTAGTGAACCTTTGTAACTTTTCACCTTAAACTAAATCTGCAAAAATCTTGACTTGAATCTATCTTTAAATGATGAAACAGTTTTAAAACTTTCAAATGTCTAAAGTAGACACAACGGAACTAATGCAATAACGGGAGCAATTTTAACACCTTTAACGGTTGATTCACAACATTAAATGACTTCCAAACAAAGCAAAGGTTACTATCTAGTTATCGCAATATCCGCAATACACCTGTGTCTAGTTAAGTTTAGGGTAAAGAATTGGGCTAATTGGCCAATTGTCCCAAAAACCCATAGGCTAGGTTCATACCGCAGGTCTTAATGCACAAATCCGATTTTTTGTCATATCTGTTTTTTGCGTGTCCATAATTTCAGACTGCCTTTGTCCATTGAAAGCGTTCAAGTATTTCGCATGCACACTAATTTGCAGTCCGACACGCGCTGAGCAAGAAGACCCGCATGCGCGGAAGCATAAAAACAAATGACTATGCATGCTGGCTGTCATCCGTCATTCCAGGGCGATCATATTTTGATTTCCAAAAAGAGACACAAATAACAGACATATTCTGTGGATCGATAGCATGCACGCACTGTCCGTGCATGTCCCACACACATACACGTCAGTTTGCCCCGACTCTCGGCCTTGTAAGCAATCTTGAAATATTGCTCATATAGAGCAGAGGGAAAACCGATCATTCTCAGGCTTATCCTCAACCTATTTTTATGTTTTTTTTATGACTGTTGCCAAGCCCGACCCTTCCTCAAAAGCCGTGTTCAAGGCAAGCTAGGCGCTAACGCACGGCTGCACCGCTACCGTAGCGCGCCGTCTCTCTCGCTCTTTGATGACGTAATTCCTGCATGAATTCCGATTTGGGAGACTTGCCAGTTCAGACCGCCGCAACATTCTGGAAAAATGTGGCCCAGATCGGATGTAAAACACATACGAAAGTGACCCAGATCGGATTTGAAATGGTCCACTTCTATGCGACTTGTCCTGTTCCGACCGTCAAGTTACTGACTCACTCGAGTCGTAAAAACACGAAAAAAATCAGATTTGTGCATTAAGACCTGCAGTATGAACTTAGTGATGCACGATAATACATTTTTCAACCGATACCGATAACCGATAATTTCCTCCTCATTCCAACCGATAACCGATAATGTCAAGCCGATAATTCTATTAAAAGATTTATGTAAAATTTTAAAGTATACACAAAAGAAAATATTACTGTGCAAAAATATAATTTATTGCTCTTTTTTTCAACATAAAATATGAACAAGTTGTCAATTCAAACATCTAAATAATGACAGATTGTCTGACATTGTGTAATGGTAAACCTTTGGCAACAATTACTTACAGAGTAAATACCTAAGTTGCACAAAAATGCCTTTAAAAGTAAGCCATTCCTAACATATATAACATTAATACACTGCAAAACACACCTCCTTAAAACTAGTCAGTTTTAAGTGTAAATCTATTGGCAATAAGTGAAATTATCTGCCATTGCTTCAAGTGTATTTCACTCAGATTTCTTGGACGAAAAATAGCTAGCTGAAAATAATCTTAACAGCCTTGTTTTAAGCGAAACATTATTATACTTAATCCTAAAAAAAAAAAAAAAAAAAAAAAATTGGAAGAAGGAAAGATCTTGAATAATATTTGTGGCTACAGAATATTGATTTAAGAATTTGATTATCTACTGTGACTGTAATTGAGCAGAGAAATAAGTTAAATAATTTGAAAAGTGATTGCTAATGTTATATGCTTTGTTGCACACTGTGAAAATGATTAACTCAAAAGAGCGAGATGTCATGTACCCATTCTGCAGCGCTTTGTTTACATTTGCGACTTTTACGACATTTGCTTTACAGCAGCTAAACTGCTACACGGCAGTACTATTTGGACGGAGTTGGAGCTCGCATCCGCTTGCGTGTTGTTTTGTGCCTCAGTTTTGTTAAGCCGAAAATAAAGGCAGCGTTACAAAGTCATCTGACCGCTCGTCATTTTACATACTGAATGCATTATTGACTGGCTGACTTAGTTTTCTCCATGTTTAAATTATCATCTAACCACTGTGCCGTCATGATAAGCTTACTGGACATCACTTCTTCATGAAGAATGGTGGTCGTATAAACTGCATTTTTTTTTTATCCAGGGCTTTGGATCTCGGGTCATTTAGGTAAAAAAAAAAAAAAAAACGTAGTGGCTGCTACGTTCGTACCGGGTAATCCGCCCGCCCCGGTGTTGTGCCGAAAAATAGCCGCCCCCCCCGCGTGAAATGTCCCTCCTGACGGGAACGCTTATTTATAATGCTTTATTGAGCGTTTATTTGACCTATTTATTTATTTTATTACTGAGCGCCCACACGTCACTCGTACAGCTTTTTCTTACCAATCGATGGACTTGGAAACGACTTTCTTGTACCGTGAATATATGTATTATTTTACCCTGCTTGAACTAATAAATGTCATACCTATGTGATTGTCATTGAGATATGGTCGTGAAAACCTGTAGACTAATACATTTCTGTTCAAGGATGGGTTATGTGGCCCAGACCACGATTTGTTACTAAAATAAGGTACTAGTATTTTGTCTAATTTATTTATTTAAAACTGATGTTACAGTCCTAAATCCATTGCTGTAATGCGTCCATGAAAACATTTGATGTTTTCACCTCAATAAAGCGTTATAAATGAGCGTTCCCGTCAGGTGGGACATTTCACACGGGGCAGCTATTTTTCGGCACAACACCGGCCGGTTCGCCGCGGCGTATTCGGGTCCTGGCTCTGCTCGCACGCCGTGGGGGAACGCTCGAGAAACCGGGGTGTTCACCGGAGGTTGCGAGGCGGCGGCGGCCTGCCGGACCGGCCAGAGCGGCGGGCTCCGTCGGAAGACGGCTACTTGCCGACTATTGGTCTCCAGTCGTGCCGGTGTTTAGCCTTACATGCGAATTTGCCACCCGCCTTGGGCCACATTCCCAAACAGCCCGACTCTGTATGTCACAAGCCCTGTAGTTTAACTTAGTGTTTACAATAGCTTTAGCATTCCCGCTAGCAGCAGCCTCGTATTCGTTCCAAAAATCTTTGTGATGCAGTTTTAAATGTCTGCTGGGTTAGTGGTTTTATCGACCGATATTATCATGTATCTTTAGTATGAACCTAGCCATAGTGTGACCTAGGTTTTCAAAAGTAACATCAGTTGCTTTGCCAAGTAACTCACCAGTCTTACATTCAGGTAACTGAGTTACTATCTCAATGACTTTTTGGGAGAAGTAATTTGTAACTGTAATGAATTACTTTTTTAAACTAAGATTAACAACACTGGTTCAATCTAGTTCAGGGGGTGGCAAATTGCTTTGGCGTGGACTCAGGGAAAAATACTCATGCTACGCTTCCCGAAGGTTTTCTAACATGTCCAGTACATTTCAAGATGGTACATATACTGTAAATAAAAATATTATTTTCAGAATGGCTTCTGGCTTCAGATCATGACTGGATGCCCTGAACCTCTTGTTGCTTTTGTTTCTCTTGCGCTCGTTGATAGTGAAAGATGTCACTTCTGATGCTGTCAATACAATAGCAACCTTAGTTTACATAGCCTAGAGAGCTGAAGAAATGATCTCGTAATTGGCTGTTGGTGGAGAGCGGGACATCTGTTGTAAACATAGATTTAAAACAAAAATTTTTAGGATCGCAGATTGTCTTAAAATGGGAAAATCTCGACTCGTGTTAGAACTCGTGTTAGAACTGTTAGAACTTTCTAAAAAACACAATTGATTTCCGTTGAAATATTAGGGCCATTTAATGAATAATTGAAGTGGAAATCTTAATGCTCCTTATGTTTTTCCTGTTTATAATTTTGTAAATTTTATAATTTTTAAAATTAAATAACTTTAGTTTATTAAAAAAAACAACTTAAAATGTAATTTATTTCAAAAATCACCCAGATGGGTCACTTTGATTTATTTACACACATTCTATTGTTTACATAAAATAAAAGCTATAGAGCATTTGTGATCATTTTTACTGGCTTTTTTGTACAGAAAATAACCGACCCAAGAACTTCACGAAACAAACGCACTGAAATTACATTTTAGTGGACCAACACATCCCTAATTACTAATTATAGTAGTTAGAATATTAAAAAGGAGGATATCCACAGTTTGTGTGTATGTAATTGACCTTTCACAAACTCCACATCATCAAGGGCTATCATATGTCCTAGAGACCGTTGTTAAGGAGTAAGTTCTGTCAAGCTTTTGGATGCCCCATTGCCTAATTTATCTTTTCGGTGCTTTTGCGATCGGCAACTTCCATAAAACTTTATGGAAGAAGACAAAAAGGCTCAACAAACTGCGGATGTCCAAAATGGTGAAGCGATGCGCCTATCCGTAAACGAGGTACCAAAGGGGTCTATCAGTATGATTGTGGATCTTTCCCTTCCCAAAGCCAAAAACAACAACTGGAGTCCAACGAGTTAAGAAGTTGGGACGTACGGCGTCACTCCCAGCTAAATGTCTCCAAAAGACACAAGCATACAGAAGTGTTCTCAAGGTAAGAGTCAGTTAACGTCAGAGGCTAACAAGTGAGCAGTCATGGCAATTTTTTTTTTAGTAGAGACAAGAACATTCGTGAAACTGGATATCAAAGTTGTAGTTACTCTTATCGAATATTATATCTTACTAGGATGTCATTGCTCTAGTGTCAAAACGCTAAAAGTGTGGCTGTTTCATTATTAACTTAAATTAAGCCCGTTTCAGACTTTTATACCAGTAAATTCCCGTTTAAGATGACTCGGGATTTCGGGTGGGACCCTTTCAGACTTTCAGACCCGTGTTGGCGACTCAGCGTGCTCTGTGCGGGGAGGGCGAGGGACAGGATTTTTATAACCCGGACATGAAATCATTTTTGGTCAGCATCAGCAAAATAAACCACACATTTCCAAAGATTGACGATGGACTCTCTCTTCCTCAGCCCAACAATCCAGTAGGAATTTATGTTTCCAGTTAAATTTTGCTAGTTTCAGTTTGCCATGTTTGATGATTGGGATGTTTGTTTACCGCTTTTCGTCTTACTGCGAAGAAAGAGGAAATGACAATCGTCCAGCCATGATATTCACGTTATCAGCACTTTGCACTGTGAATTGGGAATTTAACACCTGCTTTCACACATGCTGCGTCCCGGGTTAGTCCTGGACCATTATACTAGGTCCCGAACCTGAAAATGTCCTCGTAATCTCCCTGTCAGTTGACCCGGGAAATTATTTTTAGACATTAGGGCTTTGGTTGTTCAGGTATGTGTGAAAGGGGCTTTAGTCAACTTCATGTCTTCCTTCTCAGTCCGTTCGTTGAGTGCGGTAACATTAAAGCATTACGGTAATTTCCGGACTACAAGCCGCTACTTTTTTCCCTCATTTCGGATCCTGCGGCGTGTGTAATGATGCGGCCAATTTGTGCAATTTTCTGACGGCCGCCCGGGGTGCTCGAGCATTGAATGTGGGAGTGAGACACGTGGAATATTACTGTCGAAGAAGACGCTAGTTTGCACTATTACCGGTGGTTTAACTTTGTATGTTGTGCATGAATAGAGGTGGCAGACCCTCGTCTTTGTGCATGAGTAGAATTGGCAGATCTGCATAATGGAAAACGCTAGAAAAAATTAAATTGGCCATCCGAGTTGTATGGGAAGTTTTGATGACTCGCGGCGAGAGATTGTTTGCCAAGACTCGCCTCATGCGAAGAGCAGCGATTGCACAGGTATGCTGGGGGAGCCTGGCAGCGTGAAGCGGTGTGAAAGAAGTCCGCCATCACCAACGGGTTTTGAGGGGCCAGTCTGCTGCGTGACGAGGAGGACGGCACTGGCTCAGGAGTGAATTTGCCTCATTACAGGAGACATTGAAGGCGACAGGGAAGGAGAGACTGAGTAGGTGCGTGGCGAAGTGTATCTGAGCGTCTTCATATCCGACACTGAGGGTGAAGACTTCCATGGTTTGAGTGCACAGGAGGAAGATGAAGATTGCTGACAAAGACTTTTATGTTTTTAATAACCAGCCCAATTAGTGCTGTACCGCCGTGCTGATGCTATGTAACTTCCATGCCGCTGCTATATAACTGCCGTGTTTGCTGGTGCTGTTTGGAACGAAAAGGTGTGTTATTAAAATTTTTAAAACTCTGTGTTTTTCTTTGTCAAGATCTCATGTTACTAAGTGGGCACACACGGCTTATAGACCCCACTCACATGACGTCACAACCACGCCCCTGCGCCATATTGTCCGTCAGCTCGTCGTGTTTACGCATTACCGCTACGTAAATTCCTCCTATTATGGCATGTTTTTCTGCTCGTGAACATTAATAATCAAAATGGTGATGGCATGTGTGGCGGTTGGTTGCAGTAACAGAGAAGATAGACGGAGAGACTTGAAGTTCTACCGTATTCCGAGAGACCCGGAGAGGAGAGCGAGATGGACTGCTGCAATTCGACGAGAAAACTGGGCACCAAACGATCACCACATATTATGTAGTAGTCATTTTATATCTGGTAAGATGCATTTAATATATATTTAGAGGGTTTTGGGCTGACAACCACAATTAAGATCATTGCGAGGCTAATCGCCGACAACATACAGTTTCAAATTCAAGATGCTTATTTCTTCCACCATAGAGCAGGGCGGTAAACCGAAAATTTACCGTTACCAAAATTCTTCAAGATGACCGACGTAATTTTGACCATGTCGGTAAATTCAGTAATTTAATAAAACAAGAAAATATAGTCTTTTCATCCCGCTTTGACTCTGTGTTGTTCGGCTATGTTCATTCCCCTTTAAGAAAGCAGACAGTGTGCTTACGTATGGAGTCACGTGGTTTTCAGAAAGCTAAACAAACAGAAGCCCGGTAGGCTAACGCTAGCGGCTAACGCTACAAGTAAACGGGATGGAGTCGGGCTTAAGTTAGCTCCGCCAAACTTTCACCCGACATTAAGTAACTCTTGGCGGGTTCCAGGCGGGCTTTCACCCGCTGTCCTCCCTGGTTTTCACGATATCAGGAGAGGATGCTTTCAGTGCTTTCTTCTGGAGCCAAGCCACAGGCCAACGCTAGTGGCTAACAGCGGCTACAAATGAACGTGATGGAGTCGGATAGCGGGTCTAACCTTGTCGAAACGGCTGAAATTAATGCGTGGACTGGGCACGGACTTCATGTAGCAATCATTATCTCGCGTAGGGTGACCAAACGTCCTCTTTTGCCCGGACAAGTCCTACTTTCACGTAGTATCCTCGTCGTCCGGGCGGGTTTTATAAATTCATAAAAATGTCCGGTTTTTATGATTTTTCACGGGACCAATTTGAAGAGAATCCCTCCGGCCGCTGGGTGGCAGCGCCTGCCTGCGATGACATGGCTCCTAGTAGTAGGGAGGGAAGGAGTAGTTCTTCTTGTTTTTGTTTGCAATTTACCCCTATCATGAGGCATTACCGCCATCTACTGGGTTGACGATTTGGGCACAACGCCTGCCCAGTTATTAATTTTTTTACGATAAATACGTATATAATGGCAACTGTTGACTTCTGTCGGAGCTTTGACTGTAAAATCCCTTTTGGTGTCGCATCGTTACGTTGCCGACTATTGTAAACTTTTATAGCAAAGTTTGATTTTTGCCTCAGCTAGCTATGAGTATGCTAAACCACGCTAGGCATTATGGGAAACTTAGTTTTTGATCTGCTAGGTTTGGAAACATGCTGGTTGAGTAGTTTGTCAGTTTATTTCGGTTATTGTTTGTGTGCAATCTAGAACACAATGAGAATATCAATTGAATGGGAATAACAATTTGTCAAGAACAATTGTAGTGTTAGTAATTTATAAAAATGTTTTGTTGGCACATAGCCTCCTGTGTGTATGTGTATTGACTGGACTACATTTCCATGGGTCTGCGCATACATATATATATATATATATATATATATATATATATATATATATATATATATATATATATATATATATATATATATATAATTTTTTTTTTTTTTTTAACTGCATTTTTCCATCAGAGTGAGGGGGCACACTTTAAATATATTAAAGTGATATAGGCATCTTTGAGTGAACTTGGAGTAAAATTCAAATATCTTGAGGCCAGGCTGAGTGTCCTCTTTTTTTGGAAATCAAAATATGGTCACCCTAATGTCGCGTTATTTGACATCTCTGTGTGATTTCTCTGAAAGCTTTCATGATGGTAAAGCACTCAGCGTAAAGTATAATCCAACAGTGAAGCCTATATGTAATATGACAGTTTAATGGCCACGGCTATTTTTCCTGTATGTGTTTGCTTTATTCTGCCATCATAAAACCTTAAATGTTTCACTGGCATCAGAGCAATACAGTTTTAACCTGGTTGTGTCTGTGTGGGGGGTGCATGTATTAAAAAATGTATCGGTGGGAAAAAAAAAAAACTGAAACCTTGACGTAAACCCTTGTGTTGAATAATTATGTCACAGCAGCCATTACCAATAAGTTGTCTGCAGTGTACTGTTAAAGTTGCAAGTCATTTGTGTTAGAAAGACATGTTTGCACAGTCGTCATATTGATTTTTATAATGTTGTACATTTTTCAAGACATACAAGCTGTTATAAATGTTCACACTAGAATTCTTATTGTTTACAAGATTTTTTTTAATGCTTAATGTTTAGACTGCATGTGCAATTGTTAAATTGAAAGCTGGTAAATAAATTTAGCGAGAAACGGTTAATTTGTATTCCATGCATTGATTCAAATTATATAACAGTCCGCTTGGGCGAATTTATCGTCATTTATCGTTATCGAGGTAAATCTGCTCAATTTATCGCGATACGTACTTAAGGCCATATCGCCCAGCCCTATTCCACCATCATTATTTTTTGAATAATATTTAGCTGGTAACAAGTGAAAGAAGCTGGCCTCGTCTACGGATCATCAGTTAAACAGGGGTGTCCAATCTTTTTGCAAAGGGGGCCGGATTTGGTGAGGTAAATATGTGGGGGGCTACCTTGGCTGATTTATGTAGAACAATATATTTAAACAAATTTTAGCAAGCCCTTCTGTGTGTCACATTTGCTTTATTATTTTTTTTTTAATTCATAATTTCAAAAATCTCGCCTTTGTGGCGTTCTCTTTCGACACTCGGGCTCTTGCCAAATACTGCTACTGTGAAATTAAACTAGCTTCAAGTTGCTTTCATTTCTCGCTGCGTATCTTCCCTGTAATGTTGTCGTACATGTCAGCGTGTCTTGTTTGGTAATATCGCGTCACATCGAACTCTTTGAAAACAGCGACTGTCTCTTTGCAAATGAGGCAGACACAGGTGTTGCGTATTTTATTGAAGAAATAGTCCAATATCCACCTATCCTTGAGGCGTCGGCCATCGCAGTCAACTTTTTGTTTTTTTTGTTTGTCGCCATTTTAGAAAATTTGAAGTAAAGGGTCACACGGGGTAATGTTGCTTAGAGTGCTGCTCTTAAAGTTTTTCAAAGTTTCATGAGAATAAGCTGAGTTTCTGTGGACAAGATAGTTGTAGATATCAGGGTAGCAGATGTCAGGCAGAGACGGCGAAGACAGCGGGTCGAAAAATATGGATCTGGCGAATGGATAGACTAAGCTTTTCCACATAACGCCTTTTATGCAACACATCCAATGAGTTTACAGCGTCTGAAAGCAGCGGGGCTTCCATGAATTGCACTATAAATTGCACGATAAATTGAGACCATTGAGAATACGGACACACAATGACGGACAATATGGCGGAACAATACAGCGACACGTCATTGTGTGACGTTGGTGAGTGGGGTCTATAGGCAGGAGAGGCTTAAGTATGTACAAAATGTTTTTTCCTTTAAAAATGTACTGGGTGAGGCTTGTAATCAGGGGCGCCCAATAGTCCAGAAATTACGGTACTTTTTTTTTTTTTTTAATTAGACATAGTGGCTTGAACTTATTTTCAGCGGTTTACAATATAAATGGCCCAGATGTACTTTTAAAACCGTCAGGGCCACTAGAACGCTCCAAACACTGGCCTGGTTAGGTAAAAATAATGCATCAACTAAAAATGATAATTCATCCGCGTGACTATGGAGAAAATAATATTGTCATAACGATGGTCTAGCTTGAAAATAGTTAGCCATAATTTCCCTAGTCATCTCTTTCACTGCTAAATTGTTGCCAACACAACCGAGCCGGTGGAGACTTCTTGAGGACGGCAAGGGGAAGGCCGGAAAGTTTCATCCAGGCACAGGGTGAGCACAGGGTTTTTTTTGTGTGTGTGTGTTTCCCGAAAACAATAAAATATGTGTATTTGGTCAGTGGACTCGATATGGGTTTATTCATGTTTCTGGTTGTTTTATTCGTGTTCCAGGTTGGTGCACCCTGTAAAGTTGAAATGAAAACGGGTAAATGCTGATGCTACATGTCAGTTTGTTTCACGCCTACATTACACCAAAATAATAAAAAATTATAAACTTAATTTTAGGCCCAAAAACTCCCTGGTCAATAATAATGGTCTCAAAATCTGCGCGGGATGAAAGCACTCCACTGGCTGTATGAGTTAGGCTACACCTCTTGTTTGTACATAATATAAATCTGTTTGGAGCAAATATCTGTTGAATGTTCAACTTAAAACTAACTTCATTGCACACTATAGGCTATAGGAGTGTTTGAAATGATATTTCTATATTTTTATTAATATCTTCAGATGATTACTATACATTTGTACTAGAATCATGTTTTTGCACCGTTTTGCTGCACTTTTCATTAAATCTCCAAATTTCCCTTATTGTCCACCCCAGATTTTGTCTTTTTTCATTTACCATTTTGAGAAAAGACATCTTAGTATCCCAACCTTTATCTTGGCTGTAAGTGTTGCTCCTGTATGCATTTGCCTCGATAACTTGTTTCAAATAATATTTTCAATATAACCCTCCGCTGCATATCGAAAACCCTTTTGCCTTAATCTGGACAATGTTGCACTGGTATTGCTCCAAAATAAATCACTTAAAACAGTCCTGTAAATGTCTGCCTGCAATGCTGCTGTAAATGTTGAACCTGTATGTTTCTTTTGCTACAATTAAAAAAAAATATATTTTCTATATTAATAAATAAATAAATAATAATATGAATACACACTTGCTCGCGTTTCTATTTTAGGGTCATGTGGTAGGCCGCACAGAAGCCCAGCAGGCGCATAAGACACGGGTGTCATACAATGACTTGGTGTAGGTAAACTGGTGTATTTTGTTCCACCGTATTTGCCGTAGTTTGCAATCCAAGCTCGCCTACTGGTTGTGCATGCAGGCAAACTGACAGCTTACAGAGCAGCATTGTTGTTTCATTAACGATGACGATTTCGTTCAGGACCAATTTTTTCATGATGATAACATGCTAAAAACGTGTGTTGGGAGACTAAAACATAATGAGACAAACGCCAGTTTTCGCCTGACGAGACGAGAACAAAACAAAAATAGTTTCCGTCATATACTCACAATGAGTGACATTTTCTTATTGTATGAGTAGTTAGTCAGCATGCATCGTAGCAGTGTTTTGTTGTGTCACATCTGTAACGTTCTGCCAAGTAACTTTCACTCAGAGGTAGGGCTGCAGCTATCAAATATTTTAGTAATCGAGTATTCCACTGAAAATTCTATCGATTAATCGAGTAATCCGATAAAACATTTTTTTGGGGTAAAGAGCAATTATAAATATACATGAGAAAACAAGACATTTCACCTAATATTGAACCATTTTCAGACGATCATTGTCTTTATTTTCGATGTACATTGTTGAAAACAGCCAACAGTTGCATCTCACATGTAACTAGGGAAAAAATAAATAATTCACTGCTTGCACTCAAAAAAACTTCTAGATCTTATGAAAATAAAAATCTTATTTCTCACCATAAAATGTCATTACACTTACACACATCACTTAAAAGTTAGGTGTTTTTCCCACGTTTCAATTATATTTCCATTTGTGTCAAGCTATTTTTGAAGTTCTAGTTAAGTTTTAAGTTAGTCTAAATTGTAAGTCCTGATAGGATTTTGAGTTTTTGCAGTGTTCAAAATAAATGTATGATACCTGCTGTTAGGAGTGGGAACCTCTTGGTACCTCACGATACGATACTATTTGCGATACAAAGCTCATGATAACGATGATCTGAGGATATGGTGATACAACGATTTTCGATACATTGGTCAGGAAATCATTCTAGGATATTTTACAGACAACTAATGAACAGAAAAACAATACAAAGTACACGATATATCACCATTTCGATATATTGTCACACCCCTACCTGCAGTATTGAGCACATTGGGCACCAGTGCTACATGGTGTTTTATCCAGCAATGACTACAGGGCTTAAATTGACATTTAGCTTTATTATGTTTTTATTTTACACCCTCATCACTCTACGGCGCTTTGAGTTACAGATAAAATAGTGCCTTTATGTTAGACATGTTAGCCACACATCGACAGAAGTCATAATTAATAGAAACCTAGCCCTCCGTAGAGCTAACTTTACGTTAGCTAGGTACAGTAATGTTCATCTTATTTATTAGTCTACTGCTCTAAGATGGCGGCTGTTTACCAACGCCGGCGAGTCATTTCGCATCTATTTCTATATATATATATATGTGCTAACGCCGCCGAGTCTGTCATTTCTAATCTAGTTCCATATATATGTGATATCTATGAAACGCATCAGACGCTACCTGCTACCACCGTAGCATCATGCGGGCGTAGTTTGTAGCATTGGTGGTGTTGGTGTTATACTTATATAGCTCTTTTCCACCTTTCAAGGCGTTCAAAGCGCTTTACACTATCTCGCCATCCACCTAATGGTGACGCAGCACCAGGAGCAACGTGGGGTTCAGTGTCTTGCTCAAGGACACTTAGACGAGTTCATCAGGGCGGAGAATTCAACCCACAACCTCTGGGTTGGGGGACAACTACTCTACCACTGAGCCACGCCACCCCATAACGTTGGCATAGTTTGTAGCAGCTGTGGGCTGCTATCAGGTATTATTGCTTTTTTACTCTACAGACGTGATGTCAGCATGTTGTCCAGCATTTAAAGTAGTCCGGGCAAAACTTGATGCTTAGATCTGGCAAAATTAAACGATTCCTCGGGGCGAATAATATTACTTCGATCAAATTTTAAACTCGAGTTACTCGAGTATTCGTTTCAGCTCTACTCAGAGGCATCACAGACAGAAGACTTTGGCAATCTGTTATGGCAAAAGTTATAATGCTTCAACTCTCCAGCCATGTTACGAGGAAAAAAAAAACAACCATTTTTACAATGTGCCCTTTATTATATTTATATATATATTTTTTAGGATGAAGTCTCCCTGAAAAGCAGCCTTTACAAAAAAATTTTTGAAGCGTTTGTGTGTAACTGGAACACATTCTTGTTTGAAATACTAGAATAGCATTTCTAGAGTAAAAGTCGCCCTTTATGGACCAGTTCCGAGTCATTATTGCAGCAACAATTACTACAGTAATGCATTTTGGGGGCAAAAGATGAATATGCACGAATGCATGTGAAGTAATTCTGCCACATGGTATCGGCATTTACAGATACACTGTGGTTTTAAGAGATGGTGAATTATTTGAAATTTGATAGAGATTTGAAATTAAACATCAATTTATTGATAATCATATGGTGTGTTGGAAAGCAGTATGGTTTCCCACACAGTTCCTACAAACTGGGCTAACCTGGGACAACAAATATTATATTTTGTGTCAAAACCTGTGTCAATGACTGTTGGTATAACAAAATTATGTGAATTCTTGAAAGGGTGTTATGCTGGTTTTCAAGTGATTGACCTTACTTTACTATAATAGTGTAGGAAGACAACTTGTTTTAAATGTAAAATAGATGCTGTACCAAAAATGCAGCTTAGTGGTTTTCTTGATATTATGCATGATTTTGAATCCTTATTCTATGGCATATAGACAATATTTGTATCCATTGGCAGTATTGTTAGCAATACTCTTCCATCAATCACACCATAAATTAATAACCACATTTACACTCTCAAATCACACTGATCTACGTTAGTTAAAAGCCATGGACATTATCGATTGAAAAGCACAAGGATGTGCAGTGCCCTCTTCTGGACTGAGTTCTCATGAAGGATCAAGGGTCCAGGCCTAAATTCCTTTCTCAAACTGTAGACAAACAAAAATACTAGTAATCTAGAGATGTGACCGAAAATTTGGCGCCAAAAACTATCGGCCGAAAATAGCTAAAAACGCATTATTGGTTTTCGGTAAATATGCTATGAAGACCGAAAGTTAAGTCTTTTTGTGATGACGTAATCAAACCGCAGCGAGAAGCAACATGGTGGCTGACGCTGTCTTGCAAACACTCCTGGCTCACAGTCAACATGTCCACGGTTTGGAAGTACAATGAGGTATCAAAGAAATATGATCGGCCAGCCATCTGTAAAATCTGTTCTGCTGCAGTGTCTCGAGGAGGTACGATGCCGAAGATCTTTTCCAACTCAGGCTTAATCAGCCACTTGTCCTACAAACAATATGAGCTCACAGAAACCAAAATAAAGAAAAGTCGCTTCCAGCATACAGACTCCTTATGTGGCGGAGGTTACAGGTAGGGTGAAAACATTTCCTCAGGATAGTGCCAAGGCAAAAGTGTATTAACTGTAAAATAATGAAATACAACCTTTAAATAAAAAATAAAAAAATTGTACACAGGTGTAGTATTCGGCTTTTGGTGTTTCTAATATTCGGTTTTCGGCCAAGATTTTTGCTTTTGGTACATCCCAATAGTAGACTAAACAATAAACAATTTAAACTCATTCAATGAATCTTCCATGCAGCAAAAAAGAAGCAACAAAAATGGTATTTACAGTGCTTATTTTAGAGAAAAATCCACTTATTCTTTCCACTTAATTTTATTGTTCCAATATTTAAATTCATGTGCAGTGGTACCTTGACATATGATCGCATCGACATACGATCCTTTACACATCCGACGTACAATTTGACTCGTCATTTGTCTCGACATATGACTCAAAATACGATGATTTATGACAGCGTCGCAATTTCATTGTTTTCCTGCAAGATGGATGGCGGATTTTCTTGTGGGAGAAATCAACATGAGTCTCAAGAAGGTTAGTGCAGGTGGTGGAAAAAGGTGGCGCTAACCATTGAAATTAAGAAGGAAATGATAGAAAAATATGAGCGTGGTGTGCACGTCTCTGAACTGGCCGACAATCCGGCCGGAATATGTCTACGATCTTGAGGACAACTCTCATTATAATGATTATGGTAACATCGACAAGGAAGTTGCAATCTTCGTCAGGTTTTTGAACATTTGTTTCAGAACTTGTGCAACACGGCACAGCTACTGTGCGCCGTAGCCGACGCCAACAACAACAGAACAGAGAAAGTAAAAACTCTGCTGCACCTCTCTCACTCTTGACAGTAACAGGGTGTGTTCAGGAGTAGCATGCAAAACACAACCGCTACATTAGAACCCTGTTCGTTACATTATTATTATTACGAGTTGTATTTATAATGTATTTGTTTTGCGAAATCTTGTTCGACATGCAACCATTTTGACATACAAACCAGCTCCTGGAACAAACTAAATTTGTATGTAGAGGTACCACTGTTTATTTTTTTTCTAAGTGTGAAGTGTGCATAAATCCGTCGCGCATACAGCATGTGCACTGATTTTGATTGTTTCATTTCGCAATCCGTCTTGCCTTTCCTTTGCATGAAAAATGCTTTACAATTTATGCTTTGATTGATTGATTGAAAATAAACTAACACTGTACTAAAGCAGCAACCAGTGAGCTGACCCTTAGACAAAAAACAATCCAAACAAAGAATAACTAAGGGAAAAAAAGTAAATAGATTTATTATATGTTATGTATACAATATGTTTTGTTTCCTGTTTTCCTGCTGAGTGTGTATTATCATCACGAGGTTGGCGTTGTCCACTGAAGACGCTACAATTATTTGCCTGTCTGTCAATGCTCATAAGAAGTTGTTGGAAACCTTTATTCATTTTTTAATTTTTGGACCAAAACTTTTGAATTTTACAGACGAAAACATTTTGAGTAATCGTCGACTAAAACGAAACGAAATTTGAGCAATCGTCATTCGTCAACTAAAACTAGATCATGACGAACACATTTTGAAATGACTGAAATTAAAATATGACTAAGACCTATAAGTACTTTCATCCAAAGGTCTAATGAAAAAAAAAAATCCCACTAGACATTTTTGCAAGTTCAAGCCAAAATAATCTTGCAAGTGCAATTGTGAATAAAAACTATTTTTATGCAAGCACGATTTGTTTTGTATAAATGAACTGTCCCTGACAATATTTTGATTCCATATTATGAATGGTCTCACACATTGTTTGCAGTGCAGTCAACATCCTTTGCAGTGCAACACTGACATGACTATGTTTCTTGCCAGATTTTAAAAAGCAATAAAAAGCTTTACACAGTCTGTTCAGCTTTGCTTTGAATCCAGTTGTGAATGACATCGCCTGTTGCATCTCCCTGTTATTGCGTAGCATGGCACAAGCCCATAAAGCCAAATGAGTGGGTCAGTACAAATACACTCACATTTTTGGCTATTTGTATTGTCCATCAAACAAGAACGTACACTAAAGTGTACCCACCGTGTAGGAAAATTTATTAAAGATCTATATCTGAATTGTTTTATAATTCAAGACATTTTCATGGACCATCGATGTCGCTATAAACAATTAGACTGTCACGAAGCACAGCCGTGTTGGCTGTCCCTCTCATTCCTCAGGAGTGGCAAGGTTAGCATTACTATAACATTTCCTCCATCTTATTTCCAAATTATATTCATCACTTGTCTGTTGTGACATTTATTTGACCTATAAACATATTGCCACATGCATGATACTAGAAGAATTTCCTGAATACTGCTACGCTTGACTAGCGAGTAGGGATTAACATGGTACTTTCACATAAGCGTGCACGCATAAACTTTTTTTTCACCGACCATTGTGTTGTCCAGTCTGTAGACCACGTGCGTGTCGAACCATGGCGTGTGATTCAGATTACGGATGATCCATTAGACTTCTGATTTTACTCATGTGATGCAATGGGAGCCCTCCCAGGAGCACATCACTTCTACAGCTACCTGGCGCTCCCCTAGAGTGCTTTCAGAGTGGCAGAAATTTAGAACTTTACCTGCTGCATCCTACCCACGTACTAATTAGCAAGTATCATTCGGGAGATTTTGTCAATTTAGGAGTATTTTAGGTAAAAAGTTACTTAAGTTTGCTTTGAAGGTTTGCTACAACAGAGCCTTCCTGGGAAGTCTACTGCTTTAAGATGGCGGCTGTTTACTAACGCCGGCATGTCTGTCATTTCGTATGTAGTTCTATATACATGTGATATCTACCATAGCATTATGTGGGCGTAGTTTGTAGCAACGTGGACGAAGTTTGAAGCAACTGGGCGTTGTTTGTAGCGGCTGTCGGCCGCAGTCAGGTATTATTGTTTTTTTTTTATCTAGCAGCATGAGTTGTCGGTCCGTTCCTCATTGCGTCCGAAGACCTATCATTCATGTTTTTGGGACATTGTGGGCGGAAACTGGACTACCTGGAGAAAACCCACAGAGGGAGAACATGCAACTCAACTTGGAAAGGACAGTCCCAGAGATTGAACCCTTGATCTCCAAATTGTGAAGGCTAATGCTCAGTCACTGAGCTGCCAACGCTAAACCAGAAAAGTTAAATTCTTCAGTAAATTAAAAAAGGAAAAAAAAAATTGTGGGATCGATTTCCACTCAGTGACTGTAGGTATGTGGGCACAAATGGTTGGCTGTCTTGGTATGTGCCATGCACCTGACTTGCGACCAGTTTAGGGTGAAGTTTACTTTTCAACCAAAGTCAAATGGGATACGCTCAAGCACCCTGAGAGCCAAACCAGAATAGGTCGTGCTGAAAATGGATGGATGGAAGGAAAAAAAACAACTTTGGTACATATATTAAACACCTTTCGAAATGGCTTCTTACTTGCTTTGCAGCATGTATTGATGCATTTCTTCCAAACTATCAAAAATCACTCTACACACAGCCTAATGATCTGGCCACAGATGAAATATCACCTTTAGCCATCTGTATTATTTCTTAGAGAAAATAGTGAAGTCAATAAATTCAAACCAGCCAATGAAAATAAATGTAAAATGGGTCATGAGAGTGTCAGTGAGCAACAGTGTCCAATAGAATGGCAGCCCTAATTTACCATCAAAACTCAAAATGCTTTTATACCAATACACTGTACCAGACAACATTAAAACACTGCCATTTGTTACCAAAACTAATTGTAAATCACTTCAATTTTTTCCACAAAAGTTAGGTTTACCACACAAACTAAGAAAAGTCAGTACATGCCATAATCATGATTTGGATATATTTGCATAAATTTACTCCTGAATGATTAAATCAACATGTGTAAAATTAACAAATGCAGTGCCCTGAGGGTATGAACTCTATGACGTATTATTGTGTTCTAGAGTGCAGAATTTCTAGAAATGAGTGCATATTGTAAAAATGTCCACAAACCATCATCTGTGCTTGACAACTAATAATTTCCCACTTTGAGCAGATACATCAATAGCCACGCCACACATTACAGTCTCCCAAGCGCCATTATTTAGTACTGACTGACAAATCAAGAGGTATGGAACCAACTGAGGCATCTTCCTTGTGAAACAACCCATACTCCTACCTAAGCTGGTAAGGGATTCTCTTATCTCTTTGTAACTCTCTCCACCCCATCCTCCAGTTCTTTGGGGGAGCTGGGAGAGCTGCTGAGGGAAGGGGAAACGAGTGTTATTCATCAGGCATATAAAACCACAAGCACAGTAGTAATAGTAGTTCTTTAAGAAACAAAGTGGGTGAACATTTGATGGCAATAGCGTCCAAAAGGCGGGAAGTGTACTGTACTTTATTTTGCGATGTTTACATCACTACTGGCTCTATACATAACTAAATATTCAGAAAAGTACGCTGTAGTAATGTGAACAGGATACTGTATGCATTTAAGCGAACCAACATGTAGAAAAAACATGTCTGCAAAAGCTCATCGTGTTCAGTTCAACAATTGATTTCAGGCTACGGTCAAGAATGTCATTGTGAATGGAGTGGATTATATTCAGTTCCAAATATTTGGTCATCAACAACAGCATGATATGAAATTTTAAGATTGAAAACATTTTTTATTTTGACCTGGTGATCAGGCGTTTCATATTTAATCAAACATAACATGGTTGCGATGAACAATGACCAGTTTGGAAGATTTTAACAGTCCCTCAAAAGGAGTCCAATGCTGATGGTTGTCAAGACATTTATTGCACTGGCAGGTGAGGTCAACTTTATCACTAAACAAGCAAAGAAATTACATACCCTAAGCATTAAAATAAAAAATATAGCTCATTTTCAAGGTTAATATATTACTGTCAATCACTAATTATTCAAGAAGATGCAAATTTCAGAGAAATAGTTTACCTGAAAATGAAGTATTTCTCAAGGTTGTCTTTATAGGTTGTGTTATAGGTTTTTATATTTGTTTTATTTATTATTGACTTTTTTATTTTGTTGTGATTTGGGGTCTACTGTTTCAAATACAAAAATCAAAAGGTTTTTTTTTTTTTTTTTTTAAATTCCATCAGGCATAATATTCCATGTAAATTAATCATCACAAAAACACTTTTAAAAATGAGACTTATTAATTCAATAAGCCATTTATTTTAAATATTTGATATCAGTATAAGTACTGTCGATACTTATATTTAATATAAGTATCGACAATACTGGCCCTGTAGACACTTGGATCAGATCGATGCCAAAACATGCATTTTAAGATTATGACAATGTCCAGGTTGTATACCGTATGTCGACTTAAATGTAACACAAATGAAAAATGCCATGTTTTCAATACAACAATGTGACATAAATTATTCATACATTTTAATTACAGGATCATCTATAATCCGTGATCCGTATGGCTCACTCGCCAAGGTTCGACACCCACTTTTATTAAACCACAGATTGAACAACAGAATGGTCGTTTGGAAAAAATTGTCTATTCCTGCGTGCTCAAGTGAAGGCAGCATGGTCAATTTCAATGTCAGATCACTATGTGCATCTAACAAGTCGCAAGTATGTACCCGTAAGTCAAATGCATGTCATGATAAAAAATATGTTCAATATCATTAGAAAATAATCTTAATAAAATGTGTACAAAGAAAAAAATGGAATGGAAAAAAGGCAATTGAAGAATCCCATGTAGGGCTTGCCAAGAGCAAGGGTCAGAGAACTAACACGACAGTGTGCTTGGTGATCGTCTCACTGTTTATGGCTTCAGTAGTAGAGGTGTGCGAAATTTCCGATTCTTAGATTATTTGCGATTCGGCCGTGAAAGATTCGAGAAAGATTCACAAACATCCAAATTAAGATGATTGATAATGTATCGAAAACTAGATTTGAAATGACAGACTCGCTGGTACTAGTAAACAGCCGCCATCTTAAAGCAGTAGACTTCTCTGGAAGGTTGTTGTAGCAAACCTAATTAACTTTTACCCAAAATACTCCTAAATTGGCTAAATCTTGACTCGAATCTATCCTTAAACAGTTTTAAAACGTTCACATGTCGAAAGTAGACAGAAGGGAAATTATGGAATAACAGAAGCAATTTTAACACATTAACGGTTGATTCACAACATTAAATTAATTCAATAAAGTTTAAAGCTGCTGATACAGAATGGGGACTTCAGTATTTTATTTACCATTTTGAACCATTAACTCGATACTGAAATGGTCGTTTATTTAAGCCTGAGAGGATTTTTGTACAATTTTTCCAACTAATGTTCGAGGTGAGCTAAGAGTCCCACCTCTATTAAGTAGTCAATTGGCCAAAAGCCAATGAAGTTATTGGCTATTGGCTGGATGTATTGCACCATTTTGGTTTTACATTTTCAGTTCACTTGCATACCGTTCTGATTATGTTTTATGCATTTTTTCCTCATAAACTGTATTATTAGTGTGAGCTCAGCGCTGTGGGTGAAACTGAAGTCTTGTGGGAGTGTCCGCATAGCCGCAATGAAGTGTCGGACACTACTTACGAAGAGGGCTCCAAACAAGTAGCTTGCAGGTATCACAAATGGCATGATGACAAATGCAAGCGAAATGTCTGAGCTGCAAGACCCTCCTACTTCAGTACTGTTGGGCCGGCCCACCTCAAGTGGCACACTGCTGTAGGTTCCCGACTCCACCCGCCTGCCCACGTCCCCAGCTACCCCTCAACCATGGTCCAGGGCCGTCGCCAGTGGGAGACGCTACTGCTGGTACCAGCGCTGGGGGTTTGTCTAGCTTCCCCGTTAAACTTACCAATAGACAAAAGCAAGTGGATAAATCCTAAATTGTGTGTCAACATTGCTGCACGGGTGTGTAAATCGCGCTTAAACCGACAAAGAATGTTGCATCTACGCGTCAGAAAATCAGCTTGATTTTGTCACTGCAAGCAGGTATGTGCTTTGTGCACAAGAAGTGGATATATTAATCTTTCTAGCAAAAATCTTTAAGATCTGATAGTTACATTTGTCATGTGCAGGCTGTTGCTGCATAGGGTTCAAAGTTTAGTTTTTCTTATTTATTAGTTGTATTAAGATTTTTTTAACTGTCACCATTTTTTTTGTTGTTGTTCAATTTTTTTTTTTTAAACTTAAGAACATAGTGTAGTTTATTTGAAATATCATCCAAACGGGTTGCTTTTTTAAATTGTATTAAAACAAGTGCTATCGTTTACATTTCTAAAAACAGAAGAATTTTAATATTTTTTCCTCTGCCCCTTTTATACTGAAAATTGCCGGACCCAGCACTTCAGGAAACCAAATTTGCATTTTAGTGGACTGTTACAGCCCTATTAATAAAAACGCGCTGAAACAATCACGTGGCTTGAATAGTCAAGATAGGTTGATGCCACAAAGCACAAGACAAACCAGGAGTTATCATTTGTGACTGTAGTCACAGTGAGGCTGAACAGATGCCATCATATTCACGAATAGTCCAGCAAGACATACTGTAGTAGCATGCACCGCAAACGATGTGATGAAAAAAGGTCACAACTTAACTCTCAAAGTGTCTTTGTATCAAGAAAGACAACAAAACCTGGTGCATTTTCACATGGAGAAAATGACTGGCAAGCATTTTAATTTTGCCCTATAATAAGGTGTATATGTGAAAGGTAATAGATCAAATGCCAAAATGAACTGTCAGTATGCTGTTGACACAAAACCAAAACCAGAAGTGTGTCAACAAAATAAGACTAAACACATGTTGTTCACTGTATGCCAGAGCACCATGCCTGGGGAAAAAGGTACATACATGAAAAAAATGCCCAGTCATTTTAATGGGATTTTTTTTCCCCAACCAATATATATTTATTTATTACCTCTGCCTGTAGGCGAAACCTACGGAAGTCTGAGGTTATGCATTTGGTTTCGTACGTCTGTTTGTTTGTCTTCTTGTTTGTGTTCAAGAGAACAAAAAAAAAAAAAAAAAAAAAAAAAAAAAGGGACTATTATCAAACTCGCAGGATATGTTTGTCATATGATTACATTTTGGTGTCATGATGTCAAACGAAAAAGGTCACAGAGGTCTCAAAAGAAATTTCCCGTTAACTTTATAGCGGATTAGCCTATGTAACTCAAATTTGCAAAATAGGTGATATTAGGGATGTCCCCGATCCGATCATGTGATCGGAAATCGGGCAATTTTTCAGAGGATCGGAATCGGGTGAATAGGAATTTATATATATATATATATATATATATATATATATATATATATATATATATATATACATACACACATTTACTTTTTATTTTTAAGGGCTAAAAAGTAACTAAATTATTGAGAAATACAATTGCATTGCCAGAACACACACAAATACATTAGTTTTATAATTTGCAAAACAGGAAAAAAGCTGAAGAGGAAGTACTGTAAACAGTACAGTACTGTAACATGTTTGGAAGTTGTGTTCAATTTAAAAAATAAAAACAAAAAAACTTTTACCGGGATCGGATCTGGACTCTGTATCAGCAGATTCTCAAGATCAGGTGACTCAGATTTGCGATAAGCGATCGGGACATCCCTAGGTGATATGATTAGAAGTGGAAGAGTGGTGATATTTTGAAGCACGGGGGCAAAGATCGAGTGCCTACTCTACCAAATATGGAGATGCTTTGAATTTGGCTGCTTAGGTAGCATTTGCTCTCTCAGGGTGCTCCTCTAGTATTAGATGCTTTTATTATATTTATTGGACCATGGCGGAAGCACATTTTTTGATACCTAAATTGCGGTGTACGTTAATTGGTGCAAATTGCATTTTGTCTCGAAATAAATTGCATGATAATAAAGACGAAAGTGATAAAAACGTACGTAATACCTAATAATAATATGGGCACTGATTCTTCTGTTAGTGCAATATTTTAAAGCAGAAGTCAGTGACCATGCTTGCTGTGCGGGAGACCCATAAACTACGACCTGGTGTTAAGACCAGTAGTGGTCTTTATTTGAAATATTGCTAATGTGTCATACTTACTTTAATAGCTTTGATGCCTGACTTGGTGATTTGGGTCATCTTGGCCTTCGAGATGGGTGGCTTGTACTCATTCAACGAGTACAACTGCAAAATCAAAGCAGAATGAGAATTAAGTTATATCATCTTCAAAGATTACAAGACAAATGGGAATCTTATGTCAATGCTTCCCCATAATCTTGAAAATAAAATAAAAAGACATTTGACTATTTACTACAAATTCTTATTCTATCTGTTCATCACGTTGTAGACATTTGTCACCAGTTAGTGAATAGAATGAGTTTATTGTTATCATAGACTTCAACGAGATTCAAAGCTTCACCGTAACATGAACCACATAAAACAAAAGTACAATAAGGCTAATATACACTGCGTAAGTAAAGTTCTTTTTTAATCCATTGTATATTTGCCACTTTAAATAACAAGACATGATCGTTATCTGCCAAAACTACCTATTGACCTATATTTTACTTTTGTTTTGTTCGTAAAACTCAGCCTTTGGCTTTCTATGGTTACCGGTACATACGTTCACCATTATTAGACTGTATATTATGTAGGGCTGCAGCTATCGAATATTTTAGTAATCGAGTAATTGAAAATTCTATCGATTAATCAAGTAATCGGATAAAACATTCTTTTTAGGTAAAGAGCAATTATAAATATAGATGAGAAAACAAGACATTTCATCTAATATTGAACCATTTTCAGTCAATCAATGTCTTTATTTTCGATGTACTTTGTTGAAAACAGCAAACAATTGCATCTCAAATGTGATGAAAAAAAAAAAAAAAAAAGACCAATTCACTGCTTTCACTCAAAAAACTTTGATCTTATAAGATATATATATTTTAGAGATGCACGATAATATCCGTCACCGATAATTATCGGCCGATAATGGCAATTATGACGTCACACAGATAATCCAGATAAAACGAAATTCAACTGATAATGCAATCCGATAATTATATACTTGATTTAGCCTCCAAATGTGCGCAATCAACAGTTTTGTCCAATTCTCTTAGTTTTAAGGAGGTGTTTTTGCAGTGTAGTAATGTGATATATGTTAGGAATGGCTTACTTTTAAAGGCATTTTTGTGCAACTTGGGTGTTTACTCCCTAAGTAATTGTTGCCAACAGCTTACCATTACACAATGTCATTGCCATTGTTTAGATGTTGGAATTTACTACTTGTTCACATTTGATGTGGAAAAAAATAGCACTAAATTACATTTTTGCACAGTAACATTTGATCTTTGTATACTTTTACATTTTACATACGTATTTGAATAGAATTATCGGCGTGACATTATCGGTTATCGGGTGGAAGGGGCAGGAAATTATCGGTTATCGATATCGGTTGAAAAATGTATTATCGTGCATCACTAATATATTTCTTAACTAAAAATCTCATTATGCTTGATAACACACATCACTTAAAAGTTTTTCCCACGTGTTTCAATTGAATTTCCACTTGTGTCAAGCTATAAGTTCTAGTTAAGTTTTAAATTAGTCTAAACTGTAAGTCCTGATAGGATTTTGAGATTTTGCAGTGTTCAAAATAAATGCTGTGCTGTATTGGAGCACATTAGGCACCAGTGCTACTTGGTGTTTTATCCAGCTATGACTACTGAGCTAAAATTGACAGTTAGCATTATTAAGTTTTTATTTACACCCTAATCACTCTACAGCGCTGATTTCACAGATTAAATCAGTGCTTCTCAATTATTTTCTGTCACGCCCCCCCAAGGAAGACGTAAATGTTTCGCGCCCCCCCAAACTCTGCCGCCACTGTAAATAGTATCATTTGTCTATAAAATTACTATTATAAATACGCATCTGCCTAACATTGTGTCCTTTTTTTCTAATAAAGAAAAAAAGTAACATAGATCAACTTATAATAAAGTATAACTTTATTAACATTGTTTTGTTTGTAACAGAGAAGACTTGACGTGCATCAATTTGCCTGAATTTTTTTTTAAAAATTCACATCCAAACTAAAAAATACACTCAAGGTACATTTTTGACCATTTGATACAGAAAAATAAAATGTAATAAAATCAGTAAATAATAACAAATTAAAATTGATTAGAAATATTCACTCATGAGGACAATATGCCAAAAAATTTGACCGAAAAAACTAAAAGAAAGAAAAAAAGTCCTTGGACAGGACAGTTTTTATTTTTGCTGCTCACAGTATTTACCTCCTTTGCAATGGTGTGGAGTTATTTTGCAATGAGCATGCTAACAATGCTCACTGGTTTACTGATATAACACTGACAAAGCAGGACAATTGTTGGCAATATTCGGCACGTTTTCACTGAAAAAATCAAGCGGCTTAAAAATGAGATTGGGGTCTAATGTCTTTAAGTGGCGTCTTAATTGATTTGGCTTCTGGCTGTCTGCTATAATTATTTTTAGACACAGTAAACAGTGGTCTTTCATCATCACCCACTGTATTAAAAGTCAAAGCTAAAAGGCAAACGGCACGAAAAAAGCGCATTCACGGCGGCCGAGGTAGAACCGTAGGTGAGGGCGGTCGTCGTGACGATCCCAAGCCGAAAATGGCACTTCTCGGGCGGCGATGTGAGAACCGGACAAGACAGTGGGTCGCTGCGTGAGTGAGTCCGATCGGAAAACGGCTTTCGAAAACGGCGGTGGCACACTGCTCTTCATATCTGTTGTCTGTGTGTGCTGAGTGCTCTTCCTTAGTTCAATAATACTGCGCGCACTCTGAAAATGAGAGTGCCACTGCCACCTACTGAGTGGATGTGCAAGTACACTTTATTCCAGTACGGCAAAAAAAAAAAAAAAAAAAAACATGTTCCCCGAGGTCACATGCACCCCCCCCTGGCATCGCTCTGCGCCCCCCCAGGGGGGCGCGCCCCACTATTTGAGAAGTACTGGATTAAATAAAGCCTGTATGTAAGAGTTAGCCACACATCGACAGTGGTCATAATGAATAGTAACCTAGCCCTCCGCAGGGATAACTTTACGTGAGCGAGTGACAGTAACGTTAATCTTATTTATGAGCGCTGAGAAGTGTACTGCTTTAAGATGGCGGCTGTTTTATTAACGCCGCCGAGTCGGTCATTTCGCATCTAGTTCTAT